>NC_080174.1:63114491-63791455 GCF_950295315.1 Erinaceus europaeus | reverse complement strand
GGCACATGCTGAAGTGATGATCTGGTTCTCTCTTTTTCTCATTACATAAATAAATAAACAAATCCTTTCATTTTTTTAAGCTAACAAAACTAGGTAATATATGTAAAGGCAGAACATAGTTTGTACGTCACTTTCAGCAAATAATACCACTACAAAATTTTGGATATTACTAGAGGCAAAGATGAGAAGTCAACAACGTTTATCTGGGGCACTGACTGCACCCTTTTGTTCCTAGGATTCCTTCCCTCTGTGATGTACTGTTGGAATAGGATCAGATTGCCTTAATTAGTGTGACTTTAGACCATCCAGATGTTTCCCTCTGGGGGGTGTTCCTTGTTTAGACCTGAGCTTTCATTCTAGCCTGGCTTTGTCTACTGTTAAAATAAATAAATAAATAAATAAATAAAAACAAAAAGGCTCCTACATTTTGGGCTTCTGGAATGACACCCCACTGACTATAATTATCATACTTTACATTTTTCACATAACCTGGTGATTATGCTAAAGCTATAAGGAAGTCAGGACCCTGACAGGCATTATATGCTCAATTCTAAATAGATAAAGAAACTCAGGTCTAGAGAGCAGACACCATTGTCTGAAGTCATGGGGGATGAACTCCCTCCAAGCGCTATTCCTGTGCTATGGTCTTCATAATGGAACATGAGGCAATCTGCTGGCTGCAGACAGAACTTGATTGATATGTGTTCAGCTAAGGGGGAGAAAAACGGAACTACACTTTATTATTCTTTAATATAGAGAAAAGGACAAGTGCAATCTAGAAAAGAAGTGCCTATATGTTGAAACAGCATGCTTAAGTTATTTTTAACCAATAATGGTATGAGATCAAAGAGGACTGGCGACCACAGCCTTAGGGAACCATCCTGAACTTTGGCTTTCAGGATGACTTCCTTCCTGCTCCTGGGGCTCAGCTCAGGCCTGGTTCTGGCAGGAACCTAACAGGGAAGAGCAACAGCATCTTTCAGACATTGGTGGACCCTCAGGCTCATCAGTGTTGCCCATTCTCCCCCACCCTTAGACTGTCTGTCTCACTGTCTGTGATAACCTGGGAAGTCTATCAGTTCCGGAGCCCCTTTCAGCTCTTCCTGTTATCAGAGCTCAAGCATCCAAGAAGGAGCCTGAACCTCCTGCCCCTTCCCATCTTGCTGGGTTACAATCTGTCCTTGCAGTGAGAGTAAACAGAGGAGGTGACAGTGTCAATAAATGTCTTCTGTGAAGCCTTGGCCAGCACATATGCCTTTCTACTAAGGGTTGTAAGTAGGTATGGGTTTCTTCCAATGCACTCAGGAATTCTTTTGTCATGGCAAGGGCTTCCCTGCTGTGTGTTGACTTTTTCAGATAGAAATTAAGAAACAGAGAAATGAGAGAGAGAGAGAGAGAGAGAGAGAGGCTGCAGACCAAGAACTCTCTCCATTGTGATAGGGCTGGGTTTGAGCCTGGGTCACACACATGGCAAAGCAGACATACCACCAGGCAAACTACTTTGCAAGTCCAGCAATAAACATTAAAACCACAGCAACTAGTAATACAAATAAAAGAACCAAAGAGAAAAGAATGTTCCTTTCTGAAATCTGAAGGAGATTTTATTTTTTTTAAAGTGAACTATGGGTCCTGTCCAAAGGACATGAAAACACTAATTTAAAGGAACATATGCACCCTTCTGTTCATAGCTGTTTTATTCACAATTGCCAAGGAGTGAAAGTAGCCTAGATATGCACTGACAGATGACTGGGTAAAAAAAAGTTATGTGGTATATATTTGATATACTACTCTGCAATTAAAAAAGATTATATTGTAACTTCTGGGCAAAATGGGTAGAACTGGTGGTGATTATGCTTAGCTAATTAATTAAGGAGGTGAAAGACAATTATTAGATGGTTTCACTTGTGTGAAATACAGGGATCTGAAACACACTAATTTGCCAAAAACAAACAAACAAAACACTGTCTCTAAGACATTGTGAGAACTCTAGTGGTTATTGCAGGGTAGCATTAGAGAGGTGGTGGTGGGGGTGGATGGGTGGTGGTCACAGAACTGTGGTGTTGAAATTATATTCCTATTATCGTATAGTCTTATAAACCATTATTAAATCACTAGTAAAAAGTAGGAAAACATAAAATAAAGTTAACTGTGTGAAATACAAAGCCTTTTTTCCTAAACAAGAAACTTCAGGTGCCACACTTCAGGTGACAAGTATTGCATTTAAATTAGGGTCAAAGTCACCCAAGAAGAATGACTTAGAAGGTAGTTGAATAGTACGAAAAACTTCCATGTCTCAGGCTTTGAGATTACAGATTAAATCCCCTACACCACTAGACACTATACCTCAACAACACTCTGGTTAAAAAAAAAAAAAAAAATCCTGCCTAAAGAAATATCTTCACTGCTAGAGCAGAAGACTTGCATACTTTAGGCTCCCAATTCTTTCTTATTTATTTAAAAATATTTATTTGATATGATAAAGATAAATTGAGAGGAAAAAGGAGAGAGAAAAATAAACACCTGTAACACTGCTTTTATCATTTACCAAGCTTCCCTCCTGCAAGTGAGAACTGGGACTTGAATAGGGTCTTTGCACCTTGCAATGTGTGATCTCAATCAGGTATGCCACCATCTACTCCCCTTAAGCTCCCAGTTTTTCTTCTTCTTATTATTATTAATTTAAATTATTGACAGGATTGTAGGATAAGATGGGTACAATTCCATATAATTCCCACCACTAGAGTTTCATATCTCATCCCCTCCATTGGAAGCTTTCCTATTCTTTATCCGTTTGGGACTATCGACCCAGGATCATTATGGGGTGCAGAAGGTGGGAGGTCTGGCTTCTGTAATTGCTTCTCCACTGAACATGGTCATTGGCAGGTCGATCCATACTCGCAGCCAGTTTCTGTCTTTCCCTAGTGGGGCAGGACTCTGAAGAAGTGGGGTTCCAGGACACATTGGTAAGGTTGTCTGCCCAGGGACGTCACATTGGTGTCATGGTAGCAACTGCAACTTGGTGGCTGAAACAGCATTAAGATATAAAGCAGGGGGGTAGGGGTGGAGGGTGAGTTCAGGTCCTGGAACAGGATGGCAGAGGACCTAGCAGGGGTTATATTGTTGTGTGAAAAAATGATAAATGTTATGCATGTATAAACTATTTACTGTTAACTGTAAAACATAAATCCCCCCAAATCCAATTTTTTAAAGAAATAAAAAGTTAAAAAATATGTAAAGCAGAACAATTTGTTTAATAATCAGAAATTAATAATAATAAATTAATTATTAATGGGAAGAATATAGCAGATGAGATTTGGGGCCTCCATTTTGGAAAAAGCTAGGAAGTCTATTTTTAGGTATATTCCAAGGAGCCCATGACTTTACTAATTTTTGCCCGAGTCTGATAGTTAACATAACATGAAGGTGGGCTATGGTGTCAGAGTTGGAGATAGGACTAGAAAGCTGTATCAGGGCTTTTTAAAATTTTTCCAAATATGGGAAAAGTATATAAATACTCATAACTGTAAACCCCATCAATCTGATCTGGGGCCAATCTCCATTCATATTTAGCACAGGGTCCTGTGTAACCTCTGCATCTCTGTAAATCTGAGCTTGCATTCCATAGTCATAGCTAAGAACATTCTTTAAAAGTTTTTTTTAATCTTTATTTATTGCATAGAGACAGCCAGAAATCAAGAGGGAAGGGAGTGATTGAGAGGGAGAGAGATAGAGAGACACCTTTAACACTGCTTCACCACTAGCAAAGCTTTCCCCCTGCAGGTGGAGACTGGGGGTTCGAACATGGGACCTTGTGCATTTTAATATGTGTGCTCAACCAGGTGCGCCACCACCCAACCCCTGCTAGGAACATTCTTTTTTTTTTTAATTTTTTATTTATAAAAAGGAAACATTGACAAAACCATAGGATAAGAGGGGTACAACTCCACACAATTCCCACCACCAGAACTCTGTATCCCATCCCCTCCCCTGATAGCTTTCCTGTTCTTTAACCCTCTGGGAGTATGGACCTAAGGTCATTGTGGGATGCAGAAGGTGGAAGGTCTGGCTTCTGTAATTGCTTCCCCACTGAACATGGGCATTGACAGGTTGATCCATACTCCCAGCCTGTCTCTCTCTTTCCATAGTGGGGATGGGCTCTGGGGAAGCAGAGCTCCAAGACACATTGGTGGGGTTGTCTGTCCAGGGAAGTCTGGTTGGCATCATGCTAGCATCTGGAACCTGGTGTTTGACAAGAGAGTTAACATACAAAGTCAAACAAATTGTTGACCAATCATGGACCTAAGGGCTGGAATAGTGCAGATGAAGAGTTGGGGGGTCCTCCATTTTGTAGATAGCAAGTAGTCATATTTTAGTTAAATTCCAAAGGGTCTGTGGCTATACTAGTTTTTTTTTTTTTTCCCTTTTTCTTTTTGCCCCTGAGCCTGAATTCTGATATGCCAGTGGATCCAAGTTATTGTCTGGGGACATGATGTCATGGCTAAAAAAAGGACCAGAAAGCTGGATCAGGGAAGAGAGTAGGTCCCTAATATGGGAAAGGGACCTTTGTTGACTGTAAATGCCATTGGTTTGATGTGATCTGGGGCCCATAATTACATTCTTTTTTTTTTTTTTTGTAACTTTTTTTTATATTTATTTATTTATTCCCTTTTGTTGCCCTTGTTGTTTTATTGTTGTCGTTATTATTGTTGTTGTTACTGATGTCGTTGTTGTTGGATAAGACAGAGAGAAATGGAGAGAGGAGGGGAAGAGAAGGGGAGAGAAAGATAGACACCTGCAGACCTACTTCACCGCTTTTGATGCGATGCCCCTGCAGGTAGGGAGCCGGGGGCTAGAACCGGGATTCTTCTACTGGTGTTTGCGCTCTGTGCCACCTGCGCTTAACTTGCTGCGGTACCAACTTCCCCATAATTACATTCTAAGCTGCACTCACTTCAGGACCAGTCTTCCTCAAGTGGAAGAGTATGTTGACTCAGCCCCCCTTTGGAGAGTGGGGGAAATTTCTAGCACTGTTGTTCTACGTTGAGGACAAGGTCCTGTAGAGGCTCACAAGAGGGTTTATGCTGTTCTTGATAGAGAGGACCAGTGGTGATACAGAGAGGGCTATGTTAGAGATGCATGCCCATCATATCTATATGGGAATCCCAGGATTCCCTGACTAGAGCTCTGGATGATGGGGTGGCCTGGAGAACCCTCACAAGGCTAGAAATGGACCTTACATATGACCTAGTAATACCTCTCCTAGGGATATATTCTGAGGACTCCATAACACCCAACCAAAAAGATATGTGTACATCTATGTTCATAGCAGCACAGTTCATAATAGCCAAAACTTGGAAACAACCCAGCTGTCCAACAACAAATGAATGTCTGAGAAAGTTATGGTATATATACACAATGGAATACTACTCAGCTATTAAGAATAATGAACCCACCTTCTCCAACTCATCTTGGATGGAGCTTGAAGGAATTATATTGTCAGATAAGCCAGAAAGAGAAAGACGAGTATGGGATGATCCCACTCATAAATAGAAATTGAGAAAGAACAGAAAGGGAAATGTAAAGCAGAATTTGACTGAGTTTGGAGTATTACACCAAAATAAAAATGTCTGGGGATGAGGGGTAAATTCTCAGCTCCACTGTAGGGGGTGGGGGTTGGAACACAGACCTTTGGTAGTAGGAATGGTGTTAATATACACTCCTATTAACTTATAGTCTTATCAATCACTATTTAATCAATATAAGAGGGGAAAAATAGGTTGAATGTCTCAAACTTTTTGATGCTTAGACCTCAGTTCTGAGTATATATCCCTTCAATCTAAGCACTTAAGATTTCAAATTAGTAACCTGATTAAAATTTAACAGTAAGCTTAAATTGTTAATGCATTTCTAATAATGACTTTTTTTGGAAATATTAAATCAAATATCATCTTAGACCAGGGAGACCAGAAGCAACTGGTCTTGTCAGTTATTTGTAAATAGTATTAAATGACACAAATCATGGTAAGGTCTTGTATGGTACAGTAAATCCTAACCATGGGATTTTCAAAGTAAATCAGAATTGCAAATAACTTAGTTATAATAATAGCTATTTATTGCCTTCTTAAACTCTAAGACATAAGGAACCTTTTTCATTCTCTATAAAACCCGTTATTTCTCCCAGTCCTGAAACCTCTGGGGTGTGGTTTATATTCCTTCATGCTTCTTTTGATCTATACCATTTGACACGCCATCTGCTGAGTTCAACCAAATCAATGCAACCAGTACCAACTCAGCATGCTTCACTTTGGATAGTGTCCAGAGATGCCAGGCACAGGATGTCAACCTTTCAGCTCCATTACTCCGGTGAGACCTTTCCTAGTTCATAGGACACCTTAATTCCATTTTTGGTGATGCACTTCCTAACAAAGCTAGCGAACCTAGATATAGAACAGAGCCCATAAGATAGGGCACATGCGCACATGTATCCATAAGTTGGGGGGAAATATATACCTTAAAGTAAAAGTGCACACTTCTTCTTCTAGCGTTTGCCCTTCTTCTGTAGCCAGTTAAATGGCTTTGAAAGTGACTGGGATCCATGTGGATTCAGTCGCCTAGGAAGGATCGTCAGTTTCCCCAATGAATGGGTACTCACGGGATGCACCATGAGAAGGTCGATTCAATGCACCCCTAAAAAGAAAAGTGCACACTAGTTTGCAGTGACTCAATAAATGCAGCATGCAAGTAAAAAGACCTAAAAAAAAAGACACCATTAAGTACTTAATCAAATAGTTTCTACTTAGACCTAGATACCCTTCTCACCTACTTCCTATTTAATTTCCCTCAATCACTCTAAGTCCAACCATGTCAGATAAAATAAGGACTATAAAAGCTGGATAAGGGCAAGAGACCAGCATACTTTAATGAAGGCTCCCAGTTCTATAGCCAGTGCTATATGTGGTGTTCTCCTCTCCCCACCCCCCATCTCTCATTCTCTCATGTACCAGATTGGTATTCTGGCCTCACTCTCTCTCTCTTTCTCTCTCTCATATGGAATATTCTCTTTCTCACATTAAATCAATAATGTAGATCCTTAAAAATGAATACATTCCCAGTCACAAATATATAATGAACAGATGCCGTTTAATTCATTGATTAAGGAAGGAATGAGATGTTATAACTTTATCCAAATAGGGTGCTGGACCCAATTATTCAACCCTTGGTAAGTGACAAGGATCCCCCACCCTGTTAGCTGTAGTACTTTGGGACAGTGACACTTTTCCTCAAATAGTCGATAGCCAAAGACTGGGCACAATGAAGCCATAGGGCTAGTTGCTTCTACCCATGTGAACTTCTCTAAAAAGTAATCTTTGTTCCAGATACTCCATGGGGTAAACAGATCTTCAGCACATTTATCGATCTGTATTGAAATCAGAGGACCTAATTCTGAGTATTTGATAGTGTGAACCCCATCATACTGTTTGATTCTGGGAAGACCAAACTGGCTTAGAAGGTAAGATGAACTTACTGTATCATTTATTGCCAAACTGCTGTGAAAACCCCATTCCCAGATGTGTGTGTGTGGGTCATAGTGATCCTTGGCATGAGATGGCGACTGAGCTGCTAAAACTCACATTGATAATGACTGGGAAGACCCTTATCCCACTAGGAAAGATAGAAAGAGACTGAGGCTATAGATTGACCTGCCAGTGTCTATGTCCAGTGAAGAAGCAGTTACAGAAGCCAGACCTTTTACCTTCTGCACCCCATAAAGATCTTTGGTTCATATTCCCAGAGGGCAAGAACTGATGGGGGAAGATGACCAGAGGGTTCTGAAACTCTGATTCCATCAGGACCCTGAGAGAAAAAAGGAAAAAAGGAGGACATTTGGAAGTAGTAATAGGTGTAGGTGACTTAGAAAAGAAGAGAAAGCAGAACAATAAAAAAATAAATGGGCAAATATATACAGATATAGAAATAATAGTCAAACTATATCTGCAACCTTGGGAGAACTACTGTAGCTTCCAAAGGGAATAGAGATATAGAAAGAACTGTGGTGGTGGGAATGGTGCAGAATTATACCCTTGTTATATTATTATTATTATTATTATTATTATTAACCAGAACACTGCTCAGCTTTGGCTTATGGTGGTGCATGGGATCTCTTTGCATAACCATTATGTTAACTACCACTGCCCTTATCTTATACTTTTGTAATCAATATTAAGTCAGTAGATAGATGTCTGGAGGTGGGGCTACAGAGCAGCAGCAGCTGTGTTTCTCTCCTCTCTTCTTTCAGGTCAAGTAGGAATAAGTAGGAGTACCAAAGGAGACCACCTGGGACCACAACAAGGCAGGACAAGAATGATTTCAGGAACTCACCAAACCACCACTGAGTGCAAATACATGTGGCTCATGGACAGGGAGGAGCCTAAGGAGGGACTGAGCAGCTGGTAACGGTCCCTCAGTATACCAGTTGAGGTACCACCTCCAGTCTGTTTTACCAACAAAAAGACTGCTGAAGGGAGGAGAGGACTCCCCTAAGGCTCACCAAATGCAACTGTGAGTCTCCATTGCTACTGCCCTCAGAGGCTGGAGCAACAGGGGGGAGGCCTTGTGCTGACATCTGGGAACAGAGAACTGACCAGGAAACTCAGGAGAAGAGCTACACATCAGTGTTCTAACAGTGGGGTTGTATAGTAGGAGCCTTTCCACACTGTTCTACTGATGATAATATGGTGAATAATTGTCTCAGAACCTACAGACTATAAACGTAACTTGTTTAGAATCTCTTAGGGCCCAGCAGTGCTGCCTGGCTTGGCAGAGAAGCTGAATTGAGCCCTGAGCTTTGGATCCTTGGGATATGAGAGTATCTTTGCATAACCACTGTATTATCTCTCCCCCACCCTGCTTTATCTCTTGATCAGGAGTGAGTGATTAAGCTAAGAAGCCTACTTATAGTTTAAAAGCCCTCAGGCTCCCATAGCCTACAGGGAAGAAAAAGAACAAAAGAGGCTATTAACAGCCTCTGTGCTCCAACTAAGGGACTGAAATAATATTGAAACAACTGTTAATTTTCACAACTGTGAACTCTTTAAGTACCTTACTTAGACACAAGTCAATCCAAGCAAGAGTGATCAGTAATTTGAAAAGTACTGAGAAAGGGACTATATAACACACTATATAAAACGGCTAAGCCAACAAGAAGAAATATTGGAGAACTGAAGCCGGACAAGAGTCCAGCTAAAAGCCCTGCAAAGGGTGAACCAAAAAATAATGAGGTCAACATCCTACCACTAGCTAAGGAAATAGTCACAGGAGTGAGTAAAGAGTTTGAAAGAATTGTCATCAGAAATGCAGAAACAACAAATGAGACTCTGGAAAAAAGCACTAATTATATCAAGGTTATTAGAGAGCTGAAAGCTTCTTCTTCTAGCGTTTGTCCTTCTTCCCTAGCCAGTCAACAGCGTCAGGTTGAGCCTGATGTAAAGTTTCGAGACCTCCTTTGAATCTGGAGAGGTGGCAGTCATTGACTATGTGGGTCATAGTCTGTCTGTAGCCGCAGGGGCAGTTTGGGTCATCTCTGACTCCCCAGCGATGGAACATAGCGGTGCACCGACCATGGCCTGTTCGATAGCAATTGAGGAGGGCCCAATCATAACGTGCTAGGTCAAAGCCGGGTTGAAGCTTGCAGGGGTCTGTGATGAGGTGTTTGTTCTTTATCTCAGCTGACTGCCAACTCTGTTTCCAAGAGTCTGGAACAGAGAAGTTCAGTGTAGGCGTAGAAGACCAGATTGGATGACGAGACGTCAAGCGTTGAACAGGGTGGGTGAAGATATCCGCGTATATTGGCAGGTCTGGTCGAGCGTAGATGTGGGAAATGAACTTAGATGATGCCGCATCCCAATGAATATCTGGTGGGGCGATGTTGCTAAGAAGAACTGGCAGCCATGGAACTGGGGTGGAACGGATGGTTCCAGAAATTATCCTCATGGAGGAATATAATTTGGAATCGACCAAGTGGACATGGGGGCTACGGAACCATAATGGGGCACAGTATTCTGCAGTGGAATAGCATAATGCCAGAGATGATGATCATAGTGTGGAAGCGCTCGCGCCCCATGAGGAGCTGGCCAGTCTTGCAATGATGTTATTCCTCGCGCCCACCTTTGCTGCAGTTTTTATGAGATGTTCGTGAAATGACAGAGTGCGATTGAGAGTAATGCCAAGATAGACTGGCTGGGCTTCATGCCAGATTCTCGTATCGCCAAGCTGCACATTAAGCTCACGCGAGGCCGAGGCATGGTGTAGATGGAAAACAGATGATACCGTTTTTGCAGTGCTAGGGATTAGTCGCCATTTTTTACAGTAATCAGATATCAGAGACATGTCTTTCGTGAGTGTTTCCTCGAGGATGTTGAACTTGGATGCCTGAGTTGCACAGCAGATGCCATCGGCATAGATGAACTTCCTTGAAGAAGTTTCTGGGAGGTCATTGATGTAAATATTAAATAGCATAGGAGCCAGAACAGAGCCCTGGGGGAGGCCACTTGAAACAAGTCTCCATCTGCTAGACTTGTCACCCAGATGCACCCAGAATCTTCTGTTTTGGAGAAGAAACGATATAGTGTTGGCCACCCATGGAGGCAGGCATCTTGAGACCTTGACTAGGAGAGCACGGTGCCAGACCGTGTCATAGGCTGCTGTGAGATCAACAAAGACAGCACCCGTCTTTAAATTCTTCTGGAATCCATTTTCAATGTAAGTTGAGAGGGCCAGGACTTGTTCGCAGGTAGATCTTCCTGGGCAGAAACCAGCTTGGGCGGGTGATAGGAATTTCTCTGTAAGAGGAGAAATTCGTGACAGAAGCAGCCTCTCAAGGAGTTTGTAACACATGGAGAGGAGAGAAATTGGTCTATAGCTGGTGGCCAGTGTTGGGTCTTTCTTTGGTTTCAGAACTGCTATTATCTTCGCACGACGCCAAATTTTGGGCATATATTCGGATTCCAAGGTGTGGGACAGGAATAAAGTGAGCCACTTCTTTGCCGCGGGGGCCAGGTTAAGAATGAAAGCTGAAATAGCTGAGCTAAGAACACAACTAGCTGACCAAGCTAAAACAGTATCAGAGCAGGGTAACAAAATAGATAAACTACAGAAAACAGTAGAAGGGAGAGAAAATATAATAAATGAGGCTGAAAACAGAATTAGCAAGATTGAGGACAAATTAGAGACAACTAAAAAAGAAGTAAGTGTTGTTAAAGTTTTGGAGGCTCCAGCTGGCTGGGCTAGCTTCGCGGCGGCAGACAGAGATGACCAGAGACACACGGCTGGGCAGAGAAGCTTTATTCATGAGCGGGCAAGCATGTGCTCTCCTGTCTTTCTCCTCTGGCGGCAGAGAGAGACCCTTAAACTAACCACCACACAGAACTCTCCTGCATCCTTCTCCTCACGCAGTGGCGCCAAGAACTCTGGAACTCTGTAGGGGTTCCCTTGGGGTGGGTACAAGTGGGCCCGCGAAACTAGCAGGGGCCAAACCAATTTTTCTGGTGGGAGGAGAGCTAAACCAAACCAATGTAAAGCATACAACAAGTAAGAGATCTCAAAAAGAAATTAAGAGATACTGAAAACAACAAAAGAGACCTATGGGATGACCTCAAAAGAAATAATATACACATTATTGGCTTACCAGAGGAAGGAAGAGAGGGAGGGAAGAAAGCATTCTTCAGAACATAATAGCTGAGAACTTCTCTAGTCTAGACAACATAAAAGACATAAAGGTTCAAGAAGCCCAGAGGGTCCCAAACAGAATTAACCCAGACTTAAAAATTTCAAGACACATCATATTTAGAATGAACAGGAATAAGGGTAAAGAAAGGAACCAGAAGACTGCAAGAGAAAAACAGTCACCTACAGAGGAAAACGTGTAAGATTAGCAGCAGACTTCTCCCTACAAACACTACAGGCCAGAAGAGAATGGCGAGATATCTATGGAGTGCTCAATTAGCAAGGCTTTCAACCAAGACGACTGTATCCTGCTAGACTGTCATTCAGACTAGATGGAGGCATAAAAACCTCAGACAAGCAACAGTTGAAAGAATCAACTATCATCAAGCCTTCCCTGAAAGAAGTTTTGAAAGGTCTCCTATAAACAGTCAGACCACCACAAATATGCCATATATCAGAACACTCTAAAAATCTACAAAAAAGGTGTTAAAATATCTTCAGTCTATGATATCAATAAATGTCAGTGCCTGAAATCCCCTATTAAAAGGCATAGAGTAGGAAAATGGATCAGAAAACACAACCCAACAATATGCTGTTTACAGAAAACCTACCTAACTCAACAAGACAAACACAGACTCAATGAAAAAGATGGAAAACTATCATACAAGCCAATGGCTCACAAAAAAGGGCTGGAACAGCTATTCTCAAATCTGACACAATAGACTTTAAAATAAATAAAATTTAGAAATAAATTACTTAATGCTCAGAGGATCAGTCAATCAAAAGGACTTAACATCTATGCACCCAATGAGAAGCCATCTAAATACATCAAACATGTACTGAAAGAGCTACAGCAATATATTAACAGCAACACAGTCATAGTAGGGGACTTCAACACCCCACTCTCTCAACTTGACAAATCATCCAGGCAGAAAAATCAATAAGAAAATGAAGGAGTTAAATGAGGAGATATATAAACTACAACTATTGGACATTTTCAGAATCATTCACATTAATAAACTGGAATATACATTCTGCTCAAGTCCACATGGGTCATTCTCAAGGATAGACCATGTGTTAGGCCACAGAGACAGCATCAGCAAATTCAAGAGCGTTGAAATCATCCCAAGTATCTTCTCAAACCACAGTGGAATTAAAGTAACACTTACAATCAATAAAAGATTAAAAGTAGTCCCAAAATATGGAAGCTCAACAGTACACTTCTTAACAATTACTGGGTCAAAGAGGAAATAAAGAACAAAATCAAGATGTTCCAAGAGTTTAATGAGAATGAAGACAGGCTATCAAAATATTTAGGAAACAGCTAAGGCAGTACTGAGAGGGTAGTTCATAGGCATACAAGCACGCATTAGGGAACAAGAAAAAGCAAAAACAAACAACCTGATTGCATACCTTAAAGACCTAGAAGAAGAAGAACAAAGGAACCCTAAAGCAACCAGAAGGATAGAAATAACTAAAGTTAGGACAGAAATAAATAACATTGAAAATAAGAAAACCAGCAGTCAGGTGGTAGTGCAATGGGTTAAGCACACATGGCGCAAAGCACAAGGACTGGTGTAAGGATTCCGGTTCGAGCCCCTGGCTCCCCACCTGCAGGGGATTGTTTCACAAGCAGTGAAGTAGGTCTGCAAGTGTCTTTCTCTTTCCCTCTCTGTCTTCCCCTCCTCTCTTCATCTCTCTCTGTTCTATCCAAAAGTGACAACAACAATAAAACAAGGACAACAAATGAGAATAAATAAATATTAAAAAAAAACTAAAAAAAAAACAAAAGAAAATAAAACCATACAAAAGATCAATGAAAGTAAATGTTGGTTCTTTGAAACAGTGAACAAAATTGACAAACCTTTAGCCAGACTCACAAAATCAAAAAGGGAGAAGACCTAAATAAAATTGGATTCTAAATGAAAGAGGAGATATCACAATAGACACCACAGAAATTCAACATATCATGTGAGTCTTCTATGAACAACTATATGCCACCAAGCTAGAGAACCTGGTAGAAATGGACAATTTGCTAGATTCCTACACACTTTCAAAATTAAATTGGAATTAGATAATATGAAGAAGCCCATCACAGATAAACCAACTGAAACAGTTATCAAAAACTTTCCCAAGAAGGACTAGATGGTTTTACAAATGAATTCTACAAAACCTTCAAGGAAACGTTAATACCTCTACTTTAAAAGTCTTCCAGAAGATTGAAGACATAGGAATACTCTCTTTGAGCTTCTATGAAGTCAACATCACTCTGATACTAAAAGCAGACATGAACACAACCAAAAAGGAAGACAACAGACTAATATCTCTGATGAAGATAGATGCTAAAATATTGAACAAAATTCTAGCCAAATGGTTACAGCAGTATATATATATATATTTTTCAAGAAAAGCAGATTTAATCAGGTGCTAGCCAAACCTTAAAAGCTAGCAGACTTGAGGCTGGGGTTCAATTCAGGGACTCCAAAGTGTAGTAGGCCAGGGGGAGAAGGGATTCAGTCACATAGTCACCTGGTTTGCCACAAGGTGGCTTAGCCCAAAGGGGTCTTTTTATTTATTTATTTTTTATGTTTATTTCCCCCTTTGTTGCCCTTGTGTTTTTTTAAATTTATTTATTTATTTAAAAAAAGGAGACATTAACAAAACCGTAGGATAGGAGGGGTACAACTCGACACAATTCCCACCACCAGATCTCCATATCCCATCCCCTCCCTTGATAGCTTTCCCATTCTTTATCCCTCTGGGAGTATGGACCCAAGGTCATTGTGGGTTGCAGAAGGTGGAGGGTCTGGCTACTATAATTGCTTCCCCACTGAACATGGGTGTTGAGTGGTCAATCCATACTCCCAGTCTGCCTCAGCAATATATTAAAAAGATTCATCATCATGACCAAGTGGGGTTTATCCTAGGGTTGCAATGTTGGTTTAATATATATAAATCAATCAATGTGACCCACTACATCAATAAAAGCAAGACCAAAAGCCACATAGTCATATCAGTAGATACAGAGAAAACCTTTGACAGAATACAACATCCCTTCAGGATCAAAACACTACAAAAAATGGAAATAGATGGAAAATTCCTGATGATAGTGGAGTCTATATATAGCAAACTTACAGCCAACATCATACTCAATGGTGAAAAACTGAAAGCAATTCCCCTCAGATCAGGTACTAGACAGGGCTACCCACTATCACCATTACTATTCAACATAGTGTTGGAAGTTCTTACCATAGCAATCAGGCAGGAGAAAGGAATTGAAGGCATACAGATTGGAAGAGAAGAAGTCAAATGCTCCCTATTTGCAGATGACATGATAGTATACATAGAGAAACCTAAAGAATCCAGCAAGAAGCTTTTGGAAATCATCAGGCAATACAGTAAGGTGTCAGGCTACAAAATTAACATACAAAAGTCAGTTGCATTCCTCTATGCAAACATTAAGATAGCAGAAGATAAAATCCAGAAATCAATTCCTTTTACTATGTCAACAAAAAGAATAAAATATCTAGGAATAAACCTATCCAAAGTGAAAGACTTGTATTCTGAAAATTATGAGTCACTACTCAAGGAAATTGAAAGACACAAGGAAGTGGAAAGACATTCCATGTTCATGGGTTGGAAGAATTAACATCATTAAAATGAATATACTACCCAGAGCCATATACAAATTTAATGCTATCCCCATCAAGATCCCAAGCACATTTTTTAGACTAGAACAAATTCTACAAATGTTTATCTGGAACCAGAAAAGACCTAGAATTGCCAAAACAATCTTGAGAAAAAAAGAACAGAACTGGAGGCATTACACTCCCAGATTTCAAAGCACATTATGGGGCCATTTTAATCAAAACTGCTTGGTACTGGAACATGAATAGACACTTTGGCCAGTGGAATAGAATTGAAACCCCAGATGTAAGCCCCCACACCTAGAGACATCTAATCTTTGACAAACGTGCCCAGGTTATTATATGCGTAAAGATGAGCCTCTTCAACAAATGGTGTTGGAAAAAATGGGTTGAAACATGCAGAAGAATGAAACTGAATCACTATATTTCACCAAACACAAAAGTAAATTCTGAGTGGATCAAGGACTTGCATGCTAGACCAGAAACTATCAGATACTTAGAGGAAAATATTGGCAGAGCTCTTTTCCACATAAATTTTAAAGACACCTTCAACGAAATGAATCCAATTACAAAGAAGACTAAGGCAAGTATAAACCAGTGGGACTACATCAAATTAAAAACTTCTGCACAGCAAAAGAAACCAATAACCAAACAAAGAGACCCTTCACAGAATGGGAGATCTTTACATGCCATACATCAGACAAGAGTTTAGTAACCAAAATATATAAAGAGCTTGCCAAACTGAACAACAAGATAACAAATGGTCCTATCAAAAATTGAGGAGAGGACATGGACAGAATATTCACCACAGAAGAGATCCAAAAGGCCGAGAAACATAAAAAAATGCTCCAAGTCTTTGATTGTCAGAGAAATGCAAATAAAGACAACAATGAGATTTTACTTTGCTTCTGTGAGAATGTCATACATCAGAAAAGGTAGCAGCAACAAATTCTGGAGAAGTTGTGGGGGTCAAAGAAACCCTCCTGCACTGCTGGTGGGAATGTCAATTGGTCCAGACTTGATGGAGAGCAGATTGGAGAACTCTCAATAGGCTAGAAATGGACCTACTCTATGATCCTGCAATTCTTCTCCTGGGGATATATCCTAAGGAACCCAAAACACCCATCCAAAAAGATCTGTGTACACATATGTTCTTAGTAGCACAATTCTTAATATCCAAAACCTGGAAGCAACCCATGTGTCTTAACAACAGATGAGTGGCTAAGCGAGTTGTAGTATATATACACAATGGGATACTACTCACCTATTAAAAATGGTGACTTCATCATTTTCAGCCCATCTTGGACAGAGTTTGAAGAAATCATGTTAAGTGAAATAAGTCATAAATAGAAGGATAAATATAGGATGATCTCATTCACAGGAAGAAGTTGAAAAACAAGACCAGAAGAGAAAACACAAGTAGAACCTGAACTGGAGTTGGTGTATTGCACCAAAGTAAAAGACTTTTGGGTAGGTGGAGAGGAGAGTACAGGTCCAAAAAAGATGACAGAGGACCTAGTGGGGGCTGTATTGTTATGTGAAAAACTGAGAAATTTTATGCATGTACAAACTATTGTATTTACTTTTGATTATAAAACATTAATCCTCCAACAAAGAAAAAAAAATAAGTCACTAATAAAATTAAAAAAAGAGAGATATAATGACTGGGAAGAAGGTTCCAGAAAAGAAAACTCAGAGACCAGAAAACACACTAGATTCAGGTGTTTGTAATGTTTAGGGGATGAAGCATACAAGGACAGTGGAATTAGCTGGCCTAATGGTATTAAGTTATGTGAACCCTGAAGAGATAATGAAATGCTAAGGGTACTTAAAAACAGAAACTCAGGGTAAAGGGGATTTTAGATAACCAAGAAGTAAGTTTTTATCTCCTGCAGAGGGAAAACAGAAAAAGCTGATGATCAAAGGCAGAATTTCTTGGTATGGAGCTTTGAAGATAAATGCTTAGCTGAGGCTTATCTGTTAGGTCAAGGTCAGGGCCCTGGTTAGGTAAACCCAAGATCTGATACATGGGGTAGGGAAACCTGTATATTTTGACTCCCTAGGGTCTGCACTATCTGAGCATGCAGAGGTGGGTCACCTCTTGCTAAGAAGAGATAGCAATCCCCTTTGGTAGGAAGGCGCTGCAGAGCTTTCCTGCTACCAGGCAACAGGGGCCTCCCTTGGAGTCTACCTGCACCTCCTTTCCTGGCCACCAGGTTTTATATTAAAATCATATTGCATTATAACTCAGTCAGGGTTCTCTATAGTAGAAAAGAATTACCCCCTAGAGTAGCTGCAAGAATTGTGCAGTGGGGCTGGCTGGTGGCACATATGCAAGGACCCAGGTTCTAGAACCAAGATCCCACCTGAAGTGGGGAAACTACGAAAGCAATTAAGCAGTGCTTCAGGTGCCTCTCTGTCTCTTCCTCTCTCTATGTTCCCCCTCCCTTCTTGATTTCACTTTGTCTAATAAATAAAAAAAGATATAAAGTAGTATATATTTTAAAAGATACGTAGTATATAGTTGTAGCAGACTAAGACTGAGGGATAGAGTGGTTCAGAACAGATGACTGGGTAAAGGAGTTTATTTATTTATTTTTTTCTTTCTTTTTTTAAAAATTTTTTATTTAAGAAAGGATTAGTGAACAAAAACATAAGGTAGAAGGGGTACAACTCCACACAATTCCCACCACCCAATCCCCATAATCCCCCCCCTCCCATGGTAGCTTTCCCATTCTCTAGCCCTCTGGGAGCATGGACCCAGGGTCGTTGAGGGTTGCTGACGGTAGAAGGTCTGGCTTCTGTAATTGCTTCCCCGCTGAACATGGGCGTTGACTGGTTGGTCCATACTCCCAGTCTGCCTCTCTCTTTCCCTAGTAAGGTGTTTCTCTGGGGAAGCTGAGCTCCAGGACAAAGGAGTTTATTTATTTGGGTGTGGGGGATTTTACTCTCCCAGGGCACAATGTAAACTTTCCTTTTGGGAGGCTTCTAGAAACCTGCAGAGAGTGATGGCTCATACCAAGCAAAGCTGAAGTACTTAAATCTGAATCTCCATGGCAAATAGTAGAGAAAGGGAATTAAGAGATTTAGAGACACAGGTGAGCTACCAGAAGACTCATCAGGTTCCAGTAGCCCATGGAAAGATCTGGGGGAGATATTATTTGCCATGCTTATCAGCATCCTGTTGGTGAGAAGACACTAGTGCCACTAAGTTTAATGGAGGCTCTCTCCTCCATTGCCAAAGAGCTTGGTATTGGTAGCAATGGGTGTAATAGTTCCTTCAAAAGTCAGAAAGTCACAATGACTATAAAACCAGCAAATCTGAGGTGGCATACAAAAAATTTTGACCCGCAGAATTATGTTGCTGTAGATAATAGAAAATGTCATCAGTATAAGAAAAATAGATGGATAACCAAAGAGAATATCACCCAAAGAAAGCAAGACTTTTTAAACAGGAGATGAAAGGTGGTTGTCCCAGTGAAATGTCAAAATCACTTGTTGTGTTCCTGGACCTGATTCAGATTTTAATTAGTTAGCGCACTGCTCAGCTCTGGCTTATAGTAGTGCTAGGATTGAACCTGGGTCCTTGGAACCCCAGGCATGAATTTTTTTTTTTTGCATAACCAATATGTGTTTACTCAACCTTGCTTCAGATCTTTGCATCAGTAAAAGAGAACCTTTTCTTTTTTTCTTTCTTTCTTCCTTTCTTTTTTAATGAAAATCTAGCTCTCTAATTAGAGAATCACCAGAGAGGGGGAAAGTTTATAGTCATTTTGTTTTTGTATCTTATAGCCATAGACTTTATTTTTAATTTTATTCATTTTTATTTTATTGAATAGAGACAGAATGGGGGCTGGAACCTGGGGCCTTGTGCATAGTGATATGTCCACTCAACTGTGTGCACCACCACTTGTGACATTTACACTTAGTCAGATGCGCCACCACCCAGCTCCATGCATCACCACTTGTGCCCACCCCCATTTCTCTATCTCTATGTCTCCCTCCCTCTTAATTTCTCTCTGTCCTATCAAGTAAAAAATAAATTAATTAAATAAAATAAAAGGAAAAGTGGTTGTCCCAAGTGTTGGATTTGTTAAAAATTATTAAATTAAAAATAAAAAAAGAAATTACATTCCTGTTCACTCTCCATTCTCTTATACCTCCTTTAAGACAGTACATCAAAAGCAGTGTTGTGTCCTAGGGGGTGACGGCAGATATTAATGCTATCATTGAGGTTCTTACCATGTAGGAGTGGTGGTCCCTCTCATATTTCTGTTTGATTTACCAGTTTGGTCTTTGCACAAACCAAATGAATTAAGAACATCCCTATAGACAACTGAAAACTATACCAGATAGAAACCCTTAATGAAGCTTTTGTGCTGGTCTAGTATCTTTGCTAGAGCAGAATATGGCTTCAGGTACATTGTTTTCAAGTGCTAATTATATGACTATGTTATTTCCTATGCCAATTAAGAAGGAAAGAGATCACATAGAAAACAGAGCAATGCAAACTTACACTTTTATTCCAGGACTATGTCAGTTCTCTTGTTTCTTGCTATAAGACTGCCTAAAGAGTAGTAGACTTCTTCATCATTCTTGATCCTGCAGAAGAACATCACATTTCCCTTTTCTATTTATTTATTTAAATTTTTAAAAATTACATTTATTTATTTATTGGATAGATACAGGCAGAATTTGAGAAAGAAGGGGGAGATAGAAAGGGAGAGAGACAAAGAGACACCTGCAGCCCCGCTTCACCACTTGCAAAGCTTTCTCCCTGTAGGTAGGGACCGGGGTGGGGGGCTTGAACCCTGGTCCTTGTGCATTGTAACATGTGAACTCAACCAGGTGCACCACCACCCAGCCCAGCATTTCCCCCCACTTTAAAAAAGGTTTTCTTTTTCTTCCTTTTTTAATCTTTTACTTATTTATTATTCAATAGAGACAGAGAAGAATTGATAGGGGAGAAGGTGAGAGAGAGAAAAAGAGATGGAGAGACACATGCAGCCCTGCTTCATCACTCCTGAAGCATTCCTCCTACAGGTGGAGACCAGGGCCTTGAACCCAGGTCCATGTGCACTGTAATGTGCTTGCTTAACCAGGCATGCCACCATCTGGCCCCAAACATCACATTTTCCATGACATCATATCAGGAAGATGAACAAGAGGTAGTTTGCAAGCTGGAGGCCTTGATAAAATACATGGGTTTGGATAGGGGTAGATAGCATAATGGTTATGCAAAGATACTTTCATGCCTGAGTCTCCAAAGTCCCAGGTTCATTCCTCTGCACCATCATAAGCCAGAGCCGAGCAGTGCTCTGGTAAAAACAAAACAAGAAAACAAACAAACAAACAAACAAACAAACAAAACAAAAAAAGAAACCATGGGTTCCAGGGGTCAGAGGTAGAATGTAGAACTTGCATGTATGAGATTCCAGGTTCAATTTCTGTCTTCACATACACTGACACTGTGCTGTGACCTCTTTTGTCTTCTACCTTCCTCCTTCCCTCCCATCTCTTTTTTCTCATGAAATAAATAAACAAATATTTTGAAGGACACATATGTTCCAGAGGCTGGGAGATAAGCCTTATAAGGTTTCATAAGTCTACCACACCTGTAAAGATTTTTGAGACTGGTAATGCAGGGCATGTTGGGACACCCTATCCAAAGCAACAAACAATGCCTATACTTGGTTTCTGCCATCATAAATAAAGGAAGCAGTTTTCCTTGTTGGCTTTTAGGAACACATTATTCACACCTAGAGAGACTCAGTTCCAGTCCAAATAGTAGGTGCCATGAAAGGCTTCATTTGTGGAGTAGAGCCAAGGGCAAGAAGGGCTCTCTCTGTAACAGGTCCAGGCTGTGTGCAAGCAGACCTGCCATTTGGCTACACAACCTAGCAGATCTTGGTATTTGAGACACTCGTGTAGAGAAAGATGTAATGTGCTATTTGTGGCCATCCCCAGAAGGGAAAATCTCAATGCAGGTCCCAGGATGAGGCATGAGGGTGTGGGTCACATCATTTGCCCTGTTAAGATGATGGCTGAGGGCAAGAGGATTTAGGATGGGTAGCAGAGGACTAAGATGATGAATACCAGCTGAAGCTCTAATCAGCTGCAATGATGGGAACTGCCATTTGTGTTACTAACTTTGCTTTTCTAAGTCATTAAGAAAGAGAAGTCCACCAGAAGGCTGGAGGAGTGCATTCATGTAGGCAGGGCACAGGAGCCTGTGAGAACCACGGGTCTCCCTTCAACTTTGAGGTTACCCGGCAGCTTCAAGTTGCAGAAAGGTGACAGCTCCTAGCCACAGAGCCTTCAAGTTAATGCCACATTTTCTGGGCAGCCTCCAGCCAAGTGAGAAGGACGTGTGTCCCAGGACTGTTTCTCTCTGCCCAATGAGGGACTCTGATGAATAGTCTTTGCTCCCCATTGAGTTGGCTGGATTTAATTTTGCCTCAAAGCTTGAAGGCTTCTTTCTGTCTCATCATAATTCCTCACCTCTGTGCTGTTCACAAGTGCCACTCCTAATGGAACTCTCACATGTCAATTCTGTCATCTGTCCTGCTTCCCAGGGGGCTGGAAGGCAGAGTTTATAATCTGATCCTATTGTTTTCTAGCTGCATGAACTTGAGTGTCCTCACCTCCAGCCCCTCCCTCTAAGAGTGAATCCATAAAGTTGTTGAGTCAGATGAGATGTTGCCCATCTTACTAGACAAGGTGGGTCAGTTGCTTGAGTCTGTGATTATACAAATTTGAGAAGACTGAGAGTTGGGCAGTAGTGCAGTGGGTTAAGTGCAGGTGGCACAAAGCACAAGGACCAGCGTAAGGATCCCAGTTCGAGCCCTCACCTCCCCACCTGCAGGGGAGTCGCTTCACAAGTGGTAAATCAGGTCTGCAGGTGTCTATCTTTCTCTCTCCCTCTGTCTTCTCCTCCTCCCTCCATTTCTCTCTGTCCTATCCAACAACGGCAACAACTATAATAACTACAACAATAAAACAATAAGGGCAACAAAAGGGAATAAATAAATATTTTTAAAAATTTGAGAAGACTGACTCTGTAACTGGGGCCCCAGTGAATCCAGTCTGCAGTGGCTTGTGGGGTCTCTTTGCTAGAGTAGTGGTAGAAGAGCTCCTGGCACCAGGGAGATTCTGAATAGGCCTTCTTCTGGTTCTGGAAAATTTGGAATTGCTATGAAGAGCTCTCTGATAACAGCATGGTGAAGATAACATTATCAGCTGCAGTTGTTCCATCTTTATGACATGCCAGACACCAAGGTTTAACATGATCTCCTTTAACCCTCCCAGCAACTTTGACAGGAAGGAATTGTTATCCAGAATCCCCCCTTCAGGCCTGTTTGACTCTAAAAGCTCAAACAATTCCCTGGATGCAGACCTGGGAATGACTGATGGTTCCATGCAGAACCTTCACTCAAGCAACAGACAGTGCTTTGGCCAGGCCCCTATATATCCATCATTCTTTCCTTGCTCTGGTTCCTCAGGGAAATCTCTAGGATTGGGATTTGCATGGAGGAAAGAATAAATCTTTCCTAGGTTTGAGTAAGTCTCACTAACTGAAAATGCTGGGGTCAAAGAAGATGGAAAAATACTTTCTGAACCCCATTCTGAGTAAGAGAAAATAGCAGGCTTAATGTTTGTAGACAATGGTACAGTCCAAAGAATCCTGCTTCTCTACCACAGATAAAAATTCTTCAAACCAAAGAAAAACAATCCTGGCTAGGAAGAAACTGAAGGCCATACAGGCCCCCAATTCCTCTGCTCCTTACTAGGTTCCCTCCTGGCATGGATGGGACATTTTAGTGACTCTTCTGAGCTAACTGAATGGAAGCTAAGAAAGCATTGCCTCATTCTGAGCATAAGAAAAATATGTTGCACTGAGTTCTTGATAATCCTAGGCAAAATTCCATAAATTCCTTTCCTAAACAGAGATTATTGGGAGATAAGATGGGTTCACTTAGGTCAAAGAATGCCTAACTCTCCAGGTTTCCTTTGTAGAAAATGTGACCAGGGTATGTTGTGGGAAAGGATCACAGGCTGAGAATTTAAAAATAAGAATTTACTTCTGTTGGGAAGTATCTCAGCAGGTAGAGCACAGGACTTGCTCAAGGCCTTGCGTTTAATCCCCTGCATAGCATATGTCAGAGGGAACAGTGCTCTGATTTCTCTTCCTCTCTCATAAAAACAGATAAGTAAATCTTAAATATTTAATTTTTATTAACTTTTTAAAAACTGTTCTTGTCACATCATTCTTTATTTGAACATATTTTTATATTATTTTATTTGTTGGATAGTGATAGAGATATCCAGAGGAAAGGGGAGATAGAGAGAGTGGAAGAGAGGAAGAGAGAGACACCTGCAGCCCTGCTTCACCACTTGTGAAGCTTTCCCCCTGCAGATGGGGACCAGGGGCTTGAATCTAGGTCCTTGTGCATTGTAATGTGTGCACTTAACCAGGTGTGCCACCACCTGGCTTTAAGGTGTTGAATTCTTATGCATGATGTTCTGAGTTTAATCCCTGGTATCATGTGTCTGAGTGATTATCTGGTTCTTTTTTATCCTCTCTCTCTCTCATTAATAAATAGATAAATAAAGCTTCTAAACAAAAAAACAAAAATAAAATGACTTTATAAAAGTTGCACTGAGGAAAAAAGGGGGAGAATTCATCAGCTAGGGTCTGGAATCTGCCATACCCCAGCACCTTACACAGCAAATTATAGGCTTCCTTTTATAGTAGAGTAAACTCAAGGGTTTTGCTAAAATTGCTTTGTGGTCAAGCAGTGAGGGAGGAGCTGAAGGGCTATTCAGCGAGGAAGATGAGGTACCCAAGGTGATGGATGATAAGAATGAATACTTAAGAAAGGGTGATTGTATTTGTCCAGGAAAGCACTCAGGATCTGGGAGGATGGTAGAGTGTGACCAAGGGAACAGGACATCAAGCATTTCTTAGACTACATGACTTGAATTAATGAAGGGCTAATTTTCTTGTCAAGCACTGACAGCACAGAGATCAATTTTATTGTTTATTCACATTCTGAAGGAAGACCCTCCCCCACCGATCCAAGTCTTAGCTCTGCTATTTACCAGTTAGGTGACCTTAAGGAACTCAGTCATTTTTTTTGTGCCTCATTTTGTTTTTTTCTTTTACTTTATATTTCTTTATGGCCCAAGGGTTATTGCTGGGGCTTGGTGCCAACACTATGAATTCACTGGTCCTGGTGAACTTCCCCCCCCCATTATACTTGATAAAACAGAAATTAAGAGGATAGGAGGAGATAGAGAGGCAGAGATAGAGAGAAATATAGACACTTGCTGACCTGCTTCACCATTGGTGAAACTCCCCTCTGTAAATGGGGAGTGGGGGCTTGAACAGGGGTCCTTGTGTATGGTAATATGTATGCTTAGCAGGTGTGCCACTGACCAACCCCCTTGCCTCAGTTTCTTATCTGAAATGGGATAGGAATGGTGCCTAAATTACAAAGTCAGAACTTTGATTTTTTCATTTTCTAACTTAGGACCCAGAGTAAAGAAATGTATTCTACTTTCAAGACCTAATAAACAAACAAAAAAATGAGAGAGAGAGAGAGAGAAATTGTGTATGCTTAATAGGAAAAAGTTTTCTAAACAATTTCTAGCATTAGGACTGGTTCATGACTATGTTTTGTCCTGTCCCGTCCTGTCCCATCCCATCCCATTCCATTGTATTCTACTCTCTTTTGGTCAGTCCTGGTTTATCCTATGCTTTCATAAAGAAAAATAATAGAGGAGAACCATTAAGCCACTACCTGGCCCCTGCAACATTCTTTTTTAAAAAAATCATTTTTATTGGTGTGTGTGTGTGTGTGTGTGTGTGTGTGTGTGTGTGTGTGTGTGTGTGTGTGTAGTTAATGGTATACAGTGTAGTTGTTGACATACAGGTACAATTTCTCATCTCCCCATGACAGTTCTTTGCAGAACACTCTCATCCAACTTAGGTCCCTTTCCATCATCATGTGACAGAACCTCAAGGTTCTCTTCATCCCTACTACCCTCATTCCCCAGAATCCTTTGTGTTGGTGCAATATACTCCACCCTTTCTAAGTTTTACCTTGTTTTTCCTCTCTGGCCTTATTTTATCTCTTTTGCCTCATCTTGGGTGGAACTTGAAGACATCATGTTCAGTGAGATAAGCCAAAAAGAGAAGAACAGATACTGAATGATCTCATTTATAGGTGGAATTTAGACTGTTATATTTTTTTCCCCCTTAACCAGACCACTGCTCATTTCTGGTTTATGGTGGTGCAGGGTATTGAACCTGGGATTTTAGAGCTTCAAGCATGAGAGTATCTTTGCATAATCATTATGAGGAGACTTTGATCAATAGAAAGGGAAGAAGGAAGAGGAAGGTATATAGGAAGGTTGGGAAGGAACTAGCAGAACCCTAGGGGATAGAGGTACTGTACAGTTCCTTGTGAAGGGAACTCTTGCTTCTTTGATCTGATAGTCACATAGCTATTAGTCAGGGAGTTCACAGTGGGGGCTAGTCTGCCATGATTCTTCAACATCAGTGTACATGTGAATTACCTGGGATTCTTGACAAAATGTAGGTTCTGGTTTAGTAGTTCTGGAGCAGGTCCTGAGAAATCTTCTCTTTCCTTTCCTCCCTCTTTCTTTCTTTTTTTTCACCTTCCTCCCTACCTCCCTCCCTCCCTCCCTTCCTTCCTTCCTCCCTCCCTCCCTCCATTCCTTCTTTCCTTCCTTTCTCTCTCTTTCTCTGTTTCTGACAAGATGGAGAGAAATCAAGAGGGGGAGGGGAGATAGGGAGAAAGAGGAACATCTGCAGCACTGTTTCATTGTTTGTGAAGCTTTCCCCCTGAAGGTGAGGACTGAAGCCTTGAACCTGAGTCTTTACACATTGTAATGTATGCACTCAATTAGGTGTGCCACTCTGTTGCACTTCCTTCTATCCACCATCTGTCCTTTCTTTCTTCTTCTATCCTCTTATCTTTATCTTATTTTTAATTTTTAAATTATCTTCATTTATTTACTGGATAGTCAGAAATGGAGAGGGGAGGGACAGAGAGACTTCTGCAGCTTCACCCCTTATGAAACTTTCCGCTTGTAGGTGGGGCCAGCAGCTCAAACCTGTGTCCTTGTGCACTGTAACAAGTGCATTCAACCAGGTGCAAGACCACCAGGCCTCTTCTCTTTACCTTATTGCTGAATCATTTTTTAAAATGGGAATAGACAACATTTATTTATTTAAAAAAGAAACATCAACAAAACTGTAGGATGGGGGGCTACAACTCCACACAATTCCCACCACCAGATCTCTATATCCCCTCCCCTCCACTGATAGCTTTCCTATTCTCTATCCCTTTGGGAGTATGGACCCAAGGTCATTGTGAGTTGCAGAAGGTGGAAGGTCTGGCTTCTGTAATTGCTTCCCCACTGAACATGGGCATTGACTGGTCGATCCATACTCCCAGTCTGCCTCTCTCTTTCCCTAGTAGGGTGGGTCTCTGGGGAAGCAGAGCTCCAGGACACATTGGTGGGGTCTTCAGTCCAGGGAAGTCTGGTCAGCATCCTACTGGCATCTGGAACCTGGTGGCTGAAAAGAGAGTTAACATACAAAGCCAAACAATTGTTGAACAATTATGGGCCTAAAGGCTGCAGTAGTGCAGATGGAATTGTTGGGGGGTACTCACTGCAGACTCTTGTGTACTTCTGCTTTCAGGTATATATTTTGCCCTAGTTTATGGATACGTGTGAACATGTGCTCTATCTCAGGGGACCTGGATTATATCTAGGTTTTGGGACTTTGTTAGGAAGTGAACCATCTGGAATGGGATTAGAGAATACTGTGAAAGGAAAGGTCTCACCCGAGTAATGAAGCTGAAGGGTTGTCATTCCACACCTGAAGTCTCTGGACACAGTCTGAAGTGAAGCATGCTGGAGTGGCACTCATTGTGTTGATTAGGTTGTGATCAGCGGATGCAATATTATTTGATATGAATTGGGAGAAGCATGCGGGAAAGTGGCCCCCACCCTAAGGTTCCAGGACTGGGGGAAATATAGGCTCTATTGTGGAAATGCGAGGTTCCTGCTGTCTTAGGGTTCAAGAAGACAATGGATAGTTATTGTTATCATCACATTATTTAGTAATTGGGTTAACTTTGAAAAGTCCCTTTGTTAGGGTTTGCTGTATAATACCCAGCATCTTGTATATAGCTGTGCCACCTGTTGCTTCTGTTCTACCTGGTCTAGGTTATTGAGAGAGTCAACATATCAAAGACTCAGCCTATGTATTAAAAAGACTCAGTCTGTTTGAAAAGGTTCGAGACATACAATCAATTTTTTCCCCTCTCATATTAATTAAATAGTGATGTATATGACTACAATTTAATAGAGTGTACATAAACACCATTCCCACCACCAAAAGACTGTGTCCCATCCCACCCACCCACCTGCACTCCCACCCCACCCCCCCTGCTGCCCTGGGAAGCCTAATGGCCACCCTCCCCCTCACAACAGGGTTTTTACTTTGGTGCCCTACTCTCAATTTAGTCAGATTCTGCTTTGAGTTTTCCTTTCTGTTCTTCTTTCTCAACTTCTGTTGATGAGTGGGATCATCCTATACTCATCTTTATCTTTCTGACTTAGCTCACTTAACATAATTCCTTCTAGCTCTGTCCAAGATGGGTCAGAGAAGGTGGGTTCATTGTTCTTAATAGCTGTGCAGTATTCCATTGTGTATATATACCACAGCTTTCTCAGCCACTCATCTGTTGTTGGGCACCTGGGTTGCTTCCAGGTTTTAGCTATTATGAATTGTGCTGCTATGAACATAGGAGTACACACCTCTTTTTGGTTGGGTGTATGGAGTCCTTGGGGTATAATCCCAGGAGAGGAATTACTGGATCATATGGAAGGTCCATGTCTAGCCTTGTGAGAGTTCTCCAGACTGCTCTCCAGAAAGTCTGGACCAATTTATATTCCCACCAGCAGTGCAGAAGGGCTCCTTTGTCCCCACAGCCTCTCCAACATTTGTTGCTACTGTCCTTTTTGATGTATGCCTTTCTCATAGGAGTGAGGTGGTATCTCAGTGTTGTCTTTATTTGCATTTCTCTGACAATCAGCTACCTGGAGCAGTTTTTCATATGTTTGTTAGCCTTTTGGATCTCCTCTGAAGTGAGTATTTTTTTCATATCCTCTGCCCATTTTTGGATGGGGTCATTTGCTTTTTTGTTGCTAAGTCTGCTGAGCTCTTTGTATATTTTGGTTATTAGTCTCTTGTCTAATGCATGGCATGTGAAGATCTTCTCCCATTCTGTGAGGGGTCTGTTTGTTTTTATGATAGTTTCTTTGGCTATGCACTTTTCAATTTGAAATAGTCCCATTGGTTTGTTTCTGCTTTAGTCTTCCTTGCAATTGGGTTTGTTTCATCAAAGATGTCCTTGAGGTTTAGGTGGGAAAGTGTTCCACCAATGTTTTCCTCTAAGTATTTGATAGTTTCTGGTCTAACATCAACATCCTTGATCCATTTGGAGTTGATTTTTGTTTCTGGTGAGATGAAGTGGTTCAGTTTCATTCTTCTGCATGTTTCAACCCAGTTTTCCCAGCACCATTTATTGAAGAGAACCTCCTTCCTCCATTTAATACTTTGGGCCCCCTTATCAAAGATTAGATGTCCATAGGTGTGAGGGTTTAGTTCTGGGCTTCCAATTCTGTTCCACTCATTTGTGTGCCTATTTTTGTTCCAGTACCAGGCTGTTTTGATTATGATGGCCTCGTAATATAGTTTGAGACCTGAGAGTGTGATGCCTCCATTTATGTTTCTTTTCCTCAAGATTGTTTTGGCAATTCTAGGTGTTTTCTGGTTCCAGATAAATTATTGTAGTTTTTGTTCTATTCTCTTAAGGAAGCTTGGTAGAACTTTGATGAGTATCGTGTTAAATTTGTATATGGCTCTGGGGAGAATATTCATTTAGATGATATTTATTCTTCTAATCCATGAGCATGGGATGTCTTTCCATTTCTTGGTATCAGTTTCTATTTCCTTGAATAGTGACTCATAGTTTTCAGTATACAAGTCTTTCACTTCTTTGGTCAGCTTTATTCCTAGGTATTTTTTTTTTTTTTGATTTTGTTGCAACAGTGAATGGGAGTGATTTCTGGATGTCTTCTTCTTCAGATTTAGTGTTTGCATAAAGAAATGCCACTGATTTTTGTACATTGATTTTGTAGCCTGACACCTTGCTATATTGCGTAATAACTTCCAGTAGTTTTCTGCTGGGTTCTGTAGGTTTTTCTATGTATACTATCATATCATCTGCAAATAGTGAGAGCTTGACTTCTTCCCTTCCAATCTGTATTCCTTTGATTTCTTTCTCTTGCCTGATTGCTATGGCAAGAACTTCCAATACTATGTTGAAGGTTAATGGTGACAGTGGACAGCCCTGACTAGTCCCCAATCTGAGGGGAAATGCTTTCAGCTTCTGTCCATTGAGTATGATGTTGGCTGTAGTCTTGCTGTATATGGATTCCACTATCTTGAGGAATTTCCCATCTATTTCCATTTTTTTGTAGTGTTTTGAGCATGAATGGTGTTGAATTTTGTCAAAGGCTTTCACTGCATCTATTGAGATAATAATGTGGTTTTTTGCTTTGCTTTTATTGATGTGGTGAATGACATTGATTGACTTATGTATGTTGAACCAGCCTTGCATTCCTGGGATAAATCCCACTTGGTTGTGATGAACAATCTTTTTTATATACAGCTGTATCTGGTTGGTCAAGATCTTGTTTAATATTTTGGCATCTATGTTCATCAGAGATATTGGTCTGTAGTTTTCCTTTTTTTTGCTGTGTCCTTATCTGCTTTTGGTATCAGGGTGATGTTGGCTTCATAGAAGTTGGAAGGGAGTGTTCCTGTTTCTTCAGTCTTATGGAAAAGTTTTAGAAGTATGGGTATTAACTGTTTCCTGAAGGTTTTGTAGAATTCATTTGTGAAGCCATCTGGTCTAGGACTTTTGTTGCTGGGGAGATTCTTAATAATGGTTTTGATTTCTTTGTCTGTGATGGGTATATTTAGGTTTTGTAGTTCTTCTTGGTTCAGTTTTGGAAGGGCATATGTTTCTAGGAATTTTTCCATTTCTTCTAGATTCTCTAGCCTGGTGGCATATATTTCTTCACAGAAGTTTCACATGATTTTCTGGATTTCTGTGGTGTTAGTTGTGATGTCTCCTCTATGGTTTACAATTCTATTTATTTGAATCTTCTCCCTTTTTTTAGTGAGTCTGGCTAGGGGTTTGTCAATATTGTTTAATATTTCAAAGAACCAACATTTGGCTTCATTGATCTTTTGTATGTTTCTCTTATTTTCAATGTTGTTTATTCCTGCTTTAATTTTAGTGCTATCCATCCTTCTGGTTGCTTTAGGGTTCCTTTGTTCCTCTTCCTCTAAGTCCTTAAGGTGTGCAGTAAGGTCGTTTATTTGAGCTTTATCTTGTTGTTTAATATGTGATTGTATGGCTATGAGTTTCCCTCTCAGTACTGCTTTAGCTATGTCCCAAATATTTTGATAGCTTGTGTCTTCATTTTCGTTTGTGTCCAGGAACATTTGAATTTCTTGCTTGATTGTCTCTCTGACCCAGTGGTTCTTGAGCAGCATGTTGTTGAGTTTCCAAATTCTGTGACTTTTCATAATTTTCTGTTTGTTGTTAAATGTTAGCTTTACTCCACTATGGTCTGAGAAAATACTTGGGATGATTTCAATGCTCTTGAATTTGTTGATGCTGTCTTTGTGGCCTAACAAGTGGTCTATTCTTGAGTATGTGTTGTGTGGATTTGAAAAGAATTGTATTCCAGTTTTTTAGGGTGAAGAACTCTGAAAATGTCCAGGAGGTCTAGTCTGTCTATCTCTTCATTTAATTCTGTTTCTTTGTTGATTCTCTGCTTTGTTGATCAGTCTAAGTGTGAGAGTGGGGTGTTAAAGTCTACCACTATTATTGTATTACTATTGATGTATTTTTGTAGTTCTTTCAGTAGGTGTTTGATGTATTTCGATGGTCCCTCATTGGGTGCATAGATGTTAATAATTGTTAAGTCTTCTTGGCTGATTTATCCTCTATTCATTATGTAATGGCTTTGTCTATCTTTTATTACTTTATTTAATTTAAAATCTATTGTGTCAGAGATGAGAATGGTTGTTCTTGCCCTTTTTTTTTTGTGGTCCATTAGCTTGTATGATAGTTTTCCATCCTTTCACTTTAAGTCTGTGTTTATCTTGTTGGGTCATATGGGATTCTTGCAAGAAGCACATGGTTGGGTTATGTTGTCTGATCCATCCTCCCACTCTGTGCCTTTTGATGGGTGAGTTTAAGCCATTGACTTTATTGATATTATGGAATTAATGTATTGTAGTGCCATTATTCTACATTTTTATTAGCTCTAATATATGGCAAGTATTATGGTCATGTTCTTGTTTATAAGAGATCTTTTAGAACCTCTTTCAGGAAAGGCTTGGTGATGGTTGCTTCTTTTAACTGTTGTCTGTCTAAGAAGGTTTTGATCCCACCATCTAGTTTGAATGAAAGTCTAGCAGGATATAGTATTCTTGGTTGAAACCCTTTTTCATTCAGGGCTTGATAGATATCTTGCCATTCTCTTCTGGCTTTTAGAGTTTGAGTGGAGAAGTCTGCTGATAATCTTTTTTTTTTTTTTTAAATTTTTATTTAAGAAAGGATTAATGAACAAAAACATAAGGTAGGAGGGGTACAACTCCACACAATTCCCACCACCCAATCTCCACAACCCACACCCTCCCATGATAGCTTTCCCATTCTCTATCCCTCTGGGAGCATGGACCCAGGGTCGTTGAGGGTTGCAGAAGGTAGAAGGTCTGGCTTCTGTAATTGCTTCCCCACTGAACATGGGCGTTGACTGGTCGGTCCATACTCCCAGTCTGCCTCTATCTTTCCCTAGTAAGGTGTGTCTCTGGGGAAGCTGAGCTCCAGGACACATTGGTGGGGTCTTCAATCCAGGGAAGCCTGGCCAGCATCCTGGTGGCATCTGGAACCTGGTGATTGAAAAGAGAGTTAACATATGAAGCCAAACAATTTGTTGAGCAATCATGGATCCCAAGCTTGGAATAGTGGAGAGGAAGTGTTAGGGAGGTACTCACTGCAAACTCTAGTGTACTTCTGCTTTCAGGTATATATTTTGCAGTAGTTTATGGGTACGTGTGAACATAAGCTCTCTCTCACAGAAACTGGTGTATATCTAGGTTATGGGACTTTGTTAGAAAGTGAACTACCTGAGATGAAATTAGAGTGTACTATAAAAGGAAAGGTCTCACCTGAGTAGTGAAGCTGAAGGGTTGTCATTCCACTTGTGAAGTCTCTGGACACAGTCTGAAGTGAAGCATGTTGAGGTGGCAATCGTTGCGTTGGTTAGGTTGTGATCGGCGGATGCAATATTATTTGGTTTGGATTGGGAGATGCATACGCGAATGTGGGCCCTATCCAAGGGTTCCAGGACTGAGGGAAGTAGGGGCTCTATAGTAGAGATGTGAGGTTCCTGCTGTCTTAGGGTTCAAAAAGACAATCGATAGTTAATGTTATCATCACATTATTTGTTAATTGGGTTAACTTTGAAAAGTCCTTTTGTTATGGTTTGCTGTACAGTATCCAGTATCTTGTATTTAGCTGTGCTATTGGATGCTTCTAATCTACTTGGTCTAGGCTTTTGAGAGAGTCCACATATCAAATACACAGCCTATATATTAAAAAGATTCAGTTTGTGTTTTGAGAAACTTTGAGACATACAATTGATTTTCCCCCTCTCGTATTAATTAACTACTGATTTATATGTCTACATTTTGCTAGGAGTGTACATAAACACCATTCCCACCACCAAAGGACTGTGACCCATCCCTCCCGCCCACTCCCACCCCCCACTGGCCCAGGAAGCTGCATGTCTACCCTTCACCACTGGGTTTTTACTTTGGTGCCCTACTTACAATTTGATCAGGTCCTGCTTTTAGTTTCCCTTTCAGATCTTCTTAGTCAACTTCTGTGGATGAGTGGGATCATCCCATACTCATCTTTATCTTTCTGACTTAGTTCACTTAACATAATTCCTTCTAGCTCTGTCCAAGATGGGTCAGAGAAGGTGGGTTCATTGTTCTTTATAGATACATAGTATTCTATTGTGTATATATACCACAGCTTTCTCAGCCACTCATCTGTTGTTGGGCACCTGGGTTGCTTCCAGGTTTTAGCTATTATGAATTGTGCTGCTATGAACATAGGAGTACACATCTCTTTTTGGTTGGGTGTATGGAGTCCTTGGGGTATAATCCCAGGAGAGGAATTACTGGATCATATGGAAGGTCCATGTCTAGCCTTCTGAGAGTTTTCCAGACTGCTCTCCACAGAGGCTGTAGCAATTTACATTCCCACCAGCAATGTAAAAGGGTTCCTCTGTCCCCACATCCTCTTCAGCATTTGTTGCTGCTGTCCTTTTTGATGTATGCCATTCTTACAGGAGTGAGTTGGTATCTTAGTGTTGTCTTAATTTGCATTTCCCTGACAATCAGTGACCTAGAGCAGTTTTTCATATGTTTGTTAGCCTTTTGGATCTCCTCTGAGGTGAATGTTTTGTTCATATCCTCTGCCCATTTTTGGATGGGGTCATTTGCTTTTTTGGTGCTAAGTTTGCTGAGCTCTTTATATATTTTGGTGATTAGTTTCTTGTCTGATGTCTGGCATGTGAAGATCTTCTCCCATTCTGTGAGGGGTCTCTCTGTTTGTTTAATAGTTTCTTTGGATGTGCAGAAGCTTTTCAATTTGATGTAGTCCCATTGGTTTGTTTCTGCATTAGACTTCCTTGCGATTGGGTTTGATTCATCAAAGATGTCCTTGAGGTGTAGGTGGGAAAATGTTTTACCAATGTTTTCCTCTAAGTATTTGATTGTTTCTGGTCTGACATGTAGGTCTTTGATCCATTTGGAGTTGATTTTTGTTTCTGGTGAGATAAAGTGGTTCAATTTCATTCTTCTGCATGTTTCAACCAAGTTTTCCCAGCACCATTTATTGAAGAGAGCCTCCCTTTTCCATTTAATCCTTTGGGCCCCCTTATCAAAGATTCGATGCCCATAGGTGTTGGGATTTACTTCTGGGCTTTCAATTCTGTTCCACTGGTCTGTGTGCCTATTTTTGTTCCAGTACCATGCTGTTTTGATAATGATGGCTTTATAATATAGTTTAAGGTCTGGGAGTGTGATGCCTCCATTTCTGTTTCTTTTCCTTAAGATGGTTTTGGCAATTCTAGGTGTTTTCATGTTCCAGATAAATGATTGTAGTGTTTGTTCTATTCTCTTAAAGAAGCTTGGTGGAACTTTGATGGGTATTGCATTAAATTTGTATATGGCTCTGGGGAGAATATTCATTTTGATGATATTTATTCTTCCAATCCATGAGCATGGGATATCTTTCCATTTCTTGGTATCAGTTTCTATTTCCTTGAGTAGCGACTCATAGTTTTCAGCATACAAGTCTTTCACTTCTTTGGTCAACTTTATTCCTAGGTATTTGATTGATTTTGCTTAAACAGTGAATGGGAGTGATTTCTGGATGTCTTCTTCTTCAGATTTAGTGTTTGCATGAAGAAATGCCACTGATTTTTGTACATTGATTTTGTAGCCTGATACCTTGCTATATTGCTTAATAACTTCCAGTAATTTTCTACTGGATTCTTTAGGTCTTTCTATGTATACTATCATATCATCTGCAAATAGTGAGAGCTTGACTTCTTCCCTTCCAATCTGTATTCCTTTGATTTCTTTCTCTTGCCTGATTGCTATGGCAAGAACTTCCAATACTATGTTGAAGAGTAATGGTGACAGTGGACAGCCCTGTCTAGTCCCCGATCTGAGGGGGAATGCTTTCAGCTACTGTCCATTGAGTATGATGTTGGCTGTAGGTTTGCTATATATAGACTCCACTGTCTTGAGGAATTTCCCATCTATTCCCATTTTTTGTAGAGTTTTGAGCATGAAAGGTGTTGGATTTTGTCAAAAGCTTTCTCTGCATCTATTGAGATAATCATGTGGTTTTTTGCTTTGCTTTTATTGATGTGGTGAATGACACTGATTGACTTATGTATGTTGAACCAGCCTTGCATTCCTGGGATGAATCCCACTTGGTCATGATGAACAATCTTTTTGATGTGTTGCTGTATCTGGTTGGCCAAGATTTTGTTTAATATTTTGGCATCTATGTTCATCAGAGATATTGGTCTGTAGTTTTCCTTTTTTGTTCTGTCCCTATCAGCTTTTGGTATCAGGGTGATGTTGGCTTCATAAAAGGTGGAAGGGAGTATTCCTGTTTCTTCAATCTTATGGAATAGCTTAAGAAGTATGGGTATTAACTGTTTCCTGAAAGTTTTGTAAAATTCGTTTTTGAAGCCATCTGGTCCCGGACTTTTGTTGTTGGGGAGATTCTTAATAACGGTTTCAGTTTCTTTGTCTGTGATTGGTGCATTTAGATTTTGTAGTTCTTCTTGGTTCAGTTTTGGAAGTGCATAGGTTTCTAGGAATTGTTCCATTTCTTCCAGATTCTCTAGCTTGGTGGCATATAGTTCTTTATAGAAGTTTCGCAGGATTCTCTGGATTTCTGTGGTGTCAGTTGTGATATCTCCTCCATCGTTTACAATTCTATTAATTTGAGTCTTCTCTCTTTTTTGTTTGGTGAGTCTGGCTAGGGGTTTGTCAATTTTGTTTAATCTTTCAAAGAACCAACATTTGGCTTCATTGATCTTTTGTATGGTTCTTTTATTTTCGATGTTGTTTATTTCTACTCGAACTTTAGTGATTTCTGACCTTCTGGTTGCTTTAGGATTCCTTTGTTCCTCTTTCTCTAAGTCCTTGAGGTGTGCAGTAAGGTCGTTCATTTGAGCTTCTTCTTGGTGTTTAATATGTGATTGTATGGCTATAAGTTTCCCTCTCAGTACTGCTTTAGCTGTGTCCCAAATATTTTGATAGGTTGTGTCTTCATTTTCATTAGTTTTCAGGAACATTTGAATTTCCTGTTTGAGTGAGTCTCTGACCCAGTGGTTCTTAAGGAGCATGTTGTTTAGTTTCCAAATTCTGTGTCTTTTAATAATTTTCCGTTTGTTGTTAAATGTTAGTTTTACTCCACTGTGGTCTGAGAAGATACTTGGGATGATTTCAATGCTCTTGAATTTATTGATGCTGTCTTTGTGGCCTAACATGTGGTCTATCCTTGAGTATATGTTATGTGTATTTGAAAAGAAGGTGTATTCCAGTTTTTTGGGGGTGGAGGAGTCAGAAAATGTCCAAGAAGTCTAGTCTGTCGATCTCTTCGTTCAATTCTCTTGTATCTTTATTGGTTCTCTGCTTTGTTGATCTGTCTAAGTGTGAGAGTGGTGTATTGAAGTCTCCCACTATTATTGTATTACTATTGATGTATTTTTGAAATTCTTTCAGTAGAGGCTTAATATATTTAGATGGTCCCTTGTTGGGTGCATAGATGTTAATAATTGTTAAGTCTTCTTGGCTGATTGATCCTCTAATCATTATGTAATGTCCTTGCCTATCTTTTATTACTTTATTTAATTTAAAATCTATCGTGTCTGAGATGAGAATGGCTGTTCCTGCCCTTTTTTGTGGTCCGTTAGCCTGTATGATAGTTTTCCATCCTTTCACTTTAAGTCTGTGTTTATCTTGTTGTGACAGATGGGATTCTTGCAAGCAGCATATGGTTGGGTTATGTTTTCTGATCCATTCCCCCACCCTGTGCCTTTTGATGGGTGAGTTTAAGCCATTGACATTTATTGATATTGTGGATTTAATCTATTGTAGTGCCATTGTTCTAGAAAAAATTTGTTTGCTCTGATATATTGCAAGTATTATAGTGATGTTCTTGTTTATAAGAGGTCTTTTAGTACCTCTTTCAGGGCCGGCTTGGTGATGGTTGCCTCCTTTAACTGTTGTTTATCTAAGAAGGTTTTGATCCCTCCATCTAGTTTGAATGAAAGTCTATCAGGATATATTATCCTTGGTTGAAACCCTTTTTCATTCAGGGCTTGATAGATATCTTGCCACTCCCTTCTGGCTTTTAGAGTTTGAGTGGAGAAGTCTGCAGATAATCTTATGGGTTTTCCCTTGTATGTGACTTTTTGTTTCTCTCTTGCAGCCTTTAGGATCCTTTCTTTATCCTTACTTCTTCTCGTTGTGACTATGATGTGTCTTGGTGTCTTCAGGTCTGGGTTGATTCTGTTTGGTACTCTCTGGGCTTCTTGAACCTTGATATCCTTTCTGTTATTCAGGTCTGGGAAGTTTTCTTGTATTATTTCCTCTAGAATGTTTGCTTCCCCTTCCTCTCTTTCTTCCTCTGGCAGGCCAATTATACGAATGTTACTTCTTTTGAGATCATCCCATATGTCTCTGTTGTTGTTTTCAGTGTCTCTCAATCTCTTTTTAAGCTCTTTCACCTCTTTGTTTTCTCTAACTCATCCTCTGTCTGACTAATTCTGTTTTCTGCTTCTGTTAGTCTGCTTTCCCTTGCCTCAGCTTCTTTCTTCATTACAGCTATCTCAGCTTTCAGTTCTCTAGTTGCCTCAAGATAATCAGTATTTTCCTTGGGCGTCTCAACTGTTGTTTCCCTAATACTGCCATTCCTTTCCTCCAATGTTGTTTTCATTTCTGTGATTAATAAGTTTATTATTGCTTGCATACTTTTCTTATCTATGGTTACTTCTGGCTGATTTGTAGTTTCTTCTGGGCTCTTGTCTTTATTCATTGGAGTAGCAGTTTTATTTGTTTTTGATCTACCCATTTTTTAAATCTATGTTTCTTTTTTTATGCTCTGTTGTTCCTCAGTTGTTATGTCTTGAGTACAAGTAACACTGTAGTAAATACCTTTATGACAATTGCACTCACCAACCTCCGGAATTACAATAGCAACTGAAGTAAGTATTGAAGTAGTTTAATCGTTACCAGTTAGCCAAACAATTTCTCCAGTCCGTGAAAAAATAGTAACCAAATCCCAGTGAAGAAAGAGAAAAGAAAGAGAGGATAGCAAGAATAGACAGTTAAGGGAGTTGGGCTGTAGCGCAGCGGGTTAAGCGCTGGTGGCGCAAAGCACAAGGACCGGCATAAGGATCCCGGTTCGAACCCCGGCTCCCCACCTGCAGGGGAGTCGCTTCACAGGCGGTGAAGCAGGTCTGCAGGTGTCTATCTTTCTCTCCTCCTCTCTGCCTTCCCCTCCTCTCTCCATTTCTCTCTGTCCTATCCAACAATGACAACAACAATAATAACTACAACAATAAAACAACAAGGGCAACAAAAGGGAATAAATAAAGAAAATAAATATTAAAAAAAAATTAAAAAAAAAAAGAATAGACAGTTATGCAAATCTACTATCCACTGTATATTCTAGGGGTAACAAGAGGGGAAAGGGAACTAGAGCAGAGATACACACATAGAGAGTCCACTCTGAGTCAGATTTCTTCCCCAAAATAATTCACAAATTCAGAAAGGCAAAGAAGAAGGAAGAAGTGTATGACAAGATTAAAAAAAGAGAGAGAGAGAGAGAAAGACAAGAGAGAAAAAAGGGAGAAGATAAGAAAAAGAGTTGTATTTAAAGAGCAGTGCAGGGAAATTCCCAAATGTGTATCAGTGAATTAAAAAAAAGCACCCTGTTTGGTGGTGTGGGGTATCCTGCTAGGACCTGGTCCCCAGGGACTGCTTATGGGGGGGAGGTATGCTTGAAAATTAAAAGGAAGAAAAAAGAATTTTTCCCCCTACTCTAATTCTTAACCCAAATTAAGTTATAGTTACCTCCTTGGTGTCACCGCTATGGCCCCTTATTGGCTGGCCTGCTAAAGGCAGAAAATCCTACTGTTTCCAGGGGATGTGTTCGGAGCTCAGCGGCTAGCAGCCTCTCAGTCTGCCATATTCCGGGAACCCCCCCCCTCCAGACTTTTTTAAAGGATTTCTCGAAAATGAAAACTAGCTCCAAGTCCTTTGATCCAATGAGAGCTATACTTAAGAGGTCTTTGGATCTGCCCTCAGGGTTGTGGTGGTCCCTGGAGACTCCCAAGAGAAAGCCCCCGAGCTATAGTGCTCCCTCCGGGTCCTCTGCCGGCCGCCCAGCAGCGCTCTGTAATGGGCAGAGGAGCTGCCTTCCCGGGCGGAGGACAATGCCCGGCGCACCTGCCTTGCCTACCGCCGCCTGAGAAGTCTGGAGCAGCCCGCCCGCTAGTCCGTGCCACCTTTACTCTAATTATTAACCCAAAATAAATTATAGTCACCTCTTTGGTGTCACCACTAGGACCTCTTATTGACTGGCCTGCTAAAGGCAGAAAATCCTACCGTTTCCAGAAGATGTGATCAGAGCACACGCTGCTAGAAGCTTCTCTGTCTGCCATCTTCCTGGAACCTCATCTGCTGATAATCTTAAGGGTTTTCTTTTGTATGTGACTTTTTTTTTTCTCTTGCAGCCTTTAGGATCCTTTCTTTATCGTTACTTCTTTTCATTGTAACTATGATGTGTCTTGGTGTCTTCAGGTCTGGGTAGATTCTGTTTGGGTCTCTCTGGGCCTCTTGAATCTTAATGTCCTTTCTGTTGTTGAAATCTGGGAAGTTTTCTTCTATAATTTCCTCTAGAATGTTTACTTCCCCTTCCTCTCTTTCTTCCTCTGGTAGGCCAATTATACGAATGTTACTTCTTTTGACTTCATCCCATATGTCTCTGTTGTTGTTTTCAGTGTACCTCAATATCTTTTTGAGCTCCTTTACCTCTTTCTTAGTTTTCTCTAGCTCATCCTCTGTCTGGCTAATTCTGTTTTCTGCTTCTGTTAGTCTGCTTTCCCTTACCTCAGCTTCTTTCTTCAGTTCAGCTATTTCAGCTTTCAGTTCTCTAATAATTACCTTGAGGTAGCCAGTATTTTCCTTGAGGGTCTCATCTGTTGTTTCCCTAATTCTTCTAGCCCTTTCCTCCATAGCTGTATTCATTTCTATGATTATTAAATTTACTATTGCTTGCAAAGTTTTCTTATCTATGGTTACTTCTTACTGATTTGTAGTTTCTTCTGGGCTCTTCATTCATTGTAGTTGCAGTTTTATTTGCTCTTGGTTTAACCATTTTTTTATTGATGTGTTTTTTATTTTCATGTACTGTTGTTCCTCAATTGTGTTTTGAGTACAAGTCACACTATACTAAATACCTTTATGACAAATGCAATCACCAACCTCGGGATTTACAATAGTAACTGAAGCAAAGATTGAAGCAGTTTAACCAATACCAGTCAGCCAAACAATGCCTCCAGTACAAGAAAAAATAGCCACCAAATCCAAATGCAAAAGAAAGAGAAAGAAGGGGGTCGGGCGGTGGCACAGTGGGTTAAGCGCATGTGGCGCAAAGCGCAGGGACCAGCGTAAGGATTCTGGTTTGAGCCCCCGGCTCCCCACCTGCAGGAGAGTCGCTTCACGGGCGGTGAAGCAGGTCTGCAGGTGTCTGTCTTTCACTCCCCTTCTCTGTCTTCCCCTCCTCTCTCCATTTCTCTCTGTCCTATCCAACAACGAATTGTGTCAACAAGGGCAATAATAATAACCACAACGAAGCTACAACAAGGGCAACAAAAGGGGGAAAATTGGCCTCCAGGAGCGGTGGATTCATGGTGCAGGCACCGAGCCCAGCAATAACCCTGGAGGAGGAAAAAAAAAAAAAAGAAAGAGAAAGAAAAAAAAAAGGATCGAAAGAACAGGCAACTATGCAAATCTACTATCCACTGTAAATTCTAGGGGTAGCAAGAGGAGAAAGGGAAGTAGAGAAGAGACACACACAAAGAGAGTCCACTGTGAGTCAGATTTCTTCCCTACAATAATTCACAAACAAGTATCAGTGAATTAAGAAAGCAGAAGGAGAAAGGAAGAAAGGAAGACAAGAAAAAAAAAGGAGAGAAGAAAAAAAAGGGCAGTGAAAGGAGGAGGTTTTTTTAAAAAATTTAATTAGCTAGGAGGAGGGAGAAGGGGGAAAGTGGATAGAGGAGGTAGGTAGGGTGAAACAAGTTCCTTTCACAATGGATAGGACACTTGGTCACCTAGCAATGGAAAATACACTAAGAGTTAATTTTGGTCAACCTGAAAAAGGGAGGGGAAGGGATATATGTATATATAATAGCAATAATAAAATACCCCTAACTGTCAGTCTGAAGCTTGGACAGCTCCTGATTGGCTCAGGCCCCCTGTGCAAGGACAACCAACTGTTAAAAAAAAAAAAAAAAAACAGCCTCTAAGTAGTCAGATAGTTGTCACTCCAATTGGGCTTGAGTCACTTAGAAGGAAAAAAAAAAGAGCAAAGGGAATAAGATAGGAAAAAGGTTGGAATGACCCCCCCTGATGAGCCAGGAATCTTGGTAAAGAAAAAAGCTCAGCAGGGAGCCTGCTAGTAGCTGCTCTCCAGCCCCTGGGGTCTGGTTATGGGGGGAGGGAGGGGTGCGCTTTGGAAATAATAAAAAAATTTCCTTTCTTTTTTCTCTGTTTTCTAACCCAAATTGTGTGATAGTCACCTCTTTGGTGTCACACCTAGGACTGTGTGAATAGCTTATTCACCATCCTGCAGAGGGTCAGGTATCCTACCCTTTCTATCAATTGTTGTCGGAGCTCACTCCAGCAGCTGCTTCCAGGTAGTTATCTTGGCTCAGCCCCCACAACATTCTTTTTTTGTTTGTTTGTTTGTTTTGTCTCCAGGGTTATTGCTGGGGCTTGGTGCCTGAACCATGAACCCACTGCTTCTGAAGACTATTTTTTCCCCATTTTGTTGCCCTTGTAGTTTTTTTTAAATCATTGTTGCAGTTGTTATTGTTGTTGTTATTGATGTCATTGTTGTTGGATAGGATGGAGAGAAATGGAGAGAGGAGGGGAGACAGAGAGGGGGAGAGAAAGACAGACATCTGCATACCTGCTTCACTGCTTGTGTGTCGTATGCTTTACATTGGTTTGTTCTAGCCCTCCCCCGTCAAGAGAATTGGATCAGTCCAGTTAATTTCATGGGCCCGCTTGGCCCCGCCCCAAGGAACCCTGGGAGAGGGTTCCTGAGTTCGAGAGTGCCAGAGTTTCAGAGGGTTCCCGAGTACGAGAGTTCCAGAGTGCCAGAGTTGGAGAGTTCCTGAGTTACAGAGTAAGAGGGAGTGCTTGTGCCGCCACAAAGAGACAGCAGAGTTCTGTTTGGTGATTAGTTTGTCTTAGTTTATGAATCGTTGTTCCTGAATAAAGAAATACAGCTTCCCTGCCCAGCCGTTGTCTCCGCGTCTCTGTTACCCGCCCATGAAGCTAGCCGGCCCGGCAAGAGCCTCCGAATTTTAACAACACTTGTGAAATGACTTCCCTATAGGTGGGGAGGTGGGAGCTCGAACCAGGATCCTTATTCCTGACCTTGCGCTTTGTGCCATGTACACTGCTGCACTACTGCCCAACCCCTGACAGCATTCTTTTTCACATGTTCAGTTTCATTTACTGCTTATTAATACTTAATTGAAGAAGTTCGCATAGAAGTACTAGAGAAGGATAAGTATATCCAATATAAGTGCATAAGAAAACTAACAAGCTTTTCAGAGTTATTTCCACATACTTGAATATGAGGGCTGCATTACTAATAAACTCCTCATGGATTCCAATTTGCTGGTCCTCAGACCAAATTGAGCAGAAGGAGCTCAAAAGGTGGTGTCTTGTTTTATAGGCACAGTCTTAGCTTTCAGGCATCATTAAAGCAGGGAAGAGCCTTCCCCAAATGGTAGAACTGGAATTTTCTGTCAGCATGGCAAAAAGGGACACACTACTAAAGTTTTAATTTGATTTGAAAAACAAAAAAACAAAACAAACAAACAAAAACACAATTAAAACAAAATAAAACAACTTCACTTGATTTCTCTTGATTTTGAGATTAGAAAGTCAGAGTCACTACTCAGGTTAAGTTACATTCTATGAGAACTAAAGGGTTATCACCTTGTCTTGCTACAAGGTTGGATTTACAAGGGTGAGAAATTATTTGGATATTTGAGTATCTTTTGAGTTCAAGGAACTCTTAACCTGAGTATTGAGGCTTCTCTTTCACTCTGCTTTCTCATCCTCAGGTATTATTATTATTGTTGTTGTTATTTTTAATACATATTTTAAATATTTATTTCCTTTTGTTGCCCTTGTTTTATTGTTGTTATTATTGTTGTTTTTATTGATGTCATCATTGTTGGATATGACAGAGAGAAATGGAGAGAGAGAAGGGAAGACAGAGAGGGTGAGAGAAAGATAGACATCTACAGACTTGCTTCACTGCTTGTGAAGTGACTCCCCTGCAGGTGGGGAGCCAGGAGATCAAACCGGCATCCTTACGCTGGTCCTTGCACTTTGTGCCACCTGCACTTAATCCACTGCACTACTGCCCAACTCCCACTATTGTTATTTTAAAGAAAGTTTTACTTATTTGTTAATGAACAAGGGAGGGAGAGAGAACTAGAGCATGTACTGGCACATGTGCTGCTGGGGGAATCAAACTCAGGGCCTCATTCTTGAGAGTATAAAGTTTTATCCACTGAGCCACCTCCCTGGACACCATGTTCAGGGGGTTTAAATCCCTTGCTTAACAGTTGATCTTAATTTCTTTGGATGGAATTTTATCCGTTACCTCTTTTTCCCTGGCCTAGAAACACAAAATTTAGCAGTGTGTTCTCCTTCTCCCTGAGATGAGATAAAACCAAGGCACTGGGGAATGGGGTAAAATGAAGTCAGCTGCCTTTGATGGTCTCTCTCTTTTAGGGAAATGGCATCTGTTTCAACTCCATTTACCTGCTCATCTTAACTTCCTTGACTGGCTTAACCCTACTTGGGAGTGGACATTATTTTCTAAAGAGCAGAAAATACTAGTCATTCCTAGACTAGTCCTTTCAGAATTTACATCCAAACTCAAGTAATAATTTTAGTTTTTATTTTTACTATAGCAGTGTTCAGATTTGGTTTATTGGTGATGTTGGGGATTGAATCTGAAGGAATAATCCCTTTTTAAAATGTCTTTATTGGGGCAGGAATAATTCTTACAAAGGGCTTTGTGTTCTTTTTTCTGTAAGCCTGACAACATTTGTAAAAGGAATAGATTTATAAAGATCTCCTTGCCTAAAAAGTAACAGTATCTTGGATTTTCACAGTGCATTAGACTTTTTACAGAAATCAACACTGATTTAGAATCTACTTGTGTTACGGACATTATGTTTTTCCCCTAAAAGATAGATATATTTATTTATTTATTTATTTTTATGAGAGGGAGGTGGAGGGAGGGGGAAAGAGAGAGAGACAGAGGCAGAGAGAGAAGGAGAGGGAGGGAGAGGACAAAAGAGAGAATCAGAGTATCATGTGATGCCAGGGATTGAACACAGGACTTGATGCTTTTATGTTTAACACTCTAGCTAGCCACTGTGCCACCTTCCAGGTTACTAAGTGCTACATCTTTCCAACCATCCATAAGAGGAGGTATTAATATTCCTTCTTTGTATATTCAGTCACAAGTATTTGGGTGAATAAATCTTCATGGTCCAGGGGCTAGGCAGCAGTGTACCTGGTTAAGTGCACACACTTCAGTGAGCAAGGACCTGGGTTCAAGCTCCTGTTCCCCACCTGCAGGGGGAAAATTTCACAAGTGGTGAAGTAGAGCTATAGATGTCTCTCTGTCTCTCTTCCTCTCTATCTCTCCTCCCTTCTCAATTTCTCTGTTTCTATCAATAATAAATGAATAATTAATTAAATTAAAAAATCTTCATGGTTCAAGAAAAAGTTGAAATGTTCATTGCTAGAAAGAACATGTGGGAGCTAGGTGGTTGTGCACCTGGTTGAGCACACATGTTACAATGCACAAGGACCTGAGTTTAAACCCCCAGTTCCCACCTTCAGGAAGAAAGGTTTGAGAGCAAGGCTACAGGTGTCTCTCTGTCACTCTCTCTACCTCCCTCTCCCCTCTCAATTTTTGACTGTCTCTATCCAATGAATAAATAAAGATAATAAAAAATTTTAAAAACTAGGCAGATGACCCCACTAATGTGCCCTGCTCCTCCAGACCTCTGCCCCACTAAGGAAAGAGAGAGACAGGCTGGGAGTATAAATAGACCCCCATGTTCAGCAGGGAAGCAATTACAGAAGCCAGACCTTCCACCTTCTGCACCCCATAATGTCCTTGGTCCATGCTTCCAGAGGGATAAAGAATAGGAAAGCTATTAGGGGAGGTGATGTGTTATGGAGTTCTGGTGGTGGGAATTGTACCCTCTTATCCTATGGTCTTGTCAGTGTTACCATTTTATAAAAACAATAACAACAACAACAAAAAAAACAAAAAAAATGTGAAGGGAAGAAATGGACAGCATTAGAACCACTGCCCCATGGGGCCATCCCAGGGGAGTGGTTATTCCACTCTTCTATTGGTGCCCAGGAAAGTGATAGACTGAATGCAGAGGTGGTGATGGTAAGGAAGAAACATGCTGGCTCCTGATCAGGCAAAGCCACAGGAGGATTTCTCCTCATGGGCCTTCAGTGACTCAGTTCTCAAGGATATGGGGAAAATGGGTTGGGCAAATTCCTTCTGTGGCAAGAATCTGAATTGCTGGGTCTTGTATGTGAAAAGGTGAGAGACTTCACACTAGTCTGCCTCAGCTTAGAAACTAGGTAACAAGTCCTGCCCAGAAACTTTAGCATCAGGAGTCCTGGAGTTCAGCTCAGCAGTTCCACTGACCGACCATGGGCCTCTGGCCAGGTCTTTCCAGGTTCTAAGCCTCAGTTTCCCTTTCAGGAAAAAGGAATGGGAAGACAAGAAACTCTCCAAGCACTGAAATGCTCTACTCATCCAACTTGAGAAGGGAAATGGCTTATTTGCCTGGGAGATTATGACTGTTGGCACTAGGGTGTGTGTAGGGGGGACTCATACCAAACACACACACACACACACACACACACATTGGGATCACCCTGTGCTGGGTTTTGGGCAGGCAGCAAGTCAGAAGACAGAGTTCTTAGTCTTTGCTCTCATGGTGCAGATGGAATGTTAGGGAGGTGGATAAGAACCAAGGAACAGTTATTGTGGGGCCAAGTGGTGCTACACCTGGTTAAGTGCAGATATTGCCATTCACAAGGACCAGGGTTCAAGCCCCAGCTCCCCACTTGCAAGGGGGTCTGCTTCATGAGAGATAAAGCAGGTCTGCAGGTATCAATCTTTCTCTCCCTTTTTCTACTTCCCCTCCCCTCTCAATTTCTCTATGTCCTGTCCTGTCAGATAAAAATAGAAAGGAAAAAAAAAAAGGAAAAAATGGCCCTGGGAGCAATGGATGTATAATACAGGCACTGAGCCCCAGCCATAACCCTGGTGGGAACAACAACAACAACAAAAAAACCTGTATTACTCGGGTTGGGACAGAGATCAAAGTGAGGTGAAGGAGCAAGTATGTAAAGTCCAAAAGAGAGTTCTAGGAAGATATAAAGGTCCCTGCAGGAATAAGCTCTCCATGTTGGAGGAAGAGAAGAAAGTCCCTATCTCTCTCTCTCTCTCTCTCTCTCTCTCTCTCACACACACACACACACACACACACACACACACACACACACACACACACACACACACACACACACACCTCCTGAAGACCCTTGGATATAGTAAGATAGCTGAGCAGGGGTTTTGCAGTAGCTCATCTAAGACAGGAAAAACCGTTCTTCCCCCCCCCCCCACCAGTGTGGGGACTATGGGGTCTCGCCCAAGAAAAGGAAACACTGCTTCCTGGTTTATGTTGAGATGGGAAAGACTTACCCAAGAACAATGGCATTTTCGCAAAACACCACTTTGTTCTGGTGAGACCAGGAGGGGGTTTCCTTCGGGACCAAGCTTGGTCCCATTGCCCTGGCCTGCCAACCACAACAGCCACATGGCGTTCTAGCTCTCTAGGGTCAGCCTTTCATCTGAGATACTTGTGCACAGCCCCCAGCTTAACCCTTCACACTCCACCCTGCCTGGGCAGCAGCATCTCAGGACTCAAGGAGGTCTCCTTGGATATGTTAGGACATGGTGTCAGGGGAGTCTAAGCTGGGGAGCCAGTAGATGACTTTATGGGCCAGAGAGATAACTCACTGGGTAGGGTACATGCTTTGTCATGCATACAGTCCAGGTTTGAATCCCAGAACCACATGAGAGTGCTGTATCATTGGGGTGGTATCTCTCTGTCATGCTATGTTATCTCTCCTTCTTTGAATGAAAAAGTGGCCTGGGACTCTGAAATCATGCATGGGTGAGGCCCTTGATCTAAAAAATAAAAGAAAGGAAGAAAAAGGGAAAGGAAAGGAAAGAAGTACCTTGCTGGGAGTCGGGCTGTAGCGCAGCGGGTTAAGCGCAGGTGGCGCAAAGCACAAGGACCGGCATAAGGATCCCGGTTCGAACCCCGGCTCCCCACCTGCAGGGGAGTCGCTTCACAGGCGGTGAAGCAGGTCTGCAGGTGTCTGTCTTTCTCTCCTCCTCTCTGTCTTCCCCTCCTCTCTCCATTTCTCTCTGTCCTATCCAACAACGACGATAACAACAATAATAACTACAACAATAAAACAAGGGTAACAAAAGGGAATAAATAAATAAAATAAAATATTTTAAAAAACTAAAAAAAAAAAAAGAAGTACCTTGTCAATGGTTAGCTTCACATTCTCTGTTTTACCATTTGAAGGAATCTTCCAGAAAATGGGGTCAGATCTTTCTTGGGTTTGTCTTGGCTTAGAAAACTATTTCAAGCACAAGAGTCAGAAGGTCATCTTTTTACAGGTGGAGGGACCAAGGCAGAGAAAAGAAAATGAGTTTGGCAAGGTTTTGTAGAGTTAGTGGTTGAATCAAGGCTAGGGTGGGACTCTTGTCTCTCAGACAATATTTTTTCACATACCATTCTAGACTAGAGAAGCAAAGCAAAGGTTTAAGGAAGCAGTTGCTTGGGAGATTGACACAGTAAGTAGAGCACTGAACCTAGTACACATGAAGTCCTATGTTCAGTCCCAGGCACTACATGCACTAGAGAGATATTCTGGTTCTCTCTAATGAACAAACAAATCTCTGAAAAGTAGTTTGTGAGAGAAGGAAAGTATACATCAGAGGAACAGATAAATCTTTAAGAGTCCAGGATGTCTGGAGGAGGGGAGAGATGTGTGGTGCTGGGAACTGGATTTCTTGGAGTCACAGGTAGTTAGTTAGTCACATGACTCCTGGAACCATTCCTGTGTTCCTCAGGCATGCATGATTGTTCCTCTGTGAACTGCTATTTGGACCAATTTTGTGAATACTCATGTCTGTTCAGAGGAGGATGTTAATGAGAAGTGAGTGGGTGTATAATTGTATAGTCAGGACAATAAGTTGGAAGAACTTTGCTTTTTCTCCAGCTGTTGTTTTTACATTCTCTCTGGCCTAGAAACAGATTCAGGTAAACAGCAATTCTCTCTCTCTCTCTCCCTCTCCTTCTCTCTCTCCCCCCTCTCTTTCTCAATGCTTACTTATTTATGATAGAGAAGACAAATCCCTAGTGATGCCAGGGATTGAGCTGGGCGCCTCATGCTTGTGAGTCTCACTCCGCTTTAGCCACTGCACCACCCCCATTGCTCAAACAGCAAATGTTTATCATCCTAATAAAGACATGTAGTGGTGGCAGTGTTTGGTATGATGGAGTGTTCACGTGTGAGGGGTATTGGTGATGACTATGTGATGGTGGTATATAGTGCGGTGTATTGGAGTGTGGTGGCTGGTGTTGGTGGCGTCTAGTGGTACTGAACATAATGATGTTGATTGTAACTGCATAAGCACTAATGGCAATGGTGGGGAGTGAGTGATGGTGGTGTTGATTATGGTAGTGTTAACACTAATAGCCAGAGAGATAGGTAGTATGAGGATGGTATTAGTGCTGGTGTTGCAAATGGTGTACCTTTGGAGGTAAAGTGGCAATTATCTTGGGAGGCAAGAGAATGCTGGGGAACTGGTATAGGATGGTGTAGGCCAAAATGATTTTTTTTTTTTTTTTTTTACCAGATCACTTCTCAGCTCTAGTTTATGGTGGTGTAGGGGATTGAACCTGGGACTTTGGAGCATAAGAGTTTCTTTGCATAACCATTATGCTATTACTCCCTGCCCACCAAAATGATTTTTTAAAAAATCTACTTACTACTGTGAGTGAAGGATGAGGGGGAGAGAGAGAGAGAAACCAATGCATTATTTTGACATATACTCTTCTGGGGATCCAACTCTACCTGCTGGGTCACTCCTAGGCCAGTGGTCAGAATGACTTTAATGAAGTGTTATTTTGGGTGAGTAGTACTGATGTCAATTCTAGTGACAGTAATATATATATATATGTAATTTTACTGGGGTGAATGGTTTATAGTACAGCTGTTGACACTTAGGTTACGTTTCTCACCTCCCCAGGGTAGTTGTCAGAAAAGCACTCTCACCCCCTACTTAGGTCCCCTTCCATCATCATGCACCAGAATTACAAAGCCCACCTCCCACCAAACCCTTCCCCAACCTTCCTCTCCAGAGAAGGTATTGTTGGCACCTGTTTGTTTTCCGGTGAAATTGATGGAAGTGGTGATGGCACGGATGCTGGTGTCAGTGGTGATCTCAATAGTGGTTGACAGCAGTGGTGACAAGGGGGGGTGGTCACAGCGACAGTGGCAGTAATGGGGGAAGGGCATTTGTGGAGACACAGAATAGTGCCTGTTCTGACAGTGACCACACTCTGCTATTTAGAGCTATATACTGGACAAAGATTTATCATATCCCCCTTCCAGAAAGTCTTCCTTCCAACCCTGGCCAGGATTAGTTCTCTGTTCAGGGGAAGGCTGTCTTTTGGTGGTTGGTGAGGATGACAAGGGAATCTGCTAGGGAGGCAGGCTTCAGATTACTGAGCAGAAGAGCTGCTCTCAGAGGTGGGTCAGCAGGAGATAGGCACGTGAGGGCAGGTCCATGGATGGGGCCCCAGTGGGGGGAAGGGAGGCAGTAGTGCTGGTGACCGTGCAGGGGCGCACGTAGCTGGCAGAGCAAGGGCTATAAATCCTGCTGATTCAGCAGAGCAGGCTGGGACGGATTCTCCTGGACAAATGTATCTTCTTCCTGGGATTAGCTCACTCAGCTCTGGTGGGGAGAGGGGGAGGGAGGTGTGCTTGCCCATTACCCCAGGTTCAGGGGCCCTTCTGGAGGCTGGAGGCACTGTGCCACCCCAGCAGGATCTCCATGGGACTGGCTCAGCCTATGCTCTAGTCCCAGCTCTGCTGCAGGAGAGGGGGAGGAAGGTGGGCTGCATAGACAACCCAGCAGCTGCAGTCAGCAGGTGCTACCCCACTGGGGTGGACAGTCACTTCACTTCTCTGCATCTGGACTGATTGTGACACAAGGACAATGTGCTCCATAAGCTGTGAAGATCAGACAGAGTTAAGGCAAACAAGTGTTTGGTGGGTTGCATGGAGCAGCATTCAAAGAGTGTTTGCTATTACTAAAGTACTTAGAACTGAATAACTCCAAGTGACTCCTTTTTTTTTTTTTTTTTTTTCTCTTGTGGAACCTCTTAAAATACAATTTCACACATCTCTTTCTCTCCCCCTCACACCATAGCAGTGCTCATGGTGGTACTAGGGATTGAATGTGGGGCCTTAGAAACTCAGGAATGCAAGTTTTTTGTACAATTATCATGCTATCTCCCTGGCCCCACAACTACTTTTTGGAGAGACAGAGAGAGAGAGAGAGAGAGAGAGAGACCAAAGCACTAGAGTTTCCCCAAGTGTCATGGCTCTCCTGTGGGTTCAAACTTGGGTTGTGCACGGCAAGGCATGTGCCCTACTTGGTAGCTAGCTCTCTTCTACCTTTTAAAGACTCTTAAGCTTTATGAGTCTCAGTTTTCTTATCAGTGAAATGGGGATGATCTTAACCTGCAGATTTGATAGAGATCTGAGGAGGATTAATTGGGAAAAGTGCTATACAAAGTAGCATGATAGTTAATATCCTTGTTGGTGTCAGGGCCAACTCCAGAGAGCCTCTGGGAGTGGGGGCCCATGTAGAGTTTGGATCCCTGAGCCATGATATCTTACAGCTTCAAGATCATAGGCCAGCTTCTGACATGGGAAACAATTTCTCCTCCTGATAGAAGGATTTAAGATCACCTCCACCTGACCACCCCCCACCCCGCCCTGCTCCTTTGCCCCAACCTAGGACTTAAGCCCAGCATAGAGGAAGAGAGGGGAAGAGAATATCTTGGGAGAGGCCTTCCATACAGAGGCATCTGTGGAATCTTATTCTATTTCTTCATCCTTACATCCCTCTTTATTTATCTCCCTTACCTTTTTTATTCACTCATTTATCCAGCCATTTATTCTCATATTGTGCATGGAATAGTTGTAAGATCTGTTTTTGTTTCATGGAGAATATGCCTCAAGCTTTCATGCTTCAGTTAGGGATTCAGTAAATGATGTGGGGAGAGAGAAAGAGAGGGGGGTGGGGAAAGAGGGCAAATCACATGAAAATTAAACTTTTTTTTGCATCATGGAAAGACTGCCAACAATGACATTGTTTGGATCTCATAAAATCAATGTCTAAATTAAAAAATGACTGCATAACTAGTTGATTTTCTCAATTGCAAGTGAAAAAATGATAGATAAGAATTTCCCATAGATTTGATCTATTTCCTGCTTATAGTTTAGGTGCACAAAATAGTTATTCACCCTCCTCTCTGCTGATTTACCCCCTTTCTTCCTAGACCTCCATTTCTTACTAATTTTCTCATTCCAATATGTTTTTAAAAATGTGTTTCAAAACATGTCTTCATAAAATATGCACTGGTGGTATTTAATTTACAAAGATCATGCTCTGCTCATTTTCCCCATTTTTTAAAAAAAATTTTTTAAATTTTATTTATTTATTTATTCATTTTTTGTTGCCCTTGTTTTATTGTTGTAGTTATTATTGATGTCATTGTTGTTGAATAGGACAGAGAGAAATGGAGAGGGGAGGGGGAGAGAAAGATAGACATCTGCAGACCTGCTTCACCGCCTGTGAAGGGACTCCTCTTCAGGTGGGGAGCCGGGGGCTCGAAACGGAATCCTTCCGCTGGTCCTTGTGCTTAGCGCCACCTGCGCTTAACCCGCTGCGCTACCGCCCGGCTCCCCCCCTTTTTCCCCCCATTCTTGCGCCTCTTGTCTCTCCCAGGCCAACTTTTTCACTTTTTTATTTGAGGGGTTAATAGGTGGAGAGGAAGAGGTAAAAAGAGGAAAGAAATGCCATAGTATCCGTTTCCTTAGTGTTGTGGCTTTCCCATGCGGTGCTGGAGTTTAAACATGAACTCTGATTTCCTAGATATTTTTTTAAAAATCTTTTGCTTGGGAGTCGGGCTGTAGCACAGCGGGTTAAGCGCAGGTGGCGCAAAGCACAAGGACCGGCATAAGGATCCCGGTTCGAACCCCGGCTCCCCACCTGCAGGGGAGTCGCTTCACAGGCGGTGAAGCAGGTCTGCAGGTGTCTAGCTTTCTCTCCTCCTCTCTGTCTTCCCCTCCTCTCTCCATTTCTCTCTGTCCTATCCAACAACGACGATAACAACAATAATAACTACAACAATAAAACAACAAGGGCAACAAAAAGGGAATAAATAAAATAAATATTAACAAAAATTAAAAAAAAATCTTTTGCTGCCCTTGTTGTTGTTATTGATGTTGTCGTTGTTGGATAGGACAGAGAGAAATGGAGAGAGGAGGGGAAGACGGGGAGAGTAAGACAGATACCTGCAGACCTGCTTCACTGCCTGTGAAGCAACTCCTCTGCAGGTGGGGAGCCGGGGGCTCGAATCGGGATCCTTAAGCCAGTCCTTGTGCTTTGCGCCACCTGCGCTTAACTTGCTACCCCACCGCCGGACTCCCCTTCCCAGATCTTTTATATTGTTATATTTTTCCTTCCTTCCTTCCTTCCTTCCTTCCTTCCTTCCTTCCTTCCTTCCTTCCTTCCTTCCTTCCTTCCTTCCTTCTTTCCTCCCTTCCTTTCTTTCTCTCTCCCCTTCCTTTCTTTCTTTTTTTCTTTTTCTTTTTTTTTTTTCATCAAAGCATTGGTCAATTCTGGCTTCTGGTGGTGCATGGGATTGAGCCTAGGAACTTATGTAAATCCTTTTTGCATAGCCATTAGTTGTCTCCCCATCCCTATTTTTTAAAAATTTTTATTTATAAAAAGGAAACATTGACAAGACCATAGGATAAGAGGGGCACAACTCCACACAATTCCCACTACCAGAACTCTGCATCTCATCCCCTCCCTTGATAGCTTTCCTATTCTTTAACCTTCTGGGAGTATGGACCCAAGGTCATTGTGGGATGCAGAAGGTGGAAGGTCTGGCTTCTGTAATTGCTTCCCTGCTGAACATGGGTGTTGACAGGTCAATCCATACTCCCAGCCTGCCTCTCTCTTTCCCTTGTGGGGCAGGGTTCTGGGGAATTGGAGCTCCAGGGTACATTGGTGTGGTTGTCTGTCCAGGGAAGTCTGGTTGGCATCATGCTAGCATCTGAAACCTGGTGGCTGAAAAGAGAGTTAACATATAAAGCCAAACAAGTTGTTGACTAATCATGAACCTAAAGGCTGGAATAATGCAGATGAAGAGCTGGGGGAGTCTCTGTTCTGTAGATAGCTAGTAGGCATATTTTAGTTACATTCCAAAGGGCCTGTGACTATAGTAGTTTTTTTTTTTTTTCTTTCCCCCTGAGCCTGAAATCTGATATACAGGTGGGTCCTACCTATTGTCTGGGGAGGTGGTTTTATGGCTGGAAAAAGGACCAGAAAGCTGGATCAGGGAAGAGAGTAGCTCCCAAATACGGGAAAGGTGTCTAAATATTGTTGATTGGGTACTTGAGATTTAATCTGGGACTTTGGAGTCTCATGCATGAGTCTTTTGCATAGCCAATATGTTTTGTTTTTATTTATTCTGACAACCTATCTTAAAAAATTTTTTTAAAAACTAGAGTACTTCTCAGTTCTGTCTTATGATTGAACTGGGGATTGAACCTGGGATCTCTGTGATTCATGCATTGTGCTATCAAAGGTAGCTATTTTCACTCAATCTCATGATTCTGAATTCTACCCTTTTCTCAGTTCTATATGTAGATTGATCTGTTCCTTCTTGCTATTGCATAGTATCCCATTATACACACCCTACAGGTTTCACTCATTCATTGACCTATGAGACAGACACATCCACCAGACCCTCCCAGCATTACTGAGGGTAGTAAAGAGTCAAATCTTAACTCTTAACCTGCTCTAAATTTCTGCCATGACTGGGATGTTATTGTTGTTTATATCAGTACTATATCCTACATAGGTTCTTTCTTTTCCTCCCCCCATTTTTTAAAAATTTTCATTTATTCATTAGATAGAGACAGAAAGAAATTGAGAAGGGAGGGGGTGGGGGGGGAGAGACACCTCCAGCCTTGCTTCACCACTCATGAAGCTTCTTCCTGAAGGTGGGGAACAGTGCCTTGAACTCAGGTCCTTGCACACTGTAATGTGTATGGTTAACCAGGTACACCACCATCTGGTGCCCATAATTTCTTTCTTTTATTTTTTAAAATTTATTATTGGATAGAGACAGAAATTAAGAGGGGCAGGGGGAGTTAGTCAGTGAAAGAGAGACACCTTCAGCCCTGCTTCACCACTTGAGAAGCTTTCCCTTTGCAGGTGAGGACTAGAGGCTTGAACCTGGGTCCTCATGCACTGTAATGCTCTACCACCTAACCCCCCTATGTAATTTCTATAACATTTAGTGATCAGTTGTGGGTTGAGAAGACAGTGTAACAGCTATACAGAGAACTTGTATGTGAGAGGTCCCAGGATTGATTTCCAACCCCCAGTACCACTTAGGTGCTTTGGGAAGAGAGAGAGAGAGGTAGAGATAGGGAGAGATAGAGATAGATAGAGAGAGATCAGTTATACAGATGCTTTTTGTTTGTTCATCTTTATGATGTAGCACAATTTATTCCCGCTTTTATCATAGACATTCATCTGATCCACACCCAGTGCTGTTCAGAGAGACTAATGTCACAAGGCTCTGTGTTCCTGGAGGACTCACAGCTGAAGGAAACAGACAATGCAGATCAGAGTGGGACATGCATGGAGGCAGCAGCCATCAATTTTACTGCTGAAAGACTTCCCATGAGCAGACCCCCCGCTGAGCAGTGTGTTCAAACATGTGTAGGAGTTCATCTGTGGGTGGGGCAGAGAGTGAGAAATGGGAGAAGATGTTCCCAATGGAAGGGTCAGAAGCATGTAACAACTTGGCATATTTAGGGATCTTAATGATTTTGCTGTGACTGAGGCAAAAGGAAAGGGCAAGAGACAATGGCCGATGTTTGTAGATTTATTATGTGCTTGGCACTATATGAAGTGGGTAAGTGCAGAGTCTTGTTTAAGTCATACAACAGCCCTAGGAAGATATGTGTATGTATTAAACCAGCAGTGGGTTATGGTGGTGCTGGGGATTGAACCTGAGACCTCAGAGCCTCAGACATGAAAGTCTTTTACAGAACCACTATGCAATCTTCCCAGCTCAGGCAGATGCTATCATCATTCCCATTCTATAGGAAAGGAAACAAAGGTTCAGAGGCCTAAGTAACTTTCTCAGAGTCACACAGCCAATAACTGAGGTACCCAAGATCCAAAGGCAGGTTGCCTCTGAACTCATCATAACAATGTTGTGGCATTCAGAAAGTGAGGATGGGGCATAGGTCAAGTGAAATTGGATAAGACCTCATGTGCCGGCCGAAGGGTAAGGAACAAGGCACAGTGGCTGGTGTTATATGAGAACTCACCAGAGTGTGTGAGGGAGTGTGCACTGCAGATGTAGTGTGTGTGTGTGTGTGTGGTGCTGCATGTAAGTGTGGGAACTGCTGGCCCTGCACAGGCCTGAGCACATAATCTGTGGGTGTGAGTGTGAATGTGAGTTTGGATATCCCTGCTACCGTGGGGCCCCAGAGAAGCTGTCAGAGTCCATAAGCCCAGTCTGATTTGAGGGCCTTCGTCTTGGCATCAGAAGCTGAATAGGCACACATCAAAAGCAGCCTGAGCTTGAAACCAGCGGGGTAGAATAATTTAATGAGAGTCCGGGAGGAAAGCTGCAGCTGGTGGAAAGTGGGGGATGGTGCCTGTTTGTGTCCAGGGCTGTTTCAAGCTCCACAGTCAATATCTGGGGCCTGCATGTGTGCTGATCATGCCTCCTTCCATGTGCAATGGGTGAGCTGCATTAGAATGTAGGAGACCCCCCACTGTCTCAACACTAATCTGGTTCCCCTAATGTCCCAAGGGACTTTGATGGGGGGACATCCAGGACACTAAGTCAGGCAGTGTTATTATTATTATTTTGCCTCCAGAGTTATCACTGGGGCTCGGTGCTGGCACTATGAATCCACTGCCATTTTTTTTTTCCATTTCACTGAATAGGACAGAGAGAAATTGAGACAGTAGGGGGAGATAAGAGGAAGAGAGAGAGACACCTGCAGACCACCTTTACCACTTACAAAGCTTTCTCCCTGCAGATGGAGAGTGGGAGCTCAAGTCCTATCACTTTGTACTATGTGTGCTTATCCAGGTGCATCACTTTCTGCCCTCTTCCAAAAGTTTTATCTCTAAGGCCATTCTGACATTTCCATCAAAATACCCAGAAACTCATTCTTAGACTAACTAAGCCCCTCACCACATGAGAGCTCCATGCAAAGGGGATGGTTCATGAGCAGTGAACAGTGCTGTGGTATTTCTCTCCTATCTCTGTCTCTCAAATTTTCACCTACTACCTGAAAAATAATTATAAATCTGCTGGAAACAGTTGAATCATGTAGGCATAAAGCCCCAATGAAGTTCTCTTAGTGAGACAGAGATAGGCATAGACATAGACACAGTCTAAGCCCCTCACCTTACAAAGGGGATACTGAGACCCAGAGAGAGGTTGTGGATTCCCTGTGGTCATCTAGTAAAACTGAGGTTGGAACAGCTTAAGAACCAAGAGCTTTTGAGCTCAAATCTAGTAACCTTTCCTCAGTGTTGGGTCAGGACCAACTCACATAAACTCTTACAGCTTGCAAGAGTGTTAATATGGAGGTCTCCCAACTTTGGTCACTTCCTCACCCAGGGTCACTCACTTTTGTAGAACAGAGGTTACCTTCCTACCCTCTGCACCTAGAAGAATGGAGGCCAGGGATAGAGGCTGACAATCTCTCTCCTTCTAAAGAGAAGTGGTGTTTGTGGGTGTGTACATATAAGGTCTTCAAATAACATTTTTTCATTCCACGTCATTCTGTTATACTATTGATGAGAAAAATAAAATCGTGAAGGGTGGGCAAGAAAAAAAGATCCTGGTGGATGGATATATTCTACAAACAAAGCATTATTTGAGGACTTAATTTCCTTAGATGTCATTTTTCTTAAATTCACAACTTCCAAGAACCTATTATTCATGTTATTTGAGGACTTGTTCTACGTCCTTTGTTGTGACATGGTCAGGGAGAAAAAAAATAGAGGGGCCCAATCTAGTCAGTTTTTCTGAGCAAAATGTGAGTAGAAAAAGGAGTTGGGGAAAAGGAGGCGCCCCCCCCCCCCGTAAGAAGTTGTCTTTGTCTTCAGGGTCTTGTGGAACACACAGTCTCATTATGCTCAAGGATCACAGTGTGAGAGCTTCTTCCTGGGAGGCTCCTGTGACAAATGTGATGGACTCAAATTCCTTAGCTGCACATATAAGACATTTTCCAAACTCCTGCTCTATCTCCTGAAGTCTAGAACCAAAGACTGTAAACTCAGGGTCTATGGGTTAAGTACAGCCCACAAATCAGGGTTTTTGTTTAAATATATTGTTTTCCAATTAATAAATAAATAAATTAATTAATGTTTACCAGAGCACTGCTCAGCTCTGGCTTATTGTGGTACAGGGAATTGAACCTGGGACCTTGGAACCATGAGACTCTGTTTGCTTAACCAATATGCTATCTCCCCAGCCTGCCTTTTTTTCTTTTTAACTGCCTCAGGATTGACAAACATTCCTGAACATAGATGCTTTAGATAGGGCATAAACGCTCTCGTCCTATTCTTGTACTGCCTATTTTTCCATTTTCTCCCCCCCTCTCTTTTCCTCCAGGGTTGTTACTGGGGCTCGATGACTGCACTACAAATCCACTGCTCTTGAAGCCATTTTGTTTAATTTTTCTTTTGATAGGACAAAGAAATTGAGAGGGGAGAGGAAGATAGAGAGGGAGAAAGATAAATACTTGCAGACCTGCTTCCCCACTTGTGAAGTAATTCCCCTGCAGATGGGGAGCTGGGGGCTTGAATCAGGATCCTTACACAGGCCCTTGCATTTGGTACTATGTGTGCTTAACCAGGTGCGTGTGCCACTGGCCAGCCCCCACTACACCTCTCATCTCTAACACCTGCTGTGCCTTTTATCTACATCACACCTGAAAGCCTTTGGATGTGAAATCCTTGAATCTGAGTTCTTAGAGAGATAGACTTGTATATTTGGGGGGAAGGCGGTGGTAGTGCTGGCAATTAAACTCAGGGTCTCATGTATGTGAAATATGCATTCTTTTCTTTTGTGTAGTTATTGACTTATTTGTTTATATAATGATAGAGAGAGAGAGAGAGAGAGAGAGAGAGAGACAGACTGACCAGAGCATTGCTCTAGTATATTTGAGTTTATGGATTGATTCAGGGGCCTCACACATGCAAATCCTGTATCTACCCTTAGTAAGCCACCTTTGTGGCCACTAAGCTTTTGTATTTTGTATGTCCTAATCTAGCAGACAGCAGGTGTTTGATAAATACTTGTTGAATAACTGACTCTGATTGACCTAATTATTTTTATACCTCCAGCCCAACTTAGTCTTTATTTCTCCCTTCCTTCCTCCCTTTTTCTTTCTTTCTTTCTCTCTTTTCATTCTTTCCAGAGGACCACTCAGCGTTGGCTTAGGGTGGTGCCAGGCACTGAACATGAAACTTTGGAGCCTCAGGAATAAAAGCCCACCTTCTATTTACCCACTTTGTTTTAAATTTTAGCTGCTTTCTGTCACCCTAAAGTACAGTTTGATTTCTGGAAAAATTTTGGTGAAGTCCTTTGCACCACTTAAGACCTATGCCAAAGGGCCCCACTTCTGCCCAAGCATCTGTCAGGCTCTGCTTATCACTGTGTCCCAAACCCAAACCCTGCATCCGAATGATTTGCTCCTGTGTCTGGTCTGGTTGGCTTAGATTATCTCTTAGAGTATTTGGACAGCTGTCATTGTCAGTGGGCTAGGTTCTTAGATGATGTAGTGTTTGATACAAACATAATACTCCCCCGCCCCCGAGAGCTGTGCATAGCTTACTTGGCCCATCTCAGTGCCTTTCAGAGGCCTGAGCAAGTTGACCCACTGGAAAAGCCCTTAAGTTGTAAGCCCCCAAAAAGCAGCTCCAGGTGCCTTGCTCCAAGTCCTATTGGCTCGTTTCATCTTTGGGGTGTAGGAAGAGAGCTTGTGACTTGAGTTTTGGCCCTTTGAAGAAAATCCCTGATATGGCTCGAGGCAGAAGACTGGATCACAAGTTGGGACCAGTCCTGCTGTCAACCTGGCCCAGACCACCTGGCCCATGACTCCATACTTTCTGGACTGCTTTCTGGATTTGGTCTCAGCGAGTTGCCTGGGCCTGTGGTGAGCTGCTGACAGAGCTCATTTTGTAGGGCTGCAATGGCAATGCCAAGGCACACCCATGCAATGCCAGCCTGCTTCCAGGGCTCCCCCTCTTAAAGGCTCACTGTGCAATTCCCATTCCAAGGCCCCACCATAGCTATGCAGGGCCCTGATCAGGTCTCTTCTGCATTGGAGGGGGTACATATGAGTGTGGCAATGAGCTTAAGTGTATGTGAATAAGCGGCTGAGTATCAGGTTGGTGTGCAAATGAGTGTATGTGAATGTGCAATATGTCCAACTATATAAGTGTGTGTGTGTGTGTATGTGCACGTGATGAGTGAGTGTGTGATGTCCTATGAATAAGCATCCGAAGCAACTGGGCACTCGTGTGAAATGTGATAGTGATCTGCCTGTGCAAGTATACATGTGCATACACACAGGTTTGTGTGAGTGACTCTATGGGTAAGCTGTGGATGTGTATACATGTGATTCTGTGGAGCTGGAGAAGGGAATTCTGGTCCTGGAGATGCTATTTTCTTTTCTTTTTAAAAAAATATTTATTTATTCCCTTTTGTTGCCCTTGTTGTTTTATTGTTGTAGTTATTATTGTTGTTATTGATATCGTCATTGTTGGATAGGACAAAGAGAAATGGAGAGAGGAGGGGAAGACAGAGAGGGGGAGAGAAAGATAGACACCTGCAGACCTGCTTTACCGCTTGTGAAGCGACTCCCCTGCAGGTGGAGATCCAGGAGCTCGAACTGGGATCTTTATGTTGGTCCTTGTGCTTCACGCCACATGCACTTAACCCTCTGCTCTACTGCCCGACTCCCGAGACGCTATTTTCTAAAGGTGTTGAAAACTTAAATCTTTTCCACTCTCTTTCTGTTGAATGAAATAGCAAAGACAAGGTGATCTCTTAAGCTCCCTTGTGGATTTCATAGTCCATGACTAACTCAGATGTCGAGCACAAGTGTGAAGGTAGTGTGTGCGTGTACAAATGTGCATGCTTTGCATGTAGTGCAGTAGTGTACAAAGGGCAGAGCTTTGATTCTACTCTTAATGACTCTGTGGCCTCAGCTTAGTCCCTTCTTCTCACTGAACCTCAGTTTCTTCATCTATGATTGTGACTTATGATTCCTACAGGGCTGCTAAGAAGAGTGAGAAACACTGTTTGCAGAGTACCTGCTCAGAAATTGGCCCAGCTGCCTCTGTCAGCATGTACTCACGTGGACCGTCATGCTCACATGCCTGACTGTGTAGTGCAGTCCAGAGAACAGGCTAATAATTGCTCCAGATCATTCCTGCCCTCTGGGGTTTCTAAATTCTGACTTCCGGGTACACAGCTACCCAGGAAAGCACACTGGGAAGTAATCTCCAGCTACTCTTCTAGGCTCCTCGTGGTTGTAGGCTCCCAGTGCCCCAGACAGGCTATCACATGGGTGTAGTGGCCTGGAAAGGAGGATTTGTGTGGGCAGGAGACAGACTTCCAAATCCTCTTAGTACCCAAGCTGCTATTCAACATATAAGTTACTGGAGAGATTTGTTCAGCATATAAATCACTGGAGAGATTCTTCTTTGTAAAGAGTTCAACTCTAGCTTGAGAGAGAGAGCACCATGTCCATCTGAAATGAGGCTTCAAAGCAGGACCAGGAGTAGTCAGTCAGGGTCCTGCCTTCAGAGAGCTCTTGGCTGGATGAAGAGAATTAGAAGAGTCAGGCTAGATCATCAACTGTCTGCTGTTTCCTCTTACAGCAGAGGACTCACACCCTGGAAGGCAGGGGTTGGGGGGGGTGAGGGGAAGAGGACATTCCAGGCAGGAAGACCAGAGTGGGCAAAAGTGGGACTGGGGCATGGGGAAGCAGAAATGAATAGTGTGTGTGTGTGTCTAGGGGTAGAGCAGGGGTGGCGGTATAGGGGATGTTGGAAGATATAATCCTGACTCTTCTATTTTCTTGGTGAGGAAACTGAAACTAAAAAGCAAAGTGCCTGCAGTCAGAAAGAATTCACAGTCATTTCCTAGCTTGAAACTAGTCTGCTCTGATGCCTGAAGTTGAGCTGAGCTGCCAGAATTAGAAGAGTCAGGCTAGATCACCAGGGTCCCATGAGTGTCTTTAGCAGGGACAGGGACTTCACAGTGGTATCTGCCTTCAGGTTAATGACAGGGTCTGGGCCTAAACATGATGCTCCAGTCTTTAACCCCCCAAATAAAGCTGCTAATACACCTCCCACACATATACACATACACTTCCAACACACACATGTCATCCTCCAGGGTAGGCCTCAAACTCAGGCCCAGAGTAGATTTCCAGCAGGAGCTTCCTACCCTGAAGGGCATTAGGAGGGTTTTCTAACAGTCATGCCAGAGAAAGACCAGGAAGTCTCACCCCTCTGGGAAGTCTCACCCAGAGAGGAAAGCAACACCTGGACTCTGAAAGCCAAGGAAATGATCTACCTAACAAACTTCTGTGGAGGAACCAAAACCAGGCTGAGTGGGAACCTGTAATTTAGTTTAGAAACTCAAAAGTACCAGGCAAAGGTACCAGGGTCCACACAACAGTGCCAGCACTAAGAGAGTGTCCTAGTGTCCTAATTAAACACCCAGAACTTTTCCACACCTGCCCCCAGGTGACACCAGGAGTGTTTTTGTCTCAGATCCACAACACTTTGATTGGACTCCTAACACCTTGGGCCTTTCTCCACAGGAACCCATCCCCTCACCACCCTCCTCTCTGACCTCCCTCCCCAATCAGATGAGTTCATCCTGAAAGGTCTCCCATGTTCCAGTGCTTTTTCTGGGGAAGTCTGTGGTCATCGCAGATGCTGTGGGTGCCGGGACCAGGGAGGCTGGAAGCCAGGCCCTTGAACCTGTGAGCCTGGGGTAGAAGGAGCAGGCAGCTGGGGGAGGGTAGGGGGTTGGGCGGTTGCCCTGGAGCTGGGGCAGAAAGTGTGCACCCCCTCTGGCTGCATGCTCAAACTGCATTGGGACTGGAGGGAGCAGGCCAGGAAATGCAGCTCCCACCCTAGAAGCTGGCCCTGGCTGGGCGGGGTCAGGGTCTCCACTGGCACTTCGGACACCAAGGAACATGAGGGCTCTGGAGGGCCCTGGGTCCTCATAGGGACAAGGTGGCCTCTGTGCCAGCTGATGCCAGCTCTCTGCAAATCCCTTCCGGCTGACAGCCCTGGTGGCTGAAAACAAGTGGGGCTGGTGGGGCAGGGCAGAGTCTGACCCACAGCTCTCTGCAGACTGTCTCCCCCCCTCCAGCCAGGGTTATCACATTTCCCAAACAGGGAAACTGAGGCCTAAAGAAGCCGGACCCCCAGAACTTGAACATCATTCTGACATATGGGGGATGGGACCCATGCCTGCAAACCAGGTGTTCTAGACACTGTGCAAACCCCCCTCCCGCCCCCCGGTGACTCAGTCCTCTTTTCATTTTTTCTTTTTGTTTTTGCCAGAGCTCTTTTTGTTTTTGTTCAGCTCTGGCTTATGGTGGTGCGGGGGATTGAAACTGGGACTTTAGAGCCTCAGGCACTAGAATTTCTTTGCATAACTATTATGCTATCTACCCCTGTACTGACTTACTTCTCTCTCTCTCTTATTATCTTTATTTGTTCGTTGGATAGAGACAGCCAGAAATTGAGAGGGAAGGGGAAGATAGAAAGAGAAAGAGAGACAAAGAGAAACCTGCAGCACTTCTTTACCACTTGTGAAGCTTTCCTCCTATAGGTGGGGACTGGGGGCTCAAAACCTGGTCCTTGCACATTGTAACATGTGCACTCAACCAGGTACTGTCAGCCAGGTGCACCACCACTCAGCCCCCCTGACTTAGTCCTCTTTTGGTTAAAGTCGGTGTACTAAATTAAGCCCCTTATTGAACTAAGTATATTGCTTAGAGTAGGTGCCATTTTTTTTCTCTCCCTCCATATATATATACACACACACATATATATTTAATTATTTTTTACAAGAGGATGGTTCAGTACTGGCTTTTGGTGGTACTGGGTGTTAAATCTGGGATCTCAGAGCCTCAGGCATAAAATTTGTTTCTGCATATACATTATGCTGTCTTCCCAGCCACATATTATTCCCATTTTATTAGGGAGGGAACTGAGGCACAGAACGATGAAGCTACCTGCCTAAGATTCTTTATTTTAATTTTTTAATTTCTTTATTGGGGAATTAATGTTTTACATTCAACAGTAAATACAATAGTTTGTACATGCATAGCATTCCCCAGTTTCCCATATAACAATACAACCCCCACTAGATCCTCTGTCATCCTTCTTGGACCTGTATTCTCCCCACCCACCCACCCCAGAGTCTTTTACTTTGGTGTGATATGCCAATTCCATTTCAGATTCTACTTGTGTTTTTTTTTTCTCATCTGTTTTTCAACTTCTGCCTGAGAGTGAGATCATCCCATATTCATCCTTCCATTTCTAAGACATAGAATGAACTGGAAACCACCTTTACAGATTCCAACCAGAACACTAGCTGTCACCCTACTAGATAGTAACTGCCAGGCAGTTAGGGGACATCCAGGGGTGGGTCCGTTGTGGGTCACTGAGCCCATCTGCTCCAGGAACTGTGTTTCTGGGTCCACTTGTGTAGTGGAACCTGTGAGCCTGGGGTAGAAGTGAGATTGAAGTGGGTAGATGGATGAGGGAGACAGGTGAGGGTGGAGGGATCAGGTGGGGAGGTGACAGGAGGGCAATCAATCAGGGCAATGACTCCAGCATGACCTCTGCTCTGTTCCTAAGGTGGAGGGGGTAAGGGTGGGGGTGGGGGCTGGAATCCCGAAGGCTGGAGAAAGGGTCATGCAGAGGGTGGTGCTCCCAGCATCCAGCCTCACCCTGGCCCCTGGGAACAGGCTGGGGATTGTCCAGTGAATTCTTTGGAATTAAAACGTGGCGCCATTCAGTGCAGAGTGAGCCTGGCTGGCTCCTGGGTTTTGTCTAGCCCCCAACCTTCCATTTCCAGGCCAGTTCGGAAAGTCTCTCTTTCCCTCACCAGTGCTTGATCTGAATAGGCAGTGCCTGGGAGTGGGTGGGAGAGGGAAAAGAGGAGGAGGGAGGGGTGGGGACATCTGCAGAATATGCACGTGGGCCTGGGCATGGGAGAAAGATCATTCCCATTTGCATGTATGCCCCTGAGAACAGGCTACGTGTAGGGCGGGCGAGAGCATTGTATCTGCCTGTGGGGTTTGTGCCTGGGCCTCTTTGCTGCCTCTGGATCTGTGTTATCTCTCTGGGCCTGTGTGTCTGTAGCTGTGTAGATATCTGTGAACCTTTGTGTGTGCCTGGCCCACCCCAACAGGGTCCTGAATGTCACTTTGCTGCCTGAGTGTGCAGAGGAATGTGGGGGTGGGTTGGGGGGGGGGGAGGAGGAAGAACATGTTCTGGGCTGCAGGCCTACTGGTTATGGAAAACTACTGAGGCCTTCAGGATCTGGGCTCTCCAGCCTTTGCCCTCCCAGGCTCCTCCTACCCCTTTCTCCGTGGAGCTGGGTTCCTGCTGAGATGCACCTTCCACTAAACAGAGCACAAGCCTCCCTCCCACCCACCACTCCCCAGATGCTAGCCAGACCTCCCCATCCCTGGGGGGAAAGTGAGGGGGTGAGATTACATTTTTCTCTGAAGTCCTTCCCAGGCCTGACATTCTCTCCATTCTGTGAATGTCAAGGGAATTCCAGGAGAGTAATTTCACCTCCACTTCTGGGGTTATGAAAGCATAGATCCTACACTATCATTGTAGATGAAGGCCTACACCTTCCATATTGCAAATGAGAAAGCTAAAGTCTAGACCAAGAGGAAGGGGCTAAGATCCCTCCAATTACCTTCCAGAACAGCATGCACCAGTATTTCAGGTCTCCTGTCTTGTCCTATTTCAAGGCACCAACCTTCTCATCATGCCTGCTGACTATGGAGAAGGAATCTGAGATGGATGCCAAGAAAGTATGAACTAAAATATGGAAGTGGACAGGTGAGGAGTGCAGTCAGGGTGAAGGGATGGAGGGTTCTAAGTAGGCAGTGAGGACTTGTGCATCTGAGCTGTATGGGAGCATCCATCCTCATAGGCTAGGAAGAGTGTGGACTCTATTCTATAGTTATTTCTGGCCAAAGAGTCAAAGAATTGGTGTATCAAATTAGCTGCTCCTCAGTCAGATCAAATGATCTGTATTCAAGTACTAGTTCTAAGACTTTACAACCCTGAGTGAGTCTATTAAGCTCTCCCTACCTCACCTTTCTCATCTTTGAAATGGAGACAGTAACAGCGCATCTCTAGTAGGATTGTTGTGAAGAATAAATGTAAATATAGGTAAAGTTCTCAAGTCCTGACACATGAAAGGACCCAGGAACCATTATGACAATAGTGATGATGTGACCTGCATTTTAAGAGAGGCTGCAGGGTAAGAGTGATGACAGGGAGATTCCTGGGAGAGAGTCCATGGAAGCCATGTAGATGAAAGATATGAATGTCCATGGTGGTAGTCCCTGAATGTAAGGGACTAGAGGGGGTTGATCAAAAGGTCTGGGACTGTAGGAAGATAGACAGAACTCTTTCACTGACTGAAGTGTGAGTGAGAGGCAGATGCTAGGAATGGCTTCTCTAGTGGGAGCACCTTTGTCAGATTTGGAAAGGAGGCACAGATTAGAGGATGAATCTGGGGAGCCACTCCATGTGACAGGGAAGGAAGGGATAGCAGAGTCCATCCATATTAAACTTTCATGGTTTTGACCCAGGTTTCAGAGTGGATAATGGAGGAGGATCAGTGAAAAAAGTAGATAAAAAGAACTCAGCTCCAAGTTTGCTGAATGTGGAAGGGGCTTCCTCTGGATTTACTGAAGGATTCTGGAACTCAGAAGCTAGTTATGGGTTGGAGACAGGAGTCACTATGTGGGTAAGACTATCAAAGGTGGTTGAAGAGATAGCATAATTAATATGCAAAAAAAGAAAAAAGAAAAGAAATGTTCATCCCAGCACCACTAAAACTCAGTAATAAAACAAAACTATTGAAGAGAAACTAAAGATAAAGAAGGGACTCTGGAACCCAAGGAGTTCCTGAGACATAGCCTTGAGAGAGGCAACAGTCAGAGGGCTGAGAAAATCCATCAAAGAGGTTAAGGAAAGGGTGTGTTTTAGGGAGGGAGGCACAACCAAGGCAGCCCATGTTGGTGAGCTGGAGGGAGAGGGAGAGGGAAGCAGGGGAGAGAGAGAGAGGGAGAGAGAGAGAGGGAGAGAGAGAGAGAGAGACAGACAGACTCCAAAGAGGAAGAAAGCCAGAAACCATTAATTTTGGCAAAGACCTGTAGAATTCATCCTGGAAAGAAAGGGCAAAATCCAAACTTTGGTGAGGTGAGGGGCTAATTAATGGGATGGGGGAGTGGAGACAGAGAGGGTTCACAAGTGTCTGGAAACTGGGATGAGTAGAGGGAGCAACTTATGACAGCCAGACTAGGTAAAGGGGGTTCAGGGGGTAAGGTACTTTTGTTAAGTTAGTACATTATGGAGGGTAACTTAAGATCCCTGACTCTTAATGCAGTTCTTTAAAAAAGGACAAGTCAGGGAGTTGGGTGGTAGTGCAGTGGGTTAACGCACATGGCACAAAGCGCAAGGTCTGGCATAAGGATCCCAGTTCGAGCCCCCAGCTCCCCACCTGCAGGAGGTCACTTCACAAGTGGTGAAGCAGGTATGCAGGTGTCTATCTTTCTCTCCTCCTCTCTGTCTTCCCATCCTCTCTCCATTTCTCTCTGTCCTATCCAACAACAACAATAGTATGACAACAATAACAACTACAACAAACACAACAATAACAAGGGCAACAAAATGGGAAAAATAGCATCCAGGAGCAGTGGATTCGTAATGCAGGCACTGAGCCCCAGCAATAACCCTGGAGGCAAAAAAAAAATGGGCAAGTGAAATAATATAGTACACACACACACACACACACACACACACACACACTGATCACAAGTAAACTGTGTTAATAGGATGAATCCAGAAACATACACAAAAGGCTACAAGGGGAAAATACAAATAACATATATAACTCTACCACCCAGAGATAAGCATTTTTTACCACTGTGTGTTGTGACCTTCCACTTTTTCCCTCTGCCAACATACATAAATACATACCAGGGTCATGTACGTAGTACTCTTTTGCAGATCCCTTTGTTCCATCTAACAATATCATGACTGCTTTTGCATAGTAACATATATTCATTGAGGTTTTTTTTTCTTCTGTTGGCTCACAGTTCAGTCAGAGAGACCAGACTTACAAATGGGATCCTGTGGAAAGCAATTAAGAGCAGAAAAAAGCATCTTATCAGATGCTAGGTAGAAGCTGGAGCACCAGACCCTAGTGGTCTGACTTGTTGAGTCCTAGATTAGCTCCACTGGTTCACTATGTGACCTCAAAGAAGAGATTTGCCATCTCTGGGCTTCAGAATCCCTGAATCACAAGAGGATTATAAGTGAATCTCTAAGGCCAGCTGCTACTACTGATGTAGTCGAGGGAGAGGCTTACAAACTGAAATTAGGAATCATGGTTACTTTGTTCTTTTCCCTTCCTTTCTTTCATATTCTTTCTTTCTCTTCTATTCTCTCTGCTAGGATTCTAGTAAGACTTGTATTACAAGAACTATTATAATATCTGAGAACAACTAATATTTGGAAAATGTTTGACTATTTACCACACAATCTCACTTATCATTCAAGCAACCTTTGTGGTTGTTCTACTTTTTTTAAAGGAAGATTTTATTTTTTGATTAATTAATTAACATTTTATTTGATAGGACAGAGAGAAATTGAAGGAGGGGGGAGAGAGAGGGAAGGAGGGAGAGAGAGAGAGAGGGAGAGAGAAAGAGAGAGACTTGAAGCACTGCTTCACCAATTGTGAAACCTCTCCCTGAAGGTGAAGATAGGGGCCTTGAACCAGGGCCATTTTGCATGGTCATGTATATGCTCAACCAGGTGCATCATTGCCTGTTCAATTGTAGGTCTATTTTTGTATCCTTTTTTTCCAGATGAGAGAACTGTGGCTTGAAGAAGTGATCAAAGTCATGGGTGATAAGTGGACATCAGGCCCAGATCTCTGTTACTTGAGGCAGCACTGTCTGCATTATCCTGTTCTGATGTGTGGTGCATGGCTGAGGAAGAGAAAAAGGAAAAGGCCGCCTAGGATATTACTGACATTTGGGATCCATTTCATCCTTAGTTTAGCCATTGTTGGTCCAGGCACTACTTACAGTAGTGAGGAGTGGCTGCCCTCTAGTGTTCTAAATATGACATGTCTCCATAGGGAAGTCAGCTAGCAACCCACTTGCCTTTGAAAAAAAATGAGGTTGGGACGAGAATAAACCCAACCCCTTACTTTCAGAGTTTGGAGGGTGCACATCTCCACTCACCGGATGTGAAGCAGTGCTCAGATCACACTGGGTATAAGCTTCATAGATTTCAGGCCCCATGTTCTATCATCTGGATAGGTGGTAACTGCCAATACTCTGACTTTGACTTATGCGCTATTTAGAAGGGTACTACATTGTTATTTAAACTATGCAGTCTGTTTTATATGAAGGTCTACATCTATGATACAACACAGTAGGGAAAAGAAAAAACTTCCCATTTCTTTCTTTCTCTCCCTCTCTTCTTTCCTTTCTTCCCTTTTCTTTCCTCCACTCCCTTTCCTCCCCCTCTTTCATTTTCTGATTTATGGTGGTGCCAAGGGATTGAATCTAGGACTTCAGAGCCTCAGACATAAAAGTTATTTGCATAACCATTATCTTGTCTCCCCAGCAGGAATGGAAATTTCACATGATACCACCACATCAGTGGAGTTGCTGCCAATTTTTAATGGTGCAAATTACTACAGATTGAGAAACATTTTGCCATTGGAGTGTAAAGTACAGACACATCTGAAGATATATGATTTAGAGGGTCTTCTTACCTGTTGGTTCTGGTAAGAACTACATGCAGTTCAAAACGACTTTATGTAGAAGTTATTTTCATTTTCACATGTGAAAAAGTAGACTGAAATTCCCTCAGATCTGGTCAGAGAATTTGCCTAGATTGTACACTGCCCCCTTGTGGTTGTGTCACAAATTACTTAGTAAATAGGCCATAGAAGTGTTGTCCAACAAATGAGATCTACCAGATGCTCCATGAATGAGATTTGCCTCCCCAATCCAAAGGTGCTGTGTTTCTTTGTGACTGGAGACATCAGATGCAACAACTCTCTTTCACCTTGGAGGGGTATATTCTAGTGTTCACATTGGAGGGACACGTGGAAGTAGGGAACTTCATTAAGTTGGTACCTTTATTTTTTGGGATTTATTTTACATCCTCTGGTGCATATATGCCTTATCAAGATTTCTAGGGCATCAAATTGCTTCTTTGATCTCATCAGTCTGATAGAAGTATAGTAGATCAGCATAATCTAAAAAGTGGTGAGATGTTCAAGGTAGGTTAGAATTGACCCAGAAGGGAAGGTGGCTCACCTGGTAGAGTGCACATTCAACCATGTGAGAGGACCTGGGTTCAAGTCCCTAGCCACCACCCAGGAGTGCTTGCATGGGGGAAGCTTCTCAAGTGGTGGAGAGATGCCACAGTGTCTCTTCTCTTCTCTCTCTCTCTCCTACTTTCTATCTGGAGCAGAAAAAAAAAGAGAAAGAAAAGAAGAAAAATAACTGTCAGGATCAGTGATGCTATGCAGGTACTGAGCCCCAGCAATAATAATGATGACTAAAACCAAAACAGAATAAACAAACAAAAACAAAAACAGCCCGGGAGATGAAGTAGTAAATAAAGCATTGGACTTTCAAGCATCAGGTCCTGAGCTCAATTCCCAGCATCACATGTATGTACCAGAGTGATGCTCTGGTTCTCTCCTCACCTTTTTTCTTTCTTTCTTTTTAATTAATTAATTAATTAATTTTTGCCTCCAGGGTTAATGCTGGGACTTGGTGCCTGCACTACGAATCCACTGCTCCTAGGGGCCATTTTTCCCCTTTTGTTGCCCTTGTTGTTTATCATTGTTGTTATTATTGTTTTGGATAGAACAGAGAGAAGTCAAGAGAGGAGGGGAAGATAGAATGGGGGAGAGAAAGATAGACACCTGCAGGCCTGCTTTTCACTGCCTGTGAAATAAACACCCTGCAGGTGGGGAGCCAGGGGCTCGAACCGGGGTCCTTATGCTGATCCTTGCGCTTCGTGCCAAGTGCGCTTAACCCGCTGCGCCACAGCCCATCACCCACCCCCACATTTCTAATAAATAATTATTTAAAAAGGAATTTGGGGACAGGGGAGATAGCATAATGGTTATGAAAAGAGATTATCATGCCTGAGGTTTTTTTTCTTACATTCTTTTAAATTTTTTTTTAATTTAATTTTTTATTCATAAAAAGGAAACATTGACTAAACCATAGGATAAGAGGGGTACAACTCCACACAAGTCCCTCTACCAGAACTCTGTATCCCATCCCCTCCCCTGATAGCTTTCCTATTCTTTAACCCTCTGGGAGTATGGACCCAAGGTCATTGTGGGATGCAGAAGGTGGAAGGTCTGGCTTCCCCGCTGAACATGGACATTGGACAGGTCGATCCATACTCCCAGTCTGCCTCTCTCTTTCCCCAGTAGGGTGGAACTCTGGGGAATTGGAGCTCCAGGACACATTGGTGGGGTTGTCTGTCCAGGGAAGTCTGGTCGGCCTCATACTAGCATCTGGAACCTGGTGGCTGAAAAGAGAGTTAACACACAAAGCCAAACTAATTGTTGACCAATCATGGACCTAAAGGCTGGAATAGTGCAGATGAAGAGTGTGTGTGTGTGTGTGTGGGTCCTCTATTTTGTAGATAGCTAGTAGGCATATTTTAGTTATATTCCAAAGGGCCTGTATGCCTGAGGTTTTGAAGTTATAAGTTCAAATCCCCTGTCTCACCATAAGCCAGAATTGAGCAGTGCTCTGGTAAAAAAAAAAAAAAAAATTGGCAGAGAGCTGGGTACAAAGCCTTGAGTGAATAAAGTGCAAGTATACTGTTGACTTTGCCACCTAAAAGCACCCTCTCCTGGAGGCCCTTACTAACAAGCATTTCTAGCTCTCTAGGCCTTTAGATAACATGTTCTACAGTATATGAGGCAAATTCTGAGATCTGTCTATAATTGGATATAAACCTCTATTACATCCAAGCTTCAGAGAACAGTCAAGTAGGCTGTTATAATTCCTGAGCTATTTTAATTGACATATTTAAAGTCACAAATTCAATATAATCTAAAATTACATAAATTACATTTATCATTTCTTGGCATAATACCTGTGGAATCAATCCATTTCCATAAAAATCCCTAAAGTTTTTGCTGAAATAAATTAAGGTTGTTTTAACCCTCCCTTCCTTTTTCCTTCCTTCCTCCCTCTCTCCCTTCCCCTTTCTTTCTTTCCTTCTGCCAGCAGTTCATTGCTTTGAACTGACTTTTTCAAAAAATCTTTATATTTATTTATTACTGGATAGTGACAAGAGAAATTGAGAGGAGAGGAGGAGATAGAGATGGAAAGAGACAGAGAGATACCTGCAGCCCTGCTTCACCACTCACAAAACTTTCCTCCGCAGATCGGGACCTGGGGCTTGAATGCAGGTCCCTGAGTACTGTAATGTGTGCACTTAGCCAGATGCGCCACCACCTGGTCCCCTTGACTTTTTTCCACATAGAAAGACAGAAAAGATACTACAGTACTGAAACTTTCCTCATTATAGTGGGGAGCTGGTTTTGAGCCTCAGTCACACACCTGGCAAAGTAGTTATACTATCTTAGGGAGCTATGTTTTGGTATTTTAATTAAATCCTCTTGAGTCACACTTTGCAGTCCACACCCCTCACCCCTTTAAATTTAATTGAAATTTGTGTATTGTTGTGTGTCTGGAAGTACTGAGGGAATCTTGAGTGTGGATTTGAGACCAGTCAAGTGCCTCATTGAGGTAAGTGGCTCAGGCAAGGCAATTATAAACACTTGGATAAGAGGAAGGGCTGGTTTTGCTGGCAAAGGAGCATAGGTCTAATTTGAGGGCTGAAAGGGGTTGGAACCTTCCCAAATACACATATTATAATTCTCAGAGTTCAAGTTCTTTGCTGTAACCTCTGTAACTTTAATTATGTACTAATCAAGGCTATGAATTTAATTTGTATGTCATTAAGTTAACCACAGTGGTTTTTTTTTTTTTTTTTTTTTTTTGTTTTTGGAAATACCAACTTATGTTATAAGCAGTGAAAGATTCCCACCCTTATTTCTCTGGGAAGTCATGTTTCCTTGAGTTCCACCTACATATTCAACCAAAAATTCAAAGCTCTGAGCTTGTCACAATCTTTTCTTTTTGCTTGTCACAATCTTTTCCCAAGTTATTTAATGCACTAGGACATTCTTTCACATATTTTTGCTTATTTAAAGGTTTATTTTTATTTATTGCACATGAGAAAGTGTGGAGATTAGAATGTGGAGATTAGAAACTGTTACTTCTTAGAGACTGTTACACTGAAACCAACTGTTACTTGTTAGAGACTTTTACATTGAAACCAACAGTTCCTTGTTAACAGCCTTTAAAGCTGTTAAACTGAAACCAACCGCTCTTGTTCTTTGTACTATAAAAAGCCGAGAGCTACAATGTTGCAGGGTCGTTGGCAGCAGACTCTCCCCTTGTGTGGAAGGGTGTTGGCAGCCCAAGCTTAAGCTTGCTAATAAAGGCTCTTTCTATTGCATATGATGCTTTTCTTCCTTGTGTGAGATCGGGACTCGAACTTCTGGGCACAACATTTGGGGGCCTTGTCCGGGATCCCCATCTCACTAAAGGAACACCAGCCTCACTGAGCCTTCAGGACTGGTCTATCTGTAGCGAGAGACCCTTGGAATAGAAGGCAGACGTGCTGGGCAGCTCTGGGTCCAGGGTCCTGGGAGACATCTCAAGCCCTGCTGTAGGGGGTTGGATCCCCCTCGCAAATTTGGAAGGGGAGAGTGGGTTGCTCCCACAAAGCAACGAGAGGCCATCCTTCCATCTGTAGGGAAGTGGTGTGAGAGGCTGTCCTCCCATCTGTAGGGAAGGAGCGAGAGCTGTCCTTCCATCCGTTGGTTCAGAGTGTTGGCGGCTGGGCCTCTAGAGTTTTCTTTAAATATGTTGTTGTCTCTGTATTCTCTTTGTGTGTGTTGTCTCTGTATTTTCCTTGTGTGTGTTGTCTTTGTATTCATTATCAGTTTTGTCTTTCTTAAGTCCAAAGTCAGGAGTCAGGCTACTTCAACTCCTCTGACTATGGTCCTGGATCATTTCAAAGAATTCAAACAGAGAGCTCACAACTTAAGTCTAGGAGTAAAACAAGACCAGATGATCACTTATTGTCAAGATAAGTGGCCAACCTTCTCTACTGGTTGGCCCCCAGAAGGAACATGGAATCTACCTACTATCTATGCTACCAGAGACGTCATCTTCAGACACCCAGGACACCTGGATCAGATTTCTTATATCCTCACTTGACAGGATCTGGTAGAGAACCCCCCTCTTGACTAAAACCTTTTCTTCCTCCACAGGGTTCGAGACCCACCATTCTTGTTTTAAAGAATTCTTGTTGTCAGCCTGCTGCCCCCTCCACGCCCCCCCCCACTTCCCCCTCTTACCCTATTTTCCAAGTTGGTCCCAAAGAAGACCTCCTAGAGTACCTACCCTCCTCCCTACCAACCTCAAGCTCCCCCAGTCCCACAGGAACCCCCAGCAGCAGGCCAGGACTTATGGAGCCCTCCTCGTACCAGAGCCCGTACAGTCCAGAGAACCCCTGATGCAATGGCCCTGCCCCTCCAAGCCATAGGACCCCCGAATGAGAACGGCAAACAATTGATACAGTATTGGCCATTTTTCACTAGTGACCTTTATAATTGGAAAATGCAGAGACCTAAGTTTTCAGAAAAACCAGCAGCACTCATTGACCTATTAGATTATGTTATTTTTACCCACCAGCCAACCTGGGATGACTGCCAGCATCTTTTACAGATTCTTTTTACCATGGAAGAAAAAGAAAGTATCCTCTCAGAAGCCCGAAAACTTGTGCCCAGGGTAGAATGTAACCCCACCTTAAACTCAGCCCTGATAGATGCCAGTTTCCCTCTGATAAGACCCACCTGGAATTTTAACTCACCTGAAGGTAAGAAGCTCCGGGTCTATCTCCAGACTCTAATGGGAGGTCTCTGGGTAGCTGCATGCCAACCCACCAATTTGGCCAAAATTAGTAGTGTGCAACAAGAAAAGACAGAAACCCCAGGTGCCTTTTTAGAAAGAATCATGGAGGCATATTGAATGTTCACTCCCCTAGATCCAGAAGCTCCAGAGAATAAGTTAGCAGTAATTATGGCCTTTGTAAACCAGGATGCCCCTGATATCCAAAAAAATCTCCAGAAAATAGATAGATTAGAACTACTGGCAGTAGCAGAGAAAGTCTTTAACAACTGAGAGATCCCTGAAAAATGCCAATTATGGACAACGACAGCAGCTAGGGAGTGACAGACTCACAATCTCACTAAGGTATTGTTGGCAGCTACTGCAGAACACCCTCATTGGAAAGGCCGAGAGGCCCATCCTCCCTGAGGGTTTGAAAAGAGCAGAGGTATACTTAAGATACCTACTCCCATGACCTGCCAGGTGGTAAGACAATTCTTAGGGTTGGTGGGATTTTGTCAGCTGTGGATCCCCAGTTTTTCTGAAATAGCAAAACCCCTTTATGAGATGACCCAAGAAGGGAAGCCTTTTGGATGGACTGAGGCTCACAAGAGTGCCTTTAAACAACTAAAGCATGCCCTGTTGTTGGCTCTGGCCTTGGGACTGCCTGATGTGACTAAACTCACCTTTTCATAGATGAAAAGCAAGGGATAGCAAAAGGGGTCCTAACACAAACAGGAGGGCCCTGGATGTGGCCAGTAGCTTATTTCTCAAAAAAGCTAGACTCAGTGGCAGCCGGATGGCCACTGTGCCTCCGCATCATAGCTGCTATGGCTATGTTGACAAAGGATGCTCAGAAGTTGACTCTCGGTCAGAAATTGACCGTGACTACTCCTCATGCTGTAGATGGAATTCTTTCACAACCTCCTGACAGGTGGATTAGCTATGCCTGGATAACTCATTATCAAAACTTGTTGCTAAACCCACATGTCATTCAGTTCTCATCCAGATCATCCTTGAACCCAGCTACCTTGCTCCCTGACCCCGAATTAGATGCTCCCTTACATGACTGCTCTGAGATTCTGAGCTGCACATCCAGCTTCCAGGAAGACCTGAAAGACCAGCCTTTAAAAGGAACAGCAATGAACTGGTATACTGATGGGAGCAGCTTCATCAGAGATGGGCTAAGGTATGCTGGGGCTGTGGTAACTACTGAACATGAGACTGTGTGGGCAGCCGCCCTGCCCACAGGGACTTCAGCCCAAAAAGATGAATTAATTGCCCTCACAAAAGCCCTCAACCTAGGAAAAGGAAAAAGACTTAACATCTACACTGATAGCCACTATGCCTTTGCCTCAGCCCACATCCACGATATACATCAAGAAAGGGGACTGCTCACAGCTGAAGGTAAAGCTATCAAAAACCAACAAGAAATACTAGACCTATTAGAGGCTATCTGGATGGCAGATGATGTGGCCATAATACACTGCCCTGGACACCAAAAAGGAGAAAGTCCTGTGGCATGGGGCAACCACCTAGCAGATACCATAGCCAGACAAGTAGCATTAGAAAGAACTGATGAGGATTTCCGGAGGCAGAGCTACGAGCAGCAGATCACTTTCTCTCCTCTCCTCTCCTGGATCAACTAGGAATACCAAAGGAGACCACCTGGGACCGAAACAAGACAGAACTAGAATGACCACAGGAACCCACTAAATCACTGGTGAGTACAAACACGTGTGGCTGGTGACAGAGAGGAGAGAGGGGCCTAAGGAGAGATTAAGTGACTGCTAACAGTTCAGCAGTTTATTAGTTGAGACACCACCTCCAGTCTGCTCCATCAACAAGGGTACGACAGCTTAAGGGAGGAGAGGACGCCCCAGAGACTCACCAAGTGCAACTCTGAGTCTCCATTGCTACTACCCTCAGAATCTGGAGCAGTGACAGGAAGGGACACCAGGGGACAGAGATCTAACCAGGAAACTCAGAAGACCTATACCTTGGTGGCATAGCTGAGGGGCTGTGAAAGTCTCTTTGCATAACCACTGGATTATCTCTGCCACACCCTGCTTTATCTCTTGGTCAGGAGTCAGTGATTAAGCTAAGAAACTTATTGATAGTTTAAAAGCCCTCAGGCTCCCATAGCCTACAGGAAAAAAGAAAGAAAGAAAGAAAGAAAGAAAGAGGCTTTTAAACCACTGAGCTCCATCTCAGGGATTGAAATAACTGTTAACTTCCACCACTGTGAACCCTTTAATTAACTTACTTAGACACAAGTCAATCCAGGCAATAGTGATCAATAATTTGAAAAGTACTGATAAAGGGAACTCATAACATAATATATAAAATGGTTAAAACAACAAGAAAAAATATTGGAGAATCGAACCAGGACAAGAGTTCAGCTAAAAGTCCTCCAGAGGGTGAAGCACAAAATAACGAGTTCAACATCCAAACATTAGCTAAGGAAATAATAACAGGAGTGAGTAAAGAATCTGAAAAAATTGTAATCAGAAATGCAGGAACAACAAATGAGAATATGGAAGTAAATACTAATTATCTCATGGTTATTAGAGAGCTGAAAGCTGAAATCGCTGAGCTAAGAATGCAACAAGCTGAACAAGCTAAAACAGTATTAGAGCAGGGTAACAAAATAGATGAACTCCAGAAAACAGTAGAGGGCAGAGAGAATAGAATCTATGAGGCTGAAGACAGAATTAGCAAGATTGAGGATGAATTAGAGACAACTAAAAAAGAAGTAAGAGATCTCAAAAAGAGATTAAGAGATGCTGAAAACAACAACAAAGTCCTATGGGATGACTTCAAAAGAAACACTATACGCATTATTGGCATACCAGAGGAAGAAAGAGGAAATGAAGAAAGCATTTTCCAGGCAATAGTAGCTGAAAACTTCTCTAGTCTAGACAACATCAAAGAGATAAAAATTCAAGAAGCCCAGAGGGTCCCAAACAGAATTAACCCAGACCTAAAGACACCAAGACATATCAGACTTAGAATGGAAAGGAATAAGGATAAAGAAAGGATCCTCAAGGCTGCAAGAGAAAAACAAAGAGTCACCTACAAAGGAAAACCCATAAGATTAGCAGCGGACTTCTCCATACAAACACTACAGGCCAGAAGAGAATGGCAAGATATCTATTGAGTGCTCAATGAGAAAGGCTTTCAGCCAAGAATACTATATCCTGCTAGACTGTCATTCAGACTAGAGGGAAGCATCAAAACCTTCTCAGACAAGCAACAGTTGAAGGAAGCAACCATCACCAAGCCTGCCCTGAAAGAAGTTCTGAAAGGTCTCCTATAAACAACCAGACCACCACAAATAGGACATATATCAAAACACTCTAAAACTCTACAAGAATGGCATTAAAATATCTTCAATCTTTGATATCAATAAATGTCAATGGCCTGAATTTACCTATTAAAAGACACAGAGTAGGAAGACGGATCAGAAAACACAACCCAACAATATGCTGTCTACAGGAAACCCACCTAACTCAACAAGACAAACATAGACTTAAAGTGAAAGGATGGAAAACTATCATACAAGCCAATGGCCCACAAAAAAGGGCAGGAGCAGCTATTCTCATATCTTACATGATAGACTTTAAAATAGATAAGATTAAAAAAGATAGGAATAGACACTACTTAATGCTCAGAGAATCAGTCAATCAAGAGGACTTAACAATTACTAACATCTATGCACCCAATGGGAAGCCATCTAAATACATCAAACTTCTACTGAAAGAGCTACAGCAATATATTAACAGTAACACAATCATAGTAGGGGACTTCAACACCCCACTCTCTCAACTTGACAGATCATCCAGGCAGAAAATCAATAAAGACATAAGGGAGCTAAATGAAGAGATAGATAAACTAGAATATTGGACATTTTCAGAGTCATTCATCCCAAGAAACTGGAATACACATTCTACTCAAGTCCTCATGGGTCATTCTCAAGGATAGACCATATATTAGGCCACAAAGACAGCATCAGCCAATTCAAGAGCATTGAAATCATCCCAAGCATCTTCTCAGACCACAGTGGAATTAAACTAACACTTGACAATCAACAAAAGATTAGTAACAGTGCCAAAATGTGGAAGCTCAACAGTACACTTCTTAACAACTTCTGGGTCAAAGAGGAAATCAAGGAAGAAATCAAAAGGTTTCGAGAGTTCAATGAAAATGAAGACACAAGCTATCAAAATATTTGGGACACAGCTAAAGCAGTCCTAAGAGGGAAGTTCATAGCTATACAAGCACACATTAGGAAACAAGAAAAATCACAAATAAACAGCCTGATTGCACATCTTAAAGACCTAGAAGAAGAAGAACAAGGGAACCCTAAAGCAACCAGAAGGACAGAAATCACTAAAGTTAGGGCAGAAATAAATAACATTGAGAATAGGAAAACCATACAAAAGATCAATGAAAGTAAATGTTGGTTCTTCGAAAGAGTAAACAAAATAGACAAACCTTTAGCCAGACTCACAAAACAAAAAAGGGAGAAGACCCAAATAAATTGGATAGTAAATGAAAGAGGAGATATCACAACAGACACCTCAGAAATTCAACATATCATGCGAGGCTTCTACGAACAACTGTATGCCACCAAGCTCGAGAACCTGGAAGAAATGGACGATTTCCCAGATAGCTAACAACTTCCAAAACTAAGTAAAGAGGAAGTGGATAACATGAACAGGCCCATCACAGCTAATGAAATTGAAACAGTTATCAAAAATCTCCCCAAAAATAAAAGTCCTGGACCAGATGGTTTTACAAATGAATTCTACAAAACCTTCCAAGAAGAATTAATACCTCTACTTTTAAAAGTCTTCCAGAAGATTGAAGACACTGGAATACTCCCTGCCAGCTTCTATGAAGCCAACGTCACTCTGATACCAAAAACAGACAGGGACACAACCAAAAAAGAAAACTACAGACCAATATCTCTGATGAACATAGATGCTAAAATATTGAACAAAATTCTAGCCAACCGGATACAACAGTATATCAAAAAGATTGTTCATCATGACCAAGTGGGGTTTATCCCAGGCATGCAAGGTTGGTTTAATATACGTAAATCAATCAATGTGATCCACCACATCAACAAAAGCAAGACCAAAAACCACATGGTCATATCAATAGATGCAGAGAAAGCCTTTGACAAAATACAACATCCCTTTATGATCAAAACACTACAAAAAAATGGGAATAGATGGAAAATTCCTGAAGATAGTGGAGTCTCTATATAGCAAACCTACAGCCAACATCATACTCAGTGGTGAAAAACTGGAAGCATTTCCACTCAGATCAGGTACTAGACAAGGCTGCCCACTATTACCATTACTATTCAACATAGTGTTGGAAGTTCTTGCCATAGCAATCAGGCAGGAGCAAGGAATTAAAGGGATACAGATTGGAAGAGAAGAAGTCAAACTCTCCTTATTTGCAGATGACATGATAGTATACATGGAAAAACCTAAGGAATCCAGCAAGAAGCTTTTAGAAATCATCAGGCAATACAGTAAGGTGTCAGGCTACAAAATTAACATTCAAAAGTCAGTGGCATTCCTCTATGCAAACACTAAGTTAGAAGAAATTGAAATCCAGAAATCAATTCCTTTTACTATAGCAACAAAAACAATAAAATATCTAGGAGTAAACCTAACCAAAGAAGTGAAAGACTTGTATACTGAAAATTATGAGTCACTACTCAAAGAAATTGAAAAAGACACAAAGAAGTGGAAAGATATTCCATGTTCATGGGTTGGAAGAATTAACATCATCAAAATGAATATATTACCCAGAGTCATCTACAAATTTAATGCTATCCCCATCAAGATCCCAAGCACATTTTTTAGGAGAATAGAAAAAATGCTACAAATGTTTATCTGGAACCAGAAAAGACTTAGAATTGCCAAAACAATCTTGAGAAAAAAGAACAGAACTGGAGGCATCACACTCCCAGATCTCAAACTGTATTATAGGGCCATTGTCATCAAAACTTCTTGGTACTGGAACATGAATAGACACACTGACCAGTGGAATAGAATTGAGAGCCCAGAAGTGAGCCCCCACACCTATCTTTGGTCATCTAATCTTTGACAAAGGGGCCCAGACTATTCAATGGGGAAAGCAGAGTCTCTTCAACAAATGGTGTTGGAAACAATGGGTTGAAACATGCAGAAGAATGAAACTGAATCACTGTATTTCACCAAATACAAAAGTAAATTCCAAGTGGATCAAGGACTTGGATGTTAGACCACAAACTATCAAATACTTAGAGGAAAATATTGGCAGAACTCTTTTCCACATAAATTTTAAAGACATCTTCAATGAAACAAATCCAATTACAAAGAAGACTAAGGCAAGTATAAACCTATGGGACTACATCAAATTAAAAAGCTTCTTCACAGCAAAAGAAACCACTACCCAAACCAAGAGACCCCTCACAGAATGGGAGAAGATCTTTACATGCCATACATCAGGTAAGAGTTTAATAACCAACATATATAAAGAGCTTGCCAGACTCAACAACAAGATAACAAATAACCCCATCCAAAAATGGGGGGAGGACTTGGACAGAATATTCACCACAGAAGAGATCCAAAAGGCTGAGAAACACATGAAAAAATGCTCCAAGTCTCTGATTGTCAGATAAATGCAAATAAAAACAACAATGAGATATCACTTCACTCCTGTGAGAATGTCATACATCAGAAAAGGTAACAGCAGCAAATGCTGGAGAGGTTTTGGGGTCAAAGGAACCCTCCTGCACTGCTGGTGGGAATGTAAATTGGTCCAGCCTCTGTGGAGAACAGTCTGGAGAACTCTCAGAAGGCTAGAAATGGACCTACCCTATGACCCTGCAATTCCTCTCCTGGGGATATATCCTAAGGAACTCAACACATCCATCCAAAAAGATCTGTGAACATATATGTTCTTGGCAGCACAATTTGTAATAGCCAAAACCTGGAAGCAACCCAGGTGTCCAACAACAGATGAGTGGCTGAGCAAGTTGTGGTATATATACACAATGGAATACTACTCAGCTATAAAAAATGGTGACTTCACTGTTTTCAGCCGATCTTGGATGGACCTTGACAAAATCATGTTGAGTGAAATAAGTCAGAAACAGAAGGATGAATATGGGATGATGTCACTCTCAGGCAGAAGTTGAAAAACAAGATCAGAAAAGAAAACACAAGTAGAACCTGAAATGGAATTGATGTATTTCACCAAAGTAAAAGATTCTGGGGTGGGTGGGTTGGGAGAATACAGGTCCATGAAGGATGATAAATGACATAGTGGGGGTTGTATTGTTAAATGGGAAACTGGGGAATGTTATGCATGTACAAACTATTGTATTTACTGTTGAATGTAAAACATTAAAATAATAATAATAAATAAATAAATAAAATAAAATAAAGAACTGATGAATTAGCTCTTTGTCTGCCAAACCCTGGAGAGCCCACCCTGCCTGATAAGTTGGAATATACACCAGATGATAAGCTCCAGATAAAAAAGTTACCTCTTGCTGACAAGCACAGTAACTGGTGGGTAACAGCTGATGGTAAACTCATCTTACCCCAAGCCATAGCCAAACACCTGCTACAGCATATACACAGAACCACCCACCTGGGGAGAAGAAAAATTGCCAAACATTTGCGAGAAGCCAGCCTGAGAATCCACAACAAGAGCCAACTGATTAAGGAAATAGTTGCAGAATGCAAAGCCTGCAGACTTGCAAATGCTAGCAACCAGCCTAGAACTTCCGAGGTGTGTGAGAAAGGAACCAGACCAGGTGCCTACTGGGAGATAGACTTCACTGAGGTAAAACTGGGAAAATACGGGTATAAATATATGTTAGTGTTTGTAGATACCTTTTCAGGATGGACTGAAGCATTCCTGACTAAGAGAGAGATGGCCCAGACAGTGGCGAAGAAATTACTTGAAGAGATTTTTTTCCCAGGTTTGGTATGCCCCTTCAGTTAAATTCGGATAATGGTCTAGCCCTTTCTTCTCAAGTAACCCAGAACTTGGTAGGTGTCCTTGGGGCGAAATGGAAATTACATTGTGCCTATAGGTCCCCAAAGCTCAGGACAGGTAGAAAGGATGAATAGAACTCTAAAAGAGACCTTAACAAAATTAACTATGGAGACTGGCATAGACTAGGTAACTCTCCTTCCCTTTGCCCTTTATAGAGTAAGAAATACCCCCTATACTGCAAAGATGACCCCATTCGAGATCATGTTTGGTCGTCCCCCTCCCATAATCCCAGCCTTGAGATCAGACTTCCTCGCTGATATTAATGATCAGGACATGCTTGCCTCTTTACAGACAATAGCTCAGGTCCAAAAGCATGTGTGGCCAAGACTGAGAGCAATATATGAAGCTGCACCTCCTCCAGACCCTCATCCCTTCCAGCCCGGAGACTCAGTCTTGGTGAGACACCACCAAAAAGAGACACTCGAGCCCCGATGGAAAGGACCTTTTACTGTCATCCTAGCCACCCCCACAGCTCTGAAGGTGGACGGTATTGGCCCATGGATCTACCATTCCCACATCCGTACAGCAGAGACAGAAGAGTTCAAGACTAGATGGAGACTTAAGTCTGTCCCTAAACACCCACTCAAGCTCCGGTGGCTCCGTTCGTGACTGTCAGCTCTTTCTCTCCTGGTGACTAAACTTCATTCCTGCTACTACTACTCCTCACACCCCATTGAACCTCACATAGATACCGGGACAGTAGTCAGAAACAGAGATTGGCCCAAGATTGGGCCCTAGAAGTTACAAAAGACTAGAGGGGAATGTGGAGATTAGAATGTGGAGATTAGAAACTGTTACTTCTTAGAGACTGTTACACTGAAACCAACTGTTACTTGTTAGAGACTTTTACATTGAAACCAACAGTTTCTTGTTACAGCCGTTAAAGCTTAAAGCCCTTATACTGAAACCAACCACTCTTGTTCTGTGTAGTATAAAAAGCCGAGAGCAACAATGTTGCTGGGTCAGCAGCAGGGGGAAGGGTGTCGGTGGCCCAAGCTTAAACTTGCTAATAAGGGCTCTTGCTATTGCATGTGATGCTGGTCTTCCTTGTGTGAGATTGGGACTTGAACTTCTGGGCACAACAAAAGAGTCTCACATGAAGCAAAGAGGAGAGAGAGGGGAAAAGGAGAGAGAGAGAGATTGGAGACAGAGCTCTACTCTGGTACATCAAGTGCCAGGGATTGAACTAGGAACCTCAGGCATGAAAATTCAGTGCTGGGGTAGCAGGGAGCTGGGTCTTAGTGTGGTGGGTTAAGCACACATGTCACAAAGCACATGGACTGTCCTAAAGATCCTGGTTCGAGCCCCTGGCTCCCCACCTGCTGGAGGTCGCTTCACAAGCGGTGAAGCAGGTCTGCAGGTGTCTATCTTTCTCTCTGCCTCTCTGTCTTCCCATCCTCTCTCCATTTCTCTCTGTCCTATTCAACAACAGCTATGACAACAATAACAAATAAAACAAGGGCAACAAAAAAGAAAAAAAGGGGAAAAATGGCCTCCAGGAGCAGTGGATTGGTAGTGCAGGCACCGAGCCCCAACAATAACCCTGGAGGCCAAAAAAAAAAGAAGATTCAGTGCTCTGCCAGTTGAGCTATTTCCTCAGTTTCTTGCATAGTCCTTACATTCTTTACTTTCTCCATAACATTCTATTATTATATGATGGTTATTGGGGTTGTGGGGCACAGAAATTTGGTGGTGGGTGCAGTGTAGAACTTTACCCTTGTGATCTTATAAACCCGTACTAAATTGATAATCAACTTTTAAGGAAACATTGTAATAGCATCTCCCCAAATCCTGCCTTCCAGAACCCCCTATCTCTGGTCAATGATAAGTAATAAAATTTACTGTGCTGTGTGTTGTTAAAATTTCAGACGGCTCCAGCTGGCCGGGCTAGCTTGCTTCACGGCGGGTAACAGAGACGCGGAGACAATGGCTGGGCAGGGAAGCTGTATTTCTTTATTCAGGAACAACGATTCATAAACTAAGACAAACTAATCACCAAACAGAACTCCGCTGTCTCTTTGCGGCGGCACAAGCACTCCCTCTTACTCTGTAACTCGGGAACTCTCCAACTCTGGAACTCTGGAACTCTTGTACTGGGGAACCCTCTGAAACTCTTCCACTATGGAACTCTCTCTTACTCTGTAACTCTGAAACTCGAACTCCGGAACTCAGGAACTCTTGGACTCAGGAACCCTCTCTCAGGGTTCCTTGGGGCGGGGCCAAGCAGGCCCACGAAATTAACAGGACTGATCCAATTCTCTTGGCGGGGGAGGGCTAGAACAAACCAATGTAAAGCATACAACAATTCCCCCTTTTCTTTTTAACTAAATGGCTACAGTATCAAGGGTGTGGGGTGAACAGAAACCTATATCGTACAGGCATTTTTTAAAAAAGAAACTGGCACAAACTAAACTTTATCAGCTTAAAAAAAACATTTCTTGCCTCTGGGGGGTGTACTTTCTTCGACGGGCATTTGCATGGGGGCGGGGAACGGCCTAGAGTCCCACAGGCAGCTGGCTGCAACTTACTTACTATGAAATAAAACTTGTTATTAGCATATCTACTGCACGACCCAACGTTTCTAATAGAGAAGGAATTTGAGACTTTTACATATCAACAACGTCTTTTAACCCTTTGTTACACCCATTCAAGATGGAGACACACCCTAGGTGTGGGCCGGAGAGGAAACCTCAGGCATGAGAATAATTAGCATAGCCATTGTGCGATCTACCATTTCTAATAGAGAAGGTAATGGAGAGTTTTACATATCAACAAGTCTATTTAACCTTTTGTTTAGACTAACTTAGTTAAAATATATTGATTGTTAACTAATTTTTACCTTAGACTTTAAATGTAAGTTAATTTTATCTTTATGAGAATTACATTGAAAACCTTTTTCATTTAACTTTGACTAGTAAGAATTTAGCCTTAAAGCTACTGTTTACCAAACTTTAAACATACACATAAACATGGTCATTAATACACAAGGAGAGAAACCTTTGTTACGAAGACATGTCATTTTAAACACGAATTTAAATCTGTACTGTCTTAGTTGTTGGGGGGGGGGGGGGTTCACCATCCGGAGGTGGCTTCCCACGCAGCTTCACTTTTAGGAATTGCAGGTTGCGATCTCTGCACAAATCTCTGCGTACTCCAGCTTGTCTGCCTTCAGACCGGACCGGCGGCTGGAGATCTCGTGTGCCCAGTTTCGGCAGGGAGCCCGGGGGTCCGGGAGGCCCGGGATGGTTCCAGAATTCATAGAAAGAGGGCAGGCAGGCCATCTTTGTAGAAGGCGTGGGCCTAGGTGCCCAGGGGTGGCAGCCATGATAGGCCGCTGCGGCCCTGCCCCATGGCCCTGCCATGTCTGCTGCCCTGTTCGCAGTGGCTGAGCAGCATGGAGGGATCACGCGTCCAGTGCCCTGCGCCACGCGGTGGAGAGCCGGCTCCTGTGGGCTGGCCTCGGGCTCTTGCGTGTTGGCCTTGGGCTCTTGCGTGTTGGCCTCGGGCTCCAGGGGCTCTTGCGTGTTGGCCTTGGCCTCTTGTGGGCTGCGGGGCTGCGGGGCTGCAGGCGCGGTGCGCGGGGTTGTCTGGGCGCAGCCGGCTGGCTGGCTGTTTAACCAGGTGGAAACAGCAGCTCCGCGCCTCGCCTCCCGCCCGCTGGCTCTTCCCGCCGGCTGTTCTGAGTTCGCCCGCCCGAGCGAGTGGAAACCACAGAGTGGTCCAGAGATAAATGTTCCAGAAACAGCAAAACAGTCTCGTGAAGAAAGAGCAGAGGCCTTTGGAGATCTCTTCACAAGCAGAAGAGAAGGCCATAGTGCATAGGTAGCCAAATTGTCTTTACTTATCTGAGAGATGCGCAGGTCAGGTCCACGTGGGCGCCATTTGTTGTTAAAATTTCGGACGGCTCCAGCTGGCCGAGCTAGCTTGCTTCACGGCGGGTAACAGAGACACGGAGACAATGGCTGGGCAGGGAAGCTGTATTTCTTTATTCAGGAACAACGATTCATAAACTAAGACAAACTAATCACCAAACAGAACTCCGCTGTCTCTTTGCGGCGGCACAAGCACTCCCTCTTACTCTGTAACTTGGGAACTCTCCAACTCTGGAACTCTGGAACTCTTGTACTGGGGAACCCTCTGAAACTCTTCCACTATGGAACTCTCTCTTACTCTGTAACTCTGAAACTCGAACTCCGGAACTCAGGAACTCTTGGACTCAGGAACCCTCTCTCAGGGTTCCTTGGGGCGGGGCCAAGCAGGCCCACGAAATTAACAGGACTGATCCAATTCTCTTGGCGGGGGAGGGCTAGAACAAACCAATGTAAAGCATATGACAGCTGCCATTGTGGGCTATAAGCTACCAATAATATGAGGGTCATTCTACTTTCAGATCTAAACAGACTGGAAATTGAAGTCCAGAAGCATTTTTTAGTACAAATCATATTCAGCCTTTAGGAAAGTATAAATCACTATATGTATTCTGAAAATAAAGTTTTTGTTGTTGTTGTTCTTCCTGTGCCAGGGCCTTGTGATACACAATTTTACTCTTCCCAGGCCAACCTTTCCATTCAGATAGGGATTTAGGGAGAAAGAGAGATGGAGAGGCAGCACAACAATAGATCTTCCCTCTGGTGTTGTGGTACTCCCATGTGGTACCAGGACTTGAACCTGGGCTGTTTGGATGGCAAGGCACTCTCCTCAGTAGGTGAGCTATCTCTTGGTCCTTATAGGTCTTATCTTTTTCTTTCTTTCTTCCATCCATCCATCCTTTCTTTCTTCCTTCCTTCCTTTCTTCTTCATTTTTCAATCTGTGGAAAGAATCTAGGAACTTCAGTATATGTGATGCCTCCTGTGCAATTTTCTATTTTACACAAAGGAGAGAGAGGAACACACACACATCCTACTTGGTTGGGTGTTTGTACAGCCCATCTTCACCTCAGTTTCTTTCTGTCCTGTCAAATTAAAATAAATTAAATTTTTAAAAAGATGAATGAAAATGAAGACAGTATATTAAAATGGTGGGACACATTGAAAGCAGTGCTAAGGGGGAAATTTACAGTGATAGATGTTTATGTTAAAAACCAAGAAAGACCTTACATTAACAACCTTATTTCATATTTTTTAGATTTTATCATCTTTATTTATTTTATTTTTTATTATCTTTATTTATTTGATAGAGACAGTCAGAAATCAAGAGGAAGGTGGAGATAAAGAGGGAGAGAGACATCTGCAGCACTGCTTCACCATTCACAAAGCTTTCCCCTTGCAGGTGGGGACTGGGAGCTTGAACCACCCAGATCTTGCACACTGTAACATGTGTGCTGACCAGGTGCACTACCACCCAGCCCCCCTTATTTCATAATTTAAAGGACTAGATAAAAAAGAACAAACTAAGCCAAAAATACAAGGAAAAATGTTAGATATTAGTGCAGTGATAAATAAAATAGAGCAGAAAAATAATAGATAAAATTGATGAAATATAAAAGTTGGTTCTTTGTGAAGATCAGTAAAACTGACAATAGAAAATTTATTTTCATTTCATTTTGTCTTGCTGTGTTGTTATCACTTAGATTTCACCACTCTGAGCTTTTCTTTCTTTCCTTCTTTCTTTTTTTGTTTCTTTGTTTCTTTCTTTCTGCCTCTCTTCCCCTCTTTTTCTTTTCCTTGAGCCTGCACTGTGACAGCTCTGCTTCCACAGGTGATGAGAATAATAAGCAGAGGAAGGGGCTGCCTTTTGGGCCATCAATTTGCCAGACCCCAGCTGCAGGAAAAACTCTCTGACTTATTCAAAGTGTCTTTTCCTCTTAGTAGGCCCCTCCATGGAACTGTCCCCCCAAAACACTTGTCATTTCATCTCCCCAGCTTTCTCCAAACTAGGATATGCCAGAGTCTTCTCCAAAACAGAAAACACTGGCTGATTAATTTCTCCCTCTGTTGGGCAAGTTTTCCTCACCTCCTCACGTCTTCTCATTTGCGATCCTTTGCACCTGATTTCATGGGCAGATTCCAGGCAGGTGTGGTTAGTTCACTTCGTAGATGAAGTGAGAAAGATGAAGTGAGAAAGAGAGGCAGCTATAGTAGCAGACTCAGTCCAGTCCACACACCTACTGTTACACACCCAGGCCCCCCTAGACAGTGGCTCTTTGCAACAGCAAATGGTCAAGAACCTTCAAGTCCAGAGGGAACAACATGTCCTCTACTCACCTTTACTTCTAGACCAACTGGAAGAACTCTCCTCCGAGTTTGAACACACCTCTTAAGGTATTCAGATTCTTTTAATTCCCCACCTTGTAATATGATCATGCGTGTGTTTCTGCGTCTCTTCTGAAGTTTCAGCTCCACATTCCCCTGAATGTATAGATAGCAGAGCATTTGCTCTGTGGTCTGGATTCCAGTTGTGTCTTACTGAGGGTCTGAACAGGGAAATGAGTGCTTTGTTTTTGTTTGTGTGATGGCTAGGGGAGGAGGGATGAATGGCATTTCTGTGTCTCACAAAGGGCAGAAGTTAGACCCATGTGCTGACATCTTATAGAGGCATACTTGGTTTCCTGTAGCAAGTGGTTTGGCCTGTGAAGAGGGTGTTGTTCCTGATATTAAGGGCTGTTTCCTCACAAGTGTGGAAGCAGGTGGGTGCTTGGCAAGGAGACAGCAGGGAAGATCCAGGTCATTTAGGAGGTGCTGGGCTCTGAGTGCCTTTCAACTCACAGACACTGGACAAGTGTAGTGGCTATGAGACATCTCTGGGAGCAAAGTTCCAGTGTATAGCAAAGAGGATACAGTGGTGAAGGTTATAGACACCCAGGTTTAAATCCTGGCTTACCTGCTTATAAATATGCTGCCACAGTAAAGTCCCCTGGTGTCCCCCAAGACTCAGTTTCCTCATCTGCAGAGGCTCATGATGAATGCTTCCTCTCTGGCATGTTTTGTAGTCATGCCAGAGCACAGAGCACCAGGACTGGCATTGGCAAAGTACCCAGTTCTGCTGGCATTTTGTACACTTAGATTTGCATACATAGCATTGTATACTTTGCAGTAACTTGATGATAGGGACAGAAATCCACTGTGAACTAAAATCACCAAGTTCTGGGGTAGCACTCATAGAACTCCAAATCTGAACCTTTCCCCCCAGGGTAATATTCAGAACAAGCCAGTCTTCTGTGCAGGACAGGGAATCTACTCACATTTTGATTTAAGACTTCCCTGGCTCCAGAGCCCTAAAAATACAAAATAACTTTTCAAAGTAAAATAAGTACTGGGCCATTGCAAAATAATTCCAATTGCTGATTCAATTATGACATTACATACTAACAAGCTAAGCTTTCAGGTATGGTCTTTGCAGCCCAGTGCCAGGCTGTTGCCCAGAGCAGAACAGTATCCAGAAAGATGAGGACCCTGATCTCTGATTGTCCTCTCTTTTTGCTCAGGATCTTTGGATTTAGAGGCCCTGTAAATTCAGGTATCCCTTTTTCTCCTCTCTTTCCATATTTCTGGGTAGTCTTTCCACACTTTGTATGTCAAAAACCTTTTTATATACTAGGAGAGGGGCATCAGAGAGAGTCCACAGCAACAATCAGGCAAATGACGGGCAGTGATCAAACCTGGATCCTCACACATGTGTAATTTACTGTCCACCATTGAACTACCTGTCCAACTTCTCCATTACAATGAATTTACAAGTCTACTTAATATCTAGAAATACGTTTCAAATTGATGCCCTTTCTCTTATAGTGCATTCTACTCCATGTCCACACAAGGGCGACACAACACCACAGTAAGCATCCTAAGCCTTCTTGTCTGATGGAACTCCCTTTTTACTTATTCAGATGTTCATTTTTATATACTGTATTGAGTCAGTTGACCAGAACTTTTTTTTTACATCAGGGTTGTTTGTGGGGCTTAGTGCCTGCACGAAAAACCTACTACTCCCAGTAGCCATTTTTCTTTTTTTAAATTAAAATTTTTAATCTAATTGATAGTACAAATAGAAATTGAGAAAAGGTGGAGAGATAGATGTGGAGAGAGACACTTGCAGACCTGCTTCACCACTCATAAAGCTTCCCCCCTGCAGGTGGGGAGTGGGGTCAAAACTGGTCCTCATGCATGATAATGTGTGCTTTTTTGTTTGTTTGTTTGTGGCAACGGTGGCATTCTAATCCACGCCCCCAAAGAGACTGGAGCTAATGTGTGATCTTAACCCAGTGCACCCCTGCCTTGCCCCCCTAGAACTTCTTTTAATCCATCTTTTAATTTTGGGACTTGGAGAGTGCAGGGTGAAACAGCTCAATGAGGCAGAGCACAGAGCTTGCCTGCCTAACGCTGCAGCCTCCAGACCTCTGTCACCCCAGTTACTGCAGAGGTGCCCTGACATCTTTCTGTGTCTCATGGAAGTCTCTGTCTCCCTCCTTCAGATTAAGTAAAAATGTCTTAAAAGTGAGAGGCCAAGTGGTAGGTAGCACAGTGGGTTAAGCACATGTGGCACAAAGTGCAAGGACACACATAAGGATCCCGGTTTGAGTCCCCGGCTCCCCACCTACAAGGGGGGGTTGCTTTACAAGTGGTGAAGCAGGTCTGTAAGTGTCTATCTTTCTCTCCCCCTCTCTGACTTCCCTTCCTCTCTCAATTTCTCTCTGTCCTATCCAACAACAATAGCAATAATAACAATGGCAATAAAATGGAAACAATGGCTTCCATGAGCAGTGGATTCGTAGTGCAGACAGAGTCCCAGCATTAATGCTGGAGGAAAAAAAATGAGACCATGTATAAGAATTGCTTGGGTTCAAATAAACTAAAGTGTTTTCAAATTAAGAACTTCTCCTCCCCGCCACACCACCTCACATTCTCACAGTATCTCTACTCCAGAGGATGTCACGTCCCAATGGAAAGGGATTCATTGACCAGCTGGAGCTTATCCCATCCTCCCAGAAGCCCCAGGGTGTGGGGAGTGTGATGTTACTGATAATGCCACAGGTGTCTGCAGACTGTCATTTCTCATCCTCCACCACTATGTCCCAATCACAATTCCTCTATTAATTAATTCATTTACATATTTTTAGAGAAGCACAGAGAAAGAGTGAAATAGACCACAGAACCAATGCTTCATTCAGTTCAGTGGGGGCCAGGCTTGAACTGGGTGGTGCACACAGCAAAGCCTCTAAGAACCTCTAAAAAAAAAAATCTGTCACTCATTTAAATATGCAAATAAAGACTAACAGTTTAGATTTAGACTTCTTCCTAGGTAAACTATAGATTCTGAGTGAGTTAAGAAATGCATTATATAATATCCTGAACATTTTGGAGGATATAGAAAAAACTTTAAATATCCTGCTTTGCTCCATTATTTTTAAATTAAGTTACCTGTATATTTACTAATATTTAAAAAAATACAGTGATATTTTATGAATTGCTAACACATGGTTTAATGGTCATTCTTCATGGTCACCACTCAGCATAACTTTAAGGACATTGAACAATTTTCTTTCTTTCATGAGCCAGTACAGTGCTGGAATTCCTGCAGCTCCACAGGCAAACTTGAAGCCTAAGGTTACAGGGATGCTTCCAATTTCCCCACAAATAACTTTGAATTAATAGAATAAAATATTGGTGGTGAGTAATTAAGAATAACTCATGACAGCCACTCTATCTCCCTCACCTGACATCAGGATACTGCTCTTTGGGTTCAGTCCCATCAGTAGGGGTGTTGCTCTGTCTGGGTGCCCCACAACTTTGTAACAATAAGTGATTTTCTGTGGGCACAGCCCCCAGTAATGGGGTACCACTGTCTAGGAGTCCTTGCCTTTCTTAATTTATTTTGGCCACAAGTGTTATTACTGGAACTCAGTGCCTTCATGGTAACCCAACTCCTCTTTGTTATCTTTTGTCCCATTTTCCCTTCATTTTTGCCTTTTTTAAAAATGTAAAGCAGAGAGAGAAAGAGCGAGGTGTGCGTGTGTGTGTGTGTGTGTGTGTGTGTGTGTGTGTGTGTGTGTGTGAGAGAGAGAGAGAGGGAAACTGCTCCACTGCTCAAATCTTTCCCCCTGCAGGTGGGAATGGGGGCTTAAACCCCAGTCTTAGCACATGGTAGTATGTGTGCTTGCCTGAAGGCACCACCCCTTGGTTCCTTCCCTGACCTTTACCCAGTGGAATGCCACTGAGTGACCTCATTTTTCTACCATCAGGTGCCCCTCTGTCTGGCTCCCACCTGAATTTATTACAATGCCTATGCAGGCCACATATATATATTTTTAAGAGCAAAATTCAGATCTTTTAAAAAAATTTTTTATTTATAAAATGGAAACATTGACAAAACCATAGGATAAGAGGGGTACAGCTTTGCACAGTTCCCACCACCAGGCCTCCATATACCATCCCCTCCACTGATAGTTTTCCTATTCTTTATCCCTCTGGGAGTATGGACCCAAGATCATTGTGGGATGCAGAAGGTTGAAGGTCTGGCTTCTGTAATTGCTTCCCCCGCTGAACGTGGGCATTGACAGGTTGACTCCCAGCCTGTCTCTCTCTTTCCCTAGTGGGGAAGGACTCTGGAGAAGCAGAGTTCCAAGGCACATTGGTGGGGTTGTCTGTCCAGGGAAGTTGGGTTGGCATTATGCTGGTATCTGGAACTTGGTGGCTGAAAAGAGAGTGAACATACAAAGCCAAACAAATTGTTGAACAGTCATGGACCTAAAGGCTGGAATAGTGCAGAAGAAGTGTTGGGGGTGGTGGTCCTCCATTTTGTAGATAGCTAGTAGGCATATTTTATTTATATTTATATTTCAAAGGGCCTGTAGCTATACTAGTATTTTTTTTTTGTCTGAGCCTGAAATCTGATATGCAGGTGGATCCTAATTATTGTCTGGGGAGATGATGTCATGGCTGGAAAAAGGACCAGAAAGCTGGATCAGGGAAGAGAGTAGCTCCCTAATATGGGAAAGGGGTATAAATATTATTGAGTGTAAACCCCATCGATTTGATGTGATTTGGGGCCCATAATTAGCTTAGGAGCCTGTATGACCTCTATATCCCTGTAGATCTGAGCTCACATTCTGTGGTCATGAGTAGGAACATTCTATGCTGCCCCCATATCGACCCATCTTCCTCAGGTGTAGCATAGAGTATGTTATCCATCCTCCCTTTGGAGGATGGGACATCTCTACCATTGTTGATCCAAGTTGAGGGCAAGGTCCTATGGGGGCCCACAAAGGGGTCTATTTTGTTGTTCCTGATAGAAATGACCTGTAACAATGGAGAGAGGGATTTATTTGAGTTCTAGGCCCATCAAGTCTGTTTGGGAATCTCAGGTCTCTATGATTAGGGCCCGAGCTGGTGGAATAGCCTGATAGTGACTAAAGAGTCATAATTAAAGTATGCCAGTCTCATACCCTTATTCAGCTTTTGCAGTCCTTGCTTTGTTAGCTTTGGAGTGAGTGAGAGAAATGTAATAGGAAGTAGAAGAGGAGGGTATCTAAGTCTAACTTGATACTGACTCACTACAGACTATTGTGTACTTTTGCTTTCAGGAATATATTTTGCCCTAACTTATGGATACATGTGAACATATGCTCTATCTCATGGGACCTGGCCTATATCTAGGTTTTGGGACTTTGTTAGGAAGTGAACCTCCTGAAATGGAATTAGAGACTACCATGAATGGAAAGGTCTCACCCGAGTGATGAAGTTGAAGGGTTGGCAATCCATTCCTGATGTCTCTGGACACACTCTGAGGTGAAGCATGCTGAAATGGTACTTGTTGCATTGATTAGGTTAGAATTGCAATATCATTTGGCCTGACTTGAGAGAAGCATGCAGGGAAGTGAGCCCCACTGCAGAGGTTCCAGGATTGGGAGAAACATAGGCTCTATAGAGGAAGCGGGAGATGCATGTTGTCTTAGGGTTTAAGAAGATAATAGATAGTTATTGCAATAATCACATTGTTTGGCAATTGGGTTAACTTTGAAAAATCCCTTTGTTAGGATTTGCTGTATGATACATACCCTCACCATATTTTATGTCCTTTGACATTATTTGCATATAACTATGCCACCAGTTGCTTTTGTTCTCCCTGGACTAAGCTTTTAAGAGAGTCAGCATCTCATTTTCCACCATCAGGTGCCCCTCTGTCTGGCTCCCACCTGAATTTATTATAATGCCTATGCAGGCCATATTTTTAAAGTCACTTTCTTGGGAAAATGTTGATTTGCAGGGCTTTGCAGGATGGGGTTCAGCACATTGAGCCCTGCTCCAGCTGTGGGTCATTGGGGGTCAGTCATAATCAACTAAAGGACCAGATGGGGTGGGTGGGCTGGCTTTTGGGTAGGGGCGGAGTCAGTCTGCAGTGGGTGGGACTGGCCTTCATGGAGGGGCAGGGCCTGATGTGAGTGTGTGTGAGGATGCCTAGCATGAGTGAATGTGATACATCTGGCTCTGACACTTGGTCCCCATTCACGTGCTTGATTCCCTGTGAGGCCCTGGGGCAGTAACTGACCCTACCCAGCAAGGGGTCATCCTGTCACCCCCAACACCGTGGACATCTCTGCCCCTCCTCCAGGTGGACAGTGAGTACAAAGGCATCTCTGGGTGCTCATGGAAAAGAATAAGTTGACCCGGGGGAACCTAGATGGGAGAGATGCTGCTGTGGGTGAGAGAGTAGCTCCCTAATATGGGGGAGGGGTATAAACATTGTTGACTATAAACCCCATCAATTTGATTAGGTCTGGGGCCCATATTCAGCTTAGGATGATTATTATTGTTACTGAATAAATTGTGTTTGAGATACTACCCTGTAAGCAATAGTTGGTTTGCAAACCTTTCCTCCCATTGCTGCTTCCAGACACTTCTATTGCCACTCTTGTTTATTTTGTCTCTGTTACCTGTGCTTTTAATGTCATTGCAAAAGTGGTCATTACCCTGAAAAAAAAAAGGTTATTATCCTGACAAAAACTATAAAAGAAAAAGAGCTGTTGAGCAATGTCTTTCACTTTTATTGAGAAGCTTAATGCTTCACAGTGCAGTTACTAACATATGAGTACAATTTCATTATATACCAGGACCCCATAATTGTCTTTCATCCCATCTCTTCCCCTTCTTCCCTAGAGTCCTTTGCTTTGATTTAATATACCATTATTGTTGTCTTTTAAAAAACAAATGTAAGTATCTTTAGTAAAACAGTAATAGACAATAGAAAAAAGCATATAAAGTTGAACAAGTGGGATGTATCTAGATTCCTGGATAGTTTAACATATTCAAAATAGTGTGCTATTTTGGTAAAGACAGAGGCAGGGGGAGAATGAAAGAGACCACACCAAAGCCTCCTTTCAGGTGGTGGGAATCGAGCTCAAATGTGGGTTGCACATATGGTAACAAAGCACAGTATCCAAGTAAGTTATTTTACTAACCCTACATTAAAAAAAAACTTTCAGTGGTTACAGTGAAAGCTTCCTGTTGGGACTATGTGTAAGCCTGATAGAGCTTAGGGAGAACCACCCCCGTCCTTGGATGGAGGTCTGAGAAGGTAACCTCTTGGTAAGTCTCTCTCAACCGAGGTGAGCATAAGGGGGGAAACTCAGACTTGGTTCTTTCCTTCTTGACTCTCAGGCCCACAGAAACCCCAGTACTTCCCTCCATTAACTGCAGGCCACATGGCCACAGATTCACTTATTCAAAGTCACCTTCTCATCACAGAAGAACACACCTTATCACACACTTCATCACACACCTCAGACCCCAGACAAGAGAAATTCCAAACTATATGGCCTTTTGATATCCATCTTCTCTCTGTCTCACCCTACGGGTTTAACCCCTATGCTTCTCTCAAATACCTTTGGATAATTAAGTTGCTTGCGTCATAGAGAATAACTGTCTTGTATCTCATCAATTCCTGTCATACCAGTCCCCTACCTTAGGGGCATGCTGACTGTTAAGAAACCTGTAATTTCTGACATATTTCAGTAATAATTCCTTTCATTGTTTTTCTATTTAACTCATGTCCACCTTGCTAATAAACAAGTTCTGAGTTCTGAATTCTGAACATGCTGGAGAGCTCCCTGGTGTTTTTTACTTCGTGTCACCCCTGTTGTGAGCGAGAAAGAACCAGTCCATAACCTTTCTCCTGGAGATCATCCCGCCAGAGAGACCCCGACAGCTTCCCCTGAAGCAGATTGAAAATATCACCTTCTGAAAGTATGTGTATGAAAAGTATGGAACTTCATATTGAAAGGTAACACCACTGAGCAGCTTCCTTGGCAAATTTTCTTGTTCTTTATATTTATGTAATTGATTTATGATAAGAGTATTATCAGTTCTGAGTTTTGGAGGTGCTGGGGGTTAAACCTGTGACCTCTGATCCTCAGGCATGAAAGCCTGCTGCATAAACTTATGTACTACCTCCCTCACCCTCACTATTTTTATTTATTTTTTTATCAGAGCACTGCTCAACTCTAACTTATGGTGATTTGGGGACTGAACCTGGGACTTTGGAGCTTCAGGTATGAGAGCCTATCTGCATGAGCATTATATTATCTCTTCTGAGTTTGAGCAAGAGAAAGAAGAAAGTGTGGGGGAGATAGAATAATAGCCTGGAAAGAGACCCATGCCTGAGGCTCCAAAGTTACAAGTTCAATCCCCCCACCACTCCACCATCCATGGGGCTTTCCTAGTACTATCCATGGTGTTGGGGTTCAAAGCCAACTCCCCATGATGAGGTTGGCACTCTACTGGATGAACTATCTACCATCCCCAACAATGAGGTGTTTTTATTGTTTTTCTTTTCCTTTCCCCCCCTCCATTTGCCAGAGCACTACTCAACTCTGATTTAGCTGCCAGAGATCCAGAAGTTTAAATCTGGGACCTAGGAATATCAGGCATGAAAGTCTTCTATAGCCATTATAATATCTTGCCCATCCTCTAAAAATGAGTCATTTTGAAAAGATAAGTGTATTCCATACATTTCATGGAACTCTACTATGCTAACAAAGTTGCTTTTGTCCTGGGAGGTAGTTCAGTGGTAAAGTATCAGACTTGCACACTGGGTTTGATCCCTTGCATTGCATATGCCAGAGTGGGGCTCTGATCTTTCTCTTAAGTAAATACAGCTTTCTTCCCCTCCTGCTTCTCTTTTCTCCTTCTCCTTCTCCTCCTCCTCCTCCTCCTCCTCCTCCACCTCCACCTCCTCCTCCTCCTCCTCCTCCTCCTCCTCCTCCTCCTCCTCCTTCTTCTTCCTAAAACATATTTACTACCTTCCATCTAAGTACTAATCAGGCCTGACCCTGCTTAGCTTCCAAGATCAGACAAGATATGGTGTGTTAGGGTGGTATGGCCATAGATGATATTTACTACCTATCTGAACTTCACATTTAATTGGATGCCTTGCATCTTTGTTAAACCCTGCAGACTACCTGTCCTGGTGACTTCTGTATTTCTGGGTGACTGGTGCTTCCCCCTGAGTTCCAGTCCTTTCATCTGTGGGTTGAGGAGGGGATTGTTGGGAGGTGCTAGTAGCACAGTGGTGGACAAGACCTGTGTGCACACTGATGGTGCCTGGAGCCTTAGACCCTCTTGGTGAGGGTGTGTGTGTGGGGGCATGTGAATATGAGGTAGAATGAATTACTGTCCCTTTAAAGGTGTTCCCTTGATTTAGCTTAAGCTGTATGGAATGTGACCAGGAACATTGCTGCTTTGGCTCTGCCACCCCTTGTTATTCTCTCTCTCTGTCTCTCTCTCTCTTTTCCCTTTCACTCCCTCCTTCCTTCCTTCCTTCCTTCCTTCCTTCCTTCCTTCCTTCCTTTCACTGATTTAATAATGATTGACAAGACCATAGGACAAGAGGGGTACACTTCCCACCACCAGAGGTCTGTATCCCATCCCCTTCATTGGGAGCTTTTCTATTCTTTATCCCACTGGGAGCATGGATCCAGGATCATTATGGGGTGCAGAAGGTGGAAGGTATTTCTTTAATTGCTTCTCCACTGGACATGGGTGTTGGCAGGTCAATCCATATTCCCAGCCTGTTTTAAAATTTTAAGATATATATAGAAAAGACACTGTAGCACCCCCCATGCACCCCTCCCCCCACTCTATGCTCCCATGCCTAGTGGGGCAGGGTTCTAGAGAGGTGGGGGTTCTAGGACACATTGGTGAGGTTATCTGCCCAGGGAAGTCAGGTTGACGTCATGGTAGCATTTGCAACTTGGTGGCTGAGAAAGCATTAAGATATAAAGCAGAACAATTTGTTTAATAATCAGGAACCTAAAGGCAAGAATATAGCAGATTTGATCTGGGGCCCATATTCATCACAGGAGCCTGTGTAACTTCTGCATCCCTGTAGGTCTGAACTTGCATTCGCAGTCATAGCTAGGAACATTCTGGGGTGCACTCATTTAAGGACTTGTCTTCCTCAAGTGACAGAGTATATTGACCCAACCTCCCTTCGGAGAATGGGCAGTTTCTACCATTGTTGTTCTACACTGAGGCTAAGGTCCTGTAGAGGCCACAAGAGGGACCACTATGTTTTTCCTAATGGAGATGACCAGTGACTGTAGAGATAGGGATCTGTTAGAGGTCTAGACCCATCATGTCTATGTGGGAATCCAAGGATTCCCTGAATAAAACCCTGGATGATGGGGTAGCCTGGTAGTGACCAAAAGAGCCATTATTAAAGTATGCCAATCTCTTGCCCTTATCCAGCTTTTGTAGTACTTGCTTTGTCTGACAAGGTTAGCCTTGGAGTGACTGGGGGAAGTGAAATAGGAAGTAGGTGAGGAGGTTATCTAGGTCTAAGTAGAAACCATTTGATTAAGTACTTTATGGTGTCTTTTTTTTAGGTCTTTCTACTTGCTTGCTGCTCTTATTGAGTCACTGAAAACTATTGTGCACTTTTAGCTTAAGGTATATATATATATATATATATATATATATATATATATATATATATATATATATTTCCCCTAACTTATTGAAATATGTTCACATGTACTCTATCTCATGGGCCCTGGTCTATATCTTGGTTCTGTGGCTTTGGTAGGAAGTGCATCACCCAAATTGGAATTACAGAGTCCTGTGAGCTAGGAAAGGTCTCACCAGAGTAAAGGAGCTGAAGGGTTAGCATTCCACACCTGGTATCTCAGGACACAATCCAAAATGAACCATGCTGAGGTGGTACTGGTTGCACTGATTTGGCTGAGATCAGCAGATGCATTATCAAATGGTATGGATTGAGAGAAACATGCAGGAAAATGAGCTACATCCCAGAGGTCCCAGGACTGGGAGAAATATGGGTCTTATAGAGAACAGGGAAGGTTTCTGATGTTTAAGAAGGCAATAGATAGTTATTATTATAACCAAGTTATTTGATAATTTGGTTGACTTTGAAAATCCCATGGTTAGAATTTGCTGTATCATACAAAACTCACCATTTTTATGTCACTTAATGCTATTTACATATAGCTGTATGTTATATAGTGTCACAACCAGTTGCTTCTGGTCTCCCTGGTCTAAGATTATAGGTGATTTAATATTTCAAATAAAAAGTCATTATTAGGAATGTATTAATGATTTAAGTCCACTGTTAAAATTCAATCACATTACCAATTTGAAACCTTAAGTGCTTAGATTGAAGAAATATATACTCTATTGTTTTATTTCTATTTATTTATTTATAAAAGGAGACATTAATAAAACCATAGGATGGGGGGGGTACAATTCCACACAATTCCCACCACCAGATATTCGTATCCCATCTCCTCCTCTGATAGCTTTCATATTCTATATCCCTCTGGGAGTATGTATCCAAGGTCATTGTGGGTTGCAGAAGGTAGAAGGTCTGGCTTCTGTAATTGCTTCCCCATTGAACATGGGCATTGACAAGTTGATCCATACTCCCAGTCTGCCTCTCTCTTTCCATAGTAGTGTGGGTCTCTGAGGAAGCAGAGCTCCAGGACACATTGGTATGGTTGTCTGCCCAGGGATGTCTGGTCGGCATCATGCTGGCATCTGGTGGCTGAAAAGAGAGTTAACATATAAAGACAAACTGCCGGGATAGCCTGAGGGTGCTTCTTCCCGAGCAAGTGCTCTCTGGGTTGGAGAGAACTCAACTGGAGCCAACCTAGGCTGTTGCGTGGGAGAGGGATCAGGAACTCCTGCTGGGCTAGCTTCGCAGAAGAGAGACTCTGGGACTCAAGGAGCCAGAAGGCAATCCCAAGTGTGTTCAAACAGAAGAGCAGTATATATACTCGCCAAGTAGGGTGGAAACAGGATGTGACATAGAGAGGATGGAGCGAAAAGAGAGTGGTAAAAATCAGGGTGTGTCTAGGAGAGGGGGTGGAGCAAAAAGGGAATATGAACCAGTGAAGATTAAACAAATGCCCTGCAGGCAGGGCGGTTCTAGTGGTTATGTAAATAGACCAATAGACCGCAGAATTAAGCAGGGGGAAGCTATTGTGTACTTTTGCTTTCAGGTATATATGTATATATATTTTTTGTAATTTTTTTTATTTAAGGAGACATTAACAAAACCATAAAATAAGAGGGGTACAATTCTGCACAATTCCCATAACCCATCTCCACATCCCACCCCCTCCCCTGATAGCCTTCCCATTCTGTATCTCTCTGGGAGTATGGATCCAGGGTCGTTGTGGGTATTTTGCCCTAGTTTATGGATACATGTGAACTTATGCTCTATCAGGGGACCTGGTCTATATCTAGGTTTTGGGACTTCGTTAGGAAGTGAACTACCTGGAATGGAATTAGCGAATACTAGGAAAGGAAAGGTCTCATCTGAGTAATGAAGCTGAAGGGTTGTCATTCCACACCTTAAGTCTCTGGACACAGTCTGAAGTGAAGCATGCTGAGGTGTCATTCATTGCATTGATTAGGTTGGGATCGGTGGATGCAATTTTATTTGGTATGAATTGAGAGAAACATGCAGGAAAGTGCACCCCACCTTAAGGTTCCAGGACTGGGGTAAATATAGACTCTATAGTGGAAATGTGAGGTTCCTGCTGTCTTAGGGTTCAAGAAGACGATAGTTATTGTTATCATCACATTATTTGGTAATTGGGTTAACTTTGAAAAGTCCCTTTGTTAGGATTTACTGTATAATACCCAACATTGTTGTTAAATTTTTCGGTGGCTCTGGCCGGGCTGGCTTGATTCATGGGCGGGTAACAGAGATGCGGAGACAACGGCTGGGCAGGGAAGCTGTATTTCTTTATTCAGGAACAACGATTCATAAACTAAGACAAACTAATCACCAAACAGAACTCTGCTGTCTCTTTGTGGCGGCGCAAGCACTCTTTCCTTTTCTGTAACTCGGGAACTCTCGAACTCAGGAACTCAGGAACTCACGGACTCAGGAACTCAGGAACTCTCGGACTCAGGAACTCAGGAACTCTGTCACTCTCAAACTCAGGAACTCCAGAACCCTCGGACTCAGGAACCCTCTCTAGGGGTTCCTTGGGGCAGGCCCGTGAAATTAACAGGACTGATCCAATTCTCTTGGCGGGGGGAGGGCTAGGACAAACCAATGTAAAGCATACGACACAACATCTTGTATATAGCTGCGCTACCAGTTGCTTCTGTTCTCCCTGGTCTAGGCTTTTGAGAGTGTCAACATATCAAAGGCTCAGCCTGTGTATTAAAAAGATTCAGTCTGTGCTTTAAAAAGTTTGAGACATACAATCAATTTTCCCCTCTCATACTAATTAGTGATTTATATGACTACAAATTAATAGGAGTATACATAAACACCATTCCCACCACCAAAGGACTGTGTCCCATTCCACCCACCCACCCCACCCCCCACCGCCCCGGGAAGCCAAATGTCCACCCTCACCCTTATCCCAGGGTTTTTACTTTGGTTTCCTACTCCAGATTTAGTCAAATTCTGCTTTGAGTTTCCCTTTCTGTTCTTTCTCAACTTCTGTTGATGAGTGGGATCATCCCATACTCATCTTTATCTTCCAGACTTAGCTCACTTAACATAACTAATTCCTTCTAGCTCCATCCAAGATGGGTCAGATATTGTTTTCTTTCTAACTGCTTCTCTCAAGAGTCTTTTTCAGTGTGGATTTTTAAAATTTTTGTAGTTATAAAAAGGAAACACTGACAACAACCATAGGATAAGTAGGGTACAACTCCTCACAGTTCTCACCACCAGAACTCCATATCCCATCCCTTCCCTTGATAGCTTTCCTATCCTTTATCCCTCTGGGAGTATAGACCCAAGATCATTATGTGGTGCAGAAAGAAGGTGGAAGGTCTGGATTCTTTTTTTTTTTTTCCCTCCAGGGTTGTCACTGGGGCTCGGTGCCAGCACTACGAATCTTCTGTTCTGGGAGGACATTGTTCCCATTTTGTTACCCTAATTGTTGCCCTTGTTGTGGTTGTTATAGCTATAGCTGTTGTTGCTGCTGGATAGGACAGAGAGAAATTGAGAGAGGAGGGGAAGACAGAAAGGAGGAAAGAAATACAGACACCTGCAGACCTGCTTCACTGCTTGCAAAGTGACCCTGCCTGCAGGTGGGGAGCCAGGTCTAAAGCCAAGATCTTTACACCGGACCTTGTGCTTTGTGCCATATGCACTTAACTCACTGTGCTACAGCCCAGCCCCCTATTTTTTTTTAAAGAAGATTTACTCCTGTTCTTGAGGACAATATGTTTGCTTCAAACATTCTTGGCGGGGGGTGGGGGGAGGGCTTAACATTTTGGAATAAAATAGTAGAGACTGTGTATTGGGGGCTATTACTGAGGTGTGTGTGTGTATTGGTGGGGATATGTATAATAGTTACTGATGCATCTTACTGTTTATTATCATTGTTGTTATTTCCACCATGAATTCAGCTGGGCTTCATGCCTGTGCAGTTCCATTGATCCTGGCAGGCTCTTTTCTCCTTTCAGTTTCAGATAGAAATGGGTGGAGAGGCATGAGGTATCTCACCCTGTAGAAAATACCTGGTCATCACATGGGAGTTCCTGCAGGAACAAGCTTCATGGTGAGGGGTTAGTGACCAGCATAGGTGGGGAAGCAGGGAACACCCCTCAACTAACAGGAGGGCCTTCATGGGACAGAGTGAATTGCCAGAGACCCACAGGCGAGCTGTCTGCAAGTCAGTCTGAACCGCCACACCCCCCACCTATCTTTTTAGGAAGGCCATGCTTTTCAAGCAGAGCACTCAGCTGTATGTGCTGTGACATCAAGCTTGGTGCAGGGCTTGCTCTGACTTCTAGCAGTCCAGGCTTCCCAGTCATGCAATGGTCATTGAGGTGCAGTGGAAAAAGGTCTTTGAAGTTTTGTCTGACAACTAGTGGGGGTTGCACAGAAGGAGACTGCCTCCTCCTCTGGCTCCACCTCCCTGGAGTGGACCCATTTGTTCCCCTAATCAGTAGGGTGAGAATGAGCTGGTCTTGTACCAGGGAGACCCTCTGTGACATGGCATCTCCTGGGGGCATGCATCAACTTCTCAACTGTTTCCTCTTTTCTTTGTTTTTAAGGTTTACTTGCTTCATAGGAGAGTTCTCTGAGAGAAAAGGTAAGAAGCCGGAGTAGCCCTCCTGCACACATATTGCCTGGAATCGAACCAGGAGACTTAGACTCTGCTCCCTTAGCAACTGAGCTACTCTATCACCTACCAGTGTCCCTTCAGCTCTTTTCTTGGGGAAGGGGAGTCCCTAGAGCATTTATTACATAGGGGGAATCCAAGACCTATTTCTCCAAGATCCTGAAATCTAGTTGGTAAGATTTGGGGACTCTGGATTGCTTAGTAAAACTGAAAATGTCTTCAGGATTGACAGTGGCTGTAGCATTGGGGTGAAGTCAGAACCACACCTTGGGGCCACGAGCTTGCAGCTAGAGTGGCCTGGTATCCAAGCTGGATAAACAGCTCAGGGACAAAGAAATGGCTTCCTACTGGCCTGAGTGAGGCTCTGCTGAGCCCTGGGCCACCTTTAGCTGACTGTGCTGTCTGTGTGTGTGTGGGAGCAGTCCATTGAGCCCTCCACCATTTGAGTCCTGTGCCACATCTAAAGCTCCCCACAGGGTTGAGCTGGTTTCTGGGTGGGACTAGGACTGATCTGGTCCAAGGCTGGGCCTCCACCACAAAGACCATTGGACCAGGCTGGGGTGGGCACAGGGCTTTTCAGCCTGCCCACACTGTCACTCCTGCAGTTCTTCTTCTTCTAGCGTTTGCCCTTCTTCCGTAGCCAGTCAACAGTGTCAGGTTGAGCCTGATGTAAAGTTTCGAGACCTCCTTTGAATCTGGAGAGGTGGCAGTCATTGACTATGTGGGTCATAGTCTGTCTGTAGCCGCAGGGGGCAGTTCGGGTTGTCTCTGGTTCCCCAGCGATGGAACATAGCGGCACACCGGCCATGGCCTGTTTGATAGCGATTGAGGAGGGCCCAATCATAACGTGCTAGGTCAAAGCCGGGTTGACGCTTGCAGGGGTCTGTGATGAGGTGTTTGTTCTTTACCTCAGCTGACTGCCAACTCTGTTTCCAAGAGTCTGGAACAGAGAAGTTCAGTGTAGGCGTAGGGGACCAGATTGGGTGACGAGACGTCAAGCGTTGGACAGGGTGGGCGAAGATATCCGCGTATATTGGCAGGTCCGGTCGAGCGTAGACGTGGGAAATGAACTTAGATGATGTCGCATCCCGACGAATATCTGGCGGGGTGATGTTGCTAAGAACTGGCAGCCATGGAACTGGGGTGGAACGGATGGTTCCAGAAATTATCCTCATGGAGGAATATAATTTGGAATCGACCAAGTGGACATGGGGGCTACGGAACCATACTGGGGCACAGTATTCTGCAGTGGAATAGCATAATGTCAGAGATGATGATCGTAGTGTGGAAGCACTCACGCCCCATGAGGAGCTGGCCAGTCTTGCAATAATCTCCTTAGAGATTCAAGTCCCCAGCCTCCCACTGGGAAGAGGGGCAGCTTCATGAGTGGTATAGTGTTGCATCCTTCTGCCTCCCTATCTCTCTGTCTCCCACTCTCAGAAAATAAAGAAAAATGGCCACTGGGAATGGTGCAGTTGTATAGGTACCATGCCCCAGTGATAACCCAGTGGTAACAAAAGGAAGAAAATGATCCCTTTTCTTTGTTGACATGTTTTATTTATTTATTTCCAGAGCATCACTCAACTCTGGTTTATGGTGGTGCCAGGACTGAGCTTCCTGGGGCTACTGAGCCTCAGACATGAAAGTCTGTTGCACAGATGCTTTCTACATACTTTGCATAGCCAAGAGATACCAAAGGTGGGTTCTGGCAACTGGTTGAAAGTCAGGTAGACTGCAGAACTAGACTCAAGAGGAGTGGGGTCCAGTCACTAAGGTCTCTGGTGTCAGGGATGATGCCAAACCCTACCTCCCACCAGTCCTGGCCACAGTCTGATAACTGGATGATGGAGTTCTGTGTCCTTTCACCTGAAGCAACTCCTTAGTCCCTGACCTGGAAACACCTGCCTCTGTTCTCCAGAGGAAGCTATGGGAGACCTTCTCTGCTGTTTTTACTTAAATCAGCTGAAGCTTGCCCCATCAGCCCCTTGCCAAGCAATGGCTGCTGTGATTGAGTTCACCTGTTGAAAGCTGTTCAAAGACTATATAGCTCATGAGTTAGGGCATGGGGCCAATCATGTCCCCAGAGCCCTGAGGTTTGACTCCTGCCCCTCACAGCATGAAGTAGACTCATGGTTAGAAAGCAGAGCAGGGTGGAGTTGGGCAGTAACACAGCGGGTTAAGTGCAGGTGGCGCAAAGCACAAGGACCAGTGTAAGGATTCCAGTTCAAGCCCTCGGCTTCCCACCAGCAGGGGAGTTGCTTCACAAGTGGTGAAGCAGGTCTTCAGGTATCTATCTTTCTCTCCCCTTCTCTGTCTTCCCCTCCTCTCTCCATTTCTCTTTGTCCTATCCAACAACAATGACATTGATAACAACAACAATAAAACAACAAGGGCAACAAAAGGGAATAAATGAAATAAATATTAAAAAAAAAAGAAAGCAGAGCAAGGTGGGCCCACATAAAGCTCACATGCCACAGGTCTGAGCCCCAGTGAGAACTTGAGAACTCTGCTGAATAAATGTCAAGTATTTTGACTGTAGTTTAATCCTTGACCCTCACAGTGTGAAGGAGAGACTTGTGGTAAAAAAGCAGAGTAGGGTGGGAGGATAGGTGAATGGCCCCTGGGAAGCTCTCACCTCACACACCCCAGGTTCTAGGATTGAGCCTAGATTTCCTGTGTGGAATTTTCACTCCTGTTTGAGCCTTGATCCTTCACACCTGGGCAGAGAGACAAGCAGGCAAAAGGCTTCATAGTGTGGTAGGGAGGGCGAATAGCCTCATGAAAGTGCATTCACCTCTCATGTCCCAGGACCCTGGATTGATCTTAACTAGTTTTTCACTCTTATTCAAGTCTTAGAGCCTTCAGACCTGAGCAGAGAGACAAGTAGGCAAAGGCTTCATAGGGCAGGGCTCAGGGCAAATAGCATAATGAAAGTGCACTCACCTCTCATGTCCCAGGTACTTGGATCAATCCTTCTCAGGGGCTCTGACAATGTGAAATTTTTTCTTTGAGTCTCAGACCTTCATAGCCTGAAAGAGAGACTTATAGGCAAAAGGCAGCATAGGGTGGGAGACTGGATGAATAGCCCTATGGGAATACATTCACCTCACATAACTCAGGTCCTGGGTTCTATCCTCCCTAGAAACTCCAGTCACAATGTCTAGCATTTTAGTTTTCGTATCCCTGGCAGGTGCTGGGATAGAAGATCAGGAGGCCTGGTGGTGGTGCATAGGATGTGGGTTTGAGCACCCATTACCCACTTGTAGGGAGGAGGCTTCACAAATAGTGAAGCAGGTCTGCAGGTGTTTTTCTTTCTCCTTATCTCCCACTCCCCTCTCAATTTCTCTGTCCTATCAAATAAAAATAGAAAGAAAAAAAGAGGAAATAAAGGCCACTTTGGAGCAGTGGATTTGTAGTGCTGTCACTGAGCCTCAGCAATAATCCTGGTGGCAGAAAATTATAGTAAAAATTATAGTACACCTGGTTAAGCACACGTATTACAGTGTTACAGCCTGGGTTTAAGCCCCTGGTTCCCACTTGCAGGGAGGAAGCTTCACAAGTGGTGAAGCAGGTCTGCAGGTGTCTTTCTTTCTCCCTATTACCCACTTCCCTCTTAATTTCTGTCTCCAAAATAAATAAAAATATTTTTAAAAGATATATCAAAGTACTGTTTAGCTCTGGCCTTGGGAATTGAACTTGGGACCTCAAAACCTCAGGCATGAGCCTTTTTTGCATAACCACTATGCTGTCTCCCTAGCCTGTCTTGTCTTCATTCAGATTACTATTAGTGATGTGGAGAGACTCGGAACTTAGTCACATATCAGAGAGAACAGAAGAGCATCCAATGAACCATCAACAAAATTTCTTAATGTCTTGAAGACCCCCAGAAGATTCCTGAGTTTTCCTGGTGACTAAGGAATAGTTAGAGTCATGTTGAGACAAAGGCAGCCCAGCAGAAAGCCTTCAAAAGCACTGAGAAACTTCGCTCTCTCTTTTTTTTACAGAAGATTTCAGAGATACAGAAAACTGCAGAGGATGAGCTGTTACAAGTAGCACATGAATAAATCTTAAAGATAACCAGTGAAGCAACTGCTTTTCCTTTCCCAATCTTCTGCCTATTGAGAAACAACCTCTAGCCACAATTGGTATTAATCATTCCTGTGAAATTTTAAAAGGTTAGGTTTACTTGTTGATATGTGTACCCACAAATTATGGTTTTCCTTTAATACTGTTTATACATTTTCAACAAATACAATTCCATTCATCTCCTTCCATAATTTGCTTTTCCTACTTGTGTTGGGGGGAGGGTGTAATCCATGTTGAATTACACAATGCAAGGTAATCTATTATAACTTGTGTCTATGTGAAAATACCATCACTTACAGATCCATCTTTTCTGTAAAGTATATTTCAGTCATTTACAGTATATGAAAGTCTTTTTTTTATGTTCACAGGCAAGGCTCCCCTGCGCATTTCTGTTTTCTTGAGTCTACAGTCAGTGGCTATCAGATATTGGGTCCCATCCCTGAGGCCACTTTGAAGAGGAAGAGGAGAAAGCTAGGTTCTGTCCTAGTCTAGAAAATTAAGTATCAGATTCATTTTGATAGATGCCCAAGGATTTAGTAAGAAACACAGTAGTGCTGTCTGGCCATCTGGGGACATGGTCTCCAGAGAGGAAAGATAGTGACGAGGACTGGTGATGAGTGACCCAATGTGTCAAAGCACAACTTGGAAGGCATGGAAGAGAAGGCGTATTTGATCACTACAACAGAATTCTATAAGTTGGAAGGTTTAAAACAACAGAAAGTGATTCTTTCACAATTATAGAAGCCAAAGTTCACAGCAGAGAGGTCAGCAGAACTTTTCTCTCTGCTAAGGTTCTGGGGTACAATCTTTATGTTGACCATAAAAGAATCAACTAACTCCTTAAGACACTAAGAGAGAAGACTTGGGGGATTGGGAAGTAGTGCAGTAGGTTAAGCACACATGGCACTAAGTGCAAGGACTGGAGTAAGGATCCAGGTTCAAAACCCCTGACTCCTCACCTGCAGGGGGTTTGCTTCACAGGAAGTGAAGCAGGTCTGCAGGTGTCTTTCTTTCCCCCCTCTGTCCTCCCCTCCTTTCTCCATTTCTCTCTGTCCTATCCAACAACAATGACAGCAGTAACAATTGTTGGGACCATGTGTAAGCCTGATAGAGCTTAGGGAGAACCACTCCTATCCTTGGATGGAGGTCTGAGAAGGTAACCTTTTGGTAAGTCTCTCTCAACCGAGGTGAGCATAAGGGGGGAAACTCAGACTTGGTTCTTTCCTTCTTGACTCTCAGGCCCACAGAAACCCCAGTACTTCCCTCCATTAACTGCAGGCCACATGGCCACAGATTCACTTATTCAAAGTCACCTTCTCATCACAGAAGAACACACCTTATCACACACTTCATCACACACCTCAGACCCCAGACAAGAGAAATTCCAAACTATATGGCCTTTTGATATCCATCTTCTCTCTGTCTCACCCTATGGGTTTAACCCCTATGCTTCTCTCAAATACCTTTGGATAATTAAGTTGCTTGCGTCATAGAGAATAACTGTCTTGTATCTCATCAATTCCTGTCATACCAGCCCCCTACCTTAGGGGCATGCTGACTGTTAAGAAACCTGTAATTTCTGACATATTTCAACAGTAATTCCCTTCATTGTTTTTCTATTTAACTCATGTCTACCTTGCTAATAAACGAGTTCTGAGTTCTGAGTTAACACGCTGAGGAGCTGCCTGGTGTTTTTTACTTCGTGTCACCCCTGTTGTGAGTGAGAAAGAACCAGTCCATTACCTTTCCCCTGGAGATTACCCCAACCAGAGAGAGACCCCGAAAAACAAATAATAACAACAATGATGATAAACAAGGGCAACAAAGGGGAAAGAATAGCCTCCAGGAATAGTGGATTCATAGTGCAGACACCAAGCTCCAGTAATAACACTGGAGGCAAAAAAAAAAAAGAAAAAAAGAAAAGAGAGAGAGAGAGAGAGAGAGAAAGAGAGAGAGAGAGAAGATTGGAAAAAGAAATTTTAAATGATAACAAAGAACACCAGGGAAAGCAACATGCATAGCAAACAAAATAATCTTTACTTAAGAATTGTAAGAAAGTCAGGAGTCGGGCAGTATCACAGTGGGTTAAGCGCACATGGTGCAAAGCCCAAGGACTGGTATAAGGATCCCTGCTCAAGCCCCTGGCTCCCCACCTGCAGGGGAGTCGCTTCACAGACAGTGAAGCAGGTCTGCAGGTCTGTCTTTCTTTCCCCCTTTCTGTCTACCCCTCCTCTCTCTATTTCTCTCTGTCCTATCCAACTATGATGACATCAATTACAACAATAATAACTACAACAAGAAAACAAGGGCAACAAAAAAGAATAAATAAATAAATAAATAAATATTAAAAAAATAATTGTGAGAAAGTCCCAGAACTACACCTACACATGTATAAGCATGTTAAATATGATAAAAGGGCCAAAACTGCCCAGTGGGGAAAAGAAAGTCTCTTTAACAAATGGTGCTGGATGAATTGACAACCACATGTAGAAAAATGAAACTAGACCATGACCTAATAATACCTTGCACCAAAATTAACTCAAAATTAACCAAAGATCTGGATATTATACCTGAAACTATAAAACACATAGAAGAATACATCAGTAAAACATTTCAGGACCTAAACATTAAAGATGTATTTGGGGAGTCGGACAGTAGCACAGTGGATTAAGCACAGGTGGTGCAAAGCGCAAGAACCAGCATAAGGATCATAAGGTTCAAGCTCCCACCTCCCCACCTGCAGGGGAGTCACTTCACAAGTAGTGAAGCAGGTCTTCAGGTGTCTTTCTCTCCCCCTCTATGTCTTCCCCTCCTCTCTCCATTTCTCTCTGTCCTATCCAACAATGACGACATCAACAACAACAATAAAAAAAGGGCAACAGAAGGGAATAAAGAAATGAATACTTTAAAAAAGATGTATTTGGAGAACTCACAAGATAGGCAAGGGAAACAAAACTAAAAATAAGCAAATAGCAAATGGAAAAGCTTCTGTGCATCAAAAGAAAATTTCATAAATATAAAAAAAGAACACCCAGAAAATGGGAAAAGATATTTGCACACTACACTCATACAAGTAGTTGATATCAAACAAATATAAAGAATTCATACAGCTCGACAAAAAGATCAGCTCAATAAAGAAGTGGGCAGAAGATATGAATAGACAGTTCTCTAAGGAAGAAACACACATGGCTCATAGACATATGTAGAAATGCTCCAATTCACTCTCCATTAGAGAAATGGAAATTAAAATCACACTGAGATTCCACTTCACACCTGTGAGAATGGATACCATCAATAAGACAAGAGAAGATAAGTGTTGGAGAGGATGTGGAGAGAGAGAGTAACTGTACCACACTGCTGATAGGAGTGAAAATTGATGCAGCCATTATGGAGAACAGTATAGAGAATCCTAAAATAAAAATGAAAATACCTTATGGTCCAGTAATTGCACTCCTAGATATAAACCCAAGATATGATAACACCCATATGGAGGGATATATGTACCCCCCATGTCATAGCAGCTTTATTTATAATAGCAAAAACTTGGAAACAACCAAAATGCCCTTTAACAGATGACTGGATAAAAAAAAATTATTGGACATATACTCAATAGGGTTTTACCCAACAAGAGAAAATAAAATGATAATGTGTCCTTTGGGATAAAGTGGATGGAATTGGATAAGATTATGCTTAGTGAAGCAAGTAAGGAGGTGAAGAACAACTGTAGATTGGTTTCATGCATATGCAGAATTTAGAGAATTGAATATACAAATGTGAAAAAAAAGTCAACCCATATTTAAGACTATGGGAGAACTACAGTGGTTATCTATGGGTGCAGGGGTAGGGACACAGACCTTTGGTGAAGGGAGTGGTAAGATAAAGGCTATACTGTAAAAAAAAAGGTTGAATTTGATAAAAAAAGAATCGTGAGAAAGATTCAAAGAATTTGGGGAGATAGTATAGTATAATGGTTAATAATAATAAGAATGTCATGCCTGAGGCTACAATGTCCCAGGTTCAGTTTCCAAAACTGCCATAAGATAGAGTTGAGAAGTGCTCTGATATAATAACTAAATAATAGTAATGACGATTTTTAAAGATTTGTTAGAGAAAGAGTGAACTAGCACATCACTCTGGCATATGAGATTCTGGGAATTGAACTCAGGACCTCATGCTGGATACAGATTTTAACACTGTATCCACTGTGCCACCTCCCAGGCTCCAGATAAAAATATTTTTAAAAGACAAATATTTCTAACATTGATAATAGAGGGATAACACACACACACACACACACACACACACACACACACACACACACACACACACACACAATGTCTGCATTCAACAATAGAACAACTTAATACATAAAGCAAAAACTACCTAAATTGACAGAAGAAATAACCAGCATTAGAGTAGTGTGAACTCTACAGTCACACTGAAGGAACTGGGAAGGAAAGAGTAGGTGTGAACAACATTGACAACAAGATCCCTCACACACAAGCAGACATTCCACTTGACAGCAGCAGATAGATATTCTCCTGAACACATAGGGCTTTCACCAGGGCTGGTCAGAGACAAGGGCACAGAACGAGTCTTAGCAAAATCCAGAAAACTGAAATCATGCCAAGCATTATCTCTGACTATAATGAAAAATTTAAAAGTAAACAGGAGAAAAATGAGAAAACTCAACAATACATGGAAACTAACAATACTGAAAAGTCAGTGGAAAGCAACTAGAATCAGAATTCACAGGAATAAAGATATAAACATAGAAATAAATCAGGCAACTAGTCAACAATTTGTTCTGCATTATATCTTAACTATTTTTCAGCCACCAGGTTCCAGATGATACCATGGTGCCAACCCAACTTCCTTGGGCAGAGGAACCCACCATGTGTCTTGGAGCCCCACCTACCTAGACCCCTGCCCCACTAGAGAAAGAGAAAGACAGGCTAGGAGTATGGACTGACCTCCCAGTGCCCATGTTCAGCAGAGAAGCAATTACAGAAGCCAGACCTTCCACCTTCTACACCCCACAATGATCCTGGGTCCATTTTTCCAGATGGTTAAAGAATAGAGAAGCTATCAAGGTAGGGGATTGGATATGGAGCTCGGGGGCTGGGCGCTGTGTGGAAATGTACCCCTCTTATCCTATGGTCTTGTCAATGTTCCAATTTTATAGATAAATAAAAAATTAAAATGAAAAAAGAAAGAAATCAGGCAGGGAAAGGAACACAGTTTTTACACAATAGTCTTTCATACTAGAGGCTCCAGAAGTCCAGGTTCAGTTCCTGGTACTACCATAAACTAGGGCTTTAATTCCGAGTGCCAGCATAAATCTGAGCTGAGTAGTGATCTGGTTTAAAAAAAGAAAGAGAAAATAAGGATAGAGAAGAAAGAAAAAAGATCTCAGCTTAAAATGCACCTCAAGGAACCAGGCAGTGGTGTCCCTGGTTAAGTGCACAAGTTACAGTGCACAAGAACTTGGGTTCAAGACCCTGGTCCCCATCTGCAGAGGGAAAGCTTCATGAGGGTGAAGCAGGGCTTCAGGTCTCTCTCTTTCTTTCTCTCTCTCTCTATCACCCACTTCCCTTAATTTCTTTCTCTATCCAATAATAAATAAATAAGAAATTAAAAAAAATACGCCTGAAAGAATAAGGAAGAAAATAAAATGAGACCAAGATCAGTTGGAAGAAGAGAAATAGTAAAGGTAGAGAAGAAATCAAGAATAATTAGAAAACTGACCAGATTTTGGAATGAAATGAAAATTATGAAAACTCCATTGTTCTTATATTGCATGTCATTTCACTTAACACAAAAATAAGGAGTACCCTTACAAGACATTTTTAAAGAACTGGTACAATTTGTAAAACTTAGAATGGTACTCTTACTAAATGTTGATGCCCTAGACACCTGCTTATATTAACAATAAAGGTCAACATCAAACAGCACCTCCATTTATATTTCTTCACAAACTACACCTGTGTTTTCCTTAATCATCCACTGAAAATTAGATACACATTAATCTCACCTAATAGAGGACACCTGACACTATTAAGACAGCAACAAGCAATTACATGCTTAGAGAAATGCAAATTAGAGCCACACTGAGATTTCACTTCACACCTGTGAGAATGGGTGCCATCAATAAAAGAAGGTAAGTGGTGGAGAGAGAGCAGCTGTACCACACTGCTGGTGGGAGTGAAAATTGGTGCAGCCATTATGGAGAATCTTTAAATAAAAACAAATGGAAATACTTCATGGTCCAGCAATTCCACTCCTAGCCCAGGAGGTCTCAAAGTGAGTTAAATGTTGGACTCTCAAGCATAAAGCCCTCAACTCAGTCCATGACATCATAAGTGCCTGAGTGATGCTCTGGTTATCTTTCCTCTTTCTGATTAATAAAGACCTCAAACCTACAGACCACTAATTTTTGACAAAGAGGGCCAGAACATTAAATGGAAAAGGATAATCTATTCAACAAATGGTGCTAGGAATACTGGGTTGAAATGTGAAAAAAAAAAAAGAAACTGGAACAACACCACATATCACCATGCACAAAAGTCAACTGACAATGGATCAAAGGTACAGAGCATTAGAGCAGAGATTATCAAATAGATAGAAGAAAAAAGTGGAAGAACACAGCACAACCTATACAGAAATGTCTCCAAAGACTCAATTTCAGCAGTCAGGAAAAAAAAACAAACAATGGGACTACCAAAACTAAAAACTAAACTAAAAAGCTGCTGCACAGCAAAGGGAACCATCAGCAAAACAGAAAGATGCCCTACAGAATGGGATTAGATAGTTATGCACCATATATAAGACAGAAGACTAATAATCAAAATACATATAAAGCCCACTTAACTCAGCAGAAACAACAATCATCACAAAACATTTTTAAAAAATGGGTTGAGGACATGAACAGACTCTTCATCAAAAGAGATCCTGAAGACCAGCAGACATCTGAGAAAATGCTCTCAGTTGATGATTATCAGAGAAATGCCAATAAAGACAGCAATGAGATAATGCTTTACACCTGTGAGAACATCATACTTTAGAAAGCACAGAAATGGGGCCAGGTGATGACACACCTGGTTGAGTGCACATATTACAATGCACAAGGACCCAGGTTCAAACTCCCAGTCCCCAACCTGCAGGGGAAAGCTTCACAAGTGGTGAAGCATGTATGCATGTGTCTCTCTTTCTCCCCCCCCCCCTAAATTTCTCTGTGCAAAAAGGTGGGGGAGGGGAAAATGACCTCAGGGAGAGGTGGATAAATTGTGCAGGCACTGAGCCTTAGTGATAAGCATGATGGAAAAAAAAAAGACAGAAACAAATATTAGAGAGGATATGGAGGGGAAAAGGAACACTTCTACACTGATGGTGGAAATATAAATTAGTAATGAGTCAATCTCTTGTGGAAATCAGTATGGAAATTTTTCAGAGAACATATGAACCTACCCTAAGACCCAGCAATCTCTCCTCTGAGGATTTGTCTAAAGGGGACAAGCACATCCATCCAAATAGATCTCTGCACACCTATGTTGACAATGGACCAATCTATAACTGCCTAGAATTTTTCATTTCTTGACTTTTTTTGTTATCCCTTGATAAATTTTTTCTTTGAACAGTCAGCATTTATTTGTATATACTTTTAACAGTTACTACAAGAAATCCTTTCCCTCCCACGTTATTTAATATAACAAAATTTTCAGTCGGAAACAAAACAAAATAAAAAACTCAAAACACAGTAAATCTAAAATGTTTTATAGATATAATGAGTCTGGCAAATGCAGGGCTTGCAACCTTTGTTTCATCATATCTTTTCTGTAAAGGAGCCCAGGTTGCAAAGGACACAGCTCAACTAGAAATCACACTTGGCTTCAGTGTTTTCCATCCATCAGATCACTGAGGAAGCAACCACTGGGTCTAACAACTCTGTAGTTGGTACTCAAAAATTCGTTTGAATAAGGTGGTAAGAGGACTAGTCATTGGGGTAGAATTTCTGCAATACTGACAATGAGAAGCAGTAGTTTCTATAATCTTTCTGTAACCATTTATTTGCATGCATCTTGAAGTTACTAAAATCTTCTTTAAACTTCAGTTGCAAAAGTATGAATTGTTCTTGACACTAGAAACTGTTCAAGGCAGAAGTCATTTAAAAAAGGAAGCCTAGTAATTCCTTTATGGCTCCAGGACTCTACTACGATATTTTTCTGTAGATGATATTGGTACTACTTTTATTTAATTTCCTTGTGAGGCACGAAAGCAACTATGAAAACCCAGACTTGGAAGCACCCAACTGCTGAGCAACGTGTATATACCATAAACACCAAATATACACCATGGATCCATGCTCAGCATGGAGGGTGCTGCCGGGACTCCCAGAGGCGCCGGGCGTGGGGACAAACAGAGGTAGGAGCAGGTGGCGACGCAGATATCTGCGAGGCCCTGGGAGAGGAGAGCCTCCAACTTGGAGGTTCCAGGCCAAGGAGAATGTTGGGGACTCATCAAAGAGATGCAAGAATGAGCTGTGCAGCAATCTGGTCACCCGTGGCCGGCTGAGGATAGCCGCCAAGTGAAACCTGTGCCAAAAGTGGGTGGGGCAGAAGGTTAAAGAATAGGAAAGCTATCAAGGGAGGGGATGGGAAACAGTTCTGGTGGTAGGAACCGTGTGGAGTTGTACCCCCTTCATCCTTTGGTTTTGTCAATGTTTCCTTTTTATAAATAAAAAAAAACTGGGTGGGGTCTGTGAGGGAGGGGGAGTTGCTAGTGGGTCCTATGTGTGGGGGGTGTCTGTAGGGGAAGGGCCTGCACTTCGAATGGGGTTGGCCTCACCCTGACCAAGCCCACCCCTCCCGCCATTGCACCTGGGCTTAAAAGGTTTCTAGGAGGGTCTAGACCATTGTTCAATCCCTTTAGTAAACAGGTTAACATGTGGAAGAACAGTTTCAAATTCCTGCTCCCATCCTTCAGGGGCGATGCTTCATGAGTGGTGAAGCAGGGTTGTAGGTGTCTCTCTTTCTGTCTTCCCTCTCAATTTCTCTCTGTCCTATCTAATAAAATAGACAAAAGGGGAAAAAAAAAGCCTGCTGGAGTGGTGGATTTATAGTGCTGGCCCCAGTCGCAATGATAACCCTGGTGGCAATTAAGAGAAAACAAAGTTTCCAGGAGTTTAAGATATGTGGATCATTTGCATTGAAAGCTAAGATATTTGACCTTTTAAATTTCTTAGTTAATGTGTGACTTACTTGGCTAAAAGATAATAGGGCTATAATTCTACACCACTCCTGTCACCAAAGTTCTGTGCCCCCCAGCTCTGAGTATAAACACCATAGTTCTCCCAAGGTCATAGAGGAGGGTTGAATTTTATTTTTTAGTTGTTACCAGGGCTCTTGCTGGGTTTTGGTGCCAGCATTATGAATCCACATCTTCCAGTGGCCAGTTTTTCCCTTTTCTAGTTTGTTTTGATAAGACAGAGAGAAAGATAATCACCTGGGGACCTACTTCAATGCTTGTGAGGTGGACAACATGCAGGTGAGGACGGGGGTCTAACCTGGGTCCTTGCACATGGTAACTTTTACATGGTAATGTGTGTGTTTTACTGGGTATGCCACCACCCAGTCCCTTTTGTCTTTTAGCTATGTTCATAGTAGTGGTATTACCGAATCATAAAGTATTTCTATTTCTGTTTAATGATTCTCCATACTGGTCTCCATAATGGGAATACAAACAAATTGGTTTGTATTCCCACCAGCAGCATATAAGCTATTTGACTCCTTAGCATGTCAAGAACAATTTTAGGAAACAACTTTCTGCAAAGTAGGTAGAAACATGCATCCCAGGAACCTTAAGGTCTGTGAGCCAGGACCTGGAGAAGAGCTTATGTGGCAACATGGTCTGATATACAAATGATTTCTGCAACTAGAAATATATATATATATATATATATATATATATATATATATATATATATATATTTATATTCATTTTTAAAGACTTATTTTTATGACAACAAGAGATCATAGCACTGGTCATCTCAGACACATGGAGATGTTGGGGATGGAACCTGGGGTTACTGGGGCCTCATGTATGTAGGTACTATGCTCAAATTGTGAACTGTCTCTGTGGCCCCAGTTTAAACAGGAAGGGCACTTGTCTGTGCAAAGAATATAAATTTGAATGTGGACTATGACATTCTACCTGTGTCATAATAAGCTGTCATTTCATCCCCATAAAAATCAGAACACACTCTCTCTTTTATTTAATTATCTTTATTTATTGATAGAGACAGCTATAAATTGAGAGGAAGGGGGGTGGTGGATAGAGAGGGAGAGTAAAAGAGAGACAGAGACACAAGTAGCACTGCTTCACCACTCACAAAGCTTTCTCCCTGCCAGTGGAGATTGGGGACTTGAACCCGTGTTCTTGCTCATTCTAACACATCGCTCAACCAGGTGTGCCACTACTGGGCCCCAGAACACTATCTCCATCCCTAACCACCCAGAGATCTATCCTGTGCTCCATTCCAGAGCCTTCCATAGGGACAAGACAGCAGCTGAAGGGGTCTGGGGCTAAGCCTGTGGTCACTGAGGTCACCAAAAACTAGACTAGATATAAAGAGGGCCAGTAGGTGGCACAGCCAGTAAAGCATCCACACGACAGTGCAAAAGGATCCAGGTTCAAGCCCCTGGTCTCCACCTGTAGGGGGGAAGCTTCACAAGCATTGAAGCAGTGCTGTAGGTGTCTCTCTGTCTTTCATTCTTTCCCTTTCTTCTCAATTTCTCTATCCTAAATAAATACTAATTTTTTTTATTATCTTTATTTATTGATTGGATAGAGACAGTCAGAAATCAAGAGGGAAGGGAGGGACAGAGAGGGTGAGAGACAGAGACACCACTTGTAAAGCTTTACCCCTGCAGGTGGGGACTGGGGCTTGAACCCAGTTCTTTGCACATTGTAACGTGTGCTCAACCAGGTGCGGGACCACCCAGCCCCCTAAATAAATATTTTTTAAAAGGACTAGACATGGGGGTCGGGTGGTAGCACAGCAGGTTAAGCGCATGTGGTGCAAAGGGCAAGGATGGTATAAGGATCCCAGTTTGAGCCCCTGGCTCCCCACCTGCAAGGGAGTCACTTCACAGGCGGTGAAGCAGTTTTGCAGGTGTCTATCTTTACCCCCCCGTCTTCTCCTCCTCGCTCCATTTCTTTCTGTCCTATCCAACAATGATGACATCAATAACAACAACAATAATAACTACAACAATAAAACAACAAGGGCAAAAAAAGGAAAAATAAATAAATATTTAAAAAGGACTAAACATGCAGTGAAGTGCTCATTATATTCTATTCCACACTTGAAGTAAAGTTAAAGTACCTGGGAGTCGGGCTGTAGCGCAGCGGGTTAAGCGCAGGTGGCGCTAAGCACAAGGACCCGCATAAGGATCCTGGTTCAAGTCCTGGCTCCCCACCTGCAGGGGTGTCGCTTCACAAGCGGTGAAACTGGTCTGCAGGTGTTTTTCTCTCCTTCTCTCTGTCTTCCCCCTCCCCTCTTCATTTCTCTCTGTCCTATCCAACAACAATGACAACAATAATAACTACAACAATAAAAAAAAGTTAAAGTACCTTTGAAATAAATACTACTGACAATTCAGTTCTCAACAACTTATAAATATAAGATCAATTTCACTTTACATTAACCTCAGAGTAACTGGAAATAATTTCATATTAAGATTTTTAAAAAACATTTTATCACCTTCTGATTGGGATACCAGTTGTAAAAAATCCAGTATACACAACTTAGAAGACAGATGAATGTTTTTATGTAAATAACACTATTGCAATAATTCCTAGAACATTTTACTTAGACTAAAGACTTTCTGGCACTAAACGTAATAATTTTTACAAAGCATTAGAACCAAGTTAACTTGCTATTCTTGTGTGAGGTTGTATAAAATAAAGGACTCCCTTTGCCCACTTTTGCTTCAGAACATGTGTAGATGTGTCCATTACTGTGTTTATGTGCTTCACTTGAGAGACTATAGGCCTTCACTAGTAGGTCCAAAAAAGAACATCATTTTTGAAAAATGAAAAAATACTTGTGTTCAGGCTCATAATCCCTTCACAATGGACTTTGGCAGGCCCTGCAATCTACATATGAGTGCATGAAAGATCTAAACACACCCTTTCTGCTTCCCCTCTCTCTCAGCTGTATTTTAAATAAAAGCTCCTTGTTCTCCCCCACCCCTCGCAAACATCACTCAAGTCCTTTTGGAAGATATTTGCCCTTTAGCTTTGTTATATCTGAAATTCTATGAGGAAAACATTCCTTTACATTTCCTTTCAACCCAAATGAATAAAGAATTTGAGGGGCCAAGCGGTGGTGCACCTGGTTAAGCACACACATTACAGTATACAAGGACCCAGGTTCAAGGACCCTGGTCCCCACCTGCAGGGGGAAACCTTCACAAGTGGTAAAGCAGGGCTGCAGGTGTCTCTCTCTCTCTCCCTATCTTCCCCTAGCCTCTCAATCTCTCTCTCTCTCTCTCCATCTCCCTCAACATCTCTCTCTCACTGTCTCTCTTTCTCCCTCTCTCTCTCCAATAATAAATAAATTAATTAATTAAACAAAGAACTTGAAAGTTTCAGCACCAATGTGAGAAGCTTGTAGGAGATTTTGTTCAAAAGATACACTGTATGCTTATGATTTTTATTTTTAGGTGATCACTATAGCATTTCTATGTGTGCTTAAAACACAATGAAAAAAGTTGTTCAATGTGGGATTTGAACCTGGGACCTCCAGATTGTTAACCCAGTGGCTATAACCCTGGCTCTGCTGGCCTGGCTTTCTTCACTTACACTAGCACACTCTGATAAATGGGAGAAAGCTTCCTTCCACTGACCTTAAATGCTGAAAGTTGGATCTAAGTGCCTGTTGACCCAATATGCTCAGCACCCCTCTATCATAACACACTACTTAACACAATGACAAGACACTGACTCCGGGAGGTTCCCGGAAGATGGCGGACTGAGAAGCTGCTAGTGGCTTGAGCTCTGACAACATCTTCTGGAAACGGTAGGATTTTCTGCCTTTAGTAGGCCAGTCAATAAGGGGTCCTAGTGGTGACACCAAGGAGGTGACTATAACTTAAGTTGGGTTAAGAAATAGAGTAGAAAAAAAGGGGGAAATTTTTTTTCCGTTTAATTATTAAGCACACCTCCTCCCCCTTCACACCCCCCCATAACCAGTCTCTGGGGACCAGCTCCTAGCAGGCTCCCCTGCTGAGCTTCTGTCTTTATCAAATTCCTGTCCCACCAGGGAGTATCATTCATTCTAAGTCTATACCCTTCTGAAACCTCTGGCCTTTTTTTTTTTCTTTCTAAGTAGCCAACTCCCCCCACCTCACCCCACATAGCTAATTAAATAATTTAAAATAAATAAATAAATAAAAATCTTTCCTTTCACCACTCTTTTATGACTGTTCTTTTTCTTATCTTTTTCTTTTTTCTCTCTCTCTTTTTTTCCCCTTCTTTTTCTCATTCTTGTCATCCTTTCTTCCTTAATCCTACAGCTTCCAAAGCCACAGGCCCTAGCCCCCATAACACCAAACAGTGTGCTTTTTTGAATTCACTGATACACATTTAGGAATTATTTTGGGGAAGAATTCTGACTCAGTGTGGACTCTCACTATGAGTGTCTCTGCTCAACTTCCTTTCCTCCTTTAGCCACCCCTAGAATATACAGTGGATAGTAGATTTGCATAACTGTCTATTTCAGCCATCCTTGTCTAGTCCTGAGGGTTTTTTTCTTTTCACTGCTTTTTAATTACAGCTCATTTTCTTCTCTTTTCCCTTTTCTCTCACTTGTCTCTTTTTTTTTCTTCTTCTTTTTTTATCTTGTCATACACTTCTTCCTTCTTCTTTGCTTTTCTGAATTTGTGAATTATTTTGGGGAAGAAATCTGACTCAGAGTGGACTCTCTGTGTGTGTATCTCTGCTCTAGTTCCCTTTCCCCTCTTGTTACCCCTAGAATATACAGTGGATAGTAGATTTGCATAACTGTCTATTCTTGCTATCCCTTCTTTCTTTTCTCTTTCTTCTTCACTGGGATTTGGTTACTATTTTTTCATGGACTGGAGAAATTTTTTGGCTAACTGGTATTGATTAAACTGCTTCAATACTTGCTTCAGTTGCTACTGCAATTCCTGAGGTTGGTGAGTGCAATTGTCATAAAGGTATTTAGTACAGTGTTGCTTGTGCTCAAGACACAACAACTGAGGAACAACAGAGCATAAAAAAGAAACACATAAATGAAAAAAATGGGTATATCAAAAACAAATAAAACTGCTACTCCAATGAATGAAGACAATATCCCAGAAGAAACTACAAATCAGCCAGAAGTAACCATAGATGAGAAAACTATGCAAGCAATAATAAACTTATTAATCACAGAAATGAAAACAACATTGGAGGAAAGGAATGGCAGTATTAGGGAAACAACAGTTGAGACCCCCAAGACACTGGCTCCACATGCTAAGAAGTGTTTGTGTGGCATTCACAACACACTTAAGCACTTTTAGAAGATAGTGCCCCTTTAACTTGGTTATATCTGGAATTCTATTAGGAAAAAAGTCCTTCAAGTTTCTTCTTTTTTTTTTATTTATTTATTTTTTATTTTATTTTATTTATTCCCTTTTGTTGCCTTTGTTGTCTTATTGTTGTAGTTATTATTGTTGTTGTCGTCGTCATTGTTTGATAGGACAGAGAGAAATGGAGAGAGGAGGGGAAGACAGAGAGGAGAGAGAGAGACAGACACCTGCAGACCTGCTTCACCGCCTGTGAAGCGACTCCCCTGCAGGTGGGGAGCTGGGGGCTCGAACCGGGATCCTTATGCCGGTCCTTGTGCTTTGCGCCACCTGCGCTTAACCCGCTGAGCTACAGCCCGACTCCCCAAGTTTCTTCTTAATCAACATTATAAAGAGCTTGTAAGTTTGAACACCAATGTAGGAAGTTTGCAGTGGGTGTTGTTCAAAGAAGCACTGTACATTCATAATTTTGCTTTTAAAAGTTGACTGTATCTTTTATTTGATTGCTTAAAACACTCATAAAGCTACTGGTAAAGATAAAAATCTCTATTATTTTAACCCTCCTCAGATAGCGTGCTCACTTCAAGTTATTTTCCAAGATTCATTCAAATTAACTCCTTATTTACTATTTATATTAGATGGAGAGAGAACAATGAACAAAGCCCAGTTGAAGCTTATGACTTTGCTTAGGACAGCATGTGTTCTCTTGTATTTCTAGCTTCTCCTCCTCCCTCGATTTCTCTTTGTCCTACAAAATAAAAATTTGAAAGAAAAAAGGGGAAATATGCCCACCTGGAGCCTTGGATTTGTAGTGCTGGTACCAAGCCCCAGTTATAACCCTAGTGGCAACAAAATAAGTAAGTAAATAAATAAGTAATAGAAGCATATAAATGTTAAATTTTATAATTTTTCCCCAAAACTGTAGATCTGTTTTATTTTTCTGGGTTAATAATTTTACAAGGATATTTTATGTATTTAACAAAAGTAATGGACAGAACTCAAGCAGCAGTCATGGGCAGAGAGCTGGGGGTTGAACCTATGAAATTACACACACAATATTTGTTGTGCACAGTCAGATCCATCCCTAGCTGCTCTATTTCTTTCCAAGAAATGACATTACTATTTAATTCTCTAAGACAACATTTGATTTATAAAGTTTTGTCTGGTGAGGTGCATTCTACTCCGTGTCCACAAGGTGGCGACATAACATTGCAATGCCTGATCTTTGCAAGGCCTCCCCAAAATCCCGCCCCTCCTCCTGGCTCAAATTGTTCATGTTCTAGGATGTATGGAGCCATTTAATTAACTTTTTTTTTTTTTTAACCATCATTGATTTCCAGAACTAAAGAGTGGCAGGCAGAGCTGCTTCACCTGCAGAGCATGGGCCCTGCATGCCCGAGGCTGCAGATCCTTCCCTGTCTACAAGGGCTACAGAGCTGCATTATGGCCAAGAAGAGGTGGGAACTGAACCTGGTGCCTCACACAGTAAGTATTAGTCTCTACCACTGAACGAACACCTTCCCTGCTCAATTTTTTTCTTTGTATTTACATAAATACTTACCACTCTCTAAAACCTGCTTCTGAATTTTAAGAAGTCTTATTCTGAGCAGGGGGAGATAGCATATTTGTTATGAAAAGGTTTTATGCCTTAGGCTTCTAGGTCCCAGGTTCAATTCCCTGCACTAGAGGGAGCAGTGTTCTGGGAAAACAAACAAAATCTACCAAACAAAAATCTTATCCTCTGATTGCATTCTACTCTGTGTCCACAAGGCGGCGACATAAAATCCACAATCTATGTTTTTGGCAAGCGCCCCCACCTTGCACTGTCCTTCAACCCTGCTCAGTTGTTCGCTTTCTAGGATGCATGGGGCCAACTGACAAGGGCATGTATTTTAAAGCTTTCCTTCCATTTTAGGCCTAAAGAGAGGCAGGCAGGCAGGCATGCTGCACCTGCAGAGTCAGGGCCTGAGCACCAGAGGCTCTGAACTCATTCCTACCCCACGGGTGCTGATGAGCTGCTCTGCTTTCTCTCTTTCCCTCAATATTCCCTGTAACTCTCCTCCTAACTGGAATTAGAATCAACTTCTTTTTTTATTATTATCTTATTTATTTGGTAGAGACAGCCAGAAATTGAGAGGGAAGGGGATGACAGAGAGGGAGAGAACAGAGAGACACCTGCAGCACTGTGTCACCACTTGTGAAGCTTTCCCTCTGCAGGTGTGAACCAGGGGCTTGAACCTGAGTCCTTGTGCACTGTAGTGTGCATGCTTAACCAGGTACGCCATCACCCAGCTCCTAGAATCAACTTCTTAAGCAAAATGAGATAGAGATAGATAGATAGATAGATAGATAGATAGATAGATAGAGAGAGAGAGAGGACTGAGTGCCAAGGGATGGAACTGGGAACCTATGTGACCAGTTGAGACCTCTCCCTTCCCCTCCCCCTACAAACTCTGCTCCAGACTTTAAGCGGGCACAGTGGAGCCCTGGGGACAGGGGTGGGGGGGCCCTTAACTTGCTCGTTTGAGACACTTGGAGGTATTCTTCATCTGCAAGGTTCTGCTGTCCCTTTTCTGAACTGTAGTGCTCTCTGTTAAAAATTACTCTTGGGTTTAATATAATGTGAAAACATAAAACAAAAGAAATAAGAATTTCTGGGGGCTGGTGGTGGTGCACCTGGTTGAGTGCAGATGTTACAATGTGCAAGGGCCTGGGTCCTCACCTGCAGGGGGAAAGCTTCACAAGTGGTGAAGCAGGGCTGAAGGTGTCTCTCTGTCTCTCTCCCTCTCTGTCTCCTCCTTCCCTCTCAATTTCTGTCTGTCTCTATTCGATAAACAAATAAAGATAATAAAAAAATTTAAAAAGGAAACTAAAAAAAAAAAAGAATTTCCCAGGGGAGTTGCTGAGTGAAGAACACAGACACTGCATTCCAGAGACACAGTGTTGCCCTCGGCAAAGCCATGAGCTACAACTGAGCAGCTCCCCCAGCCCCTTTCATAACTTACCAATATGAAGTTGATTTGAAAGGAAACATAGAAAAGAGCTTGAATAAGCTATGCTGTCTGACCAGGTCAAAATTCTAGATATATGTATACTCAGGAGTAGCTTTATGATAGAGAAGAAATCAAGAAACAAGTCACAGCCACTCTCCAGGGAACTGACAAGGTCCCCTTTCCTCAGGTGAGGACCCTCTGTGAAGAGACAATGGGCCCTCTTTAGAGACCCAACCTCCAGCTTCCCAGTCTGGGCTTTCTTGGATGCTGAGCCTTGAGAACTCTAAATTTGTTATTTGAAGTGAAAATAAGAGGCAGGCCACTTTCAAATATTGTAGTGGTTCTTTTAAACACAAAATTAGAGGGAAATTTCCTTTAGAAATATCTAGTTTTCAGGTATGGGGTTTTCAGTCATTTGCAAAAATGTGTCCCCAAACTGAAAAGTAGGCTGAGGGGCTGTGTGGTGGTGCACCTGGTTGAGTGTAGTTAAAATGTGCAAGAACCTGGGTTCGAGCCCTGGTCCCCACCTGCAGGGGGAAAGTTTTGCAAATGGTGAAGCAATGCTCTCTTTCTCACTCCCTCTCTATCTCCCCTTTCCTTCTCAATGTCTGGCTGTTTTTATCAAATAAACAAAGATAATAAAAAAGTTAAAAAAAAAAAAAAGAAAAGTAGGTTGAGAGAGGACTGTGCTCTCTGCTCTTCCTGTCACCCTGCTCAGTGGGTCTGAGTCTGGAGTCAGTTAGAAAGTAAGGCATACCATGTTCTTAAAGTTTACATTTTACACACTGCTCACATGTTCATTCTTTTATTTTTTTAACCTAAACTTTTTTTTTATAGAGGCAAACATCTTTATTGATGACACTACAACATTTCTGGCACATGTTTCAAAACAAATCTCTTAACAATAATGAAATAATGCTTTCTCTATTTCTTATCTCAATCCCTCTCCCCATCCTCTTCCTCTTTCTTCTCAGAGCCCTGCTCAGAGCCCTGCTTTCTTCTCAGAGCCCTGCTCAGCTCTGCTTTATGGTGGTGGTGGAGGAGATAAACCAGAGATTTCAGAGTGTCAGGCATGAAAATATTATTGTATAAATATTTTACTATCTCCCTGAACATTTATTTCCCTTTTTAATGGAAGAACTTTGAATAGACAATATTCAAGGATAAGAGAACACAGCTTGAATCAACATTGGTTCAAAATCCTTATATATATATTTTATCACATCATATATGTTACTACATGATAAAATAAGTGTTAGTAGAATAGACCACTCTCTCCATTATCACTGGTCATCTCCATCCAGAACTACATAATGGACCCCTTTGGGGGCCCCCATAGGACCTTTCCCTCAATGTGGATCAACAATGGTAGAGAATATTCCATCCTCCGAAAGGGGGTTGGATAACATACTCTATCTACTACCTGAAGAAGATGGGTCCTGAAATTGGTGCAACTCAGAATGTTCCTACTGATGACCATAGAATGCAAGTTCAGACCTACAGGGATGTGGAGATTACACAGGCTCCTATGCTGAATATGGGCCTCAGATCAAATCGATGGGGTTTACAATCAACAATATTTATACACTTTTTCCATATTTGGGAGCTACTCTCTTCCCTGATGCAGATTTCTAGCCCTTTTTTTCCAGCCATGACATCATATCCCCAGACAATAACTTAGATCCACCTGCATATCAGATGTCAGACTCAGGCAAAAACTAATAATGTCATGGGCCTTTTGGAATATACCTAAAATAGACCTACTAGCTATTTCTAAAACAGAGACCCCAAATCTTCATCTGCAATATTCCAGCATTTAGGTTCATGATTAATCAACAATTTGTATGGCTTTATATGTTAACTCTTTTTCAGCCACCAGGTTCCAGATGCTACCATGATGCCAACCTGACTTCCCTGGACAGATGACCTCACCAATGTGTCCTGGAGCTTCAATCCCTCAGAGCCCTGCCCCACTAGGGAAAGAAAGAGACAGGCTGGGAGTAGGGATTGACCTGTTAATGCCCATGTTGATCAGGGAAGCAATTATAGAAGCCAGACCTTCCACCTTTTGCACCCTATAATGACTCTGGGTCCATACTCCCAGAGGGTTAAAGAATAGGAAAGCTATCAGGGGAGGGGATGGGATACGGAGCTCTGGTGGTGGGAATTGTACCCCTCTTGTCCTATGGTCTTGTCAGAGTTTCCATTTTGTAAATGAATACATTAAAATAAAAAGGAAAACAAACAAATAAACAAACAAAACCCTACAAGTGTTAGTTAAAATGTTTAAATCAGTGTTAAACTCCATTAAGTGATGTTGTCAAGGATAAATAGTCCTGATATTTTTTAAATAGATTTTTTATTAACAGGAGAGAGACTAGAGCAGGAGAGAATGGGAGTATCACTGTGCTCCATGCTATGCTGTGTGTGCTCAACCAGGTGCACCACCACCTAGCCCCTGATTTCTGGTGTGCAGGGTGAAAAAAAAACCTTTAAATATACATTTTGTTTGGTAAGAGTTTCTTTGCACATCTATGTTCCATAAATACTTTATATCAGCATGTAAACATGTTACTTACACATTATGATTATTATTTACCAGAGCACTTCTCAGCTCTGGTTTATTGTGATAGTGGGGATTAATTTGGGGAGTTTTGGTGCCTCAGGCATGAAAGTCTCCTTGCATAACCATCATTGCTATCTCCTCAGCCCCTTACATAATTTTTTATAATTTTGCCTCAAAACTAGAGATGTGTTTCACTTTCTGTGTTAATTCTTTGAGAAAGTTGTGTATTTATCGAAGGAAGGAGAGAAAGAGAGGGAGAGAGAGAGAGCGAGCCTGAAGGGCTGTCAGGTCTAGGAGTGCTGGGGATTAAACTTGGGATCTGACACAGGCAAATCTTGGTTCCACTGCTCATCTGCCTCCTTGGCTGCTCAATGTCTTTCCAAGAATTGATGGGTGAATGTAATGACAGTGGGTTTCAAAAAGGATTCTCTCCTGAGATGCATTCTGCTTTGTGCCCACAAGGCGGCGACATAGCACTGAATTCCTGTTGTTTGCAAAGCCTCCCCCAGATTCATAGCCCTCTCTTCCTGGTTGTTCACTTTTCTGTGAAATATACAGCCAATTGATTCAGATATTTCTTAAACTCTCCTTCATTCCAAGAACTAGAGCATAACAGGGGGAACTATGTGCTTGCAGAGTGTCTGAAGCTTCTGTAGCATTCCTGTCTCCCATGTGCTCAGGGCTGCCCTAGCCCCCTCCTCTCTCTCTGTATCTCTCTCTCCCCACAGTGCTATGTCTTTTCTGGGATGAAGAACTGCTCCTTCAATAAAATCAGAGTGTCAGGGACTTAGTTCAAGAAGCAGCACTGCAGGTGCTAAGGATTTTCCTGGGAAAAAAGTTCACAGTTGAGGGCTCTCCTCTGGAGCCCTTTAGATTTTCAAATGTACCCTGGGAGCAGATAGGAGGGCACTTAACTTGCAAATTTGAGGCCCTTTATCTGCGTGGCTAATCTGACCCCATTCTGAACTGCAGTGCTGCCTTTTAAAAATTAATTACTCTGGAATTTGATATAATGTTGAAAAATATAAAAAGCAAGACAGAAAAATAGAACTTTGGGGAGGGAGGCATTGATGAGGATGGGAGGATAGAAAAAGAGAGATAAAGATAGACACATCCAGCTCTGCTTCACCGCTAATAAAGTGTCCCCACCCTGAAGCTGGAGAGAAGGGTTCCAATCTGGGTCCTTGAGCATGGTAATATGTGTGCTTAACCAGGCATGCCACTACCCTGCCTCTATTTATATGCTTCTATACAGTACATATGGAAAATAAATAGGCAAAGAAGGTCCAACCCCATGAAATGCAAATTTATTATTATTGTTATTTTTTTACCATGGGTACCAGAAATAGGAGAGAGTACAAAGAGAAGCTAGACGGCATAGTGGCTAGAGCTTTGAAGCAAAAGCTTGATGTCCAGAGTTCAATCCCAGGCACCACAGTTCTATACCTCATCTCTCTCTCCTCCCTCATGTAAATAAATACATTTTTTAAAATCCTGCCTCCAGGGATATTGCTGGGGCTTGGTACCTGCACTATGATGGCTATTTTTTTTTTACCACTTGTTTTTATTGGATAGGACAGACAGAAATTGAAAGGGGGAGAAGAATATAGAGGAGAGAGATAGATAGACATCTGCAGACCTGCATCACCACTAGTGAAGTGTCCCCCCTGCGGGGCTCAATCCCAGTCCTTGTTTGTATCCTTGTGCACAGTACTATGTGTGCTTAACCAGGTGCACCACCACCCGGCCCCCAGCTTTTTCTTTTTCTTTCTTTCTTTCTTTCTTTTTTTTTTTTTAGCAGCAGTTCCACCTGCCACCCTCTAGTTCTTGAAATGACAAAACAGTTTTTAATTGTCTGAGTCAGAAGAGGGGAGGTAGTATAGTGTTTATGTAAAGAGACTGTCATGCTCGAGACTCTGATGTCCCATGTTCAGTCCTCTGCACCACCATAGACCAGAGCTCAGGAGTTCTATGGGAAAAAACAAACAAACAAGCAAGCAAGCAAGCAAACAAAAACCTGAGTCACTTGGCTCTATACATCCCCACTGGGCCTATGTTACAGTTCAATCCCTTAGTTCCCACCTGCAAATTTCCAAGTGGTGAACCAGTGATACAGGTGTCTCTGTCTCTTTTCCTTTCTATCTTCGTCTCTTGAATATTCCCTGTATATATTCAATAAGTAAGTATATAAAATTAAAATAAAAATTAATGAACACAAGCAGTGTACAAAATGTAGACTTCAAGAACATGGTGCACCTTGTTTGAGATGCTGGGCATGGAGACAGAAGAGCAGAGATCAGAGTCCTCCTCTCTCAGGCCCATTTTCTGGGTTGAGGCCACAGTCTTTCACATGGTGCAGAGATCACACCTGAAACCTATATACTGTCAGAAGGAAATATTCCTCCGGTGATTACAAGAAAAACTGCCATTATTTGAAGGTGGACTGCCTCTCCTTTTCAGCTCAAATAGCAAACTTTGAGTTCTCAGGACTCTGGAATCTGGGAAATCCTCAATCCAGGTACTGGCAGGTTTGGCCTCTGGGTAGGATACACCACCTTCTCACAGAGAACTGTGTTTCTCAGGCCTTAACCAAAGGGAGAGAAGTTTGTTAGTTCTCTGTGGGATGCCCCAGAGCTTGGGTGTTACTTGATATTGTGCTCTTATACATCTTGAAAATACTCATAAATAATCTCTCTAGGTGATTGATTCTGCTCAGATAGTGTGCTTTCTCCTTTCCAAGGTTCTCTTAAAATCAATGGTATATCAATCTGTTTATACAAGGGGGGGGTGGGCGGTGAGGGTAGATAGCATAATGGTGATGCAGAGACTCTCATGCTTGGGGCTTCAAAGTCTCATGTTTAGTCCTTCAAACCACCATAAGCCAGGCTGAGCAGTGCTTTGGGAAAAAAGGAAGTGAGAAAGAGAGAGAGAAAGGGAGGGAGGCAGGGAGGGATGGAGGGAGAGGGAGAGAGAGAGAGAGAGAGAGAGAGAGGCACAGTTCAGTTGAAATTTATGGCTTTGCCTAGGAAAACACTTGCATCTCTGGGGTGCATGTCCCCTGTTCTACACTCAGCAACACCCCCACCCCAGAAAATTTATTCTCTTATTTTTTCTTCATTTACATATTTTCCTATGTTATACATTAAAAAAACACCCTAATTTTTAGGAGAGCTCTCAGATGAGAACATGAACTGTTTAGCCTCCAGATGAAGTGATCTCAGATTTGGGAATTTGCATGTTGAGAGCCCCCCACCCTGACCACAGGGCTCCATTGTCCCCTCTGAAGTCTGGAGCAGAGTCTGAGTGGGGGGAGGGTAGAGGCCTCAACTGGTCCCCAGGTCTAGCCCTAGCTCCTCCTGTGACACTCCTTGAAATCATACCCTGATCTCTCATTTTACTAAAGAGGTTGCTCCTTTTCAGTTATAGGAGAGACACACAGAGAGAAGCCAGAACATCCTGCAGCACGTGTATGTGTGTGTGTGTGTGGGGGGGGGGGGATTGAACCTTGATCTTCAAGTGCACCCGACTGGCTCTGCAGGGACACCAGCTTTGTCTGCTTGTAATTCTTGACCCGAATGAGGGCTTAAACTGTCTGAGTTAGGAGAGAGAGAGAGAGAGCATAATGGTGGTGCAAAGAGAATCTTACGTCTGAGGTGCCGAGATAGCTGCTTAATGCCTTGCACCACCAGAAGCCAGACCTGAACAATGCCATGGGAACAAACAAACAAACAAACAGCAAAAAGCCCCCCAAAACAACATATCCATTGGGCCCAGACATCCTAGAAAGTGAATGACTGAGCCAGGAGGGCGGTGCACTGCAGAAAATCTCTCCAAGAATATAGGTGCTATGTCGCCGCCTTGTGGACACGGAGCAGAATGCACCTGGAGGAGGAGCTTGGAGAAAACTCAAAGGTATATTTTACAGAGTATGAAGAAGGCATGTCTATTAAAAACAACAACAACTTATTAATAGGTCAGCCCTAGAGCCTGCACAGTGGTGGAGAGCAGGACTTACTAGTGTGAAGCTCCAGGTTTGATCCCAACACCTCTTGGGCCCGACTGCATCCTGCAGCTCCTATGGGATGGGGAGGAATCTGCAGATCCCATGCTCTGCAAGTGCAGCCATTCTTCCTGGCATCATTAATTCTTGAAATGAAAGGACATTTAAAAATATGTCGCAGTCAATTTGTCCCATACATCCTGGAAAGTGAACAACTGAGTCAAGAGGATGGGGCAGGGCTTTGGGGAGAGGTCTTGCAAAGATCAAGTTTCACAGATCAAGTTATATCGCCACCTTGTGGACATGCAGTAGAATGTACCTCAACAGACAAGACTTCATAACCCCCTAAGTCACCCATCATTGGAGTTAAATTGGCAAGTAATTTCTGGAAAGATAGAGTAGCCAAGGCCAAGGCTCATTGTGTATATCAGTCTTGGGTGTGTGAGCTCATAGGTTCAAACCCCAGTCCTCAGCCCTGACTGATGCTTGACTCCATTTTTTCTAAATCCATAAACATCTTTCAGAAAGAATTAACCTAGAAAATGAAACACATTTATAGATTTGTGCAAAACAATAAAATTTTAGTGTAGCCAGCACCACTATGATCCAGAGCAAAGCAGTGCTTTGGTCCTTCTTCACTCTGTCTTTCTTTCTCTCTCTCCTATTGAAATAAAATATATTTAAATACAACCAATATCTAGATAACCTGTTAATGCTACTATAATGTAGATATCAAAGAGAAATAAATACTAGAAATGTACATATATATGTCTACTATAATATATAATATATGATACATGATATATGATATATGATATATGATATATGATATATAATATATAATATATATATATATATAGAGAGAGAGAGAGAGAGAGAGGAGGGAGAGAGAAAGATAGGACAAGCATGAGGTCTAGAGTTCAAAGCCCAATATTACAGGGACAGATGGGTGATCTACAACGACCAGAAAGTGTGTGCCTCTGAGAAGCTGTCCAAGGACCTGGGCTACATCTACTTCTACCGGAGAGTGGCCAGCTAAGTGGCCTGCCCAACCTCCCTCCACTGTGGGATGGACTTCAGCACCCCTGCTCTGGATCTTATTTTCTTTTTGTCCCAGCAGCAGGGAAGAAGCTAGAGAGGACAAGGAAAATGGCCACGCCAAGCAGGGGAGGCACTGAGACTTTTGGGGAGTGGGTGTGGAGCAAGAAGGTGATCAAGGGGCTCAGCTGTCTGACTGAGGAGACTTTGTTGCTTTCCCTGCCCTGGACCCCAAAGTGCTCTGTTTCTCTGTTTTCTGCTTCTCTGTTGTCTGGGGTGTAAGGGGCATATCTCTGTGTGTGCGTGGGTGTAGCTTTGTGCTGCCTGTGTCCCCTGACCTCATTGGTGTTTGCTCCCCATGTGGTTGGGAAAGGAGGGGTGGGAGGGAAATGAGGATCTTCTCCTCCTCCTGCCTTAGTTTCTCTATACGCTGTCTCTTCCCCTTCCTTCTCTTGGAAAATGCCAAAACATATGATGTGAATAAAAGTAGAGGCAAAAAAAGCAAAACAAATAAAAGGCTGAGTTTCTCCTCTCTTACTCTCATGTTAATAAATAAATGTTTGAAAAGAAAAATCAGGTAACTTTATGCATAACCTACTGTATTCATCAATGAGAAAAACTTTTATTAAGTTTTGCTGCCATATTTATTTATTTATATTGTATTTATTTATTTATATTGATAGAAACTATCACTTGTTTTATCATGTGATGTTGTAAACAATATAAGGATTTTGAACTGGTTTGATTCAAGTTCGTATCTTATCCTGTTGTTTGTTCAGAGTGCTCCCAGTTGAAAGAAGCATTTGGCAGTAATGGTTATACCAGAACAACAAGACCTGTGCCTCTGAAGTCTGCATTCTACCCATAAAACCACCACCAGCCACAGTCAAGCAGGACTCTGGAGGAAGACATGGGAAGATGGGGGGAGGAAGAGGTGAAGGAGGAAGGCGATGAGGAGGACAAACACTGAAGCTTTATGCTTACACAATCTTTTGAAGTATTTGTTAAAAGTGGTGTAGAATTTTTAATAATGATGTTGCCTACATACAAATTTAAAAATAAAAATCAATGAACAAAAGCAAGTGATAAAAATGTAGACTTGAAGAACAGGGTACTCCTGGCTTTGAGATGCTGGGAAGAGAGAATGGAAGAGTACAGAGCAGAGTCCTTTCTGGGTTGAGACACAATCTTTCACATGGTGCAAAGATCGCACATGAAACCTATATGTTGTCAGAAATAAATGTTTCTCCAGTGATTACAAGAACTGCCATTATTTGAAAGTATCCTGTCTCTCCTTTTCACCTCAAGTAGCAAACTTTCAGTTATAGGGCCTCTGTAGTCTGGGAAGTATTCAATCCAGATGGCAGGTTTTGGTCTCTGGGGAGGACACACTGTCTTCTCACAGAGAACTGTGTTTCTCTGGCCTTCACCTGAGGAAGGAAAGCTTGTTAGTTCTCTGTGGGCTACTCTTGGGCTTGGATGTTACTTGATATTGTGTTCCTTTCTATCATGAAGATACTCATAAATATATATTTCTGCTAGATGAGCCTGCTCAGATAGCCTTATTACACTATTCTATGATTACCTTTAAAAAAAGGCACTTAGAAGCAGTAGGTGTAACTTAGAAAGGAAGAGAAGAGAGGGCCTTAAGAAACAATGGGCAAAGGAGTCGGGCGGTAGCGCAGTGGGTTAAGCGCATGTGGTGTGAAGCACAAGGACCAGCTTAAGGATCCCGGTTCAAGCTCCCACCTGCAGGGGAATCACTTCACAGGCGGTGAAGCAGGTCTGCAGGTATCTATATTTCTCTCCCCCGCTCTGTCTTCCCCTCCTCTCTCCATTTCTCTCTGTCCTAACAACGACAACATCAATAACACTAATAACCACAACAATAAAAACACAAGGGAAACAAAAGGGAAAATAAATATAAAAAATTAAAAAGCAAGCAAACAAAAAAGAAACAATCTGCATATAAATAAAAATATAAATATATAGTTATAGAAGTAATAGTCAACCTATATCCGTAACATCTGGAGAAGAAATGGTTCCAATGGAGGGAATGGGGACACAGAACTCTGGTGGTAGGAACGGTGTGGAATTATACCCTGTTATCTTGTAATTTTTGTAAATAAGTATTAAATCACTAATGGAAAAATTCAAAAGAAAAAAGAATTAGCAATGCCATGTTATGAGCCTTATGACATTGGGGTCATTAAGGTCCCTAAAAGTGGCTATATGAAATTTTAATGAAAGGAAGTGTTTTAAGTAATATGGTAATTATGACATAAGTTTTAACTTTATATAGAATTTATAAATGTTAGTAATTGAACTTTTTTTTTTTTGGACTATGGCCAAAGATGTCATTGAGGAATACTTCAAATGAAAGAAATAAAAAAATTGGCTCTTAAAAAAAAGAAAAAAAAATGTAATCTACAATTTCCTGGACTGATGAAATAACTTACCTGAATAGCACATTGTTTTGCCCTGTGTGTCACCCAGTATTGAACCCAGACCCCATCATTCTTGAGGAAGCTCAGTGCTGTGGGATCTCTCCCTCTCTCCTTTTATAAATCTATAGATATACCATTGATTTCAAGAGAATCTTAGAAAGGAGTAATAAGCATGCTATCTGAACAGAATCAATATCCTAGAGAATGATTATTTATGAGTATCTACTTCCCACACTCCAGAGGCCTTAGAACTCAAAGTTTGCTATTTGAGCTAAAAAGGAGAGGCAGGCCATTTTCAAATAATGGTAGTTGTTCTTGTAATTGGGACACTGGAGGAACATTTCCTTCTGGCAATATCTATGCTTTAGGTGTGGTTTTTGTACCACATGCAAAACTGTGTCCCCAACCCAGAAAATCAGCCTAGGAGAGGAGGACTTTGCTTTCTGCTCTCCTGTCTCTCTGCCCAGCCTCTCAAAGTAAGGTGTGCCATGTTCTGAAGTTTTAACTGGTACACTGTGTTGATTTTTCATTTTTTCATTTCTATTATAGAAATTATATATTTTAGGAGGCTAAGTGGTGGCACACCTGGTTGAGAGCACATGTTACAATGCACAAGGACCCACATTCAAATCCCTAGTCCCCACTTGCAGGGGAAATGCTTTGTAAGTGGTAAAGCAGTGCTTCAGGTACCTCTCTGTTTCTCTTCCTCTCTAGCTCCCCATCCCCACTTGATTTCTAACTGTCTCTATCCAATAAAGAATAGAGATAAAGGGAGTCGGGCGGTAGTGCAGTGGGTTAATGGCAGGTGGCGCAAAGTGCAAGGACCGGCATAAGGATCCCGGTTTGAGCCCCCAGCTCCCTACCTGCAAGGAGTCGCTTCACAAGTGGTGAAGCAGGTCTGCAGGTGTCTATCTTTCTCTCCCCTTTCTGTCTTCCCCTCCTTTCTCCATTTCTCTCTGTCCTATCCAACAACGACGACATCAATAACAACAACAACAATAACTACAACAATAAAACAACAAGGGCAACAAAAGGAGAAATATATAAATATTAAAAAAGAATAAAGACAATAAAATATTTATTAAAAAGAAAGTATATGTTTTAAAGATGTGATAAAATTGAAGTTTTGAAAAAAAATGATAGGAAAAAATTTTAGGTAGAGGCAAAGAGAAAGAGGAGCACAGCTCCTAGGACAATTGCCTAAGACAATACTTGGGTCTCAGGAGTGCAGGCCCCCTGTTCTATGCTCAACAACCCCTCCTGCATAATTCTTTCTCTTGCTTTTTTCCCTTAATTTACATAGTTTTCCATGTTAAAGATAACCAAAGTAATCTTTAGAAGAAAGCTCTCCAGTTCAGAAAACGAACAGTTTAGCCTCTAGATGAAATTATCTCAGGTCCTAGAATTTGCATGCTGAGGGCCCTCCGCACTCCTTCAGGGCTCCCTTGTCCCTTTAAAGTTTGAAGCCGAGTCAGAGTGGGGCGAGGGGAGATACCCCAACCAGTCACATTGGTTCCCAGTTCCAGCCCCAGCTCTTCCTGTGGCACTCTTTGAACTGAGTCCCTAATCTCTCATTTTACTAAAGAGGTTGATCCTCTTCATAGAGTTACAGGAGAGACAGAGAGAGAAACCAGAGCAGCCCTGCAGCTCCCTTGGGTCAGCGGTGAACCCTGATCTTCAGGTGCATAGCTCCTGCCTCTGCAGGGGCAGCAGGTCGATCTAGTCCTCTTTAATTCTTGACATGAAGGAAGAGTTTAAAATTGTGTCGGGAAAGGGGGAGATAGCACAGCGCTTATGCAAAGGGACTCTCAACTCTAGGGCTGAGGTCCCATGTTCAATGCCCTCCTGCACCACATTAAGGCAGAACTGAGTAGCCGATGGGGATGAGAAGGGGGGACGGAGGCTATTGGCCCCAGAATTTCTAGAATGTGAGTGACTGAGCCAGAAGGAGGGTGGTACACTGCGGGAAGCCTCACCAAGAATATAGATGCTGTTATGTCGCCGCCTTGTGGACACAGAGCAGAATGCACCTGGAGGAGGAGCCTGAAGACAATTCAAAGGTAGACCTTAGAGAGTATGAAATAGACATGCATTTCAAAGATATGAATAAACTAATAGAGTTGCTGAGGGTTTTGCTTAGTGGTGAAGAGCAGAACTTGCTGGTGTGAAGCCAAGGTTTGATCCCCACCCTTCCTTGGCTCCACTGCAGTTCTGTGGTTCCTGTGGGGCTGAGAGGGAATTGGTGCCTTGATATATTTTTTTCCTCCTTTTGGTACCAGTGCACTACTCAACTGTGCCTTAAGGTGGTACTGGCAACTGTACCTGGGTCATCAGAACCTCATGCAAGAAAGTTTTTTGAATAACACTATGCGATCTAGCCAGTCCTGTGGGGCAGAAAGATTCTAGAACCTAGGGCACAGGCCTGTAGGGTCTGCAGGTGGAACAGTGGAACGTCCTGCCACTGCTAGTTCTAAAAATGAAGGAATTAAAAAAATATTTATTTATTCCCTTTCGTCACCCTTGTTGTTTTACTGATGTCATCGTTGTTGGATAGGGCAGAGAGAAATGGAGAGAGGAGGGGAATACAGTGAGGGGGAGAGAAAGACAGACACCTGTAGACCTGCTTCACCACCTGTGAAGAGACTCCCCTGCAGGTGGAGAGCCGGGGGCTCGAACCGGGATCTTTATGCCGGTCCTTGTTTTGTGCCACATGCACTTAACCTGCTGTGCTACTGCCCGACTCCCAATGAAGGAACTTTTAAAAATGTCCAAGACAATAGCTCCATACATCCTAGAAAAGTAGACAATTGAGTCAGAAGGAGGGGTGTTGCTGGGGCGGAGGGGGGGCATTGCAATAATCTAGAATTCAGTGTTATTTCGCCACCTTGTGGACACAGAGTAGAATACACCTCACCAGACAAGACTTCACAAACCTGCAAGTCATCATTAGAAAATTAAATAGGGCACAAGGACCCGCTTAGGATCGGGGTTCAAGCACCCGGCTCCCCACCTGCAGGGGAGTTGCTTAACAGGCGGTGAAGCAGGTCTGCAGGTGTCTATCTTTCTCTCCCCTTCTCTGTCTTCCCTTCCTCTCTCCATTTCTTTCTGTCCTATCTAACAATGACATCAATAACAACAATAATAACTACAACAACAATAAAAACCAACAAGGGCAACACAAGGGAAAATAAATAAATAAAAATATATAAAAAAGAAAAGAAAATTAAATAGGGGGCCGGGTGGTGGCACAACTGTTTAAGTGCACATGTTACAATGCACAAGAATCCAGGTTCAAGACCCCGGCCCCACCTGCAGGACTCCTCCAGGAGTCCTTCTGACAGTGTGAAATTTTCACTATTGTCCGAGCCTTAGACCATCACAGCCGGAACTCCCACCTTCTGCACCCCAAAGAGAATTTTCACTCATACTCCCAGAAGAGTCTCTTTGGATAACCATTATACTGTCTACCCCATACTTGTTTTTTATACTATTACTGAAAGGAAAGAGAATCTGAAAAACACCAGAGGAAGTTAAGGACTGTTTCTTTTGTCTGAGAGAGAAGAGGAAAAAGAAGGACACTCGAAAGGAAGTAGTAATCGGTATAGGTATGATTTAGAAAGGAAGTGATGGTAGGACTGTAGAAGTGAATAAAAATGAGCAATAGATGTAAATATATAAAGTCAGCCAGTATCTGTGACCTGGAGAGGATTATTGCAGTTTCTGGGGGGGGGGAAGGTGGAGAACCCCCCTCCATCACACAGAACTCTTGTGATGGAGGCCTGTGGAATTATACCCCTGTTATTTCATAATTTTGTAAATAGCTATTAAATCACAAATAAAATATTAAAAAATAAAATAGTATCTATACAAAAACCTGCATGTAGGGGCTGGGAGGTAGCTTACAGTACACAAGGACCCAAGTTCAAACTGGTCCCCACCTACAGGGAGACAGCTTCATGAGAGGGACTGGCAGTCGAATTGTGATTAAGAACCAGAAGTGTGACTTTGAGGATGCGATGTTAAGTCTTGGGCTGAAGGGGGGGAAATGTATATATTTGATGAATGGCACAGAGCAACTCAAAGACTGAGTTTGGTAGAACAGATCAAAAGGTTGGATGAAGGCGGGAGTATTATGCAGCACGGAAGTCAATAAGCCAGATCTGCAAACAGTGACAAGAATCCTGAAACAGTTCTAGGAAGAAAAAGGAATGGGAGGGGGGTGGGGCAGTGGTGCAGTGGGTTAGGTGCATGTGGCACAGAGCGCAAGGACCGTCGTAAGGATCCCAGTTCGAGCCCCGGCTCCCCACCTGCAGGGGAGTCGCTTCACAGGCAGTGGAGCAGGTCTGCAAGGTGTCTATCTTTCTCTCCCCCTCTGCCTTCCCCTCCTCTCTCCATTTCTCTCTGTCCTATCCAATAACGAACAACATCAACAATGGCAATGATGATAACCACAACGAGGCTACAACAACAAGGGCAACAAAAGGGGGAAAAATGGCTTCCAGGAGCGGTGGATTCATGGGGCAGGCACCGAGCCCAGCAACAACCCTGGAGGAAAAAAAAGAAAAAAAGAAAATGGAGTGGAAGGAGATCTACTATACAGCCCAGTGGTGACATTTATTAACACCTGCTCTCGCAGAAAACACTGTAACTTTCAAAGACAGACTTATCTCTATACAAAACAATAGAGTGGGAAGAGAAAGGAAAGAGTAGCAATGGGGTGGAAAGAGGGAAAAATAAACCTGAGAAATACTAATATAGTGGAATGGACTGCAGACTCAACTCTGGAGCTTAGAACTCCCCAAAAGAAAACCCTAGGAGAATGCTGGAGCAGAGGAGAACATTATATTCTCAGGCAGTAAAGCAAGAAAATGATTGGATTCTTCTTCATATTTCCCTTATTTACTTATTGGAGAGATACAGATAAAGATAAATTGATAAGGTAAGGGAGGTACAGGGAGGGGGAAAAGAGAGACACCTGTCTCTCTTTTCACTTTTCATGAAACATGCCCCCTTGCAGGTGGGGAATGGGGGTTTGAACTTAAGTTCTTGTGCATGGTAACATGTGCACTCTACCAGGTGCACTGCCACTTAGTCTCAACTCTTGTATTTTGATAAACACAAACAAATATAAGTTTTAGAGCAACAAAAGCTGGAGAGGATGGCTGGGGATGACATTGGTGAGGAAAACAAAGGGGAGCAAGTGTATCCCCAAGACTCACTGTGGGTGTGGGAGTCCATGCTAGTTAGATAATCTTGAAATATGACAGCCAGTAAACAGTAGATCAGCATCCTTGCCTTCAGCCCTGTAAAAATCCAGTATGTTGCCGGGCAGAATGCAAAGAATTTTATATTTAAAATATAAAATATAATTATATTATATTTATATTATAATATACAAATATATTTATATTATTTTATATTTAATTTTCATTTGAAGCAGAAACAGTGGAATGACCCTTTTCAGGGAAAGAAAAAGAGGGCTCAGTTTTGAGCCCAGCCACCACCTCAGTGGAAGAAATTTTGGTGTTATGGGCCCTCTTTTCCTCTCTCGACCAGCACATGAGAAACTTATTGTGACTGTAACTGCTTTGTAAATTATCACCACCACCCCCCACTGTAAAGTGATTTGTGCTTCTCGTTCTATTTGAACAAAAATGTAGGTAGAGGAATGAACTCCTGGGTCTTTAAAAATAAGAAGTTTCAAGTCAGTGCTGTACTGACTCTCAGGCTGGCTAGATGCCCACAGTGATGAATACTTCTGACCATTTCTACTAGGTATTCAAGCTTTCTTTGACCAGTAAGCCCAGGGGTGAGATAGCATGCCCCTTTTCTTCGGTGTTGGGACTATGTGTAAGCCTGATAGAGCTTAGGGAGAACCACCCCCATCTTTGGATGGAGGTCTGAGAAGATAACCTCTTGGTAAGTCTCTCTCAACCGAGGTGAGCAAAAGGGGGGAAACTCAGACTTAGTTCTTTCCTTCTTGACTCTCAGGCCCACAGAAACCCCAGTACTTCCCTCCATTAACTGCAGGGCACATGGCTGCAGATTCACTTATTCAAAGTCACTTTCTGATCACAGAAGAACACATACTTCATCACACACCTCAGAGCCCAGACAAGAGAAATTCCAAACTATATGGCCTTTTGATATCCATCTTCTCTCTGTCTCACCCTACGGGTTTAACCCCTATGCTTCTCTCAGATACCTTTGGATAATTAAGTTGCTTGCATCATGGAGAATAACTGTCTTGTATCTCATCAATTCCTGTCATACCAGCCCCCTACCTTAGGGGCATGCTGACCATTAAGAAACCTGTAATTTCTGACATATTTCAGTAATAATTCCCTTCGTTTGTTTTTCTATTTAACTCATGTCCACCTTGCTAATAAACGAGTTCTGAGTTCTGAGTTCAGAGTTAACACTCTGAGCAGCCCCCTGGTGTCTTTTACTTCGTGTCACCCCTGTTGTGAACGAGAAAGAATCAGTCCATTACCTTTCCCCTGGAGATCACCCCACCAGAGACCCAGACACTTCGGCCTCTCCTCTCTACAGTTTAAGCACATTTAATATCTAGATGTTTATTTAGTATCCCAGCCTAGATGGTGCAGAACAGTATCTTTGTCTTGGACACAGTCTCTGAAATCTTACAATTCTGAAGACTGGGGGTTTCGGAGATTAATCAATTTATCTGGAACCTGATGAAATTCAGCACAGGCTAAATCAACCAGCTATGAAAGTAAAAGCTATAAGCACTTTGACTTTGATGAGTTGTTGGAATTATAACAGGTTACTGAAACCCATACTGGGTACTGTAAATTATCTTTGTGGGGATACTTAGGTTATTTTGTACTGTTTCACAGACCTGGAATTTTACAAAAGCTAATTAAGTTGTACTTCTGTCTTGAGAATCAAGGCAATAATGACCATAGTACCCAAAGACTAATTTTTAAATAAGTAACATCATCACTGTAATTATTTAGCCAACAAAAAAGGGACAAGTTAAAGTAGAAGACTTTATTGCCAGGATATTATTAAATATAAACCCCAAAAGAATAAATTCATAAAAAATGATCAAGTGTTCTAGTAAAAGAGTAAGTTGTTGATAAGTTCTGCACATACATGATGTATGATATGCAAACTATGTTGGTTTTGGCCTTAGCACAATTGTTTTGCAAGAACTATACAGAAATATTTTTCTGTATCTCCAGAAATATTGGAAGCAAAGTATGTTTCTTTAATTTTTTTCACACAGAGATAATTGTGCATGTTAGAAGCCAAAGCAAAGCAGTGCTCTGAAAAAATAAAGAATTTTATTTTATTATTTTTTAAAAATATCTTTATTAAGTTATTATTGTATAGAGACAGAAGTTAAGAGAAGAGGGGGAGACAGTGAGGGAGAGAGACAAAGAGACACCTGCAGCACTGTTTCACCACTCATGATGCTACAGTTGGGGGCCAGGGGCTTGAATCTGGGTCCTTGCACTTTGTAATGTGTGTGCTTAACCAAGTGCACCACTGGCTGGCCTCCCAAATAAAGAATTTTAAACAGAAATAACTGTGCAGTGAGAACAGACTGTTTATAAAAGTGTTAGTTATCCACCTTTAGAAGAGTAGGGAAGTTTAGACCTGAGTCCTCATCACACAAACTATACTTGAGAACAAAGAGTTGCCTTCTAGAGAATGGTAAAGGAACCAAGTTAGTCAAACTGCCTCAGCCTCACACTGCCCCTGCTTCCCACCCAGGGAGTATCAGTCAGCCATCAGCCCATAGCAAGTGAAGGCTACCATCTCTAGAGCAAGGAAAACATAAGTAATTCTGGGTTGGGCACTTCAACTTTTGTCATGAAGATAGGAACAAACACCTTAATGCCTCCTGGTAAAAGTGACACCATCTCATTAGTAAAAGGTGAAAGGTTTATGCAATCTGAAAAGAAGCCAGAGTATCAGTAGGAGGGTCTCATTCCATTGACTTCCCACTCAGTGTGCCTTGGATTGGTGATCCTATACATGGCCCCCTCTGGAACACTGACTCTTCAATTTGATAATTATCTTATTTCCATTTTTATGCTAGTACTGTCTAACATAACATTATTATGTTACTGTTCTGTTTTATAGTTGACAAGGTACTTTGACATCAAGTCTCTCATTTGAATTTCATAACACTGGTGAATAAGCTTGATTATCCCCATGTCACATATAAAAATGATCAGACAGGTGAATGGTTTTCCATAACCAGTCAATGGTGGGGATGGGAATTAAAATGACATGTTCTGAATTAAGGACAAATATTGTCCCCTTTTCCCCACAGTCTCTGGCTCCCAGGAGCAAATGGTCCTGTTGAAATAAAGGGTCTATAGTGATGAGACAAAGACAAAACATTTAGTAAAACAGATCAACAACAAACATAGATGCTTCCAATTCAAACAGAAAGACAGACTGAGAATGGGAAAAGCTCTAAAACATTCCTGGACGGAAGAAGACTTAGAGTTCCAAATGGTCTTGATTAAAACCACCTTCTGCACCTGCTCCTCTGGCCCAGCCTCTGCTCATAGTGTCCAAGTCCACAGTGCCCCACTCCTCAGAGTGTGGTCCTCAAATCATCATTGCCTGGGAGAGGGTAAGGTGATGCAGATTATCAGGCTAGAAGGTAGTTCAGAAGTAGAGTACAGTATTTGTATGTATGAGATCCCAGGTTTCATCCTCAGTACTGCATATACCAGAGGTTATCAGTGCTCTCCTATCTCATAAAAATTAATTAATTGGGACCAGGCAGTGGTCCACTTGGTAGAGCTTATATATTACAGTGTGCAAGGATCCAGGCTCAAACCCTGACCTTCATCTGCAGAGGAGAAGCTTCATGAGTAATAAAGCAGAGCTTCAGTTGTCTCTCTCTCTCTCTCTCTCTCTGTTTTCTCCTTTCCTCTTAATTTCTTTATGACTCTGTCCTTTAAAAAAAGACTAATTAAAAAAGAAATACACCTGCTATCCTGCTTTATCTCAGAACACATCAAATAAGGATTTTCACAAGTTTGTGAGGGATTTAGATGGAGTTTAAGGTCTTAGAAGTCCCTCTTTAGTTCATCAGTCAATTCTTAGATATACTCTTCCACCTTGAATGGGATTTCACAACCACATCCAGCACCACTGTCCACCTCAGTTCTTCCTGGTAAAGAGGAACTGACAGTCTGTGCCCCAAACTTCCAGATATTCCTTTAGCTTTCCTGTCACACAGAGAGCTGTGTGTATATTGTGGAGTCTGACTCCTGTGGGAATGGTCTCCCTCCAGAAGCCAGCAGGAGAGATGGTCATTCCTCCAGCCCCATAGGCTGGAGTGTAGCACAAGCCCTGAGCTCACAGCCATGCAGTTGGTCATTTACTCCTTCCACCTGCAGAAGCCTTGCTGTCTCTAACAAGTGTTGTTAAAATTCGGAGGCTCTTGCGGGCTGGGATAGCTTCACGGGCGGGTAACAGAGATGACCAGAGACATACGGCTGGGCAGGGAAGCTGTATTTCTTTATTCAGGAACAACGATTCATAAACTAAGACAAACTAATCACCAAACAGAACTCTGCTACCTCTTTGCCACGGTGCAAGCACTCTCTCTTACTCTGCAACTCTCCAACTCTGGAACTCTGGAACTCTCGAACTCTGGAACTCTGGAACTCTCGAACTCTGCAACTTTGGAACTCTCGCGGGGTTCCTTGGGGTGGGGCCAAGCAGGCCCGCGAAATTAACAGGACTGATCCAATTCTCTTGGCGGGGGAGAACTAGAACCCAATGTAAAGCATACAACAATTCCCCCTTTTCTTTTTAACTAAATGACTATAGTATCAAGGGTGTGGGGTGAACAGAAACATATATCATACAGGCATTTTTTTTAAAAAAGAAACTGGCACAAACATGGAGAAACATGTAAGCAAGTAACAAGAACCAGTGTGCTGCCAAGGGAAGGCCTGAGGGGGCCGGCCATTTTTTGCCTCTGTGGGCAAAACTTTATCAGCTTAAAAAAAAAAAACATTTCTTGCCTCTGGGGGGCGTACTTTCTTGACGGGCATTTGCATGGGGGCAGGGAACGGCCTAGAGTCCCAAAGGCAGCTGGCTGCAATTTACTTACTATGAAACAAAACTTGTTATTAGCATATTTCTAATAGAGAAGGAATTTGAGACTTTTACATATCAACAACATCTTTTAACCTTTTGTTACACCCATTCAAGGTGGAGTCAGGAAAGGAAACCTCAGGCATGAGAATAATTAGCATAGCCATTGTGCGATCTACCATTTCTAATAGAGAAGGTAATGGATAGTTTTACATATCAACAAGTCTATTTAACCTTTTGTTTAGACCAACTTAGTTAAAATATATTGCTTGTTAACTAATTTTTACCTCAGACTTTAAATATAAGTTAATTTTATCTTTCTGAGAATTACGTTGAAAACCTTTTTCATTTAACTTTGACTAGTAAGAATTTAGCCTTAAAGTTACTGTTTACCAAACTTTAAACATACACATAAACATGGTCATTAATACACAAGGAGAGAAACCTTTGTTACGAAGACATGTCATTTTAAACACGAATTTTGATCTGTACTGTCTTAGTTTTTTTTGGGGGGGGTTCACCATCCGGAGGTGGCTTCTCGCGCAGCTTCACTTCTAGGAATTGCAGGTTGCGATCTCTGCACAAATCTCTGCGTACTCCAGCTTGTTTGCCTTCAGACCGGACCGGCGGCTGGAGATCTCGTGTGCCCAGTTTCGGCAGGGAGCCCGGGGGTCCGGGAGGTCCGGGATCATTCCAGAATTTTTTTTTCTTTTTAATTTTTTATTTAAGAAAGGATTAGTGAACAAAAGCATAAGGTAGGAGGGGTACAACTCCACACAATTCCCAACACCCAATCCCCATAACCCACCCCCTCCCATGGTAGCTTTCCCATTCTCTATCCCTCTGGGAGCATGGACCCAGGGTCGTTGAGGGTTGCAGAAGGTAGAAGGTCTGGCTTCTGTAATTGCTTCCCCGTTGAACATGGGTGTTGACTGGTCGGTCCATACCCCCAGTCTGCCTCTCTCTTTCCCTAGTAGGGTGTGACTCTGGGGAAGCTGAGCTCCAGGACACATTGGTGGGGTCTTCAATCCAGGGAAGCCTGGCCAGCATCCTGGTGGCATCTGGAACCTGGTGATTGAAAAGAGAGTTAACATATGAAGCCAAACAATTTGTTGAGCAATCATGGATCCCAAGCTTGGAATAGTGGAGAGGAAGTGTTAGGGAGGTACTCACTGTAAACTCTAGTGTAGTCCTGCTTTCAGGTATATATTTTGCAGTAGTTTATGGATATGTGTGCACATAAGCTCTCTCTCACAGAAACTGGTGTATATCTAGGTTATGGGACTTTGTTAGAAAGTGAACTACCTGAGATGAAATTAGAGTGTACTATTAAAGGAAAGGTCTCACCCGAGTAATGAAGCTGAAGGGTTGTCATTCCACACGTGAAGTCTCTGGATACATTCTGAGGTGAAGCATGTTGAGGTAGCAATCGTTGCTTTGGTTAGGTTGTGATCAGCAGATGCAATGTTATTTGGTTTGGATTGGGAGATGCATACGGGAAAGTGGGCCCTATGCAAGGGTTCCAGGACTGGGGGAAGTAGGGGCTCTATAGTGAAGATGTGAGGTTCCTGCTGTCTTAGGGTTCAAAAAGACAATCAATAGTTAATATTATCATCACATTATTTGTTAATTGGGTTAACTTTGAAAAGTCCCTTTGTTATGGTTTATAGAAAGAGGGCAGGCAGGCCAGCATTGTAAAAGGTGTGGGCTGAGGTGCCCAGGGGTGGCGGCCATGATAGGCCGCCGTGGCCCTGCCCCATGGCCCTGACATGTCTGCTGCCCTGCTCGCAGTGGCTGAGCAGCGTGGAGGGATCACGCGTCCAGTGCCCTGCACCACGCGGTGGAGAGCCGGCTCCTGTGGGCTGGCCTGCGTGCTGGCATTGGGCTCTTGCATGGTGGCATCGGGCTCTTGCGTGTTGGCATCGGGCTCCTGCGTGGTGGCATCGGGCTCCAGCGTGTTGGCATCGGGCTCCTGCATGCTGGCATCGGGCTCCTGTGTGCTGGCGTCAGCCTCCTGCGGGCTGCGGGGCTGTGGGGCTGCGGGCGCGGTGCATGGGGTTCTCTGGGCGCAGCCGGCTGGCTGGCTGTTTAACCAGGTGGAAACAGCAGCTCCGCGCCTCGCCTCCCACCCGATGGCTATTCCCGCTGGCTGTTCTGAGTTCACCCGAGCGAGTGGAAACCACAGAGTGGTCCAGAGATAAATGTTCCAGAACCAGCAAAACAGTCTCGTGAAGAAAGAGCAGAGGCCTTTGGAGATCTCTTCACAAGCAGAAGAGAAGGCCATAGTGCATAGGTAGCCAAATTGTCTTTACTTATCTGAGAGATGCACAGGTCAGGTCCACGTGGGTGCCATTTATTGTTAAATATTCCGACAGCTCCTGCTGGGCTAGCTTCCCGGGCGGGTGACAGAGATGCGGAGACAACGGCTGAGCAGGGAAGCTGTATTTCTTTATTCAGGAACAACGATTCATAAACTAAACCAAACTAATGACCAAACAGAACTCTGCTGTCTCTTTGCAGCGGCGCAAGCACTCTCTCTTACTCTCGAACTCAGGAACCCTCTAACTCTGGAACTCTGGCGGGGTTCCTTTGGGGGCGGGGCCAAGCGGGCCCACGAAACTAACTGGACTGATCCAATTCTCTTGGCGGGGGAGATCCAGAACAACCCAATGTAAAGCATACAACAAACAAGCATCAAGCATGGCCACTGTGGTCCTGCTATGGTGCAGTGACTTGGGTCCCCACCAGCTCCCTAATCCCTATAGATTTATCACCAATACACTGACTCCTCCTTCCTAATTCTTCTGCCCTACTAGCTCACCGCCATATTGCTGCCCTTTAGCTCCAGTGCTGTGTCAGCACTCTTGACCTCTCTACCAGTTCCAGGGTCACAATCCAATCATTGACCATCCACACCAATGCCAAGGGTACCATCCAATCCCTGATCACTCCACTCTAGTGCCCTGACCACCATAAAATCACTGACTATTAACACCAGTGCCAAAGTCATCTAATCCCTGACCATCCACACAAGAGCATCACATCTAAGCCCTGACAATATATGCCCCAGTTTTTTCCTCTGCACCTTGTATAGTAATTTTGTTATTATGACTAGCTGCCTTTCTTGTGAATGCTTTCCAACAACTGCCCTTATTTTTGCAACTAAGTTCATTTTGTTATTTCCTTTCCTCTCTCCCTACACTATAGCTCTGGCATCTATCAGGACCCACTGGCCCCAGAATATCTCCCTGCCCACTACTCATCTCATGTCCCAAGTTTCTTCCTTATTCTTGGGGTCCATGTCAATCTCTGTAGACCTTTCTCTAAGTTTTCCTCTCCTTCTTCAACCTTGACCAAACAGGAGTTTTAATTCAACATGCTACCAATTTTCAACTGCATTCAAGTGGTTTAAACAAACAAACAAACAAACACACCCCAATCTAACTCTTCTCTCCTCAAATGCATGAATTTCCCAACACAAGAAACCTGTAGTATACTTTGCAGTCTCTACTTCCCCTAATGAATCCACTCTTTCTCTGGGATGGAACTCTTTACTGGAAGCTTCAACACACACCCCTTCTCCTCACTGTCAGTCCTTGACTTGTCATTTAACTGAACATAAGTAAATTACCTCATGTACCCATCACCAAATCTCTCAGGCTATTACTTCTCTACCCATTAACCCTGCTTCCATGTCCATGGAAGCCAAGTCCTTGATGTGTGCACTAAGTCAGTGGCTAAAGTGCTATAGGTATCTGTCTCTGTCACCCCTATTCTTAAAATTATATATATATATATATATATATATATATATATATATATATGATAGATAGATAGATATAAGTGAAAGGAGATGATAGTAGTAAGTCTTCCTTCAATATGGAATGTGATGGAGACTGGACTTGAACACACTCTTGGAATGAATTATTTTACTGGCCCTCACCCCCTCTCTTAGAAAGACTGTTTTTGTACCCAAGACTGCTCTTATGACCAACATTTCTTTCACCATGTCATAAATTTCCCATAAGGACTGAAGACAGTTGTACTGAAATAGGTGGAAATTTTATCTATATTTTTAAACTATCCCTCCAATGACCTTGTGTCTTTTCCCAGATTTATTAATTTCTCTGCTCATACCCTAAGAACTAGCCTAAGAAGCACCTTGCCTTCTTACTCCATCATGTGCTATTCTCTTTTAAAAAAATAATTTATTGGGGCTAGGTGGTGGTGCACCTGGTTGAGTGCACACATTACAGTGATCAAGGACATGGGTTTGAGCTCCTGCTCCCCACCAGGGGGAAAGCTTTACGAGTGCTGAAGCAGTGTTGCACGTGACTATCTGTCTCTTTCACTCTCTATCACCCCTTCCCTTTTGATTTCTGTCTCTATCCAATAAATATATAGATAATAAAAATAAAAAATAATTTATTTATCTGTTGGATAGAGAAAGAGAGAAATCAAAGGGAAAGGAGAGAAAGAGGGATATCTGCAGCACTGCTTCACCATTTGTGAAGTTTCCCCTTGCAGGTGGGGATTAGGGGCTTAAACCCAAGTCCTTGTAACATGTACTCTCTACTGGCTGTACCACCACCCAGTCTGGGTGCTTTTTCTTTTTAAAATATTTTTAGTTTTTACTATCTTTATTTATTGGATAGATACAAAGAGAAATCTATAGGGAAGGAGTGATAGAGCGACAGAGAGATACCTGCAGCTCTGCTTCACTACTCATGAAGCTTCTCCCTTCTAGGGGGCTTGAACCTTGTGCTTGGTAATGTGTACACTTAACCAGGTGTACTGCTGCCCAGCCCCCATGTGCTATTTTATTTTAAGTCCATCTCAGGTAGTTTTCCTCTGGCTTCCACACAGTGCCTCTTCCATCAGAGTCACCAGCCAGCCCTTCTTAAAATCCCTCTGGCTCTTTGCTCCAAGACATCTTGTTAACCTTTCTATGCTGGGCACTTTGCTGTTATCTCATGAGCAATTTGTGATTCACAACTAATTTGAGAGGTATGAATTGCTTCTACTTTAGTATATTACTTATCCAAGATAAATACAAACTAATCACAAGCTCTATTAAAAAAAACCAAAGCAATTACAGAAGCCAGACCTTCCACCTTCTGCATCCCATAATGTCCATGCTCCCAGAGGGATAAAGAATAGGAAAGCTATCAGAGGAGGGGATGGGATGCAGAGTTTTGGTGGTGGGAATTGTGTGGAGTTGTACCCCTCTTATCTTATGTTTTTTTATCTGTGTTTCATTTATTTTTTTTAAAAATTTACCTTTTTGTTGCCCTTGCTGTTTTATTGTTATTGTAATTATTATTGTTGTTGTTATTGATGTCATCATTGTTAGATAGGACAGAGAGAAATGTAGAGAGGAGGGGAAGACAGAGAGGGGGAGAGAAAAGACACCTGCAGACCTGCTTCATCGCCTGTGAAGCGACTCCCCTGCAGGTGGGGAGCCCGGGGGCTTGAACTGGTATCCTTACGCCGGTGTGCTTAACCTGCTGTGCCACCTCCTGACTCCCAGTGTTTCCTTTTTATAAATAAAAATTATTTTAAAAAAACCCAAACCAAAGAATAATTAGTCAACAATTTGATCTGTTTTCTTTCTTAATTTTTTTTCAGTTACCACGTTCCACATGCTACCATGATACCAACCAGACTTCCTTGGGAAGACAACCCCGTCAATATGTCCTGGAACCCCGCCTCCCCAGACCCCTGCCCAACTAGGGAAAGAGAGAGATAGGCTGGGAATATGGATCAAGCTGCCAATGCACATGTTCAGCAAGGAAGCAATTATAGACTTTTCATCTTCTGCACACCATAATGATCCTGGGTTCATACTCCCAGAGGGATAAAGAATAGGAAAGCTATCAGGGGATGGGATGGGATACAGAGTTCTAGTGGTGGAAATTGTGTGGAACTGTACCCCTCTTATCATATGGTCTTGTCAATATTTCCATTTTATAAATAAGAAACAAAACAAATAATCACAAAGCAGCAAGATGCCAAGGAATCTCAGGTATAATAGTTCAGAAAACTTTGCCATGACTTCACTCTGGAGACATAAAGACAGATTCTGTCTCCTCTCTGGACCCCACTTTCCCCATCAGTAAAATGGGACATTGAGAGGTAGAAAACTTCCAAAATATTTAAGAGTGTGAGTCTCAGGCAGAAGTTGAAAAACAAGATCAGAAGAGAAAACGCAAGTAGAACCTGAACTGGAATTGGTGTATTGCACCAAAGTAAAAGACTTTGGGATGGGTGGGGGCTAGAGTACAGGTCCAAAAAGGATGACAGAGGACCTAGTGGGGGTTATATTGTTATATGGAAAACTTGGAAATGTTATGCATGTAAAAACTATTGTATTTACTGTTGAATGTAAAACATTAATTCCCCAATAAAGAAATTAAAAAATATATTTAAGAGCGTGAGAGAGAAACTCTAAGCATCCTTCAAAAAGAGATGTTTTATGGCAAAGGCTGGAGTCAGAGCCAGAGAGCTGTGAAGATAACACAGCAGATTGCTGTTGGTGGAAGGGTCCATCACTATCTGATTTGAACAGTAGAAGGGAATAGCAGTCATGAATGTGGCATTCAACCAGAGCCTGGAAGAGCTAGGGAAAGTGCAGGTAGTTCTGGAGTGTGTGAGGCTGAGATGGTTGACTGAAAGTAAGATTTATAGTAAGAGCTAAGCTGTTGGCTGCAGTCTTTTAGCACCTGGAGACGGCCTTGAACAAGTGATACAGACCTTATAGAAATCCCATTTTGCCTTTGAGGATAGCAGTCCACTTTAGAGAATGGACTCTTCACTTATTAAGAACTGTAGTTTTTTGTTCATTTATTTATTAGTGTAATGCTGCATATTCCAATGATTTGACTCTTAGACTTTGAGATGAAGTGGAGAAAAGGCAAGAGGCTTTTAGAACAAAGAGGGAAGGAAACCAAAATTAAAAATATCAAGGAGGCTGTGAAGACCCTGCCCTGGGACTGGTCTCTATTTGAGCTACTGCCAGAGCCTGGCCTGCATTGAGTCCTCTCTTAAAAATATACTTTTGGGGGCCAGGTAGTGGCACACCTCGTTAAGCACATCCATTACAGTCTGCAAGGACCTGGGTTCAAGTCCCCAGTACCCATCTGCATGCGCTGAGGTGGGGAAGCTTCATGAGCAGTGAAACAATGCTACAGGTGTCTCTCTCTCTCTCCCGTTTTACCTCCCCTTCCCTCAGCTTCTCTGTGTATCTATTCAAAATAAATATTTTTAAAGTGTACTTTCTGCTTAGCAATAAACTCTCACTTGCTTACTTAATAAATTGTTAGCTTAATTAGGTTATTTGCATGATAAATGTTCCATTGTCACAGCTAAACTGCAGAACTCATGCAATTCTTAGATTGCTTTCTAGGGGGGAAAGATCTGCTTGTTACATATGCTTCAACTCCTTCAATATAAACACAAGAAGAGCTCTGTGAATGGTGATATTGAGCAATTCAGTTTTTCTTTCCATATTCACCTCCATTGCCAGTGGGAATATTGAATGACTGAAGAATATACTTTTCAAAGGCTGTCACTTTAATGAGTCAGGATGATGCTATCTCATGAGGCAACTATCTCTTTTTTTGAATTCTCTGTATGCATTCAGGATACAGAGAATTCAAGGTTGGGGAAGATGACAGTTCTTTACCCAAATTTCTTCCATTTTCTCATTTCTATTTCATAATAATCCTAATGATGTATAATTCTGGGCCTGGTTTATAGATCAGGTTTGATGACTTCTCCATTAATAGGAACTCAATATTTGTCTCTAAGATTTGATGTGTTTGTCTCAAATCTTAATTATAAATCTTTTAAAAAGTATTTATTTATTCCTTTTTGTTGCCCTTGTTTTTATTGTTGTAGTTATTGTTGTTGTTGTTATTTGTTGGTCTGCTTCTAAATTCTGCTTCTAAGACCCCTTCTGTTGCATTGCTTGACTGATGATGTGGTCTATTTACATAATCATTGTTTTGCCTGCACTGGCTTAATCCCCACTGGTTTAAGCGCTTTTTCCTTCTCCCCACCCCCTATCCTACATACATCCTCTTCTGACCTGACACTTTTGCCTCAGGAGATATATAGGACAAGATTGTGATTAGAGATATCTAAATTGAACTGCATCCCCGCTTGTCAATAAAGATAGAATTGTGTTTCCAGCTCAGCCATGAGTCCCTGGTTGTGAGTCCCTGGTCATCTCTCTCCCGCCCGCGAAGCTAGCCTGGCATTTATTATTCATGTCATTGTAGTTGGATAAGACAGAGAGAAATGGAGAGAGGAGGGGAAGACGGGGGGGGGGGGAGAGAAAGATAGATACCTGCAGACCTGCTTCACTGCTTGTGAAGCGACTTCCAGGTCGGGGAGTGGGGGGCTTGAACCAGGATCATCATGCCTTTCACCATGTGCACTTAATCCACTGTGCTACCACCCGACTTCTCTTAATTATAAATCTTAATGTGTCTGTTTTCAAGAAAGCACTTAAGAGCTTCAGCCATTGACAATGTATAAAAAGTGATCTGTAGTCCCAAACTCCCTTTTATTAAGAAAATAGACCTAAAATTTCTTCCCAATGACTTCATGAATTTGCATGGCTTTGTTCAATTTGATACCATCAAGCTGGTGAAGTTATCAAAGCACATTGTGAAATAGCACTTCAGTTCTAGAGAGGAGAGTCAGAAATATAGCAAATGATGCTCCTGCTAATGGGTTTAGAAGCTCAGAAAAAGATAAAAGGATAAAAGTTCCTACTGTCAGCTTGCCTGAAATCCCAGCTCCTAGCTCTCATACTGTTCCTCTTTTAGTCTTCTGATCCACTACTTATACCTGGGCTCTATTAGGAGGCTCATGTCAGAATCCTCCTAGTAGGCTCCCCACTGAGCTATTTTCTTTACCAAGATTCCTGGCTCACCAGGTGTGTCATTCCAAACCTTTTCCCTTTTTGTTTTCCTTCTCTCTCTCTTTTTTTTAAGTGGCTGGAGCTCTATTTGAGTTACAAAATAACTGACCAATCAGAGTCTCACCCCTGCCTGGGAAAGACTACTTGGAGGTTTTTATTTTTTCTTCCATAGTTCTTACAATTGGATGTCTTTGCTCAGGCTGCCTGACCCAGAGCAGTCCAAGCTGCAGACTGACTGTTAGGGGTTTTTACTCTATTCTATTTTATTATTACTATTATTATATATGTGTGTCCCTTTTGACCCCTCCTTCTTTAGGCTGACCAAAATTAACTGTTGTTGTTTTCTCCATTTCCAGGTGACTGGGTTCTTATCCAGTGTGAGAGGAACTTGTTTTTCTCTACCTCTTCCTTCCACTCTCCTTTCTTTTTCCTCCTAGCTAATTCAAAACAAAAACAAAAACTCTTTCCTTTCACTGCTCTTTTTTTCCTTTCTCTTTTTATTGTTCTTGTCTTCTTTTCATCCTTCCTCTTTTTGACTTCTGAATTCACTGATACTCATTTGTGAATTATTTGGTGGAAGAAATCTGACTCAGAGTGGACTCTGTGTGTGTGTGTGTGTGTGTTCTCTACTTCCCTTTCTCCTCTTGCTATCCCTAGAATTTACAGTGGACAGTAGATTTGCATAATTGTCTATTTTTGCTTTCCCTTTTTTCCTTTCTCTTTCTTTTCCCTTTGGATTTTGTTGCTATTTTTTCTTGGACTGGAGGTGTTGTTTGGCTAACTGGTATTGGTTGAACTGCATCAATCCTTGCTTAAGTTACTATTGTAATTTCTCAGGTTGGGTGACTACATTTGTCATAAAGGTTTTTAATATAGCGTGGCTTGTAGTCAAAACACAGTTGAAGAACGAAAGAACAGAAAAAAAAAACATCAATAAAAAGAAAATGGTTAAATCAAAAACAAATAAAACTGCTACCACAATGAATCAAGACAGGAGCCCAGAAGAAACTCCAAATCAGTCAGAAGTAACCATAGAAAAGAAAAGTATGCAAGCAATAATAAACTTAATAATCACAGAAATGAAGACAACTATGGAGGAAAGGGCTATCAGAATTAGGGAAACAACAGATGAGACCCTCAAGGAAAACACAAACTACCTCTAGGTAATTAGAGAACTGAAAGCTGAAATAGCTGAACTAAAGGTCAATTAGCAGAACAATCTAATACTATAACTGAACTGAAGAAAGAAGTTGAGGGATGGGGAAGCAGGCTAACAGAAGAAGAAAACAGAATTAGCCAGACAGAGGATGAGCTAGAGAAAACTAAGAAAGAGGTAAAAGAGCTCAAAAAGAGATTTAGAGACATTGAAAACAACAACAGAGACATAGGGGATGATCTCAAAAGAAGTAACATTCGTATAATTGGCCTGTTAGAGGATGAAAGAGAGGAAGGGGAAGTAAACATACTAGAGGAAATTATAGAAGAAAACCTGCCAGACCTAAAAACCAGAAAGGACATTAAGATTCAAGAGGCTCAGAGAATCCCAAACAGAATCAACCCAGACCTGAAGACAACAAGACACATCATAGTTACAATGAAAAGAAGTAAGGATAAAGAAAGGATCCTAAGGGCTGCAAGAGAAAAACAAAAAGTCACATACAGGGGAAATCTCATAAGATTATCAGCAGACTTCTCCACTAAAATTCTAAAAGCCAGAAGAGAATGGCAAGACATCTATTGAGCCCTGAATGAAAAAGGGTTTCAACCAAGGATTAACATATCCTGTTAGACTTTCATTCAGACTATATGGAGGGATCAAAACCTTCTCAGACAGAACAGTTAAAGGAGGCAACCATCACCAAGCCTGCCCTGAAAGAGGTTTTAAAAGATCTCTTATAAACAAGAACATCACCATAATACTTGCCATATATTAGAGCAAATAAAAAATGTAGACTAATGGCATTGCAATTCATTTAATCCATAATATCAATAAATGTTGATGGCTTAAACTCAACCATTAAAAGGCACAGAGTGGGATGATGGATTAGAAAACAGAACCCAACTATATACTGCTTGCAAGAATCCTATCTGACCCAACAAGACAAACACAGGCTTCAAGTGAAAGGATGGAAAACTATCCTACAGGCTAATAGACCACAAAAAAGGGGCAGGAACAGCCATTCTCTTCTCTGACACAATGAACTTTAAATTAAATAAAGTAATAAAAGATAGGCAAGGACATTACATAATGATTAGGGGATCAATCAACTGAGAAGATTTAACAATTATTAACATCTATGTACCCAATGAGGATTCATCTAAATACATCAAACATCTACTGAAAGGACTACAAAAAGTACATCAATAGTAATACAATAATAGTGGGAGACTTTAACACCCCACTCTCACACTTAGACAGATCAACAAAGCAGAGAATCAACAAAGAAACAGAATCAAATGAAGAGATAGACAGACTAGACCTCCTGGACATTTTCAGAGTTCTTCACCCCCCAAAACTAGAATACATATTATTTTCAAATCTACACACACATACTCAAGGATAGACCACATGTTAGGCCACAAAGACAGCATCAGCAAATTCAAGAGCATTGAAATCATCCCAAGTATCTTCTCAGACCACAGTGAAGTAAAGCTAACATTTAACAACAAACAGAAAATTACTAAAAGTTACAGAATTTGGAAACTCAACAACATGCTGCTTAAGAACCGCTGTGTCAGAAAGACACTCAAGCAAGAAATTCAAATGTTCCTGGATACAAATGAAAATGAAGACACAGCTATCAAAATATTTGGGACATAGCTAAAGCATTACTGAGAGGGAAACTTATAGGCATACAATCACATATTAAACAACAAGAAAGAGGTCAAATAAACTATCTTACTGCACACCTTATGGACTTAGAGGAAGAGGAACAAAGGAACCCTAAAGCAACCAGAAGGACAGATATCACTAAAATTAGAGCAGAAATTAACAACATTGAATATAAGAGAAACATACAAAAGATCAATGAAGCCAAAGGTTGGTTCTTTGAAATATTAAACAATATCAACAAACCCCAGTCAGACTCACTAAAAAAAAGGGAGAAGACTCAAATAAATAGAATTGTAAACTATAGAGGAGATATCACAACTGACACCACAGAAATCCAGGAAATTATGCAAAACTTCTATGAAGAACTATACACCACTAAGCTAGAGAATCTGGAAGAAATGGAAGAATTCCTAGAAACATATGCCCTTCCAAAACTGAATCAAGAAGAACTACAAAACATAAATGCACCAATCACAGACAAAGAAATTGAAACAGGCATTAAGAATCTTCCCAACAACAAAAGTCCTGGACCAGATGGCTTCACAAACAAATTCTACAAAACCTTCAGGAAACAGTTAATACCTATACTTATTTTTTTATTGTTGTAGTTATTATTGCTACTGATGTTTTCATTGGATAGGACAGAGCGAAATCGAGAGAGGAGGGGAAGGCAGAGGGAGGGAGAGAAAGATAGACATCTGCAGACCTGCTTAACCGCCTGTGAAGCGACTCCCTTGCAGGTGGGGAGCTGGGGGCCTCGAACCAGAATCCTTACGCCAGTCCTTGTGCTTGCACAAACTGTGCTTAACCCACTGTGCCCAACTCCCAATACTTATACTTCTAAAGGTTTTCCACAAGATCGAAGAAACAGGAACACTCCCTTCCAACTCCTATGAAGCCAACATCACCCTGATACCAAAAGCAGATAGGGACAAAACAAAAAATTAAAACTACAGACCAATATCTTTGATGAACATCGATGCCAAAATATTAAACAAGATCCTGGCCAGCTGGATACAACAGTATATCAAAGATTGTTCATCACAACAAAGTAGGACTTATCCCAGGAATTCAAGGATGGTTCAGCATATGTAAGTCAATCAGTGTCATTCACCACATCAATAAAAGCAAAACCAAAATCCACATGGTTATCTCAATAGATGCAATGAAAGCCTTTGGCAAAACTCAACACCCATTCATGCTCAAAACACTACAAAAAATGGGAGTAGATGGGAAATTCCTCAAGATAGTGGAGTCCATATATAGCAAACCTACAGCCAACATCATACTCAATGGTCAGAAGCTGAAAGCATTCCCCCTCAGACTGGAGACTAGACAGGGCTGTCCATTATCACCATCACTCTTCAACATACTATTGGAAGTTCTTTCCATAGCAATTAGGCAAAAGAAAGAAATCAAAGGAATACAGATTGGAAAGGAAGAAGTCAAGCTCTCACTATTTGCAGATGATATGATAGTATACATAGAAAAACCTATAGAACCCAGCAGAAAACTACTGGAAGTTATTAGGCAATATAACAAGGTGTCAGGCTACAAAATCAATTTACAAAAATCAGTGGCATTTCTTTATGCAAACACCAAAACTGAAGAAGACATCCAGAAATCACTCCCATTCACTGTTGTAGCAAAAAAAAAATACCTAGGAATGAAGCTAACCAAAGAAGTGAAAGATTTGTATACTGAAAACTATGAGTCGCTATTCAAGGAAATAGAAGCTGATACTAAGAAATGGAAAGACATCCCATGCTCATGGATTGGAAGAATAAATATCATCAAAATGAATATTCTCCCCAGAGCCATATACAAATTCAATGCACTACTCATCAAAGTTCCACCAAGCCTCCTTAAGAGAATAGAACAAAAATGACAATCTTTTATCTGGAACCAGAAAAACACCTAGAATTGCCAAAAAAATCTTGAGGAAAAAAAAATAGAAATGGAGGCATCATACTCCCAGATCTCAAACTATATTATAAGGCCATCATCATCAAAACAGCCTGGTACTGGAACAAAAATAGGCACACAGACCATTGGAACAGAATTGAAAGCCCAGAACTAGACCCCCACACCTATGGACATCTAATCTTTGATAAGGGGGCCCAAAATATTAAATGGAGGAAGGAAGATCTCTTCAATAAATGGTGCTGAGAAAACTGGGTTGAAATATGCAGAAGAATGAAACTGAACAACCTTATCTCACCAGAAACAAAAATCAACTCCAAATGGATCAAGGACATGGGTGTTAGACCAGAAACTATCAAATACTTAAAGGAAAATATTGGTGGAACACTTTCCCACCTAAACCTCAAGGACATCTCTGATGAAACAAACCCAATTGCAAGGAAGACTAAGGCAGAAACAAACTAATAGGACTACATCAGATTGAAAAGCTTCTGTACAGCCAAAGAAACTATCACACAAAGAGACTCCTTACAGAATAGGAGATCTTCACATGCCATACATCAGATAAGAAACTAATAACCAAATATACAAAGAGCTCAGCAAACTTAGCAACAAAAAAGCAAATGATCCCATCCAAAACTGGGCAGATATATGAATAGAACATTCACTACAGAAGAGATCCAAAAGACTAACAAACACATAACCTGAAATTAAAGGACATCAGATTGTATAATATATCAAAAATACATCTTTAGAATTTTCCAGGCAGGGCTAGATAGGGATAAGGGTTATGTAAAGATACTCTCATGCCTGAGGCTCCAAAGACCCAGGCTCAATCCCCCATAAGCCAAAGCTGAGTAGTGTTCTGAAAAAGTTTTCATACATGTACAACAAGTTGATCACAGATCAGAGAATCAATAATTTTCAAAGACAAGTTGCATAACCCATTCTTTTCTCCATCTTCCTTTCTTGTTTCCTTTTCTTTCTTTGCCATTAGAATTATTTCTGGGGATAGGTGCCTGCATGGCAACTCCACCATTCCTGGCAGTCAGTTTTTTCTTTCTAATAGACAGAAAAAAAGGGGAGATAAGAGAGGAAAAAAAGAGAGACACCTGTAGCACTGCTTCACCTGTCATGAAACCTGAGCCTAGGTCCTGGCATATGGTGACAATTTTACCTCCTAGGCCCCAATCTACATTTTGTTTTTCCTTTAAAAATATTTTATTTATGTTAGAGAGAGAGAGAGAGAGACTCCAGAGCACTGCTCAGTTCTGGCTTATGGTGACTCTGGGGATTAAACCTGGGACTTCAGAACCTCATGTGATTTTTTTTTTTTTGCACAACTATTATGCTGTCTTCCCAATCCCAATCAACACTTTCTCTTTCTTCCTTCTTTTTGCCACTAGGTCTATCACCGGGGCTCAGGGCCAGCACTATAAATCCACCACTTCCTATAGCTAGTCCCTGCCTATTTTCTTTCTTCCTATATTTATTTGATAGGACGGAGAGAAATTGAGAGGGGAGAGAGAGACAGAGAGGGAGAGAGAAAGATAGACACCTACAGATCTGCTTCACTGCTTGTGAAGCATCTCCCCTGCAGGTGGGGAGTAGGGGCTCAAACCAGGGCCCTTGAGCATGGTAATTTGTGCACTAAACTTGGTTGCGATGGCCCACCTCCCCAATCAACATTTTCTAATGAAAGATTTAAGAACTAAAATTTAATCATGAAAAGTATAGTATAGAACTTTAATTAGCTGTATTAACCTGCAGCAGACCCAAGGACTCTAGAAGAGGAAAGGGTGGAATGGGGCTTGAGGACCCAGTGTCATATGGTGGAGGAAGATAACAAGTAGATGGAGGGTGAGTTGTGCTGGCACCTATCATTGGGAGGCAAGAAACTGTATATATGCAACAACAGTAGTTGTAAGTGATCATTTTTCCAATAAAGAGGTCTAATTGACCAAATGCCATCCATATAATGAACCATTAGTATTTATAGGACCCTTGGCCTCCGGGTGCATTCCTCTGCAGTCATGAGGAGGACAATCAAACTTTGAGGGGTTTAGTGACAGTATCTCCTGCCTCTGTTGTGGCTGAGTGGGTACATGTGCTCAGTCCTGGCCAGTGATCTGGGAGCCAAGGTGACATATGTTATCTGCTGGAATTTATCTGGGATTCCTTTTCTCTCTAACACAGTAATAAATGAAGTCTCAGATAAGGAGAAATGAGACTGCAAGAGTTTAAGTAGGTTTCTCAAAGACTTACAGGATTTCTATATTTGATACTAAACCCCATTGCCCCTGGCTACTGCAAGGCATTGCTAAAGGAGACTAAGAGACTGGCAGGCAGACAGTGGCATGGGAGTGTGCTTTCAAACCAGAAAGACACATTGATCAAAGCTTCCTCCAGACGGCCCTGCCTTCCCGGTAGAACAAGATTACCTGAGAAATAAATAAAATCTCCCATTTTTGTCACCCTGTACTGATGACAAGGCTCAGTGGAGATCTGTACTCTTACACCCAGGACCCTGAAACTTTAATTTGCACTTTGCCCCCAAGTTCCCACAGGTTCACAAAGCGTTTTCAAAGTACTGATACCTTAGAGAAGTGGGAATATGTGGCCCCTGCAGTTGGGGTTCTCCAGTCCCTTCTAGCCAGAGCAGTGTCTCCCCCTCTTCTGTGGTCCCTTCCAGCAGCTGCCAGCTTGCCATTCCCTCCTGTGGTCCCTGTAGGGGCTGGCTGACAGTCCTCATTGGACAGGCTGAAGAGGGCGGGGCCTGTCCCCAGAGCTCCTGGAAGGGGCCAGCCAGCCTGCCCAAGCTCACAGCAACATCACTCACCTTCATCTCTGGCCTTTCCACCTGTCTCTGCTTCCTTTTCCTTCCCTCTTCCTTTCCTTCTCAGCTTTGGGCCAGAGTTTCACAGCTAGGAAACCACCAGCCTTGGATTTTAAAGTCCTAAGATGGGAAATCACACCCATGTTTTCGGGACAGACTTCCTGGAGCTAGAAGACTCCTTGCAGAAGCAGATGAACAGCACTGAGGCATCCCTGGCAGCAGTGTGCGGGCCCAGGAGGAGTCCCCTGTCGCTGCCGGTGACAGTGGTGTATGCGCTCATCTTTGCAGTGGGGGTGACTGGCAACCTGCTGGTGTGTTTGGTGATCGTGAGGCACCAGGCCATGCGGACCCCCACCAACTACTACCTCCTCAGCCTGGCAGTGTCTGACCTGCTAGTGCTGCTCCTGGGGATGCCCCTGGAGGTCTACGAGATGTGGCACAGCTACCCCTTCCTGCTGGGATGGGTGGGCTGCTACCTCAAGACCTTGCTCCTGGAGACCGTGTGCTTTGCTTCCATCCTGAGCGTCACAACCCTGAGCCTGGAGCGCTACGTGGCTGTGCTGCACCCTATCCGGGCCAGGCTGGGGAACACCCCTAGGCGCTCGCGACGCATCCTTGGCTTGGTCTGGGGCGCCTCTGTCCTCTTCTCGCTGCCCAACACCAGTGTACACGGCATCCAGCTGTACCGCTTCCCCAACGGCTCCCTAGTCCCCGATTCTGCCACGTGTGCGGTCATCCAGCCCCTGTGGGTCTACAATGTGATCATCCAAGTCACCTCCGCCCTCTTCTTCATCCTCCCCATGGCTGTGATCAGTGTCCTCTACTGCCGCATGGCTCTCAAGGTAAGCACCCCCTCACTCTGGGTCCAAGGGAAGTCAAGACTTGAAGAAATCCAGCGAGAAAGAGCGAGAGAGAGAGGGATATATATATTTCTCATATATATATATATATATATATATATATATATATATATATATATATATATGAGAGAGAAATAGAGAAATCACAGGTGAAGCAGCTGAGATGTAATTGCCTCCAAGCAGAACCTGTGGTCCTCAAATCTAAATGTCTCTAAGAATCACTCAGGAACCCCACTGTAGGTACCAGGTGCAGCCCCCATACACAGGGAAATGCAGCCCAGGGGGTCTGAGCTGGCGCTTCAATTTAAATGTCACAAGTGGCCCATCTACAGGTGCCATGACCTGGACCTCTGTGGACTTGTCCCACATTAGCCAGCCCCACCTATTTTGTAGTCCAAGACAGATATGCAGACTTCTAGCCAGACCTCTCATTGAGGCTGCTTTGGTCCTTACACTGAACTATCAGGATAAAATGCAGAAATGTAGCATAAATGAGAGGAACTTCGGCTTCCCTTGAACAGGGTCAGGGAGATAGTGCTCATGAGGCAGAGTGTAAGGCACTGGGCACCAGAGAGGACAAATGCCAATTAGAAACAATCACCTGGTTTACAGCCTGTCTTATAATTCAAGGTTCCTCACTGTGCTCACAGTGGGAAACTGATTTATTTCTTCTCTTTTTTTTCTGCATGTAAATTAACTGAAAAGAGTTATGGTTTGGATGAGTGAATCAGACTGCTCTCCTGGTATGGTCTGTGTCCAAGTTCACAGAGATGACGTCTGACAGTGACAGTTTTATACCCACTGAAGGAGGTGGCTGGCATTGGAAGTTAGAATGGGGTGTGTGTGTGTGTGTGTGTGTGTGTGTGTGTGTGTGTGTGTGTGTGTGTGTGAAAGGCCTTGCACATGTATGAAGAGACAGAAGAAGAGACATCACAGAAATGTGACTTCCATTGGTGCCATGGCACTCTCAGTATTTGAACCTAGAATGTATAGATGACAAGGCATGCTCCCTACTTAGTGAACTATCTCTATATCTGAGAGAACCTTTAGACCCCTTGATCTAATGCTAGCATGTAATGTGCCTTCAGGAAAGCCATGTGATTTTTATCTTGGAATATTCTTCACACTTAAATGAAAGAATCACATCCCAGTCCATCTATAGCTCCCCATGGCACTAACAGTCTGTGATTCCTTAAGAAGAGAGTAGAATATGTGAGCAGAGAAATGTCTCTGGGAAAGCAAGGCAGAAGTGGCATTCACATCATCTGTTCCATAGCAACTCTGACACCAGGTACTAAATGACAATTAAAGTACTCCCAGTTTAGTGCCTCTAGGAGAAAGTGGAAATATCAGCTGTGTCAGATTTGTGCTGATATATATATATATATATATATATATATATATATATATATATATATATTCCACTTTCTCCTAGAGGCACTGAGCTTGGAGTACTTTAATTATATAATATATATATCAGCATAAGTATATATATTTCTTTTTTATTATTTATTTATAAAAAGGAAACACTGAAAAAACCATAGGATAAAAAAGGTACAACTCCACACAATTCCCACCAACAGAACTCCATATCCCATCCCCTCCCTTGATAGCTTTCCTATTCTTCAACTCTGGGAGTATGGACCCAAGGTCATTGTGCTGATATATTTTTAAACACGTAGATTTTTGTGTTCAGGTTGTAAAGATGGTTACACAAAAGCTTTGATAACATTTTGATATTCTAAAGTCAAGCTTCCAAAAACTACACAAACATATAACTGACAGAATTATTTTAGTCATTATAAACAGCTGATCAGAGGGAATAAGTAAGATTGAATAACAAACCCAGAAACCCTTCTTAGCATTGCTTTTGGGAGGATGTTTCCTAAACCTTCTATAATAGTGACAATTTTTCACTCCTCTCTTTGTAATTTGTCTTTTAAGAAAGTTTGGGGGCAGGTGGGAAGTGACTTATAGATTTCAATCTTCTTCCTTGTTCTCTCTTATGGACCAGAACTAAATAATGTAATGTTTTCATTGCATGAAATTACTGGACCTTTTACTACACACAGTTGAAGGTGAGTTAGTAAGATTTATTTTCTGAGGCACTTCTCTAAAAACCAACGTTTTTCCTCTTATTAATTGACTTCTTTTTTTTTTTAATCAGTTCAAGCACTGCTTGCAGATGGGTGGTACCATAAAAAGAGAATGTCTAGGAAGAATTTAGTAGTTCATACAAGCAAGTTCACAGATTTTAAAAAAGAATTTATTTTTATGGTGTTAGAATATAAGCTCAGGACAATGATCAGAGTCACAGTTTACAAAGGTAATTAACTCACTGAGCATCATGTTCTGCCACAGACATGTTCTCTGTATGCAATATTTTGCTTTACTTTTGTATCAATAACATATCACCACCTTTGATTTCCTCCCATATATTTCTTTTTAAAAAATATTTATTTATTTATTCCCTTTTATTGCCCTTGTTTTATTGTTGTTATTATGATTGATGTCATCGTTGTTGGATAGGACAGAGAGAAATGGAGAGAGGAGGGGAAGACAGAGAGGGGGAGAGAAAGACACCTACAGACCTGTTTTACCCCTTGTGAAGCAACTCCCCTGGAAGTGGGGAGCCTGGCGCTCAAATTGTGATCCTTATGCCTGGTCCCTGCGCTTTGCGCCATGTGCGCTTAACCCGAAAGACACCTACAGACCTACTTTATGGCTTGTGAGGCGACTCCCTGGCAGGTGGGGAGCCGGGGGTTCCAATCATGATCCTTATGCCTGGTCCCTGCCCTTTGCACCACGTGCACTTAACCCACTGTGCTACCACCCCACTTCCAACATTCTATCTTCTAGAGACTTCAAGGTAGCACTTCATGGATTGTTAAAGATTCTTTTATCTAGATGAATATCCCCAACAAACTAACAATATTAAATAAAAATAGTTCTACAGCTAGATGAGTGATGTAGATTTTGAGAAACATAGGAGTTCAAGGAGAGAGAGGACCATGAGTCACACAGCCACTGAAATCTTCCAAGGGGAGGTAGCACTTGAACTCAGCAAGAAAGAGTGCAGGCAGTGCTAAGTTCTGACATTTTCAGATGCCATGTCAAGGATCTCCTTATCTTTAAACAAGGGTATATATATATTCATCTAAACTCGAGAAAGATATGCTCTCTTATCAGTGATATTTGTGAAACAGTATTGTCCACATTGTGCTTTCCAAGATAGTCCTAGCATTCCATTAAAGAGGGAGTAGAAGGGTCCTGGTGGTGATGCACCTGCTTAAGCACACATTACTGTATACAAGGACCCAGGTTCAAGCCCCCCAGTTCCCACCTGCAGGAGAAAAGCTCCACAAGTGGTGAAGCGGGGCTGCAGGTATTTCTCTGTCTCTCTCCGATCTTCCCCTTCCCTCTTGATTTCTGGCTGTCTCTATCCAATAAATAAAATAAAGATAAAAAATTGGGGGGGGGCAGGCAATGGTGCATCTGGTTAAGCAGTGTGTACAAGGACTCTGGTTCAAGCCCCTGCCCCCCACCTGCAGGGGAAAAGCTTCACAAGTAGTGAAGTAGACCTGCAGGTGTCTCTCTGTCTCTTTCTTTTCTCTATCTCACCCTACCCCTTTCAATTTATCTCTGTCTCTATCCAATAAGAAAGAAAAGAGTGGGCAGAAGACTGCTCAAAAGTACTCTCCCTTGTGGCTGAGAAGGAAGATGTGAATACATTTAGTGGGGTGGGTGATAATGGTTGACTACTTACTGCCCATGAGGAATTACATATTGAAAGTTCTAAGAGGACCGACAATGAAGACCATGAACTCCATGAAGCTGTAACAATACCAGTTTTTATTTTCTACTGTCCATCCAGCATATAGCAGAGGACTTCTATTCTTAGATGTCAAACAGTTATTGAATGAATAAATAGGTGGAAGAAAAAAATTAATGAGTGGAAAAGTTTCTATTAGCATGCTACACAAGAGGGGTCTTGAGAAAAGTGTATGATAACTGTGATACAACTTGACCCCAGTCATCTATCTGATAGAATTAGATGACCTGAATCCAACTTCATCTCCAATTTATTGTTAAACATTTGACAAATTCTTGTTTGGTCTGCAAAATTGGTGTTAGAATTATATTTCTCAGATATTAACAGGAAGAAATGTCTTCCTTTCCTTACATCTCTTTTCACTTCCTTTACAGCTAAAGAAAGATCAGTCCCTTGAAGTGAATAAAATGCCTGCAAATGTTCAAAGACCCTCCAGAAAATCAGTCAACAAGATGCTCTGTAAGTCCTCCATTTAATTTTAGGTAGGTTAGTTTTCATAGCCAATGAGTTGAATTTGGTTTGTAAAATGCATTGCTGGGACCAGGATCAGAATTCTATTAAAACATAACTTTATAGCCTAGTATTCCTAGTTTTACACAAACTCTGATGACATATCTGTGTTGTTTCTATTTTATATATATTAAATTTTTTATATTAGTGATTTAATATTGATTTACAAAATTACAAGATAATAGAGGTATAATTCCATAATGTTCCTACCACTAGAGTTCTGTGTCTTCATCCCTTTCATTGGAAACTGCAGTAATTCTCCCATTGTTACAGATACAGGTTAACTTTATGTCTATAACTTTATATAACTATCACTATCTGTGTCTGTATCCACATCTAATCTATATCTCTCTATATTTTTGCCCATTTTTTACATTCCTGCCTTCATTATCTTTATTTTTTTAAAAAAGATTTCTTTTTTTCTAAATCTTTTAAAAATTTATTTATTATTAGATAGAGACAGAGAGAAATTGAAAGGGGATGGGAAGATAGGGAAAGAGAGACACCTGCAGTCTGGCTTTACTACTCATGAAGCTTTCCCCCTGTAGGTGGGGACCAGGGACTTGAACAGAGGTCCTTGTACACTGTAATGTGTGTGCTTAACCAGGTGTGCCACCACCTGGCCCCTTAATTTCCTTTATAAGTCACCTATTACTGCTTTTGAGTGCCCTTTTACCCCCTCTTCTCTATGATAAGGAAAACAGTGCCTGGCTTCCTCTGGTGTTTTCCAGAATTTCTTCCCTCTCTGTGATAGTACAAAAAAAAAAAAAGATTCCTGGTGACAAACACTTTAAATCCAGTACCCCTTCCCCCCCTGATCCATGCTCCATTGCTGACACTATGGTCTATTTACATAATCATTGTTTTGCCTGAAAGATCCCAACCATGTTATCCCCACAGGGTATTGCTAATTCAGTTAAAACCATAGCAACAGTTGCTAAGGATGCTTACACCTTCCCAGCATGCCTTTTGCCTCTCTCCACCCCCTTTCCTAGCCAATCCCATTCCCGACTTGCCACTTCTGTTTTTACCCTATAAGCCCACTGCTGTTCCTGGTTTCGTTCTCTTTCTCTTCTGCGTCCTGGCCTGGAGAAGAGCTGGTGTGCATAGTGGGAGGTGGCCATTTTGCTAGCTCCACATGGCCTAAACCTGCTATGCTCACACCCAACTCTGGGGCATCCACCATCAATAAAGCATTGTATCACCACACCTCCACGAGTTCCTCGTCTCTCTCTCCAGTGAAGCTAGCCCAACAGGGTCCTGGTGAAATTGAGATTCATAGCCCTCTGGTCATCTTCACCTAACATTTCTTCCCCTCTGAGAATATGAACTAAAATTCTTTATAGAGTGTAAGGTGGGAGTTCTGGCTTCTGTAATTGCTTCTCTGCTGGACATGGGCATTGGCAGGTTGATCCATACCCCCAGCCTGTTTCTATCTTTCCCTAGTAAGGGAGGGCTGTGGAGAGGCAAGGTTCCAGGATACATTGGCAAAGTCATCGTGCCTAGAAAGGTCAGGAAGGAATTATAGTAACATCTGAAAATTGGTGGCTTAAGTCTGTTTTTTTATTGTTATTAATTTAGTTAACTCTCAAAACAACACAGTAACTCACCTGCATCATTATGTGCTTTTCATGGTATCTGGTAAACCACATCTTCACTGAATTGAGCATTTGTTCCACTCTTTCCCTCTTTGTAAAGCAAGCATGTAGTTTTTGTGTAATACAAACTTTAAAATGTGAAAGCTGTGAATTCTCCATTCAGAAAATGTATCAGTGCTCATATATAAAATGGCTTATAATCCATTTCAGGGGTCAGAAAACCCTCACAATCATTTTTGGGCTTTATGGAATCTTTTCTATTACAGGTTAAAACATAGGACTAAAAGTGTTTGCTATATATTCTATATACCTGATAAACACTGATATATATAAGAAAGCACATTTATCTGTATGCATAAGATGTTCAATATATAACCAAGTGCTGATTCACTCTCCCAAAAGAACATTACAAAAATACACTATCAAGTTCTAGCTTATAAGAGACACTGATGAGTAAAAAAAAAAATTTATACCCTCAAGTTGTTTTTTTAGATAAATACAAAAAAGCAGACAGAGAGAGAAAGTACCCACAGCACTCATGCTTCCTTTAATGTGATGGAGGCCAAGCATGAACCTGGGATGTGCAAATGGCAAAGTAGCACACTATTCAAGTGAGCTATTTCACCTGTCCTGTATTTCCTGATTTTACATAGTAAAATCCAAGATTCATAAGAAACAATTCCCTCAGACTAATATGCATGTGTAATAGTCAGCATTTATGAACAATAATTCATGAAGATATATATATATATATATATATGTTACAAGAGCACTGCTCAGTTCTGGCTCATGGTGATGGGGGGATTGAACTTGGGACTTTGGAGCATCAGGCATGAGAGTCTCTTTGCATAACCTTTATGCTTTCTATCCCTGCCATGCTTTTTTTTTGCCTCCAGGGTTATAGTTGGGGCTCAGTGCCTGCACTATGAATCCACTGCTCCTGGAGGCCATTTTTTTCCATTTTGTTGCCCTTGCTGTTATTGTTATGGTTGTTATTGTTGTTGTTGGTCAGGAAAGAGAGAAATTGGGAGAGAAGGGGAAGAAAGAGAGAAGGGGGAGGGAAAGATAGACACCTGCAGACCTGCTTCACCACTTGTGCAGCAACCCTCCTGTAGTTGGGGAGCCTGGATCCTTAGTCCAATCCTTGTGCTTCACGCCATGTGGATGTAACCTGCCGAGCTACCATCTATCCCTTCCCCCTCCTTTTCCCCCTTAAACTCTAATAGTTATCTATTGTCTTGAATGTGTTTTAGTCCCCACTGGTACATGACTTTCCCTGCTAAGAAAATTAGCATCTTCATTACTCTGTCCCTGCCTCCTACTCTCAGAAAACACCTCAAGTTTACTCACTTAAAACTACAATGATAAAATAAACTGCAAAAATATTTGCCTTGGGGCTGAAGGGAAAAGGATTAAATTTTAATAGGAATTGGGTAATGGAAGTGGTAATCTCAAAAGAAGCTTCCATATAGTCCTGAAACCACGTCACTCAAGTGTACACATTACCTTGAATATATTCAATGCTAATGGAGAATATATTTAGTATGGAGACATCCAGTGTGAATACAAATTTAGATAATTATAAAATGAGTAAGTATGTACTTATCACTTCACTTCAACAATCATCAATTTATAGAACACTTTGTTCATCTATATCCTTATGTCTCTCCTTAACCTCTACAAAATTATTTTGAGCTCAATCTCAAATATCATATCTGGGAAAAGGGAAGTATTATACAACTTCAGTAGAGGAAAAATACATATTTATGGAGATTAAGTGCACCAGAGAGAAACTACTCTACCAAGCTCTGACTCAGGAACTGATAATGGGAAACTAGAAAGCCCAACTTCCTGTGTATTTGTAATCATTTCAAAATAAAAGCTATTTTTATAAGCAAGCAAAAACAATTTGGGAGGAATAATGTGCCCTAGTAATTTATAACATAAATTCTGTCCCAGTCAAAACAGGGTTATAAAGCAATATTGAACTCATGGTTACCCTTCTTTTTGCCACTTGAACAGAATTGTAAATGAATGAATACACAAGCATAATTGTTTTCAGAGTAATAAGGTAAAATTATATTTCCAGAGTAACAAGGTAAATTAAAACTGAATTTAATAGTTTTATGGTTTTAAAGAATAGCAATTGCCTGAAATTTATATTTATGTGTTTAAATTTTAATTGTACAAAGTACAAATATAATTTACTTTCCACATAGGAATGATTTCATAACTGTGCTTAAATTCAATACCGTTTTAAATTTACTTGAGTAAACTTACATTATAGAAGAAACTTTGGGGCCAGGCTGCCGGTCCCAGTTTGGGGTGCCAGTTGCTGGTCTAGCTTCACAAATGGGAGAAAGACGACCAGGGACTCATGGCTGAGCTGGGAAGCAGTATCTCGTTTATTAATCAGATACATTGCCTTTTATGCATCTCTTCACTGGAAGTGACAAGGAAAAGGAAAATGACTAGGAGAGGGGGAAGAGCAAAAAAAGAGCATGAACAGAACATAGAAAGCTTCCATCTAACCAGTGGGGATTAAACCAATACCCTGCAGGCAGGGCAGGACCCAGGTAAAACAGTGATTATGTAAATAGACCACATAGTAAGTAATACAAGCGAACCTAATGTGATGATCTAAACAGAAGGTCTTATAAGCAGAATTTAGAAGCATACCCACATTTCCCCCTTTCTTTTTAACTAATGGCCATAGTATCAGGAGTGTGGGGTGAACAGAAACCTATATTGTACAGGCATTTTCAAAAGAACTGGCACAAGACATGGAGGAACAAGTAAGAGAGCAGCAAGAACCAGTGTGATGCCAAGGGGAGGCCTGAGGGGGGCGGTTCCTGACTCAGAGGGAAAGGCCTAGAAGGCAAAAGGGCATTTCTTGCCTCTGGGGGCATCTATTGCCTCAAAGGGCATTTCCTGCCTCTGTGGGCATCTCTTGCCTCTGGGGGTGTTTCATGCCTCAAAGGGCGTTTCCAGCCTCTGTGGGCATGACCTAGTGAGGAGGGGGGGTTTCCTGTCTCTGGGAGCAGGGCCTGCAGGCAAGGGGGTGTGGTCTATAGAGTTCCAAGGCAGCTGGCTGCAGTCAGTCTTTAAGAAACCCAGCAGCGTAAAGGGAAACTCTTGTAAAGTTGTGTAAAGTGTCCAAAAGGTGTACCAGTAAGTCCAATAGAAGTGTCAGAAAGGCTTTCTCATTGAGTACTCCATAGATATCTTGCCATTCTCTTCTGACCTGTAGTGTTTGTGTGGAGAAGTCTGCTGCTAATCTTATGGGTTTTCCTCTGTAGGTGACTCTTTGTTTTTCTCTTGCAGCATTCAGGATTCTTTCTTTATCCTTATTCCTTTCCATTCTAAATATGATGTGTCCTGGTGTCTTTAAGTCTGAGTTAATTCTGTTTGGGACCCTCTGTGTTTCTTTAACCTTTATGTCCTTTATGCTGTCTAGACTAGAGAAGTTATCAGCTATTATGTCCTGAAGAATGCTTTCTTCCCCTCCGTCTCTTCCTCTGGTAAGCCAATAATGTGTATATTATTTCTTTTGAAGTCATCCCATAGGTCCCTGTTGTTGTTTTCAGTATCTGTCAATCTCTTTTTGAGATCTCTTACTTCTTTTTTAGTTGTCTCTAATTCATCCTTGATCTTGCTAATTCTGTCTTCAGCCTCATTTATTCTATTCTCTCTCCCATCTACTGTTTTATGGAGTTCATCTATTTTTTTTTACCCTTCCTGATGCTGTTTTAGCTTGTTCAACTAGTTGTGTTCTTAGCTCAGCTATTTCAGCTTTCAGCTCTCTAATAACCTTGAGATAATTAGTGTTTTCTTCCAGAGTCTCATTTGTTGTTTCTGCATTTCTGATGACAATTCTTTCAAACTCTTTACTCACTCCTGTGATTATTTCCTTAACTAGTGTTTGGATGTTGACCTCATTATTTTGTGCTTCAACATTTGGGGGGCTTTTAGCTGGACTCTTGTCCTGGTTAATTTCTCCAATATTTCTTCTTATTGGTTTAACCATTCTATATAGTATGTTATGCAGTCCCTTTCTCAGTACTTTTCAAATTACTGATCACTCTTCCCTGGATTGACTTTTGTCTAAGTAAGGTAATTGAAGGGTTCACAGTTGTGGAAACTGACAGTTGTTTCAATATTATTTTAATCCCTGAGTTAGATCTCAGTGGCTTAAAAGCCTCTTTTGTTCTTTTTCTTCCCTGTAGGCTATGGCAGCCTGAGGGCTTTTAAACTATAAGTAGGCTTCTTAGCTTAATCACTGACTCCTGACCAAGAGATAAAGCAGGGTGGGGCGGAGATAATCTAGTGGTTATGCAAAGAGACTCTCCCCACTGCTAGGCCACCAAAGTATGGATATTATCCTGAGTTTCCTAGCTAGTTCTCTGTCCCCTGGTGTCAGCACAGGGCCTTCCCACTGCTGCTCCATATTCTGAGGGCAGTAGCAATGGAGACTAACAGTTGCATTTGGTGAGTCTTAGGGGAGTCCTCTCCTCCCTTCAGCCATATTTTTGTTGGTGAAACAGACTGGAGGTGGTGTCTCAACTGGTAAATTGCCAGACTGCCTTGTGCCACTTAATCTCTCCCTAGGCTACTCTCTGTGCACGAGCCACACGTGCTTGCACTCCCCAATGATTTGATGGGTTCCTGAAGTCATTCTAGTCCTGTCTTGTTGCAGTCCCAGGTGGTTTCCTTTGGTATTCCTAATTGACCTGGGAGAGAAGAGGAGAGAAACACAGCTGCTGCTGCTCCATAGCCCCACCTCTGGAAGTCTCCCTCACATGTATAGTTTAAGATCTAGTTGATCAATAACAATGATAGATCAACAAAAGTAGAATAGGAAATTGATAGAAGAAATGGGTGAATACAATGTGAGCGTAGTAAATATATTCTTGCTTTGACTGTCCTTTGTCCTCTCGATCATACTTCTTTTCCAGTTGTTTTGGTTTTAGTGTTTGCTATCTGCTGGACTCCATTCCACATTGATCGACTTTTCTTCAGTTTTGTGAAGAAGTGGACTGAATCACTGGCTACTGTGTTCAACCTCGTCCATGTGGTATCAGGTAAAAGTCAGCTCCTTTCCTGACATTACATGTGTGTAAGTAGTCTACAGCCTCCCCACTCTGAATGTGCCCTCCCAAACACCTCAGATCTCAGAAGGCAAGGAGGCTCAGGCCTGGTTGTACTTGGTACTTGGTGTGCATCAAACACCAAATACTTGTTGTGCAGCAAACATCCAGAAAACCATGACCTTTTCATCTTAGAGAGGTAGTTCTTGCTAGTGCTCACAACTGATGTAGCTGCTGGCTTTCCCATCACCGATTCTAGTGGTCACGTGATGCAAAGAAACACCAGGAGAAATTCAGGTATGAACTTCCAATTTTATTCTGAGAAGGACAAGCTTATATAGCAAGTAGAACAAAGAACATTTTTCACATATGTCAGTAATCACAGGTTTCTAAAGATCAGGTACCCCTATGGTGGGGAGGGATAGGAATGACGAGAATTAATGAGATACCAAAAGGTCAGAGCAATTAGTTTCCATGATGTAAGACATGTTATTTATCTAAGGGTATTAAGAAAAACATAGTGGTTAAACCAGCACAGTGAGGAGATGAAGCAGAGAAGGGCAGAGCTTGATGTAAATCATAGATATCAAAGGACAAGGAAATAAGGTATGGGGGTCTCACTGCTAGGTTACTGGTAAGGATATGATGGAGTATGTTTATGTATGTTATCAAAGGGTGTTGAACTTATAGTGAACTCTAAGTGAACTTTCAAGCAGGCAGCCATTCGGTCTGCAGCAGGGGAGTGAATTAACTGAGAGAGGTTGCAGGTCTTTGTAAAGCTTGGGAGTCTGACAAAGGGGAAACTGAATCAGGGAAGCATTTCCCTCCAGGCTCTATCCTTGAAAGGGAGAAACTGACAGGTGGGGTGTCTTTCCAGACCTCCATCTCAAGGATGGGGGAGTTCCCCTATGCTTTACCATGCTTTCACATAATCTCACAAGTTCTGTCTAGATATACCAATTTATCATGGGGACTTGCCACACTATATTATACTCAAGTAGCGATTGGTTGAAATGAGATAGAGGACTTCCAGGATGGAGATATGGAGACCTAGCCACAGAGAGTTTGCTCTCTCCTTGAATGAATAGATGAGGCCATCATTGTAGAGGATACTTCATGATGATTATAGCAGGAAAATAGACTAAAGAGTGGTTCCTTTGGTTTTACTTCTACTGGCAACATGATTAAATTGTTTCTTGAATACCTATGTCTCTGAAACCTCATATTATCTTCAACTGGTGTTGACCCTTATGATAGTCAACCAAAATGTTCATGGGGCATTGGCTTCTACTGTTGGCTATTTTAGGTGTGTGTGTGCACACACGCACAAATATATCTTGCATCACTACTTTCAGACAATTTTTTTAGACAGAAAGAGAGCAGGATAGGCCACAAAAACTGGGGAGAAGTCATAGATAAGAAAGTACACAGAAAAATATTTATTTTAGGAGGCACTTAGCATTGCAAGGAATATCTGCAGGGACTGAGCCTTGATTGCTTAATTACTATTCCTCCATTTCTGCAGTTTAAAATTCTAGATGTAAGCAATGAGAACACCAATGAGCTTATTTGGATACGTAACATTTATCTCATTAATGTAATGGAAACATTTAAAAAAAATTTGGGGGGCCAGGTGGTGGCACACCTGGTTGAGTGCACATGTTACAATGCTTAAGGACCCAGGTTCAAGCCCCTGGCCCCCACATCCAGGGAAAAATCTTTGCAAGTGGTGAAGCAGGGCTGTCTCTCTTTCTCTATCTCCCCCTATCCTCTTGATTTCAGACTGTTTCTATCCAATAAATAAAGATAATAAAAAAATCAAAAGAATATTTTACTTTATTATTGGATAAAGACAGAATTGATGGGGAGATATAGAGATGGACAGAGACAGAGAGACACCTGTACCCCTTCTTCACCACTTATGAAGCTTTGCCCCTGCAGGAGGGGAGCACGGGTTTGAACCTGGGTCCTTGTGCACATGAGTACTTAACCAAATAAGTCACCACCTGGCCCCAAAACATATTCTTTACTTAAAGTAAAAGGTATGAAAAGAATGAAGCTGCCCAACATTTCACCCAAGCCAGCCTAAATGTTTCTGGGACTCTGGGACTCTTTGATCTTTCAGTACATGGCCCCTAAAGACTCAGGTGATGGATGTGTTCAGTGGATTGTTTCCTCAATTAGTTATATATATTTTCATTTCTAAAAGGTCATCCCAAGGATACTGGACTCTGGATAAATGTGTTTGCTTCTCCCTATCATGCCTCCCACTCAGTTTCACATATCTTTTACTCCCCTGTTCCAGGTGTCTTCTTCTACCTGAGCTCAGCTGTCAACCCCATTATCTATAACCTGCTTTCTCACCGCTTTCGAGTAGCCTTCCGGAATATGATCTCTCCTTCCTGCAAGGAGTGGCAGCCCCAGCATCACCCTCACAGGCCAGCTACACCACGAAACATCTTCCTGACAGAATGTCACCTTGTGGAGCCAACTGAAGACCTAGGTCCCCAGTGCCCTTATCCCTAGCCCATCTGCAGCACTGCCACCCATCTTGCCATCCTCTGTAGTGGACACTCATTGGGAAAGGAGTGTCAGGGTTGTAATTTCTCTCTGTCTCTGCACTGTGAGGAGAGAGGGTCTCCCTGTCAATTATGCATTCCTATGTTAGATTACGTACAGTTTATATGCCTGCTCCTAACTGTTCTTTACCAAATGTGAAAATTCCCACTTATGTATGGATCTGAAACCATGACCCTCCTGATGTATATCCGTCTTCACTATCCTCTCTACTCCATGTTCCTTTACTCATTCAGGAAAGGAATATGATTTACATAGCACAGCACCTACATTCTGAATAATTTCCTCTGATGAGGTGGAACAAATTCTGGAATGGACTGTCCAATTCTTATAATCCAGGGTCCCTCGGTGACACGGAAGGGATTTGTGCAGGTGCTGCTCCTCATTGTGTGATCTGCATGGTCCATGTCAGTGTTCCTCTACAGAAAGCCACCCACCACCCTGCTGAGCCATTCTGCTGCCCCTTTCTGGACCTTTCATTTTAAGGGTTCTCCTGTTACCAGGGGACTGCTCCTCAGAACAGTCACCCCACTTTTCTAGTCTCCAAATCATTCTTAGCCAGTGCTCACTAAGAATGAGGTCAGATGACACTAGGAGAAAAATGAGAGGAGTGAGAAGATTATAGAGGAAAAGTCAAAAGAAAGGGATATAGTCTCTGCCAAACGATGTTTAATTCATAAACAGATGGAGGTGTGGTACCCAATCTCAGAACAAAGACAAGTCACAGGATAGTTATTGATTCTTGATTCAGGAGTTTTCCCTAATCTCTCCTTCATCATACACAGAATACCTGCTATACATGTATCATGAATGAAGTCTACTTTCTTGATTCATCTTCTTTTATGTCATCACAAGTGAAATAGATGCTATTAAATTACATTATCTATTATTCTTATGAACACAAACTCGTGTTTCTAGCTGCACACACTTGATTTAGATGCCCTCTCAATGCCAGTCTCCCGCTGCTACCCTTTAGTTCCTCTCAATGTGCTGCCTCCTCCTGGAACCCCAACTTGGTTTATTCACACTGTAGTTGCCTCTGCCTTCTCTGTCACTTTCTACCTCTCAAGTGTGTTTCCTCATTCTCCTTTGTATTCCACTGATTTATATTTTTTCTCTTCCAGGACATGCATTTGCTGTTGCTAGAACATAGAACAACTAATAATAGATCTATCCTGTGGGTCTAATGCGTGTTTGAGCATGGATGGTTGACCCCCCGGAAATCTATCTGTCAGTCTCCCACTGGCATGCTAGGCATTGTGGTTGAGCAAGATGGGCTGGAGTATGCGGGGAATTCTAACCAGCCTATCAGTCTCACCACATCACTTTAACCCCACCCTCCCCACTCTGGTAGGCTTCACCTTCTTTAAGTTTCTATTTCCTTGTTCCAGCATCACCATTCATTCCTTCTCATTGCCTTGCTCTCTTTTTCCTTATAAGGAGATATTAGTCTCAATGGTTGGCTTGCTACCTTCCCCTGCACAGCTACCCCTTTATAAACTTGTAACTGAAACAATAAAATTTTCTGTCCACTGCCACGGTGCCCTGTTGTACCATCCGCTACCACAGTGCACTGGAAGACCACTCAGTGAGCTTATCCCTGCCGCTGCTGGCCTGAGGTCCCCTGATCCCTGCCTGTCTCTGGTGGCCAACTGACTGGGCGGTGACGTGGGAGCTGGCCCATTCCCCAGAGGAACCCAACACTATTCCAGTGGTCAATAAATCTATCATTAAATGACTTCATCTTCCATGTACTAATCCAAACAGCAATTTTAAATATCATGTTAAGAACAAAACACTCAAGTATTGGAGCTGGAGGGTTGACATCCTAGGCCTGACATCTCTGGTCATAGTCTGAAGTGAAACATGTCAAGGTGGCACTGGTTGCATTGAGATCAGCAGATGTAGTATCAAGTGGTACAGATCAAAAGAAGCATGAAGGAAAACAAGCAAGGCCCCAGAGGTTGCATACAAGACCTTACCAAGATTTATATCATTTACAAATAAATTAGTTACAAATAACTAATTTATTAGACTATAAATTAATAACAAATAACTCATCTTGTATACTGACAAGGCTGGTTGTTTCTGGTGTCCCTGATTTGAGATTATAGGTAATTTAATATTTCAAAAGAGTTATTATTAAAAAATGCATTAACAATTTAAGCCCAGTGTTAAAATTCAATCAAGTTACCAATTTGAAACATTAAGTGCTAAGATTAAAGGAATATATACTCAGAACTGGTGTGTATGCATTAGAAAGCTTGAGATGTTCAATCTATTATTCCCCTCTCATATTGACCAAATAGTGATTAGACTATAAATTAATAGGATTATATATTAACATCATTCTTGCCACCCTGGGTCTGTGTTCCTACCCTCATTCCCTCTATAATGGAGCTGAAAACCTACCCCCAAACCCCCAGTTTTTTACTTTGGTGCAGTAATCCAAACTCAGTCAAATTCTGCTTTGAATTTCCCTTTCTGTTCTTTTTTTTCAACTTTTTTTTGAGTGGGATCATCCTATACTCATCTTTCTATTTCTGGCTTATCTCATTTAATATAACTCCTCCTAGCTCCATCCAAGATGTGTTGAAGAACGTGGATAATTATTCTCAATAGCTGAGTATATATAGACCTCAATTTTCTCAGCCGTTCATCTGTTGTTGGACACTTGGGTTGTTTCCAGGTTTTGGCTATTATGAGTTGTGCTGCCATGAACATAGGTGTGCACATATCTTTTTGGATGGGTTTGTTTGACTTTTTAGTATATATCCATAAAAGAGGAATTACTGGGTCATAAGGAAGGTCCATTCCTAGCCTTGTGAAGGTTCTCCAGACTGATTTCCACAGGGTTTGAAGCAGTTTACATTCCTACCAGCAGTGCAGAAGGGTTCCTTTGTCCCCATAACCTCTCCAACATTTGTTGTTGCTGTCGTATCTGATGTATGACATTCTCACAGTAAGATGTTATTTTTTTGTTGCCTTTATTTGTATTTCTCTGAAAATCTGTGACTTGGAGCAGTTTTTCATATGTTTGTTGTCCTTTTTGTGTGTCTTTTGTAATGAATATTCTGTTCATATCCTCTCCCCACTTTTGAATTGAATCATTTGCTTTTTTTGCTTGCTAAATTTGGTGAGCTATTTTTTAAAATTATTTAATCATCTTTATTTATTGGATAGAGACAGCCAGAAATTGAGAGAAGGGGGAGATAGAGAGGGAGAGAGAAAGTGAGACACCTGCAGCTCTGCTTTACCAGTCATGAAGCTTTCCCCCTGCAGGTGGGGACTGGGGGCTTGAACCCAGGTCCTTGCACACTGTAACATGTGCACTCAACTAGGTATGCCACCACCCAACCCCTGGTTAGCTTTTTATATATTTTGGTTATTAGCCTCTTACCTGATGTATGGTATGTAAAGATCTTCTCCCCTTCTGTGAGGAGTCTCTTTGCTTTGGATGATGGTTTCTTAGGAAGATCATAAACCCTCTTATGGGCCTCTACAGGACCTTGCCCTCAATGTAGAACAACAAATGGTAGAAACTGCCCCATCCTCCAAAAGGAGGCTGGATCAACATACTCTGCCACTTGAGGAAGACTGGTCCTGAAATGAGTTCAGTCTAGAATGTTCCTAGCTATGACCATGGAATGCAAGTTAGGACTGATGGTGATGCAGAGGTTGTATAGGCTCCTGTGATAAGTATGGATAGACATAGGTCTTAGGTCAGATTGATGGGGTTTATAGTTAACTGTATTTACATACTTTACCCATATTTGGGAGCTAGTCTCTACCCTGAAGCAGTTTTCTAGACCTATTCACAATTCTGACACCATATTACTAGACAGTAATTTCAGCCCACCTGCATGTTAGCTATTGGGCTCAAGCAAAAATTAGTAAAGTCATGGTCCCCTTGGAATAAATCTAAAATAGACTACCTTGTCTTTTCCAACATGAAGATCCCAAATCTAATCTTTTATATTCTTACCTTTATGTCCCTGATTATTAAACTATTTGTTCTGCTTTATATCTTAATGCTTTTCAGCCACCAAGTTGCAGATGCTACCACGATGCCAACCTGACTTTCTTGGGTAGCCAACCTCACCAATGAGTCTCCCTGGGCCCCTACCCTATTAGGGAAAGATATAACAGGTTGGGAGTATGGATCGACCTGTCAGTGCCCATGTTTGTGAAAAAGCAATTACAGGAGCTAGACCTCCCACCTTCTGCATACCATAAAGATCTTTGGTCCATACTCTTAGAAGGATAAAGAATAGGGAAACTGCCAATGGAGGGGATGGGATGTAGAACTATGGTGGTGGGAATTGTGTGGAATTGTACTCTTATCTCACAATCTTGTCGATCATTATTAAATCACTAAAGTAAACAAGCAAACAAACACTAAGGCCAGGCAGTGGTGCACTCAGTTGAGCTCACATGCTACAATGTACAAGGACCCACATTTAAACCCTTGGACCCCACTTGTAGGGGGGAATCTTTATGAGTGATGAAGCAGTGCTGCAGGTGTCTCTTTTTCTCTCTCCCTATCTCTGTCCGTATTCAATAAGTAAAATAAATAAAAATGAAGAAATTCTTCTTTTCCTTTCATAGTATACTCTAATTCCATCTCAGGTGGTTCACTTTCTAACAAAGTCCCAAAACCTAAATATACACCAGTTTCTGTGAGAGAGAGCATATGTTCACACGTATCCGTAAACTACTGCAAAATATATACCTGAAAGCAGAATTACACTAGAGTTTGCAGTGAGTATCCCCCTAACACTTCCTCTCCACTATTCCAAGATTTGGGTCCATGATTGCTCAACAACTTGTTTGGCTTCGTATGTTAACGCTCTTTTCAGTCACCAGGTTCCAGATGTCATCAGGATGCCGGCCAGGCTTCCCTGGACTGAAGACCCCACCAATGTGTCCTGGAGCTCCACTTCCCCAGAGACCCACCCTACTAGGGAAAGAGAGAGGCAGAGTGGGAGTATGGACCGACCAGTCAACACCCATGTTCAGCGGGGAAGCAATTACAGAAGCCAGACCTTCTACCTTCTGCAACCCACAATGACCCTGGGTCCATGCTCCCAGAGGGATAGAGAATGGGAAAGCTATTGGGGGAGGGGGTGGGATATGGAGAATGGGTGGTGGGAATTGTGTGGAATTGTACCCCTCCTACCCTATGGTTTTGTTAATTAATACTTTCTTAAATAAAAAAAAATAAGAACCAAGCATTAAGACTCTTTTTTTAACTACCGGCTATTTAATGAGTTATGATTATACTGTGATGGCTTCCAGATCTGAAGGACAGAATAGTATAGTAAGTCTCAGGGACTGATGGTACTGAAATATGCAAGTCCCAGCTCTAAACTGCCTTTCAACTAAAGACCCCATCCTACGGATATGGTTTGCTGGTTTCTGATGTCACTGTGTCCTCACTGAACAGTAATCTTCAAAATGATTCAATCTCTTAAAAATCTCTTTGAAGGGAGTTGGGCTGTAGCGCAGCGGGTTAAGCACAGGTAGCGCTAAGCACAAGGACCCACATAAGGATCCTGGTTCAAGCCCTGGCTCCCCACCTGCAGGGGTGTCGCTTCACAAGCAGTGAAACAGGTCCGCAGGTGTCTATATTTCTCTCCCTCTCTCTGTCTTCCCCCTCCCCTCTCCATTTCTCCCTGTCCTATCCAACAACAATGACAACAATAATAACTACAACAATAAAACAACAAGGGCAACAAAAGGGAATAAATAAATAAAAATAAATATAAAAAATAATTTAAAAAATCTCTTTGATAATTACAAGCCAACTTTAATGACTCAAAATCCTCCAGCAATGGTTTATTATCATAGAGCATAGATCTCTGGTTATCTGATAAATAAGTTGGAAGACACGGCAAAACAATGCTTTAGAATTGAAAGGGAAATGAGTTTTCATTTTGTCTTTTTTTGTTTGTTTGTTTTATCCTCATTATTTCCTCTTAGATTTTTATATTAAGGGGCTGGGCAGTGGCACACTTAGTTGAGTGCACATATTACCTACCAGGCAGGAGAACCAAGATTCAAGCCCTCACCCCCCCATGGGGCACTTCATAAGCAGTGAAGCAAATATACAGGTGTCTCTCTTTCTCTTTACCCCTCCTCTTTCCATTTCTTTCTGTCCTACCAAATAAAATAGAAAGATTTAAAAAATAAAGAAATTAAAAATTATATTGAAAAATAATTTGCTTAACATCTAGGTATTAAGTGACCTGTATCAGATAATGAATTTCCTGGTCTCAAAAACATATCTAGTAGAAATATGCTTATTTTTATGTTGTAAAAATAATAATTTGAATCTAATTGGAATAATACACTGCCAGTGAAAATTCAAAAGTGTTTGGTCAAGTCCAGGACAATAGATTTCATTAAGTGTGCACTATTCCAGTCTTTAGGTCCATGGTCATTCAACAATTTGTTTGGCTGTGTATGTTAACTCTCTTTTCAGCCACCAGGTTCTGGATGCCAGCACGATGCCGACCAGACTTCCTTGGACAGACGACCCTACCAATGTGTACTGGAGCTCCACTTCCCCAGATACCCACCCTACTAGGGAAAGAGAGAGGCAGACTGGGAGTATGGATTGACCAGTTAACGCCCATGTTCAGCAGCGAAGCAATTACAGAAGCCAGACCTTCCACCTTCTGCAACCCACAACGACCCTGGGTCCATACTCCCAGAGGGATAGAGAATGGGAAAGCTATCAGGGGAGAGGATGGGATATGGAGATCGGGTGGTGGGAATTGTGTGGAACTGTACCCCTCTTATCCTATGGTTTTGTTAAAGTCTCCTTTCTTAAATAAAAAGGGGGAAATGTGCTAAGATGTAGTGTGTGTGTGTGTGTGTGTGTGTGTGTGTGTGTGTGTGTGTGTGTTTGTGTGTGTGTGTGTGTGTGTATGCACCAGGGTCTTACACACACATAATTCCACAACTCTCTGGCCAACTTTTTAATTTCAGATATATAGAGAGGAGAGACATCACAATACTATTGCCTGTGGAGCTTTACCTGGTGCCATGCATGGCATTCTCTATAGTGCTGGGGCTTGAACCTAGTTGGTCATGTGTGATAAGTTGTCCTCTCTAGCAGGTGAACTATTTCTCAACCCTTCCCAAATTGAGGTTATATATATCTACATATATATATATTCTAAATGGAAATATATATGTTACCAGTCCTATAGTTAACTTATATAATGTTATAGTTCACACAAAGTTAGCAAACAAAAGGGGTAAAGCCAAAACTCAACTGTTTTAGTGCTACCCCATAGCAGGCCTCCTCATCTTTCAAATTCCTTGTGATCACTGAGTTTCAAAATAATTTAGAATAGTTTGGATGAGACCAAAGAGTAACTGTAACTGATAAGATATTGATAATTTAAGCCTCCTGAAATGACACCCTGGCTTCTGGAATCTCTAATAATGCACAAACTTAGCAAATCCAAAATGTTGTTTGCAAATTAGCTAGCCAAGTCTAAAGAGAGAACAGATTTTTCATCTGAGATCCGAAAACAAGTGTTAAAGGCTACAAAATCATCTGAAACAGAATCCATTATTCTTTAGTGTGACTTGTTCTCATGGTGAAATGGTTTATAACTTTGATTAACTGCCCAAAGTAATATGAGTTAAATTGTTCTAATCACTTTTGCAAAGTGCCCTGAGCAATCTTACATAAAGATAATCTCAGTGTGTGTGTGCTATAACTAAATGAAAGAATTGCAAGATATTTTAAGTGTCATTAGTCTGATATAATCACCCAATATGCATAAAGAGTATCTGTTAAGAGGTGAATTTTAGGTTTCTTGACTGGTGTGCATAAGCAGATTGTTAAATATTCAAGGCTTCTGTGAGTTTACACTTGCTTTCATCTGATTCAAAGCTTGAAATCAGATACACTGTGAATATTTACACTACAGCAATTGGGAAGCATTGCATGTCAGGCCTTTTCAATACCCAGGACCCAGTTCATCAGCATACCACTGACAAGTTGCCTTCTTGCTATAACACATGATTTGTCTGTAGAATAAATGACTGAAGACACTTCTATAATTATAGACCACTTCAAGTTGTGGTTTACTCACCAAAAAGAACTTATAGTTTGTTGATGGTGCTTGGGAGCTGAAGATGACAAAAAGAGGGACCTGTGGCAGATGAAGGTGTTTCACAAGTGTTAGATAGCAGTAGGCTCTGGAATATGATTCTCAGTAAAGTTAAAACATGTCTAAAATTCTCCTGTCTGATTCAAATGTGTATCTCATCAAGAAACAGCCTCAATAGACACACTGAGGAGAATTTTTGACTGAACATCTTGGTGACCTCACAGTTTGGTCAAATTGCCATACAAAATTCACCATCATATGACTCAGACATACTTTTCACACAATCACTTCTATGGTTCCTGACAATTATCTGGTAAGTTTCACTTTTCTGTAGAATATGTATGACTTATATTAGGAAGACAGCTATGCTCACCACTATACCACCAACGCCTCTATGACTTATATTAGGATGAACAATGTCCTACCTCCACTTCTGGACACAATCACTAGGAACACCTCTCATGTCTAGGCCTTGAATTTCTACCTCAAATATCATTTTTCTTTTAAATCAGAAATACTTTTAAGTTCTAAATACCTGTGTATTAATTGACTTAGAGATATATTTTTCTTAATGGGGAAAATCAAGATATTACAGAGCCAGAAATGTAAAAATCTTTAAATTTTTTATGAGACTATTTCCAGTATTATTATATTTTTATACCCCAGGTACTATCAAGATATCTTGGAACCATCTTACAGAATTTAAGTGAATATAATGTGACAGCCACTAAGAAATTAACTGAAACATCATTAATCCCTTCCCAGGAAGATTTGGCGCTCATAATTTCAATTTCTAGGCATTGCAAAAACAAAACAAAACAAAACAAAACAAAAGGCATGGAATGTATGTTTGCCCATAATTACCCTCATTTTTTAAGTTGCCACCAGGATAATTGCAGGGGCTCAGTGCCTGTGCAACAAATTCACCACCCCCAGTGATCATTTTTTTCTTTCTGCTTTCTTTTATATGAGGGGACGAAAAGAAATTTGAGGGGTGGAGGAAGAGAGAGACAGAGAGAGAGGGAGAGAGCGACCTGTAGTACTGTTTCACCACTCATGAAGCTTCCCCTTGCAGGTGGGGACTGGGGACTTGAACCTGGATCTTTACACATGCTAATGTGTAATGTGTACATTCAACTGGTTGCACTATTGCCTGGTCCCCTTGCCCATAATTCCTATTGTGTTTATTTGTGCACTAGAAGAAAGTGTAACTACAAAATGGAAAAAAAATAACACAATATCTTTGATACTATTTTTTCCACACCTAATGTATTTTCAGAGGAAATATTGAAGACTTCTTAGAGATATCAAAAAGATACTTTTCTGCCCCTAAATAGATGAGCTATTTTTAGATGAGCTATTATTTTATTTTAAAAAATCATTTTACTGGGGCTGGGCAGTGGTACACCTGGTTGAGTGCACCTATTACAATGCACAAGGATGCTGGTTCCCCACTTGCAGAGCGTAGGCTTCACTAGTAGTTAATCAGTGCTGCAGGTGTCTCTCTTTCTCTCTCCTTCTCTCTCACCTCTTCTCCCTTTCAGTTTCTTTCTGGCCTGTGAAATAAATAAATATTAAACAAATAATAAAATATTTTAATTAATTATTGGGTAGGGGCAGATTGAGAGGGAAGGGAGAGACAGAAAGGGAGAGAGACAGAGAGACACCTGAAGCTTTACTTCACCACTTGTATGCATACATACACATACACATGCATACACATCTATATATATCACTCTCTTTCACTGGGCTTACTGGACACCACACTCACTTGTGAAAACTTACCAAGCATTCCTCTAGTCATATCTTTCTACCTAAACTGTCAAATAGCTACTTAACTCTTTTGTGTGAGCCCATTTTTGCATGCACTCATGCACACAGCAAACTATTCTCATAAGATGGGATGATAGATAATTTGATGCTTTAAAATATTTTGTTCTTATAAATTTGACTAATGACAAACCAAAACACTTAGAATAACACCCTCAAACTACCACATGCTACACAGACCCTGCATGAAAGGGGGCACCAATGAATTTGATTCCCCACAATCCCACTAATATTCACATTACAAAAATGTCCTAGCTCATGATAAGCTCATGGTCTTTGTGCTGGCTAGCTGTCATGTCTGTTAGCTTGCCATTTTAGCTCATGCAGATCTCTTTCAAAATCACATCTCACAAGTGGGGATGTGGCCTAGTAGCAAGAACTCAATATCTGTATGCATGAGACCCACATTCTACCACAGATATACATGTATGTCTGTGTGGTGCATGGTGTTTTGGTCTGTCTCTCTCAGAGGGTTATTTTCATATCAAAAGATAGGAACAGAGAGAGACACAGGAAAAAGGGAAATATACCACAGCACCAAGGCTTCCCCTAGTGCAGTGAAGGTCAGGTTTCAACATGTGCAAGATAATTCACCTGGAATGATGTCTGCTTTGCCACATTACATCACACTTTATTTATCGCTGGTCTGTCTACTCTAATAGAAAATAAGTGTCAAGAAGTCAGGGACGAGGCCAGGTGGTGGCATACTTGGTTGAGTGCACATGTTACAATGCACAAGGACCTGGGTTCAAGTCCCTGGTCCCCACCTGCAGGGGGAAAGCTTTGCAAGTGGTGAAACAGTGTTTCACGTGTCTCTCTGTCTTTCTCCTTCTCTATGATCTCCTTCCCTCTCAATTTCTGGCTGTCTCTATGTAATAAATAAATAAAGATAATTTAAAAGAATTTAAAAAAAAGAAGTCAGGGAATATGTCTCACTCACTACTCTGCTTTTCAGCATCCAGTACATGGCCTAGAACATAGATATTTGATAATTACTTTTGAATGGTTTGTGGACTTGGATATAAATTACTTATGTGGAAGGGCGGGGACTTCCGGAGGCAAAGCTACGAGCAGCAGATCACTTTCTCTCCTCTCCTCTCCCCTCCCAGATCAACTAGGAATACCAAAGGAGACCACCCGGGACCGAAACAAGACAGGACTAGAATGACCACAGGAACCAGTAAATCACAGGTGAGTACAAACACGTGTGGCTGGTGACAGAGAGGAGAGAGGGGCCTAAGGAGAGATTAAGTGACTGCTAACAGTTCAGCAGTTGATCAGTTGAGACACCACCTCCAGTCTGCTCCACCAACAAGAGGACAGCTTAAGGGAGGAGAGGACACCCCAGAGACTCACCAAGTGCAACTCTGAGTCTCCATTGCTACTACCCTCAGAATCTGGAGCAGCAACAGAAAGGGACACCAGGGGACAGAGATCTAACCAGGAAACTCAGAAGACCTATACCTCAGTGGCATAGCTGAGGGGCTGTGAAAGTCTCTTTGCATAACCACTGGATTATCTCTGCCACACCCTGCTTTATCTCTTCGTCAGGAGTCAGTGATTAAGCTAAGAAGCCTATTGATAGTTTAAAAGCCCTCAGGCTCCCATAGCCTACAGGGAAGGAAAAAAAAAAGAAAGAGGCTTTTAAACCACTGAGCTCCAACTCAGGGATTGAAATAACTGTTAACTTCCACCACTGTGAACCCTTTAATTAATTTACTTTGACACAAGTCAATCCAGGCAACAGTGATAAATAATTTGAAAAGTACTGATAAAGGGAATTCATAACATAATATATAAAATGGTTAAAATAACAAGAAAAAATATTGGAGAGTTAAACCAGGACAAGAGTCCAGATAAAAGTCCCCCAGAGGGTGAAGCACAAAATGAGTTCAATATCCAAACATTAGCTAAGGAAATAATAACAGGAGTGAGTAAAGAATTTGAAAAAATTGTAATCAGAAATGCAAGAACAACAAATGAGAATATGGAAGAAAATACTAATTATCTCATGGTTATTAGAGAGCTGAAAGCTAAAATCGCTGAGCTAAGAATGCAACTAGCTGAACAAGCTAAAACAGTATCAGAGCAGGGCAACAAAATAGATGAACTCCAGAAAACAGTAGAAGGCAGAGAGAATAGAATCTATGAGGCTGAAGACAGAATTAGCAAGATTGAGGATGAATTAGAGACAACTAAAAAAGAAGTAAGAGATCTCCAAAAGAGATTAAGAGATGCTGAAAACAACAACAGAGTCCTATGGGATGACTTCAAAAGAAACAATATATGCATTATTGGCATACCAGAGGAAGAAAGAGAAGGAGAGGAAGAAAGCATTTTCCAGGCCATAGTAGCTGAAAACGTCTCTAGTCTAGACAACATCAAAGAGATAAAAATTCAAGAAGCCCAGAGGGTCCCAAACAGAATTAACCCAGACCTAAAGACACCAAGACATATCATACTTAGAATGGAAAGGAATAAGGATAAAGAAAGGATCCTGAAGGCTGCAAGAGAAAAACAAAGAGTCACCTACAAAGGAAAATCTGTAAGATTAGCAGCAGACTTCTCCACACAAACACTACAGGCCAGAAGAGAATGGCAAGATATCTATCGACTGCTCAATGAGAAAGGCTTTCACCCAAGAGTACTATATCCTGCTACACTGTCATTCAGACTAGATGGAGGCATCAAAACATTCTCAGACAAGCAACAGTTGAAAGAATCAACCATCATCAAACCTGCCCTGAAAGAATTTCTGAAAGGTCTCCTATAAACAACCAGACCACCACAAATAGGACATATATCAAAACACTCTAAAACTCTACAAGAATGGCGTTAAAATATCTTCAATCTTTGATATCAATGAATATCAATGGCCTGAATTCACCTATGAAAAGACACAGAGTAGGAAGATGGATCAGAAAACACAACCCAACAATATACTGTCTACAGGAAACCCACCTAACTCAACAAGACAAACACAGACTTAAAGTGAAAGGATGGAAAACTATCATACAAGCCAATGGCCCACAAAAAGGGCAGGAGCAGCTATTCTCATATCTGACATGATAGACTTTCAAATAGATAAGATTAAAAAACATAGGAATAGACACAACTTAATGCTCAAAGGATCAGTCAATCAAGAGGACTTAACAATTATTAACATCTATGCACCCAATGAGAAGCCATCTAAATACATCAAACTTCTACTGAAAGAGCTACAGCAATATATTAACAGTAACACAATCATAGTAGGGGACTTCAACACCCCACTCTCTCAACTTGACAGATCATCCAGGCAGAAAATCAATAAAGACATAAGGGAGCTAAATGAAGAGATAGATAAACTAGAACTATTGGACATTTTCAGAGTCATTCATCCCAAGAAACTGGAATACACATTTTACTCAAATCCACATGGGTCATTCTCAAAGATAGACCATATGTTAGGCCACAAAGACAGCATCAGCCAATTCAAGAGCATTGAAATCATCCCAAGCATCTTCTCAGACCACAGTGGAATTAAACTAACACTTAACAATCAACAAAAGATTAATAACAGTGCCAAAATGTGGAAGCTCAACAGTACACTTCTTAACAACTTCTGGGTCAAAGAGGAAATCAAGGAAGAAATCAAAATGTTTCAAGAGTTCAATGAAAATGAAGACACAAGCTATCAAAATATTTGGGACACAGCTAAAGCAGTCCTAAGAGGGAAGTTCATAGCTATACAAGCACACATTAGGAAACAAGAAAAGGCACAAATAAACAGCTTGATTGCACATCTTAAAGACCTAGAAGAAGAACAACAAAGGAATCCTAAAGCAACCAGAAGGAAAGAAATCACTAAAGTTAGGGCAGAAATAAATAACATTGAGAATAGGAAAACCATACAAAAGATCAACGAAAGTAAATGTTGGTTCTTCGAAAGAGTAAACAAAATCGACAAACCTTTAGCCAGACTCACAAAACAAAAAAGGGAGAAGACCCAAATAAATCGGATAGTAAATGAAAGAGGAGATATCACAACAGACACTGCAGAAATTCAACATATCATGCGAGGCTTCTACGAACATCTGTATGCCACCAAGCTCGAGAACCTGGAAGAAATGGATGATTTCCCAGATAGCTAACAACTTCCAAAACTAAGTAAAGAGGAAGTGGATAACATGAACAGGCCCATCACAGCTAATGAAATTGAAACAGTTATCAAAAATCTCCCCAAAAATAAAAGTCCTGGACCAGATGGTTTTACAAATGAATTCTACAAAACCTTCCAAGAAGAACTAATACCTCTACTTTTAAAAGTCTTCCAGAAGATTGAAGACACTGGAATACTCCCTGCCAGCTTCTATGAAGCCAACATCACTCTGATACCAAAAACAGACAGGGACACAACCAAAAAAGAAAACTACAGACCAATATCTCTGATGAACATAGATGCTAAAATAGTGAACAAAATTCTAGCCAACCGGATACAACAGTATATCAAAAAGATTGTTCATCATGACCAAGTGGGGTTTATCCCAGGCATGCAAGGTTGGTTTAATATATGTAAATCAATCAATGTGATCCACCACATCAACAAAGGAAGACCAAAAACCACATGGTCATATCAATAGATGCAGAGAAAGCCTTTGACAAAATACAACATCCCTTTATGATCAAAACACTACAAAAAATGGGAATAGATGGAAAATTCCTGAAGATATTGGAGTCTATATATAGCAAACCTACAGCCAACATCATACTCAGTGGTGAAAAACTGGAAGCATTTCCCCTCAGATCAGGTACTAGACAGGGCTGCCCACTATCACCATTACTATTCAACATAGTGTTGGAAGTTCTTGCCATAGCCATCAGGCAGGAGCAAGGAATTAAAGGGATACAGATTGGAAGAGAAGAAGTCAAACTCTCCTTATTTGCAGATGACATGATAGTATACATGGAAAAACCTAAGGAATCCAGCAAGAAGCTTTTGGAAATCATCAGGCAATATAGTAAGGTGTCAGGCTACAAAATTAACATTCAAAAGTCAGTGGCATTCCTCTATGCAAACACTAAGTTAGAAGAAATTGAAATCCAGAAATCAATTCTTTTACTATAGCAACAAAAACAATAAAATATCTAGGAGTAAACCTAACCAAAGAAGTGAAAGACTTATATACTGAAAATTATGAGTCACTACTCAAAGAAATTGAAAAAGACACAAAGAAGTGGAAAGATATTCCGTGTTCATGGGTTGGAAGAATTAACATCATCAAGAGGAACATATTACCCAGAGCCATCTACAGATTTAATGCTATCCCCATCAAGATCACAAGCACATTTTTTAGGAGAATAGAAAAAAATGCTACAAATGTTTATCTGGAACCAGAAAAGACCTAGAATTGCCAAAACAATCTTGAGTAAAAAGAACAGAACTGGAGGCATCACACTCCCAGATCTCAAATTGTATTATAGGGCCATTGTCATCAAAACTGCTTGGTACTGGAACATGAATAGACACACTGACCAGTGGAATAGAATTGAGAGCCCAGAAACGAGCCCCCACACCTATGGACATCTAATCTTTGACAAAGGGGCCCAGACTATTCAATGGGGAAAGCAGAGTCTCTTCAACAAATGGTGTTGGAAACAATGGGTTGAAACATGCAGAAGAATGAAACTGAATCACTGTATTTCACCAAATACAAAAGTAAATTCCAAGTGGATCAAGGACTTGGAATTAGACCACAAACTATCAAATACTTAGAGGAAAATATTGGCAGAACTCTTTTCCACATAAATTTTAAAGACATTTTCAATGAAACAAATCCAATTACAAAGAAGACTAAGGCAAGTATAAACCTATGGGACTACATCAAATTAAAAAGCTTCTTCACAGCAAAAGAAACCACTACCCAAACCAAGAGACCCCTCACAGAATGGGAGAAGATCTTTACAGGCCATATATCAGATAAGAGTTTAATAACCAACATATATAAAGAGCTTACCAGTCTCAACAACAAGACAACAAATAACCCCATCCAAAAATGGGGGGGGGGGAGGACTTGGACAGAATATTCACCACAGAAGAGATCCAGAAGGCCGAGAAACACATGAAAAAATGCTCCAAGTCTTTGATTGTCAGAGAAATGCAAATCAAGACAACAATGAGATATCACTTCACTCCTGTGAGAATGTCATACATCAGAAAAGGTAACAGCAGAAAATGCTGGAGAGGATGTGGGGTCAAAGGAACCCTCCTGCACTGCTGGTGGGAATGTCAGTTGGCCCAGCCTCTGTGGAGAACAGTCTGGAGAACTCTCATAAGGCTAGAAATGGACCTACCCTATGACCCTGCAATTCCTCTCCTGGGGATATATCCTAAGGAACTCAACACATTCATCCAAAAATATCTGTGTACACCTATGTTCATAGCAGCACAATTTGTAATAGCCAAATCCTGGAAGCAACCCAGGTGTCCAACAACAGATGAGTGGCTGAGCAAGTTGTGGTCTATATACACAATGGAATACTACTCAGCTGTAAAAAATGGTGACTTCACCGTTTTCAGCCGATCTTGGATGGACCTTGAAAAAATCATGTTGAGTGAACTAAGTCAGAAACCAAAGGATGAATATGGGATGATCTCACTCTCAGGCAGAAGTTGAAAAACAAGATCAGAAAAGAAAACACAAGTAGAACCTGAAATGGAATTGGCATATTGCACCCAAGTAAAAGACTCTGGGGTGGTTGGGTGGGGAGAATACAGGTCCATGAAGGATGATAAATGACATAGTGGGGGTTGTATTGTTAAATGGGAAACTGGGGAGTGTTATGCATGTACAAACTATTGTACTTACTGTTGAATGTAAAACATTAATTCCCCATTAAAGAAATAATTTAAATAAAAATAAATAAATAAATTACTTATGTGGCATAATCTTTGGCATGGTAAATAGCATAATACTGTGTTTAGTATTACTTAGCCTAATACAGGTCTACAAATCACTTCCAAGTATGAAATTGAAAATGACTCTCTGCTGTTTAACAAAAGATGTGTAAAATTTCATAAGCACATGTTTGAGGCTGTTGGACTAGAGGAAAGCTTTAAAAAGTGAAGGATAGGGGAGTCGGGCTGTAGCGCAGTGGGTTAAGCGCAGGTGGCGCAAAGCACAAGGACCGGCATAAGGATCCCGGTTCGAACCCCGGCTCCCCATCTGCAGGGGAGTCGCTTCACAGGCGGTGAAGCAGGTCTGCAGGTGTCTATCTTTCTCTCCTCCTCTCTGTCTTCCCCTCCTCTGTCCATTTCTCTCTGTCCTATCCAACAACGACAACAACAATAATAACTACAACAATAAAACAACAAGGGCAACAAAAGGGGATAAATAAATAAAATAAATATATAAAAAAGATAAAAATAAAATTAAAAAAGTGAAGGATATTTAGCTGATGTGAAATAGTACTCACTATTTTGTTTGACAGAGAAAGAATAAGGAATAACATGGAAAATACAAGGGAGGTCAGAGTACACGTTAGTTCACTTAATGAATATTTATTGATGTCCTATTATGAACTTGCTAGGCATTATTCTAAATGGCAGAAATTTGAGAATGAATGAAACAGACAAAAAAAGAAAGAAAGAAAGAAAGAAAGAGAGAAAGAAAGAAAGAAAGAAAGAAAAAGAAACAGAGACAAATACAAACACAAATTATAGCCCGATAAAAGGTCTGTGTTCTAGTGGGAAGAGTTAGTCAATGAGGAAATAAACCAACAATTTCCCAGCACTCAGAGGAAAGCCCGAGGCATTTGCGGTCTTCTTAGACATCTGCAAATTGCTGAAGGGCTAGCAGTGGAAGTTCTGAGCCTGCTACCTAGGGGGTGGGCTCTGAATCCTGTGCTGCTCTTATTCCCTGCTTGAAGCCTTTTTTTAAATGAATCAAGAAATTTATCTGGGCAGTCGGGCAGTAGTGCAGCGGGTTAAGCGCACATGGCGCTAAGCGCCAAGGACCCACAGAAGGATCCCGTTTCAGACCCAGTTCCCCACCTGCAGGGGGAGTTGCTTCACAAGCAGTGAAGCAGGTCTGTAGGTGTCTGTCTTTCTCTCCCCCTCTCTGTCTTCCCCTCCTCTCTTCATTTATCTCTATCCTATCCAACAACAACAACAACAATAATAACTACAACAACAATGAAAATAAACAAGGGCAACAAAAGGGAAAATAAATAAATATAAAAAAAGAAAAATTATATTTCAAAATTATTATAAAAAAAAGGAATTTATCTGAAGGTATGTACTCATTTCAGAGACTGTTGATAGCCACAGCTCTGCCACCAGCTCAGGGTGTGTCACCTTGGAAAGGCCAGGTTTCTGCTTTGGATTCAATACACTGTTGCTTGAGGGAGGAGGGGAGGGGGAAATTAGATTGTGTCCCCGTCTAGAAAATGAAGAGTCTCAGATTTGTTTTGATAGATGTCCTGGAATTTGGCAATAGACACAACAGCCCTGGTCTGGCCATCTGGGGACAGGAAAAGACAGTGACAAAAGACCAATGGTGAGTGACCAGGAAGAAGGGCACCAGACAGCCAGGGCCTTTCTCCTCAAAGCATGATTCCTGAGCAGCCCCACCAGTATACCTGGGTTCTGTAATTCCCTCCTCAGACTATATAGTGAGAATCTACGGTGGTAGTGGTGGGGGGGTTGGTGGTAACCAGTTAAGCGTACATATTATGAAGCACAAGGACCCGTACAAGTATCAGGGTTCTAGCCCCAGCTCCCCATCTGCAGGGAGGTAGTTGCTTCACAAGCAGTGAAGCAGGTCTGCAGGTGTCTATCTTTCTCCTTCTCTATCTCCCCCTCCTCTCTCAATTTCTCTCTGTCCTATTCAATAAAACAGAAAAAAATAGGCCACCAGGAGTAGTGGATTTGTAGTGCAGGCACTGAGCTCCAGCCATAATCCTGAAAAAAAAAAGAGAATCTACACTGCAGCAGTGGCCCCCATACACATACATACACACACACACACACACACACACACACACACACACACACACACACACACACACACTATTACTCCTCTGTGTGGTACAGTTGGAAGCCTTTGGAGTCAGGAGAATATCTGCATTTTTAATAAGCAGTAGATGGGGCCAAAGTTGGCATTGGTTAGATCTGATATTTGTCCTTCTCACCAAAGAGAGGTTGGCTAGGGCCTGGCTAAGCACTTCCCCCTCTGGCTGGCATGTGGAGGTAGGGAAAAACATTTCTATGGGGGGTTTATAACCCAAGCTGAGACTGGTGAAGACTTCATGCTCCTGTGAAGAGCACATTGTGGAGGCAGCTCTCTTCCAACAGTACAGGAATGCTCTCTTGGAGCTCAAAGAAAGTGAGAATAATGAGTAGAACCTGAAGTTATTGTGTTTCTGACAAATACAAACAACAAGGAGTTGCCACTTTACACCTGTGAGAATGCAGCTTGCAACAATTAAGCATTGACTGAATTAAGGGAGTTTAGGGAGTTCATCTTTTTCCACTTCTAAATTTTTAGGTGTGTGTGTGTGTGTGTGTGTGTGTATGTGTGTGTGTGTGTGTGTGTGTGTGTGTGTGTGTGTGTGTGTATGTATTCTGGTATATATTCTGAAAAATAAAATGTTAACCCCATTCAAAAGTAGGGAGAGTATATATGGACAAAATCTTCACCAGAGATCCAAAAGGCCAATAGTTTGTCAGATAGATGCAAATAAAGACAACAATGAAATCTCATGTCACTCCTGTGAGAAAGTCATACATCAGACAGGACAGCAGCAACAAGTGTTGGAGAAAAAGGAACCCTTCTACAATTCTGGTAGAAATGGGAATTGGTTCAACCCCTATAGGAAACAGTCTGGAGATTTCTCTCAGAACACTGAACACTGAAAATCAATCTATCCTATGACCCAGAAAGTTCTCTATTGGGGACCTATCCAAAGGAAATAAACACACCAAGGAGATCTATGTATACCTATGTTCAGAGCAACAGACTCTGTAATAGCCTGATCTTGGAAGCAACTCAGGTGTCCACAGCAGACGAGTGAGTATCTGAGACAATTGTGGCATATATACACAATGGAATGCTACTCAGCTTTTAAAACTGATGAAGTCACTTTTGCTTCAGCTTGGATGGAATTTGAAGGTATTATGTTAAATGGGATAAGTCAACAAGAGAAAGACAAATACCAGATGATCTCACTTATAAGCATTACTTAAGAAACAAGACCTGAAAAAGAAAACACTCTCCCCTCATTTCTCTGCTACTTGGGTCTCTCTTAATGCCCTGACAATGATGTGTCCAGCCTGGCTGGACAGCTTCTTTCTCCAATGTCTGTCACACTCAAAGGAGAGTTGCAAACTCTGTTACAACAAGGTGTCAGGTTGTCTATCATCTCCATAACTACTGATTCCCCATGAATGGAGCAAAGATGGCCTGCTGTGGAATGAGGGAGGTCCTGATTAACTGGATAAGATGGAGCTCTGAGGGAGAGGAGGCCTAGATCCCCAGTTAGCCTGAATTGTCTGATTCTACAGTCATTTTGTTTTTATCACTTGCTTCTCCCATGGGTGGGGAAATTAAGGTAGCACTGATGAAAGAGTAGGAGGGTTTTCAAGAGCACAGTGAGAATCACTGTACACTGTAGAAAGGCTTTAGAAAGATATCCACACCTAGGAGACAGAAGCCCAAAAGAAGACAAAATCTCAGTGAACCAATGGGAAGTTGGCTCCAAGTGGGTCTAGAATTAAGAATATAAGAGAGAGTAGAACACATGGAGGGGCCATTTCTCTTCATGGCCCTGGAATAACTGTCACCCATATTTTCCTACACCTTAATTTTGTTTCTATACATCTTCTACCTCATATCTTTGATATAAAAGTTTACACGTTGCACACATGATCAGTCTTTTGTGATTCTTCTGAAGCAACATCCGTGAGCAGATAAAACCTGTCCCAGGAGAGAACTGGCTCTAAGACCTCCTCTTGGTCCCAGGGCCAATCTTCCCACAACACAACTGGTGTTTGTGTAAATGAAATATTACTCAGCTATGAAGAAAGTGGCTCGGGAAGTGGTTCAGTGGATAAAATGTTGGACTCTCAGCATGAGGTCTGGAGTTCAATCCCCAGCAGCACACATACCAGAGTGGTATTTGACTCTTTCTCCCTCTATCTCTCTACCTATTTTCTGCATGGATAAATAAAACCTTAAAAAAAAAAGTCTGAGCACTGAGATAAGCTCCAATGTGGATGAGGCTTGAAACATGCAGAGTGAATTAAGCCATATCAGCAAGACAAATACATGAACAGATGGCTAGAGGCAGGGGCCATCAATAAATAAAATTATGAGAAGGAAAGAAGGGAAGAAAGAGAGAAAGAAAGAAAGAAAGAAAGAAAGGGAAGGAGGAAGAAAGGAAGGGAGAAAGAAAAGAGGGAAGAAGTGGGGGTCGGGCGGTAGTGCAGCAGGTTAAGCGCACATGGAGCAAAGCACAGGGCCCTGTGTAAGTATCCTGGTTCCAGCCCCCAGCTTCCCAACTGCAGGAGGTTGCTTCACAGGCGGTGAAGCAGGCCTGCAGGTGTCTATCTTTTTTTCCCCTCTCTGTCTTTTCCTCTTCTCTCCATTTCTCTCTCTTATCCAACAACAACAATAGCAGTAACAACAATAACAACAACAACAATAAACAACAAGGGCAACAAAAGGGGGAAAAAAGCCTTCAGGAGCAGTGGATTTGTAGTGCAGGCACCGAGCCCCAGCAATTACCCTGGAGACTTAAAAAAAAAATAGTCCCCTTTAAAAATATTTTAAAAAATAAAAGAAAAGAAAAAGGGAAGAAGCTTCAGATTTTTGAATCATAAAAGAAGTGTAGGAACAGTACAGACCAAACCGCTGACACTGGCTCTAGGGAAGGAGGATTATGAAGCTCTTCTCCAAGCACCTCTGTGTTGTCTGACTTGACGTCACAAAGACACATTATGTCTGGATGGTGAAAAGCCTCATAAAGCTGGGGAAGGCAGAAATGGGGAGAGAGCAGAGAGGGAGAAAGGGAGAGGCTGGAGGTATTGAGTGAAAGCTGGGGATTGTCTGGTCTCTCCCCAGTGACAGGAATCAGGGTGCGGTCTTGACTGAGCAGATCAGGACTCTGAATCAGCTACTTCTTCTTTAGCAATTACCAAGGCTGTCCCAGGGGATGAGAGAACTGTTATGTCATAAATCAGGAAGAACTTTAATTTCCTGAGCTGAATTTCTAGAGCAAATTTTTGAGTCTCAAATATTAGATGACTGTCTATGTATCATCTTCATTTATTTATTTAGAAAGTCCTATGTAAGACAAGAGTGAATAATAATAATATAATAATAATATTTGTTTTTATTTGTTCTTTTTGAAACATTCTAAAATATCCTTTCATGGGGCTGGGTGGTCGCGCACCAGGTTAAGAGCACATATAACCATGTGCAAGAACCAGGGTTTGAACCCGCACTCCAACCTGCAGGGGGTCCACTTCACAAGCAGTGAAGTACGTCTGCAGGTGTCTCTCTCCCTGTTTTCTTTCAATTTTTTAAAAAATATTTATTTATTCCCTTTTGTTGACCTTGTTTTATTGTTGTAGTTATTATTGTTGTTGTTATTGGATAGGACAGAAAGAAATGGAGAAAGGAGGGAAAGACAGAGAGAGGGAGTGAAAGATAGACACCTGCAGACCTGCTTCACCACTTGTGAAGTGACTCCCCTGCAGGTAGGGAGCCGGGGGCTAAAAACGGGATCTTTACCCCCATCCTTGCGCTTTGTGTCCCATGTGCTTAACCCACTGGGCTACCGCCAGACTCCCATCTTCTCTCAATTTGTCTCTGTCCTATCTAATAAAAATTAGAAAAAAGTAAAAATAAAAGGAAAAAAATGGCAACTGGGAGTGATAGCTTTGTAATGCTATCACTGAGCCCCAGCAATATTCCTAGTGGCAATAGAAAAATTAAACATTTCTATATATGTCCTTTAATTATGCTTATTTATTTTTAATTTTTTATTAATTTATTTTAATGAGAAAAAGAGGTAGGGGAGAGAGAGACCAAAGCTCTTATGAGCTCTGGCTGATGGTCATGCTGGGGATTGAACCTGGGATCTCAGAACCTCAAGCATGGAAGTCTTTTTCATAACTACTGTGCTGTTTCCCCAGCCTGCCTTCACTATACTTAAAACCCAAAGTAATTTACAATATGCATATTAATCTGAAAGGATTAATTTTTCAAGGTTTGAGATACTTCATTACCCAAAGAAGTTCATCCTATTATGCATAAGAATGATAAATTGAAGTCACTTCAACTTACAGGGAGACTGTTTAGGTAAAAGACATTCCAGGTATGCGATTAAGCACTTATCAGCAACTTAAGATGATATTCAGTAGAATTTTGAACTTGGTGATGTGAGCTGACTCTAGCTCTATGTCACTATCATCAACCTAGCCCAAACTCTACACATCTGTGACTACTACCTCACTCCAATGGCATGGCCACTTCAAAATATTTTCAAAAACTTTCATCAAATGGATTCTTTATTTACATATTAACATATATTTACTATTTTTATAAAGACATAGAAATTGAGAGAGAAGAGGGACAGAGAAAGACATACATACCACTCTGCTTCACCATTTGTAAAGCTTCCCCTCAGCAGGTGGGGGGACCAGGGACTTGAACCTGGGTCTTTGCACATGGTAATGTGTGAACTTAACCAGGTGGCCACCACTCTGTGCTTTGGACCATTTAGCTGTTCTGCCTGCCACTGCCTATCTCCTGAAATTAAGGCTAGATTAAAAATATGTTCTAGTCATTTGACTTGATATAAAACAGATAAATGAACATCTGAGCAAGAAGCTGGGGAATTCCATCAGGCAAGGATTGCCAAAGAGCATTGTAGTGTTGTGTCGCCCTCTTGTGGACATAGAGTAGAATACACTTCAGGAGAGACTAGAACAAATGTAGAGGTAATCTCTGGCTGTTACTAAGCATACATGTGAGGGGCCAAGTAGTGGTTTACTTGGTAAAACGCATTTATTACCATACTCAAGGACCTGGGTTAAACACCCAGTCTCCACCTGCAGGGGGGGAAGTTTCACGACTGGTGAAGCAGGGCGCAGGTGTGTCTCTTTATCCTTCTCTGTTTCCCAGTTCCCAATTAATTTTGCTGCCCTTTCTCTATTCAATAAATAAATAAATAAACAATTGAAAAAAAATAAATAGGTAAATTCGTCATAAATCAATGGAGCAGCTCGGGAGGTGGCACAGTGCTGCATGATAAGTCTCTCATTTCTGAAGTCCCAGGTTTGAGCTCAGAAATCCTATTTTTGAAGCGAGTCAGGTGGTAGCACAGTGGGTTAAGTGCACATGGCGCAAAGCATAAGGACCGGCATAAGGATCTCAGTTCGAGTGCACGGCTCCCCACCTGCAGGGGAGTTGCTTCACAGGCAGTGAAGGAGGTTTGCAGGTGTCTATCTTTCTCTCCTCCTCTCTGTCTTCCCCTCCTCTCTCCATTTCTCTCTGTCCTATACAAAAACAACAACATCAATAACAACAACAATAACTACAACAACAATGAAAAACAACAAGGGCAACAAAACGGAAAATAAATATCAAAAAATTTTTAAAAAGAAATCCTATACTTGTCTGCTGCTGTACAGCCTCTCGAGAGCTGGGGCTACATACTAAATTTGTGAAGAATGAATATATTCTAAGTTTAAAAAATGGAGACTACCCAGAAACACAGAATGAATGGAGAACCAGGCAAAGATCTATAAACACTGCAGAAAGAGAGCTAATTACAAGGTAAATTTCATTTATATAAAGAATGATGTGGCTTTTCCGACAATGTACTGAAAATTTTACCACACTTTAAACAACATTCGCTATAATAAAAATTATAACAGAAAATGAATGTTGAGCAAGGAGTAGAATATTTACATGACAAGATAGCAAATAATGAATACTGCAGTGTTAGTTCTCCCCCTTGTGGCCATCACGTAGAATACACCACAGTAGACTCCATGAAACCCAAAGGTATTCTTTAGGTATTCTTCAATGGACATGTAAATTCACTGTAAAGAAATGGAGCAGCCAGGGGAGTGGTTGAGTGGTAGACAGCAATTTTTTCATTTCTGTGGTCCCAGGTTCCATCCCCACCTCTCCTTATGCAACTGGAATTGCTTACAAACAACCTTGTTCTCCTCTCTCTCTTCATAAAAATTAAACATATTTCTCAGGGCTCTGGGCCTAGACGAGTTCTAAATCAATATGTGAGGAGATTCTTTGTTTCTAGAGGATAAACAGAGGACTGTCCTTTTCTGAGCTTTACCCTCAGGTAAGGGTCAGATTTTGATTTCTATGGATGTTACCCCAGAATGTGGTGGTTTTTTTGACAGTGGCTTTCTGTCCCTATAATCAAGCTTCTACTACAAGCTTCTATACAAAGGCCTGGGATTTTTATGATGCCCAAGAGCATGATTATTTCAATTATGCTCTAAGTTTGTTTTCAAATAGACCACATATATATTTCATGAGGTTGAGAGAGAGGCAGAGACTAGTTTTCAGGTCAATTGTTTTGTTATGGACAACACACTGGTCCTCTCATATGATAGTCCTGTGTTCTAGAACTGAGAAATCCCCCAGGGCCATCTCTTTATTTTTTATTTTTCCAAAATCACATCCAGTCTGATGTCTGATTTTTGTGTTCCTCTTTCCCCAGATATAATTTTTTAAATGTGTATTTATAGGTTTATAAGAGAGTGGAGAGAAGGAGGAGGAAGAGGAGTATGAGGAGGAGGAGGAGGAGGAAAGAGAGAGAGAGAGAGAGAGATAGAGAGAACAACACTCTAGCACTGACTTCCTCAAGTATGTATTTGGTGCCTAGGGAGGACCTCTACATTTGAATCTCTTCTCCCACTTTAAGTCCAAGCACCTCTTGTGCAGGCTCCTGATTATGTTCTTTGTCTCTTTTTATTTCATCTGGAAGAGAAAGAAACTTACACAAGAGACCCAGAGGCCAAAGCATCCTTCAAGCAACTCAGGAACTGAACATTGAGCCTCATCAGGCAAACACTGTGCTCTGTCCATCAAGCTGCTTTACTCACCACTTTCTAGATCATTAAATGAGGAATGGATTAAAAAATTATATTGTTCAATGGCCTAAATACAGTATACACAAATGAACACCTGAGCAAGAAGCTGGCTAGTTCATCAGGCTTACAGAGCTTACTGTGGTGCTGTGTTGCCCTCTTGTGGACATGGAGTAGAGTACACTTCACAAGAGACAACATCCAATTGAAAGGTGGTTTCTGCTATTATTAGACCTGTCATTTCATTGTAAATAAATGGAACATCTAGGAAGTTGACTTAGTTCTAGACATCAAATCTTGCATATCTGAGGTCCCAGGTTTGATCTATAGTCCTTCTCTGCTTGCCTGTGGTCTCTTCTAATGCCTTTGCTAAATATAAAAAATATCTTTTGAAAAGAATGGATACTACTGGGGTTATACCCCAAGGACTCCATAACACCCAACCAGAAAGAGGTGTGTACTCCTATGTTCATAGCAGCACAATTCATAATAGCTAAAACCTGGAAGCAACCCAGGTGCCCAACAACAGATGAGTGGCTGAGAAAGCTGTGGTATATATACACAATGGAATACTATGCAGCTATCAAGAACAATGAACCCACCTTCTCTGACCCATCTTGGACGGAGCTAGAAGGTATTATGTTAAGTGAGCTAAGTCAGAAAGATAAAGATGAGTATGGGATGATCCCAGTCATCCACAGAAGTTGAGGAAGAAGATCTGAAAGGGAAACTAAAAGCAGGACCTGACCAAATTGTAAGTAGGGCACCAAAGTAATAACCCTGAGGTGAGGGGTAGACATGCAACTTCCTGGGCCAGTGGGGGGTGGGAGTGGGTGGGAGGGATGGGTCACAGTCTTTTGGTGGTGGGAATGGTGTTTATGTACATTCCTAGTAAGATGTAGTCATATACATCACTAGTTAATTAATACAAGAGGGGGAAAATTAATTGTATGTCTCGAAGTTTTTCAAAACACAAACTGAATCTTTTCTCAATATATGCAGTGTAATTGATATGCAGACTCTCTCAAAAGCCTAGACCAAGTAGATCAGAAGCAACAAATAGCACAGCTATATACAAGATACTGGGTACTGTACAGCAAACCCTAACAAAAGGACTTTTCAAAGTTAACCCAATTACCAAATAATGTGATGATAACATTAACTATCAGTTGTCTTTTGGAACCCTAAGACAGCAGGAACCTCACATCTCTACTATAGAGCCTCTACTTCCCCCAGTCCTGGAACCATTGGATAGGGCCCACTTTCCCGTATGCCTCTCCCAATCCATATCAAGTAATATTGCATCTGCCGATCACAACCTAACCAACACAACAATTGCCACCTCAACATGCTTCACTTCAGACTGTGTCCAGAGACTACATGTGTGGAATGACAACCCTTCAGCTTCATTACTCGGGTGAGACCTTTCCTTTCATAGTATACTCTAATTCCATCTCAGGTGGTTCACTTTCTAACAAAGTCCCAAAACCTAGACATACACCAGTTTCTGTGAGAGAGAGCATATGTTCACACGTATCCATAAAGTACTGCAAAATATATGCCTGAAAGAAGAAGTACACTAGAGTTTGCAGTGAGTATCCCCCTAACACTTCCTCTCCACTATTCCAAGATTTGGGTCCATGATTGCTCAACAACTTGTTTGGCTTCGTATGTTAACACTCTTTTCAGTCACCAGGTTCCAGATGTCATCAGGATGCCGGCCAGGCTTCCCTGGACTGAAGACCCCACCAATGTGTCCTGGAGCTCCACTTCCCCAGAGACCCACCCTACTAGGGAAAGAGAGAGGCAGAGTGGGAGTATGGACCGACCAGTCAACGCCCATGTTCAGCGGGGAAGCAATTACAGAAGCCAGACCTTCTACCTTCTGCAACCCACAATGACCCTGGGTCCATGCTCCCAGAGGGATAGAGAATGGGAAAGCTATCAGGGGAAGGGGTGGGATATGGAGAATGGGTGGTGGGAATTGTGTGGAATTGTATCTCTCCTACACTATGGTTTTGTTAATTAATACTTTCTTAAATAAAAAGAAAGAAAGAAAGAAAGAAAGAAAGAAAAGAATGGATACACGAGAAGTGTAGAAAATGTTGACTACCAAGAAAGAAAGAAAGGATACAACAAATTCCATCTTAATTAAGTAATTAATTGATTTATTAATTTAATTATTTTTACTGCCACCAGGGTTATTGCTAGGGCTCAGTGCTGGCACTATGAATCCATCATCCACATCCACTGATCCTGGTGGAATTTTATTATAAAGAACAGAGAGAAATTGAGAGGGGATGGGAAGACAGAGAGAGGGTAGGAAAGATGGATACCTGAAGATCTGCTTGTGAAGTAGCCCCCCCCCATCCTGAAGGTGGGGAGCAGGGGTTCAAACCCAGGTCCTTGCACTTGGTAATAAGTGTGTCACCATTTGGCCCACTCACATTTCACTTTGCTATGATCCAGAGATCCTGGACAGGGGTACAGGAAGGTCAGACAGCAGCGTCCTTATCTCTCTGAGGGATGTTCTGCTCTCAGGGACAGCCTGGCACTGGGCTGCAAAGACCAAACTTGAAAACTTAGCTTGTTTATAGAAAGCCTCTTCTAATGTCCTGATTGAATCATCAACTGGAATTGCTTGCAAATGTCCTGGTTCTCCACCCCCACCCTTAAAAAAACTTGTATTTTTCAGGGCTCTGGTGCCAGGATAGTCCTAAACTAAGATGCAATGACCTGGAACTTTTTTAACCTTGAAGAATTAACTTGTATTTTTCAGACTTTGAATCAAGTCCTCAATCAAAATGCAAGAAGATTCCTTGTCTCTGGAAGACCTGCTGCCTACTGCACAGAGGACTGACATATTCTGAATATTACCCTGGGGGAAAGGGTCAGACTTTAAGTTCTGTAAATGTTACACCTGCATTTGTTGGGTTTACTTGACTGACTTTCTATCCATATCACCAAAACTTTCCTAAGTATAATTATAAGTAACCGAAATGTGAAGAGACTGGGCACTTTCTAAGTGCCAGCCCAGATGCCCCCACTGTATTCTGGCATGACAACAGAGCACACCAGGAGAGAGCATTCTTCATTCATATCTGTGTGCAGACAAGGAAACTGCATGGCAGAGATATTAAGAAATGTTTCCATGGTCACCCAGTTATATAGAGGGAAGCCAGGATTTGTCTATGTTACACTGCCAGAGAATGAGGTTTACCTCCACTGGAGGCTTTCTCTTTGAGTCCCTACAACCAAGTACAGTATCTCTTGAAGACTGTTATGTGAGTTGGAAGAGAGACAAGAGTCCAGGTCCTCCTCAGTAAGCTGAATCTCCCCTGATTTCTCCTTGTTGAGCCCCCATCTTCTTCAAACCTGCAGAAACAGATCTGAATATCAGGGAAGACATCCTCTCTACCTTCCAAATCTTTATCTATGTTCCAGTGTTCACTGAGTATGTCTCCCACACATGACTGCACATGGTCTAATTTCTGCCCTTTGAGATGATACAGAACAACACAACCCACTTCCCCCAATGGCCCCCTATGCTCTCTGGAAACAACTGTGGTCCCCACAGATATGCCATCCTTCCTTCCCTAGGCTTCACACAAACACAAACCAAGGCACTAATTGATATGTTCAGAACCTCAATAAGACACAACTGAAATCTGGCCACAGAGTAAACACTCCATGTATGAACTGAGGGCAACATGGAGAGAAACTCAAGCACACACATAAATAGTCATATCACAAGGTAGGAAATTAAGAGGCTGCAGGAATACCTGGATGAGTGCGCTCAGGCTCAGAGGGAGCTTCACAGCTGGGCCAGAACGGAGGATGAACAGAGGTCATACCGTCCCTCTGGACTTGAAGAAGCAGCTTTATGATGCTCTTCTGTTGCAAAGAGCCTTGAGATGAGGGCCCTGGGTGTTTAATAAGGACCGTGTGGCCCTGGACTGAGTCTTCCATACCGTAGCGCTCTCTCTCTCCCACCTCATCTGCAAAGTGGAATGAGCCAAACCTGCCTAGACCTGCCTAGTCATTCCTAAGATCAGGTGCAAGGGATTTCAAATGAGAAGACAAGGTGAGGAAAACACTCCAAATGCTGAGATATGTTTTACCCTATTAAACAATTTGGAGATCACTCTGGCTGGGCCCAGTTTGGATGAATGAGAAGCCAAGTATTCCAGGGAATGCTCCATGGAGGAGGGGCTTCTGCTGCAGCAATCTGGGGGGGGGGTTAGGGGGACACAAGTATGAGAGAAAGAGACACAGCTGAAGCATGAGCCATGAAAAGCAAGCAAACTCCAAGCCCCTGGGCTCCCTGTCATCACAGTCACCCTGTGAGGTGTGACGGGAGTAGAGCTCCAGAGCTCAGACTCAGTCTCAGTGACCGAAGCCTGAGAGAAGATGCAGGAGAGGTGAAGACACTTAGGACAATTCAGAGAAAATTTTCGTTGCAGATGGAGGCTTGCTAACTAATCTGCCAGGAAGTAAGTACCTTCCTCTGCCATCCATTGTTCCCGCCACCAGAGGACTCAACTGAAAACCCAGCAGTGGCTGGTAATTAATTTCTGATACTTGCTACCTGTCTCCAGCCAACACTGCAATTAGTCCACTTTCTTGCTTTTCATGCGATATTACAGCTACTATTACTGGTTTATCATTTACTATTTCATCTGCTGCTATGGCTCTCAGAAGGGTCCCTCCTGCATGTCCCCTACCCAACAAGCCTGTTGCCAGTGTGTGGGGCTTGCGGCTTGTAGGTAACTAGTGCCCTCTTGTGGATGTCTGCTAAAGTGACTCTCAAAACTGCCTGGCACTGTTCTGAGTCTCCTTAGCAGATGGATATACAACATAAAATGAACTGCATTTTGTGCTGGATGCTTTGACACATAGGAAGCAGCTGTGATGTTAACATTTAAAATCTTTCTTTCAGGCCAACAAAATAGCTCACTTGGATAGTACACTGCTTTGTCCCAACTCAGGTTCAAGCCCAGCCTCCACTGCATTGAAGGAAGCTTCAGTGCTGTGGCCTTTTTCACTTTCTCTCTGTGTCTCCATTTAAGATAATAAAAATGAATAAAATATTTCTTTAAAAATATTTTTATTATCTTATTAATTGTTTATTGGATAGAGACAGCCAGAAACTGAGAGGAAGGAGGAGATAGAGAGGGAAAGAGATAGACACCTGCAGCACTGCTTCACCACTTGGGAAGCTTTCTCCTGAAGGTGGGACCAGGTGCTTGAACCCGGGTCCTTAAGTACTGTAACACATGTGCTCAACCAAGTGAGCCACACCCAGTCACAATAAAATTTTTCTTTAGAGCACAGGACAGACCTTTGCATGTAAAATACATACATTCTTCATTAGGGAAACATGTTTTACACATCAGATGTGGAGTTCAGAAATAAAAGTGTTTTATTTTAAATCTTTACTTATTTATATGAGAAGGGACACATGGGTGTTGAGATTCCAACCTCCACCTCAAGGATGAAAGCCCTGTGCTATGCTCAGTTCTCTCCACAGTCCTCTCTAACTAGTTAGAAACAGTTCAGGGTCAGAGAAATAGCTCACTGGATAGTGTGCTGCTTTGTCACATGTGTAGCCCACATGTGAGCCCTTCCCCCACTGCACTGAAGGAAGCTTCGGTACTGTGCTCTCACTCTCTCTTTCTCTCTCACTCTCCCTCTGTCAAAAGAAAAAGGAAATAATAAAGAAAAAGAGCAAATAAAGAGACAAGAAAATAAACTTTGCTAAACAAGACACTCTAGATATATGTATATGTATATATATGCCATGCCACAGAGGGAAAGAGCATGTCTTCTCTCGTGTACAGCCCAGTTTTGAGCCCAGTCCCCATTGCACTAAAGGAAGATTTGGTGATATTTTATCTCTCTCTATCTCTTATCTATCTGAAAAAGTTCATCTGGAGCAATGAAGCCCCAGTGAGGACAAGACAAAGAAAGAAAGGAAAAAAAAAAAGGCAAGCCTTCTCTCCATCTCTCACACAGTCTCTAAGCCCCCCTCACTCTCTTTTCCAACACATTAGAATCCTAAAAATACTGAATTGATTGAAATACTGACTTTTTTTTCACCTGATACACATGCACATTCATTGTGATAATTCCAGTTACAACTTTCTCATTGGACTCTTGGAAATAACCCAGGACAGGAAAGACAAGAGAATGGCTCTGCAAATGACTTTCATGCCTGAGGCTCTGGGGTCCCTGATTCAATCTGTGACACCGTCATAAGCCAAAGCTATGAAGTGGTCTAGGGTAACTCTTCACCTCTGGTTTTTTTTTTTATTATATTATACTTATTATTATAAAGTAAATAAAATGTAAAAGTAAACTGAAAACAAACAAGCAAAGGAATTGATTCTAGGTGACCCTAACGCTCAGATCGTCACTTACCTAACTATAGGTGATAGAATATGAATTCAGCAATTATTTATGGAGTCAAAGACATTGCATAAAAAATATGTGCAACTGGTGGAAAAGTTATGGCACTTTTTAGTCAATATAATTTAGTATGTTTCAGAAATGTATAACTTTATAAGCTTCATAATTTATATAAATAAGTGATTATAAATATACAGACTTATATCTACTTGCATACTTAGAGACATATGCATCTATGATTGTCCACGTTTATACATCCATGTACACACTTCTATGTCCTATTTATCCATCTGATATTAACAGAGAGATTGTTGTTGGGAGATAGTTGTTAGTGAACCTAAGTTGCTGCTTTAAAAATATATAGTTGAGAGAGATGAGAGATAGGGAAATGAGGACTCCTTAAGGAAGGAAATAATATTAGACACAAAATACATACAGTAGCAGGGAAATTTGTTGTGAATTCCAATTTTTAAGTGAGATTTACAAGCACAGAAGAAAGCAAATACAGGACTTCACCCCTAAATATTAATTTCAATTGTAAATCAAGTGTAAAATTGATTTATGTTAATTTGCTTCCTGTCTTGAGTCAGTGAAGCAATTAATCTCCATTTCCGGCCTCTATGGAATGTTACAGATAATATAAACTCATCAGTTACCACTGGGCTCTGCTGCATCCATCTTGGAAGGGTGCCTCCTGCCTGTTCACCCACCAGAAAAAAACAGCCCCACTGTCTTCTGTAGGCAACAGCTGCCCTCTAGTGGACATATAGTGAAATGACTCTTCCTGTGTTGTTGGGACCACCTCAATGAACTGAGTTCCCTTTGCAGACAGAAATGTTGGTGAATGAGCTGCATTTTGCAGTGCTGAGTCATTTGACACAGCAGCAGGGGAGACAGCCATGACTCTAAGCAAGTCCCACTTCCTGATGTTGACTTTATTAGTTTTTAAATGTCTTCTTTTGCTGTATCAATTTATTTATTGGATAGAGACATAAAGAAATCAAGAGGGAGTGTGGAGAAAGACAGAGGGACAGATGCAGCCCTGCTTCACCCCTCACGAAATTTTTGCTATGCAGATGGAGATGGGGTGAGCTTAAACCCAGGTCCTTGAACACTGTTAACATGCACACGCAATCAGGTAGACTTTAAAGTCTTTCTTCCTTCCTTCCTTCCTTTCTTCTTTCTTTCTATCTTCTTAAATAAATTTTATTTTGTGGTCTGGGAGGTGGCACAGTGTATAAGGCACTGGACTCTCAAGCATGAGATCCTGAGTTCTATCCATCACAGCACATGTACCAGAGTAATATTTGGTTCTTTCTCTCTCCTTTTATCCCTCTCATGAGTAAATAAATAAATAAATAAATAAATAAATTCTATTTTATCTTTTATTTCAGCGAGAAAGAGAAGAGAGACAGACACACACAGAAAGAAACCAGAGCACTGCTCAGCTCTGGCTTAGGTTGAGGCAGGGACTGAGCCTGGGACATAAAAGCCTCAGGCAATAGAGTCTTTTTTCATAACCATTATGTAGTCTCCCCAGCCCCACTTTATTTAAAGTGTTTCTTTGTTGCACAAGATAAAAAGTCATGAACTTAATGTCTTTCTTATTTAGGGAAATATGTTCCACATATCAGTAGTTGACTTAGAAAACTATATATTTATTTATTTATTTTTCAAAAAGTTTTATGTCACTAGATGGCAAAGATGGCACAGGGAATGCTGGGAGTCATATCTGGGATTTGGTTTATGCTAGCTCAGTACTATACCACTGAGGTATATCTACAGTCTTCCCACTCAATAAGAAAACCAGATAAGATTTTCTGAACTAGTTATGATCTAAGTTAAGGTGGCCTTAGTTACTTAGATCATTAACTGAAGTAGAGTAAGAACATGTCACTCCTTAGTACTCAACACAATTTTTATTATCTCTATTTATTTGTTGGATAGACAACTAGAAATTGAGAGGAAGGGAGAGATACAGAGGATGAGAGACAGAGAGACACCTGCAGCCCTGCTTCACCATTTGTAGCTTGAACTGGGGACTGGGAGCTCGACCTAGGTCCTTCCTTGCGCATTGTAACATGTGTGCTCAACCAGGTGTGCCACCAACCAGCCCCCCAACGTTATTTCTTTTCTTTCTTTCTTAAATATATTTTACTGTAATGAGAGAAAGATACAGATAGACCAGAGCATTACTCAGCACTGGCTTATGGTGGTGGTACTGGGGATTGAACCAGGGATCTTGTAGCCTCAGGTGTTAAAGTTCTTTATTTATTATTTATTTATTAATTTAATTTTTTACCAAGAATGAGCTGAGCAGTGCTCTGGTAAAAAAAAAAAAAAAAAAGCCAAGAAAGTACTTCACTGTAGCACATAGCAATAACTCTAACCTCAGCTTCATCACTTACTAAAAATTAAAGAGGCTTAAAATACTAGTTCAAACATTATTGACAGAATCCAAGATATTCTTGATGTGAAATAATGTTTTCTGTAGAAAAAACTAAGTTTATAAATCATTTTAGTGACTCTAATTCACAATCACTCAGAAATTTATAACTTCACAGGTTTCCAAGTATACTAAAATTGTTAGCGAGCATAAATCAAACCACCATCCACTGTAAGGAAGCAAAGATGTTTATTGATGAATTGCAATCCGGGCCGAGATGGTGACTGGTGTTAGTCTACCAAGCTCGACCCCGAACAGGGCTCAAACCATACAATTTATAGGAATTCAGACTACACTCAGGGAGGGGGAGCACATCTCCTTATCAACCTACATCCAATAACAGGCTATAGCAAACACAAGATCCAATCATTTCAAACTTAGCAAAAGCATGATCCATTCAAAGCAAAGCGCGGGCTAGTTTCAAATATAGTAAGATCACACAACCAATAGAATTCAACCAGGCACATCCTCCTGCCATCGGCTATGACCACCCATCCGGTAGGCAGCACACCACAAAGTCTGTTCAAAGGTCCTGATAAGGCTTGTCCCCAGGCAGGGTCCTTCGAACAATGGGTGGCCTTCACTGATTAGGACATGCTTATTCAAGGGGGAAGGGGCAAGGAATTTTCCACCTCATACTACAAGCAACTCATACTAAAAGTACTTAACAGACAACTGCATAAAAAGGGAATTTCAAGGCTACTGCCTTTTACATTCCCCACTTGTCTTAGCCGAGAATCAAATCTTTGATTCATCTTCATCTTTTTTTTTTCTTTTGGGTCAGTGGGATCAGCAACTGTCCTCTTCAAAGGAGTGTGATGAATCTAGTGGCACTTTCCGGCAACCTTTGCAGCAGTTGGTGTACTCAGGATCACAATATAAGGTCTTTCTCACTGGGTGTGCCTTGTGGAGCAGGCAGCAGGTGACAGGGTCCTTCCCAAAGGCTTGTAGCACAGCATTCTAATTGTCCTGAAATATAGGCTGGAGATCTGTAAGAACTTGGTAACAGTTGTGGGATAGATCAGAGACAAGAGCATCACAGATCATGACAGCAGCAGTCTGCCAAAAACCATTTCAAAGGGAGACAGTTTGTTTACAATGGGAGACAGTGTACTCTCAGAAGGGCCTGAGCCAGGAGCGATAACCATCCCCTGCCAGTTTCAAGGGTTAATTTAGTTAAAGTCTCCTTTAAGGTCTAATTTATCTCTCTACCTGCCCAGGGATATGGGGCTCGTTAGCATAATGAAATTTCCAATTTGTTCCCATTTCTCGGGTCACTAACTGGGACACAAAAACAGTGAATGTCTGCTTACCAGAACCAATGGTGAGAGGGAACTCTCCACCTGGGCACTGTTTTATCTAAAATTTTCTTGCTCACCATCTATGCCCCCTCAGACTTTATTGGTTAAACCTCTACCCAACTTGAAAATGTGTCTATAAATATCAGCAAGTACTTATACCCAAAAGTCTCTGATTTTACTTCTGTAAAATCTATTTAGTCTCTAGTCCTAATCTCTTGCCCATCTTATTTCTCCTTACTGTATCCAGGGTCCTTTGGAAGCAGGGAGCCTAGTAGAATCAATGTCAAGGCTGGCCCTGCTTGTGTAGCTGCACAAGTGGCTTCATCTGCCCTCTAGTTTCTTTTCTGATGTCCGGAACAATGGGTCACGGCTGCTTCTTGCAGGGTCCATGCGGCCTCCAGTAGGTTCTTTGTGCTGGATCATCTTCCCGGTGGGAGTAAGGAATCTTCTCTCCCCACATGCTCCATGCACACGCCATGTAGCAAAGGCATACCTCTTGGCAGTCATGCTTTTGTAGGGAGCCTCAGGATCCGTCTCCAACATCAGGGTGGCAGGGTTCAGGCCAGTGGCAGCACTGAATTTCACTCATGGCTGGTCTAGGAACAGAACTTGGTAGCAGGTTAGGTGGGCATTGGACTTGCCCCAGTGATGGCTTGTCTGCTTTCCTTACCAGCTGTGCCACAGGTGCTATTGTCCTCAGGCATTTTGTCCATCCAGCAGCTACAGGGTCCAATATTTGACAAATAGGCAACGGGTCTGTGCCATGGCCCAAGGTTTTTGCGTCAGCACTCCCCGGCTTATGCCTTTAAGTTCATCCACAAGCAGTCTAAATGGCTTGTTGATAAAACAGCCTTTCTTCCAGTGTCCTTTTTCTTTGCAGTAACATCACTGATCTTTCTCTACCCTTAGCCCCTATTTTCTGACTTTCTTTTTCCCTCTGGGCACTGCCCCAACTTTCTCTTTCTTTCTTTCTTCCTTTCTTTCTTTCCAAAGTCTAATGTCAAAACATTTACCAACTTCTTAAAAACCCTCTGAGCAATCTCTCAGCTTTTCTTTAAAATCTTTCTGTCTTCTGTAACTTTTTTCTAACACCTGGGGCAGATTTGAGCAACAAAAGGCCAAATTTAGTGTCATTCTATTTACCTTAGAGAAATTTGTGGGCCATTTTACTGCCTCTTGGAGACCCCCTAAGAGAACCTGGCAGTATGATTGAAGGGGTATCACTGACGTACTCTTACATTTGTAACCAGTAAGACATACACAAAACCAGATTAAGAGCTTACCAAAACTGACAATCTAATGACCAGAATTTGCCTATACATCTCTATGTAATTTTAGAAGGTCTTTTTAACAAACAGATATACCAGTATAGTATATAAAGTCAATATCTAATGTGTTGACATAATAAAATGATCACCATTTTTTAGCATTATTTTAAACTGCTTGGACAATTTAAGCACAATATCAAAACAGTTTTTGTTAAGATCTTTACTCATCACAAAGCTATCATGAATAAGTGTAGATATAAAACTCTTAATAGATTTTACCCCTTAGAACTCTATTATGGCAACTTAAAGGGCTAAAATAAACCTCATAACTTAAATATTCAAAATAATAATTTTGTTAAATCAGGATTTGCCAAAACAAATCTTCTATCAGACCAAAAATACCATTTGTCAAGAATAAATCTGACAGTGTCTTAAAACAAACCAGATAATTTTTAAAAGCAGAAAGATATAAAGAGGAAAACCAGAGCAAAAGCCTCAGGCTAGAAAATCATTAATATAACCACTGTGTTATTTTTCACTCACCTAAACCAGTTCTACTTCTTTAGTTGAGAAGGTATTTTAAAACGTTTACATGTCAATAACCTTTCTGCCATTTTCCACACAAGAGATAGAGACACATCTTCATTGTGTGATACCTAACTTGAGAGACTCTGTTTGAATTTTAAAGAGCATACATTTAAAAGTTATTTTTTTAACCTCCTGTAGCAATTTCCATAACCAGGATCTCTAAACCAAATTCAGTTTAACTAAATTTTTCTTTAAACTTTAAACAAACTCTAATTACTTAGAGAGTTAACACATACTAGTGACTTCTCAAAGCATTTTCAATGTCAGAAAAATGCCAAATTTGCTGTGGACCAATATCTATAAAATAGATAATTTGCATATCAATTTGGAGAAGATGAATTGTCACATTAAATACTTAAGACTTTAAATCTTTAGCTGTCTTAGCAAATGAATTTTTACCCTTATATTACCACATAAGAACTGTATTGAAAACTCTTTTTTTAAAGAACTTTGATAAGAATGCAGCTTTAAAGTTACTTACACTTTTAACCTTAAGATTAACATTTTTAGGCCACAAAAACAAACCTAAAACACACATATAAACATGTAAGACATCTCATAGCCACCTTTTTATCATTTATATATCTGGGCTGATTGTTTAAGGGAAAAGAGCAGCTTTTAACCAGTACAGACACATCTTAGCAACATACCTGGTCAAACACAAATTTAGATCTGCACTCACACAATTTTTCAAGATGAAACATCTCACATTTATATACTAAGATTTTTCTTTTATCCAATAGCTCCTAGGACAACCTTAACTATCCCTAAATAAACAAAGAGGAAGAAACAAATTCTTTCAGCTTCTCTCCACGAGGAGCCCAAGAGGACCAAGGACAGTTTTTAGACAGTTCCAGTCAGCTCCGGGGGCATGGGTAAAGCCACACACATGCTAGCACTATCACCCATCTGCACCCATGGGCCCGTCCCAGGTCACAGCCACACCGAGGCAGGGCGGGGTGTCGCCCCTGCACTAGAGCTGCTGCCTGGCCCGGCTCCAGGCCCCTGCTGTGACCAGCCAGCCTGACTCCTGTGAGGGCGAGGTGGCACCCTCAGGGTCCTGCCTGGACTAGCCTGAGGACATGATTCTGCTACTCAGGCTTAAAAGAGAGACAAAGACAAGGCAAAATTCAGCTGGCAACTTCAGGCCGGAACCAAATCTGGTCCCGTCGCTCTGAGATGATTTCTTAATGTTGACCAAAAAGACACAGGGACACAAAAAAGCACAGAAACACATCTTTCATCGAAGGTGAGCCTCTCTGAGGAACAAAAAGTCATGAGTTTATATTTATGCACTCCTACCCCCAAACTATGAGTAACCAGGTCCAGTGGGGTAGATGCCGCCTGGCCCATTCCTGCAAAGTGAAAGTAAGTGAACACGAAACACAGACTGACAAACAGACAAGACACACACAGACAGACAAGCGCGCTTAACAAATGTCCAGACAATACCTAACACCCCAGATTTCACGGGTTCTTTTTATACTCTTTCTTACAGCCAGCTGGCACACCATTTTCTCATTCTCACACACTTTTTCCCTATCAACCCAAAGGGTGTCCACTTGGGACCTTCTTCCCTTTTTGGGCTGAAAGAAGTTTTTATTAATGGAGACTCCAGTTTTTCTAAAAATTTTTTAACCTTTAACCTCCTGTGGTACCATAACACAAAATAAGGGAAGGAGACAAACGAAGAGACAACCAGCTAAGACTACAAGGCCGACAAGACAGATAGTTAGTGGGGAAAATGGAACTGACATCCGAAGGACGTCAGACACTCAACTGTGCCCGCCTGGCCGGGCCCCTCGCGGGACCTTAAGGAGTCTTAGCTTTAGGGGTAGCCGTATAATCCCCGGCCCTGGTCTCAACTGAGTTGAGAATCCCCGTTTAGCTGAGACGACTCCACGGACACGCAGGTTAGGGCCCACTCAGGCCCCGTAGCCTTAAGGCCGTGAGGCACGCAGAATTCACACACACAACGCATGCAGCAGATCACTCACTCAGTCAAGATTGGGCAATTACCATTCCGGCCGCCGCTACTAAGGAATGTTGCCAGTTAGGCCTTCAGGAGTCACCGGAGAGTAGCTCCGGCCAGACCCCCTCAGTTGCACTAATAGGCTCAGCCTTTTCGCGAATTGCCAAAGTGAGGAGAGTAAAGGAGACAAACACAGAGTGGCCACGAGAGACAGTTCGGAAACGGACCCTGTTCCAGATCCTTAGGTGAACCCTGTTTCAGGTCCCGGGTGGACCCTGTTTCAGGTCCAGGGGCGGACCCTGTTCCAGATCCTTACCCCAGCAGCCTGGGAGTCGTCACTCCCCAGCGCTGCGGTCTGGGATTTTAACGCGGCGTCCCGCAATCCACAGACCCCCAGGCCCCGCGGGGACTTACACAAAAACCAAGCTTGACTCACTGATTCTCCGGAGGTGCAGAGCTGGAAAAGAAATGGTACCATGCAAAACTCAGGCCTGACTTACCGGCGCCGGGCAGGACTTCCAAGGCCTCCGAGGGTCCGGACCCAGGATGGGGTGTCCTCAGGAATACCCGTCTGAGGGATCTCGCTGGAGCCTCCAAATGTTAGCGAGCATAAATCAAACCACCATCCACTGTAAGGAAGCAAAGATGTTTATTGACGAATTGCAATCCGGGCCGAGATGGTGACTGGTGTTAGTCTACCAAGCTCGACCCCGAACAGGGCTCAAACCATACAATTTATAGGAATTCTACACTCAGGGAGGGGGAGCACATCACCTTATCAACCTACATCCAATAACAGGCTATAGCAAACACAAGATCCAATCATTTCAAACTTAGCAAAAGCATGATCCATTCAAAGCAAAGCGCGGGCTAGTTTCAAATATAGTAAGATCACACAACCAATAGAATTCAACCAGGCACATCCTCCTGCCATCGGCTATGACCACCCATCCGGTAGGCAGCACACCACAAAGTCTGTTCAAAGGTCCTGATAAGGCTTGTCCCCAGGCAGGGTCCTTCGAACAATGGGTGGCCTTCACTGATTAGGTCCTGCTTATTCAAGGGGGAAGGGGCAAGGAATTTTCCACCTCATACTACAAGCAACTCATACTAAAAGTACTTAACAGACAACTGCATAAAAAGGGAATTTCAAGGCTACTGCCTTTTACAAAAATAGCACTCTTTACATCTAGACTAGCACACATTGGAATACACACACACACACATTTGTACACATTTACATATGCATATATTATACCTTTACAGGTTCTCTCTGTCCAGTTATTAAAACAGAGAACAATGGTGGGATGGACAGAGGAGGAGAAAGCAGTTAGAATCCCTTGAAGAGTGTCCTAAAAGATAGTCAAAGCACTCACAACAGCAGAAAAATTTAGAAGTAATCTTGATTTTTAAGAGATTCACAATCACACTATGAGAGATGACTAGGTCTTCTCTTCAAAAGAACATGAACAGAACAACTGTTTAGTACAAAAATTCTTTTTATAAATTGTTATCTATGACCACCTGTGTTTTGTATTTTTTAGGTCAGCTCTTTGCAGTGCTGGCTAATCCTCCAGAAGAGACCCTCAGACTCTCTTCCTCCTTTCCTTATTTAGGCAATGGGGAGATTGTGAGCTCAGAAGCCCAGCCCCAGGGGTGGAGGAGACAGTTCTGCATCAGGTATAAAAGATGGGAGAAGGCTGAGAGGGGTGCACTGCTGACTAATGGCCACTGTTGGGAGCACACCCTTTTGCAAAAGAATAAATGCCTTGTCAAAGATTAGATGTCCATAGGTGTGGGGGTTTAGATATGGGCTTTCAATTCTGTTCCACTGGTCTGTGTGCCTATTTTTGTTCCAGTACCAGGCTATTTTGATGATGATGGCATTATAATATAGTTTGAGATCTGGGAGTGTGATGCCTCCATTTCTGTTTCTTTTCCTCAAGATGGTTTTGGCAATTCTAGGTGTTTTCTGGTTCCAGATAAATGAATGTAGTTTTTGTTCTATTTTCTTAAAGAAGGTTGGTGATAGTGGGGAAGCAATTACAGAAGCCAGACCTTCCACCCTCTGCAACCCACAATGACCTTGGATCCATACTCCCAGAGAGATAGAGAGTGGGAAGGCTATCAGGGGAGGGGGTGGGATGTGGAGATTGGGTTATAGGAATTGTGCGGAATTGTACCCCTATTATTCTATGGTTTTGTTAATGTCTCCTTTCTTAAAAAAAAAAGAATAAATGCCTTGCTTCAACTCCTTATTTTTTGGCCTTGATACATAATTTTAATTGCATGTTATTTACAACAACACAAAGACTTACAGCAAATAAGTACAGCTGTTCACCACCAAATCAGAAATTGGATTGCATTCCAAACCAGGTGATTTATTTCTGTTAATTTGCTTCCATCTCCAGGCCACACTGCAATTAGTATACATTTCTGATTTGTATACATTACAGATATTACCAGTCACTTACCATCTAATTCTGCAAGATCTGTCTCTTAGAAGGCTCCTTGCAGCCTCACCCATGGGTAGGGATGACAAACAAATCCAAGATAACAAGTGAAGTCCAGTGCAGGCTATGGACTCAGGCAGCAGAACTAAGGCTTGAGGTGATGGGGGAGGGGAGGAGACAGCAAAAAAAGAAAACCTCACCAGAATAGGGCACTGCTTTGTCACGTGTACAGTCCAGCTTCAAATCTGGCCCCCACATCATGGAAGTAAGCTTTGGTGATGTTCTGTCTCCTTTTCATTCTCTTGGTCCAAAAATATCAACCCGAAGTGGTGCAGTCCAAAAAATAGCAGGAAAAGAAGAAGGGTTGGGGGTGGGGGGAACTACTTAGAGAAAGGTTGCTGGATTGGGAGGACAGCATAATGGTTATGCTAAAGACTTTCATGCCTGAGGCAATGAGGTCCCAGATTCAGTCTCCAGCACCAAGATCAGCCAGAGCTGAGCAATGCTCTGGTGTTTCTTTCTGTCTTTCTCTCTTTACCTCTAGGTCTCTCATTAAGATTATATATATATATACTACCCTGTTTACTTTACAGAATTTCTGTTGTTTGGAGCTGTAGAGATGATTATGTGTTGCTAGAGATCAGTCTCAGGACCTCATGCTTTCATGTTTAGTGCTCTACTCACTGAGCACCCGACCACATAAGATAATATTGTTATTGTTATTATTTTGAGGGTGATTTACTTTTTACAGCCTTGAGGTAATAATTGGATCTTTGATTCATGGTGCAAGTCATTAATATGAATCTCTCTCTTTCTCTCTCTCTCTCCTAGGAAGAGTGGACCTATCTGAATCTTGTTGGGAACTTTGGAGGGATATGGTGCCTCAGTATAATGGGAACATGATCTCTTTTGATAAAGATTATTTTCTAATGAATAACCATGAAATTTTCTTACAAGTTGAATTACATGAGACAACATAATTGGTCCTTTAGAGCCTTAGAAAATGGCATGAGAACAATCAATTCCATCCCTTACAGAAAAGTTTTAGTCTGTATGCATGTAATTTGCTTTTAATCTACTGATCTTAATAGAAAAGGAGAAAACTATCATCAACTAAGAACATTATTTCTACACAGATTTTGTCATATCCATGAATTTCACTCAGTTGCCTCACTTTTTGTTTATTTTACTTTTTAAAAATATTTATTTATTTATTCTATTTTGTTGCCCTTGTTTTATTGTTGTAGTTAGTATTGTTGTCATTGTTGGATAGGAAAGAGAGAAATAGAGAGACGAGGGGAAGACAGAGAGGAGGAGAGAAAGATAGACACCTGTAGAACTGCGTTACCACTTGTGAAGTGACTCCCCTGCAGGTGGAGACCAAAGGCTTGAACTGGGTCTTTGCACACTGTAGTGTGTGCACTTAACCAGGTGAGATTAGTGAATTTGTTTCTTTCAGCCTGCAGTGTCCATGAGTTAATGAAAAGAATTGTAATTTTCTGTTGCTATTGTTAAGTTTTGTTTCTGACCGTACCCGTTACAGAGTAAGACAAACTGAGGCCAACTAATCAAACCTACACAAACTGATATGACTCCAGTATATAAGTGAAGTATAAGGAATTTACTCTTAAGTTTGAAAGAGTGAAAATAAGGCTAGTAATCAGACTTAACAAAGAGACGACACCAAAAGACAAAGACAAGACAAACTTCAGCTGAGTGATCCCAGGCTGGTACCAAATCTGGTCCCGTTGCTCTGAGACAACCAGGCTTGAAATTCACCCTCCTTTAAAGGCAAAAGTGACGGGGGGTCTGATAGTGAAGCTTTGCCTCTGCAGGTGGGGAGTGGGGCTTGAACCGGAGTCCTTGCACACTGTAATGTGTGAGCTTAACCAGGTGCATCACCATCTGGCCCCTCAAGTAACTTATTTTTAAAGGAAGGTTTCTATGCCTTTTGTATCTATTATGCACACTATTAATTTTTAAAAATTTCTTTATCAGGGGATTAGTGATTTACAGTTGATAATAAATACAATAGTTCGTACATGCATAACATTTCTCAGTTTTCCACATGACAATACAATCCCCACTAGGTTCTCTTGTCATCCTCTTCCAGGACCTGTACTCTCCCCCCACACACTGCAGAGTCTTTTACTTTGATGCAATACACCAACTCCAGTTCAGGTTCTACATGTGTTTTCTCTTCTGATGCTGTTTTTCAACTTCTGGCTAAGAGTGAGATCATCCCATATTCATCCTTCTATTTCTGACTTATTTCACTTAACACAATTTCTTCAAGCTCCATCCAAGATGGGCTGAAGACCATGAAATCACTATTTTTAATATCTGAGTAGTATTCCATTGTGTATACATACCAAAACTTACTCAGCCACTCATCTGTTGTTGAACACCTGGATTGCTTCCAGGTTTTGGCTATTACAAATTGTGCTGCTATGAACATAGGTGTACACAGATCTTTTTGGATGGGTGTGTTGGGTAACTTAGGATATATCCCCAGGAGAGGAATTGCAGGATCATAGAGTAGGTCCATTTCTAGCCTTCTGAGAGTTCTCCAGACTGTTCTCCACAGAGGTTGGACCAATTTACATTCCAACGAGCAGTGCAGGAGGGTTTCTTTGACCCCACAAACTCTCCAGCATTTGTTTCTGCTACCTTTTCTGATGTATGACATTCTCACAGGAGTGCAGTGGTATCTCATTGTTTTCTTTATTTGCATTTCTCTGACAATCAATGACTTGGAGCATTTTCTCATGTGTTTCTTGGCCTTTTGGATCTCTTCTATGGTAAATATTCTGTCCATGTCTTCTCCCCATTGTTGGATGGGGTTATTTGTTTTCTTGTTGAATTTGGTAAGCTCTTTATATATTTTTGTGATCAGCCTCTTGTCTGATGTATGACATTGTCAAGATCTTCTCACATTCTGTGAAAGTTCTCTTTATTTGGGTACTGGTTGCTTTTGCTGTGCAGAAGCTTTTGAATTTGAGGTTGTTCATAGGTTTATACTTGCCTTAGTTTCTTTATAATTGGATACGTCTCATTGAAGATGTCTTTAAAATTTATGGGGAGAAATTTATGTCTATAGGTGTGGGGGGCTTATTTCTGGGCTCTCAATTATATTCCACTGGTCAATGTGTCTATTCATGTTCCAGTACCAAACAGTTTTGATGACAATGGCCCATTAATACAAATTGAGATCTGGGAGTATGATGCCTCCAGTTCTGTTCTTTCTGTTCAAGAGTGTTTTGGCGATTCTAGGTCTTTTCTGGTTCCAGATAAACATTTATAGCATTTGTTCTATTCTCCTAAAAAATGTGCTTGGGATCTTGATGGGGATAGCATTAAATTTGTATATGGCTCTGGGTAGTATATTCATTTTGATGATGTTACTTCTTCTAACCCATGAACATGGAATATCTTTCCACTTCTTTGTGTCTTTTTCAATTTCCTTGAGTAATGACTCATAATTTTCAGTATACAAGTCTTTCACTTCTTTGGTTAGGTTTATTCCCAGATATTTTATTGATTTTGTTGCTATAGTAAAATGAATTGATTTCAACTTCTTCTAACTTAGTGTTTGCATAGAGGAATGCCACTGAATCATGAAGCTTCCCCCCTGCAGGCAGGGGATGGGGGCTTGAACCTGGGTCCTTATGGATGGTAATACTTGCACCTAACCAGGTGCACCACAACCCAGTCCTCCAATGTTGCCTTCTTGTCTGTGCTTTCTAGATGAATTGTCACCAGATGGCAGCAAAATGCCTTCAGTATATAATCTGAACTATGTAACTTGTCTGATTGCCATAAATATTCCATTCATTTAGACAAAGTTATGAAATAGAATCATCTGGTAAGGAGCCAAACAGTAGCAAATATATTGCATTCTACATATAAAAACACACTATTAACAAAGCAAACATTTCAAATAAATGATTGAATTATAGTTATTTATTGAAGACATCTTACTTAATACTATATTTATTGTTTGGATTCATAATGACAATAGTGTATACTTTCTATTGAGGCACCTTCTGAAGCATATTATTTTTACATATTATTTTTGCACCATATCATCTCACTAACTACTTAGTTTCTTTTTTAAAATTTCTTTATTGGGGAATTAATGTTTTACATTCAACAGTAAATACAATAGTTTCTACATGCATAACATTTCCCAGTTTTCCATATAACAATACAATCCACACTAGGTCCTCTGTCATCCTTTTTGGACCTGTATTCTACCCCCACCCATCCCAGAGTCTTTTACTTTGGTGAAATACTCCAATTCCAGTTCAGGTTCTACTTGTGTTTTCTCTTCTGATACTGTTTTTCACTTTCTGCCAGAGAGAGAGAGATCATCCCATATTCATCCTTCTGTTTCTGACTTATTTCACTTAACATAATTTTTTCAAGGTCCATCCAAGATGGGCTGAAAACGGTGAAGTCACCATTTTAAATAGCTGAGTAGTATTCCATTGTGTATATATCCCACAACTTGCTCAGCCACTCATCTGTTGTTGGACACCTGGGTTGCTTCCAGGTTTTGGCTATTACAAATTGTGCTGCTATGAACATAGGTGTACACAGATCTTTTTGGATGGGTGTGTTGGGTAACTTAGGATATATCCCCAGGAGAGGAATTGCAGGATCATAGAGTAGGTCCATTTCTAGCCTTCTGAGAGTTCTCCAGACTGCTCTCCATAGAGGTTGGAGCACGTGACATTCCCACCAGTAGTACAGGAGGGTTCCTTTGACCCCACAACCTCTCCAGCATTTTCTACTGCTACAGTTTCTGATGTCTGGCATTCTCACAGGAATGAAGTGGTATCTCATTGTTGTCTTTATTTGTATTTCTGTTTCGGACCCTCTGGGCTTCTTGAAGCTTTATGTCTTTGATGTTGTCTAGACTAGAGAAGTTCTCAGTTATTAGGTCCTGAAGAATGCTTCTTCCCCTCCCTCTCTTTCTTCCTCTGGTAAGCCAATAATGCATATATTATTTCTTTTGAGGTCATATCATATGTCTCTGTTGTTGTTTTTAGTACCTCTTAATTTCTTTTTGAAATCTCTTACTTCTTTTTTAGTTGTCTCTAATTTGTCCTCAGTCTTGCTAATTTCTGTTTTCAGCCTCATTTATTCTATTCTGTCTCCCCTCTACTGTTTTCTAGAGTTCATCTATTTTTTACCCTTACTGATGCTGTTTTAGCTTGTTCAGCTCATGTTCTTAGCTCAGCTATTTAAGCTTTCAGTTCTCTAATAACCTTGAGATAATTAGTGTTTTCTTCCAGAGTCTCATTTGTTGTTTCTGCATTTCTGATGACAATTCTTTCAAACTCTTTACTCACTCCTGTGATTATTTCCTTAACTAGTGTTTGGATGTTGACCTCATTATTTTGTGCTTCAACCTTTGGGGGGCTTTTAGCTGGACTCTCGTCCTGGTTCATTTCTCCAATATTTCTTCTTGTTGGTTTAACCATTCTATATAGTATGTTATGCAGTCCCTCTCTCAGTACTTTTCAAATTACTGATAACTCTTCCCTGGATTGACTTTTGTTTAAGTACGGTAATTAAAGGGTTCACAGTTGTAGAAATTGACATTTGTTTCAATATTATTTTAATCCCTGAGTTGGAGCACTGTGGTTTAAAAGCTTCTTTTGCCCTTTTTCTTCCCTGTAGGCTATGGGAGCCTGAGGGCTTTTAAAATATAAATAGACTTCTTAGCTTAATCCCTCACTCCTGACCTAGAGATAAAGCAGGGTGGAGCAGAGATAGTCGTTATGCAAAGAGACTCTGACAGCACCATGGCTAGGCCAAGGAGGTATAGATCGTCTCCTGAGTTTCCTGGTTAGTTCTCTGTTCCCTGGTGTCAGCACAGGTCCTCCCCACTGCTGCTGCAGCTTCTGAGGGCAGTAGCAATGGAGACTCATAGTTGCTTTTGGTGAGTCTTAGGTGAGCCCTCTCCTCCCTTCAGCTGTATTTTTGTTGGTGAAACAGACTGAAGTTGGTGTCTCAACTGATAAACTGCTGGACTTTTACTAGGCACTTAGTCTCTCCCTAGGCTTCTTTCTGTCTGTGAGCCATAAGTATTTGCACTCACCATTGATTTGGTGGGTTCCTGAAGTCATTCTAGTCCTGTCTTGTTGCAGTCCCAGGTGCTCGCAATTGGTATTCCTAGTTGACCAGGGAGAGAAGAGAAGAGAAACACAGCTGCTGCTGCTCCACAGCCCCACCTCTGGAAGTCTACCACTTAGTTTCAATGCTTATCCTGATTTTTAAAAAATTTGGGGCTGGGTGGTGGCACACCTGGTCTAGTGCACATATTACCATGAGCAAGGTCCTAGGCTCAAGCTCTGTTCCCCACCTGCATGGGAGGAAACTTCTCAAGTGGTGAAGCAGTTCTGCAAGTGTCCTCTTCATCTCTCCCTCCCCTCTCAGTTTGTCTCTGCCTCTATCCAAAATAATTAAATAAATAAAGGAGTAAAATATTTATTAACAAGAGAAGTAGTGAGAGCAAGAGGACCAGTACATCATTATAGCACATGAGATTGTAGGGATTGAACTCAGGACCTGATGTTTGTCTGTTTTTCCAACTCCAGTATCACTTTATTGAAGGAATGTTAACTTACAAGATTGTAGTCATAGGATACATTTCCACATTTACCCAGGGGCCTCATGCTTTTAAGTCCATGTTCTAGCCACTGTTCCACCTCCTGAGCCACCATTATGAATTATAAATATTAATTAAAATATTTTGCACAGATTTTCCAACTACTCAGAGCGTTTGGGTCACTATTCTGTTCCATTGGTTTATTCTCTCACTAATACTGCATTGTCTTGGTCACTGTAATTTTACAATAGATTTTGAAATCAGGTAGTGCCAGTCTTCAAACTTTGTCATTTTCCTTTAACACAAAATAGCCTGTTCTAGGCCTTTTTTTTCTATATGAATTCTGTTTGCCAACATTTGTAAAATAATCTGATGGAATCTTGATTTCATTGAATCTGTACTTCAATTTGGGAAGAAATGACATCTTGACAATACAGAGTGTCCCTATCAATGAACACAGACTTTTTTCTCCATTTATATAGTTCTAGTTATCTTTTTAAAAAATTAACTAATTTTTAAAAATTTCTTTATTGGGAATTAATGTTTTACATTCGATAGTAAAAAAAATAACTATTTTTTTAAATAGAGCTCAGCTCTAGTTTATGGTGATGCAGAGGACTGAACCTGGGACTTTGGAGCTTCAGGCATGAGTCTCTTTACATAACCTAAAATTATGCTGTTTACCCCCATTTTAGTCATCTTTTAAGACATTGATTTTCAGGCCATTTGCATTGTGGCATGAGGCTACACTGATTTTAACAGTTTGAAATTTGAAACTGGTTTTATGATTTTGTGTTTAGTCAGGTCTACAAATGTTCTATGAATGCTTGAGAAGAATATGTGTTCTGCAGCTCTTAGAATGTGAATTCTGAAGCATTAGGCTGGTTTACTTCCTTAGGAAAAAAAGCCTTTAATATGCCTAGTGAGTTTATTTCCTACTTAACTGCAGTCAAATCTTCTCAAACTAAGAGTGCAGAGACAAGACAATGAGAAATTCCCGGAAGACTACCACACTATACTTTCAAACAGCACAGCACTGAAAGACATCTAACCAGAATATATATATATTCAAAAATAAGCTATCTTTTAATAGTTTTAAACAAATCCACTTGGAAACCACATCTTCCATCTCCACTTATGTTATTCATTTAATAAATGCACATTCTCCTGCTTCTCCAACAGCAGTTTGGTAACACTATTCACTTCTTCCCCACTTATCAAAGTAATTATCAAATAGAGAAGCTTTACTTGCTTAATTATATAATGTGTCAGAAAGTCGCATGCTTTATCAGAACTCTGAAGGTGAAAAGAAAAAAAAACAGAACTGTCAAGACAACTGTCTTTGAAGGAAGGGGAGTGTGTGAGAAATAATCTTTCAGAAATTCAGCTTTTCACTTCTCCTTGTATAAAATTTACCTCAGAGAAGGGAGAAGAAAGGCTGGTCTGAGCATGCTCTTGCCTAAATCTTCCATTTCAAAAGCAGGAAATAAGCATTGACAGTTTATCTTAAACATTTCATTTTAACCCCCAGAAGGGGAGCATTGTTTCTGGAAGCACTATAATACCATGCCAACATGCAGAGTGGATGGAGCAAGCCCTAACTTCAGTTCCAAACTCCAAAAATATAGTTAATACATTGTTCTTAAGTAGAAGACATGTCAGATATTAAACTAATAATAACAGAGAGCACACTTATTTTAGCCAAAAGGCCAAGAAGTGATGCTAAAATTCCACTCTTCCCCAGCACCCTCCTCAAGTCATCTAAGTCTAAGGTCTGCCTCCTTTTCTACTTTGACTAAATTATAGGAATAACTAGACACTGGACTGCACGCTGGTCATTTTCCCTCTCTATTTTGAAAAAGAATTTCTCTATCTGATGTCACTTGATCTGGTCATGGGTGAGGCAGTGGCCATGGCAGCGTGACTAAAACTGTCTTGCTCTGCCTGTAATATCCAAAATGGACTAAAGGAGGGTGGCCAGAGGGGCCTGTGGAAACAGCTGAGAGCCACTGAGTTTTCCCGGAGGTGGTAGAGGATAGATTGTCAGAATTATTCAAAGCATCCAGTATGTGTCTTGTGACCAATATTCAGAAGTCTTCCTCTGAATGACTATGAATCATGTTATGAAGCTGAAATTTCTTTCTTTTTTAAAAAAATATTTTCTTTATTAATGAGAAAGATAGGAGGAGTGAGAAAGAAAACCAGACAACTCTCTGGTACATGGGCTGCCAGGGATTGAACTCAAGACTTCATGCTTGAGAGTCTAATTCTTTATCCACTACACCACCTCCTGGACCACTGAAATTTCTTCTATATGCAATAGTAAAAATTGGTGGAATGTGATTTTGGGGGTGTTAAATAGTTCACATGTGAGTTTTAGGTTGCCATAAAGGATTCCTGTTTTGCTCAAATGTGCTAATTTTCAGGATGAGAGCATTTCTTGATTTTAATACAATTCTTAAAATTAACAGGATTGTCTCTTTCCTGCAACTTGCTCCACTTGTGGTATCCACTGTCTCAATTGCTTCTCCACTGGACATGGGCATTGGCCGGTTGATCCATACCAGTTTATGATGATGCTGGAGATTGAACTTGGAACCTCTGGTGCCTTAGGAATGAAAGACATTTAACATAACTACTACACTATCTCTCCCCAGCCAGAAATTTGTTTCTCTTGAGGAGTCCATTTAAAATCTCTCTTAGCAACTTTTAAATACATAATATAGTGTTATTAGCCATAGACACCACGGTTTACATTCTATCCTCAGGAACTGTAACTGAATACACCAACTCCAATGTAAGTTCTGCTTTGTGTTTTACAAAGAAAACAAATTTAATTTAATCTAGGAAGATTGCAGACTCTTATCTCAAAATTGCCTTACTCTGAGATTAGGATCTAAAGCTTATCTTATAGAGGTGGAAAAAAATGAGATAAAGGAAAAAGATTCCCCAGAAAGGAGACTAGCAGATGTCCCATTTATTTCAGTGATTTAACAAATCTCCAGAGCACATTCACCATGTCAGGGTGGTCTATTCTTGTAGACTTTGAAACATATTGCTAAAATAGCCTCCAATATCCAGTGGGGCTTGATGTTTCATTTTCACTGGCTCCTCCCCACCTACACATGACTAACCTAGCTAAATAACATGCAATGCATGAGAATATTCTTTGCTATAAAAGTGAGACAAGATAAGAGCCGAGAGAGGGTGAGAGATTGTGGGAGACCAAGATGGAGTGTTCATTTTAAAATGCTAGCTCACTCACAGCTTGTTGTAAAATGGTGTAGTGTGAGCGTACAAATGATGCCTTTTTTTATGGCTCCAGGGTTATTTATTGCTGCTGTGTCTTGGTGCTTGCACTATGAATCCACTGTTTCTGGAGGATATTTTTCCCTTTTGTTGCCCTTGTTGTTTATCATTGTTATTATTATTGCTGTCATTGTTGTTGAATAGGACAGAGAGAAATGGAGAAAGGAGGGGAAGACAGAGAGGGAGAAAGATAGACACCTGCAGACTTGCTTCACTGCTTGTGAAGTGACCCCCTGCAGGTGGGGACAGGGTTCCTTACGTAGGTCCTTGTGGTTTGCACCATATGCACTTAACCCGCTGTGCCACCACTGTGCTCCCGATGCCTTCTTTTCTACTTTTGAAAAGAGCTGAAAATTATTGGTATTATCTCTTTTAATACCAATCATTTTAATACCAATGAACTAATTTATTTTTCTGGATAGAAAATGGGAGGGGGGAGTTGTTACTACAACAATAAAAAAAAAAAGAAGAAAGAAAATGGGAGGGGAAGAGGAGATGGAGTAAGTAGTAGAGAGAGTATTCCGGGAGGTGGCACAATGGATAAACATTGGACTCTCAAGCAGGAGGTCCTGAGTTTGGCCCCTAGCAGCATATGTAACAAAGTGATGTCTGATTCTCTTATTCTTTCTCTCTCTCTCCTACCTTTCTCATTAATAAATTTATATATATATATATGAATTAATTCATAATATATAATTCATATGTGAATTAGGGAGAAATAGAGACACCTGCAGCACTGCTTCACTGCTCTTGAAACTTTCCCCCTGCAGGTGGGTTCTGGGTACTTGAACCCATGTCCTTGGCAGCCTCCTGATATACAGGCTATGCTGTTGTTTCTGTCTGAGTGCTGAGTGAAAAAAAAGTAGAAATCAGTCCTTTGGACAGTTCTATTCAGAAACTGCATACAATTTCTTTTATTTTTTCTTCTACCCCAAGGAAGACCCAGGAATTGAGTGACTTTCTCCTTATTATGTTAGGACAAGAAAGAGTTTAACAGGGATATATAAAAACACTACAAGATTTCCTATTGCTTTTAGTATTACTCCCCCACCCTTGACTACGAATTTTCTTGGTTGCTATAGATCCTTGATTGGTTTCTAATGCTTCCACACTACTTCTAGTCCATTTATTTTTTACTTAATGTTTCCATGAGGGAAAGAGGGCCTGGAGTTTCTGTCATCTTTCTGATATTGTCAAACAACTATTAAAGTTACATAATTTTTACGATCCAGTTTGAATTAGATTTCTTATATGATTACCTCATTTTGGATGATATATTTACAACATTCTTGCTATGTTGCCTTAGTTCTCTATGCCTTAGTTTCTTCATAAGTAAGATGAGGATCAAAATAGTATCTATCTCATGGAAATTGTAAGACAAATTCATAAATCTGTACACACACATACATACATACATATATGTAATGGATTTAGAAAGGTGAGTAGGAAATAGTACTTTCAAAAATTGCTACTTTCCAGGGTGGGGGAGAGAGCATAATAGTTATGTAAAAAGCTTTCCTGCCTGTGGCTCCAAAGTCCCAGATTCCTATAGGTGCCCCTCCCCCTCCAGCAGTACTCTGGTCTTTCTCTGTATCTGTGTCTTTTTCTCATTACAATAAAACAAATATAAAGTATATTTTAAAAAACAAAACAACAACAAAAAATAAAATGCTACTTCTGTAAACACTTTTGTGTTTTGGAAATGTGGTAGGTTTGCCTTAATTAAGTCTAAAAGGTGGAACACTACTATTAATGTAACTTGAAAATTCTGATGCCTCAATGGATGTATCGAAAAAGGCAGACTCATTTGTGTTTGAACATTGGATTCTATTGTATTTAACAGCATGGATTTCTTTTCCTTTTTTTTAATTTATAAAAAGCAAACACTGACAAAAACTATAGCATAAGAGGGGTACAACTCCACACAATTCCCACCACCAGAACTCTGTATTCCATCCCCTCCCCTGATAGCTTTCCTATTCTTTAACCCTATGGGAGTATGGACCCAGGGTCATTATGAAGTGCAGAAGGTGGAAGGTCTGGCTTCTGTAATTGCTTCCCCACTGAACATGGGCATTGACAGGTCGATCCATACTCCCAGCCTGCTTCTCTCTTTCCCTAGTTGGGCAGGGCTCTGGGGAAGCAGGGCTCTAGCACACATTGGTGGGGTCATCTGCCCAGGGAAGTCCAGTTGGAATCATGTGAGCATCCAGAACCTGGTGGCTGAAAAAAGAGTTAACATTCAGAGCCAAACATATTGTTGACTAATCATGAACCTAAAGACTGAAATAGTTCAGATGAAGAGTTGGGGGGGGTCTCCATTTTGTAGATATTTAGTAGTCCTATTTTAGTTATATTCCAAAGAGCTCATGACTATATTAGTTTTTGTTTTTTTTCCTCAGCCTGACATCTGATATGCAGGTGATTTAAGTTATTGTCTGGGGAGATGATGTCATGGCTGGAAAAAGGACTGGAAAGCTGGATCAGAGATCCCTCTCTCCATTGCTACTGGTCATCTCTATCAGGAACAACACAACAGACCCCTTTGTGGGCCCCCATAAGACCTTGCCCTCAACATGGATCAACAATGGTAGATAATGTTCCATCCTCCGAAAGGAGGCTGGATAACATACCCTATCTACCACCTGAGGAAGATGGGTCCTGAAATTGGGGAAGCTTGGAATGTTCCTACTCATGACCACAGAATGTGAGCTCAGATCTACAGGGATACAGAGGTCACAGAGGCTCCTAAGCTGAATATGGCCCCCAGATCATATCAAATCGATGGGGTTTACAGTCAACAATATTTATATACTTTTCCCATATTTGGGAGCTACTCTCTTCCCTGGTCCAGCTTTTCCCTCTTCTTTCCTTTTATGCCAATATAGCAGTTTGAATACAGTGTTCCATGCCAGTATTTTTATTGATAAAATCATGAACTCTAGTTATAGAAATCTCTAAACTCTTCCTTGATTATATCTTTCCTGGGAGCAAAGCTAATTGTTATGGTTAACCTTTCTAAGAATCTAGATGGACTTCTGCACTCAGTTTCTCTAAGAAGTTTTATTAAAATAATGAACTGAGCTTTGGCAGGAAATGAAGTTGAAAAGCATCGATTCATTTCACTTTGGTTGTTCTTATGTGTACACGTTTAAAATTTTTTTTTTTTAATTTTGGTACTGTACCAAAGCAAAAGTCTCTGGAAGGGAGGGGTTGAAAGGGAGTAAAAAGAGTCATGGGGGGGGGGTGGTATTGGTATGCCTGTATGGCAACAACCATACTGTAAACCATTAACCCTTTGACAAAAAAAAAAATTCTGGGGGTCAGATGGTAGCACACTTGGTTAAGCTCACACATTACCATGTGAAAGGACCCAGATTCAAGCCCTTGGTTCCCACCTGCAGTGGGAAGCTTCAAGAGTGGTGAAGCAGTGTTACAGCTAATTATCTACCAATAATGGGTTGCATTGGATCGACCTTCTCGTGGTGCATCCCATGAGTACCCATTCATTGGGGAAACTGGTTAGTCACTTTCAAAGCCAGCAACAAACAGCTCCTGACAGCTTTGCTATTGACTGGCTATGGAAGAAGGGCAAACGCTAGAAGAATCTACCAATCTATCTATCTATCTATCTATCTATCTATCTATCTATCTATCTATCATCTATCTATTTTCTATCTATCCCCACTTCCCTCTTAACTTCTCTTTGCCTCTATCCAAAGTAAATAAATGAATTTTAAAAAAAGAAAGAAAAAGAAAAAAGAAATCTGGTAGCTGGCTCAGCAGTAGAGCACAGAGCTTGAAGTTCTGATATCCTGAGTTTGATTCCTGGCACCTCAGGTGCTAGAGAAGGCACTGATTCCCTCTCTCTCTCCTTAGTATGTAAGCACATCTGAGGAAAAAACAAAACAAACAAACAAAAAGCCTCTAGGGAAGGAGTAGAAGATTATGGAAAGGCATTAGGTATAGGTTGGGGATGAAAGTGTTTTTTCAGACACCTATTATTGGGAGATGAAAAGCTATATCCTTGTGCCAACAACTATACTATAAACCATTAACCCTCCAATAAAATGATTAAAAATAATAAATAAAATACTCCCCAACTTCTAGAATATATTTCAAATACATAAAAATGTTAAGTGAATATGGCAAGAACATAGTCATCATCCGCAGCCAGATTTAACAAACTTTTAACTTTGTGTCACATTTGTCTCAACCCATTCTCCCACAGATATAAACATGATTCTGAAGCTAGCACATTTTCCATTCATATCTATGTTCTTTTATTAAATATATAACAAAATTATATAAAATATTATTTAATTCTTAAATTTAATATTTACATCTAACATATAGTAATGTGTATTTAATTTTTTTACATTACTTTTTTTACTCACCATTCTTTTCAAAGATGTATTAGATAATATATGAATCAGGGAAGTTTTCATTTCTTTACCGTTGCATAGAATTCCACTCCTTTGTACCCCTCTTATCCTATGGTTTTGTCAGTGTTTCCTTTTTATAAATAAATAAATAAATAAATAAATAAATAAATAAATAAATTCCACTCCTGGGATCAAGTGGTTTATTTATTCCTCTACTGAGGAACACACATTATATAGGCAGTTTATTATTTACATTTGTCTTCTACCCTTTTTTCCTGTATGTTTATTATTAATTCATCTTCCAATGTTTGCTAAAATTGTCTAAATTTACTCTCCAATCCAAACATATCAGATTGTCTTAAAATTCCTTCACATTGGAAATATCTCTGTTGGTGATTTCTGACCTACTTTAATATGGCCAGTTTACTCTTCTGTCACCCTGAAATCTCACTTTTCTATTATAGGAGGGGTTTCTTTTTTTTTTTTTTTGTCATGGCAGATTCTCCTTCTTATGGTTCCCCCCAATCTGCCACCACCCCACCACTCAGCCATGTTCTGTCTTCAAGGAAGGTGCAGGGACTGAAAGCATGAGCTTCAAAATTAGGCAGCCCTAAGGGGTGAAGGAGATAGCATAATAGTTATGCAAAGACACTTTCATGCCTGAGGTTCCAAATTCCCAGGTTCAGGCCCCCACACCACCATAAGCCAGAGCTGAACAGTGCTCTGGTTATCACATATATATATTTAAAATTCATATTGAGTTCAGAAATTCTTCAATATGTTAAGATTTTTTTTTAATTTAGTAGTACTGGGAGTTTTAGACCAGAGAATATAATATAGAGTCCAAGACCAGATGTACACATATATAATATTAATATGACAAATCAAAATACTGCAAGACAAAGTGAGAAAGTACAGACTGTTAATTATTTGATCTTAGGATAATGCATTTACCCATACAAGGAAAAAAAAAGGGATCCCTGTATGCCACACTATAGAAATAAGCCTATTTAAGGTAGGCTAATGTGAAAGTAAAACTTTAAAACTGCTAGAAAAACTTATAGTATTTATCTTTATGAGCTTCGGGCAGGGAAGAGTTAGCTATACAGAGCACATAAAATACAAATCATGTCAGATGACAAACTTGGCTATAAATTAAATGTAAAATAGCTATGCTTTATAAATTACCACACAACTGTGAGAAAATATTTACAATGTGTGCACAAATCACAACAGCACCATTTCATTTTATTCTCACATTGACCCCAGAGTCTTTTACTGTGGTGCAATACACCAACTCCAGTCCAACTTCTGCTTTGTGTTCTCCCTTCTGTTCTTATTTTTAAACTTCTGTCTATGAGTGAGATTATCCCATATTCTTCCTTCTCTTTCTGGCTGATATCACTTAACATGATTCATTCAAGCTCCACCCAAGATGAGGTGAAGAAGGTGAATTAACCATTTTTAATAGCTGAGTAGTATTCCATTGTGTATATATACCACAACTTAATTAATATATTTCTTTCTTTTTATTTTTTAAAAATATTTATTTATTCCCTTTTGTTGCCCTTGTAGTTTTATTGTTGTAGTTATCCTTATTGTCGTCGTTGTTGGATAGGACAGAGAGAAATGGAGAGAGGAGGGGAAGACAGAGAGGGGGAGAGAAAGATAGACACCTGCAGACCTGCTTCGCTGCTTGTGAAGCGACTCCCCTGAAGGTGGGGAGCCAGGGGCTTGAACCAGGATCCTTACGCTGGTCCTTGCGCTTTGCACCACGTGCACTTAACCTGCTGCATTACCGCCTGACTCCGAATTAATATATTTCTTTTAAAAATATTTAAAAATTTATTTTGGATAGAGACAGAGAAATTAAGAGGTAATGGGGAGGTGATAATAGATAGGTCATAGATAGATAGACCTGCAGCACTGCTTCTCTGCTCATGTAACTTCCCACTGCAAGTGGGGACTGAGACTTGAACGTGGGTCCTTGTGCACTTTAATGTGTGTGCTCAACCAAGTGTGCCATTTCCTAGCCCTAATTAATATTTATAACATCTTTGTTATACTTCTATTTTTCTGTTTTAAAATGAGGCTGAGGTCTAACTTCTTTGAAAATGATCTTGGTCCATAAATACTGGCTGCCTTCTTGGAGTTAAGTGTGTTTTGAACAGTGGTGATTCTGTGTGGTAAGAACTCTTCTACAGAATTTTCCTCCTTTTCTGAGTATCTCAGGGAAGCAGAAGTCTAGAATTATTTGCCTGATGCCACCATACATTGAGGAATCAGTATTTCTTTTGTATTGGATGAATTTAGGAAGTTGCAGTTCCAGCTACTCTTCTCTTACAGAATAGCCTGGAGGCAGAGGTAGGGGCAATAGCTAACATGAGACCATTTCCAGAGTAAACAGTTTTCTAGTTTTCCCAGGAATGTAGTTAAACAACTTCGTGAAGTTCAGTGTGCCTCTCCTTGCAACATCTCTAGATAACTTATTTCCTTCTTTTCTAGCCCTGAGGATACAGGAAGAGTCCAGTCACCTTGTGCTATATAGTAGTCTTTCAAAGACAACCAGTGGTTTGAGAAGAAGCAGAATTCTATTTTGACTTACCAACACTAATGTTGGTTCTGTTTTGCACTGGTTCACTTTTTACTGTAGGGAATCAGGGAGATCTTTTGATATAATTTATGTGTTAGACTAAACATTTTAATCTGCATAGATTCAGAGCACCAGATGGGGACTTAGTACAAAACAAAACAGATGTTCTAGTTATCAGTTTCCATTGTGAAATGGAGATGGTTACTGTACCTCTTTCAGAGGATGTGTGTGTGTGTGTGTGTGTGTGTGTGTGTGTGTGTGTGTGTGTGTGTGTGTGTAAGAATTCCTTTACAAAGTGAATTAATGGCTGTAGTTTAGTACCTGCAAAGCAAGGACTAGTAGTGGTGGATATCCTCACAGTCATTGGATCTGGACTCACTTGTTCTGATGTAGGTTCACCCTGGGCCAGCTCTCACTCTGGGTGTCTCAGTCTCTTGTTTGTTGAGCAGAAAAACTAGCATTCAGTGTCAAACAGAAAGGTTTGGAAAAGAAGAGTAGAAGAAGGCTGAGTTCATGTTCCTCATGGTCGGCTTCCTCTTCCTTCTCTTCCCCACTTTCCTCATGTGTTTTTTTTTTTTAATGTTTATTATAAATGAACTTGAATTCTCATAAATGGATGACTTTGGGTGACATTATAACTGGTAATATCAATACCTGTTTTCTTTTTTTTCCTCTTTTTTCCCCACTTTGTTGCCCTTGTTGTTATCCTTGTTGTTGTTGTTATTATTGTTGTTGTCACTGCTGCTGCTGTTGTTTGATAGGACAGAGAGAAATCTAGAGAGGAGGGTAGACAGAGAGGGGAAGAGAAAGATAGATACCTGAAGACCTGCTTCACCACCTGTGAAGTGACCCCCTTGCAGGTGGGGAGTCGAGGGCTCAAACTGGCATCCCTACGACAATCCTTGAACTTTGCACCATGTGCAATTTACCCACTGCATTACTGCCCTACCACCAATATCTGTTTTCTATATAATACTTGGGAAAATTCCCATAATAAGTTCTTCCCCCTACAGGGTAAGTATGCAATTCTTTGATTCCTGTCCTTTGACTTAAATTCAGCTTGAGCATACTGCTAGCAGAATGCTGTCAGTCAGGTTCAACCCAATTTCTCATGCTCAGGTCTATTCCCTCTCTCTTCTCTTTCTAAAATAAATAGATAAATAAATAAATATATTTAAAATGTATATTTTTCTACACTGAAAACTAACACACTGTTAAGACAGATAGGACATTAGCAAATGGAAGCTATTGCATGCTCATAGACTGTATGAATTATTATAATGACCATCCTACCCAAAGCATTGTACTCATTTATTATAATCCCTATCAAAATTAAATGACATCCTTCATAGACACAGGACAAACACCAGTAAAATTTGTATTGAACTGCAAATAATTCTGAAACAATGCTGAAAAAAATGGAGTTTGGAGACCTATGTTCTCTGATATGAAACTGTTAGAGTGGACCTTTTGTACCACAAATTTTATATGGAGCTCTTCTCTCTTTGAGTATAGAAATGACTATTAGAGGCCATCATTTATTAAGGCCAACTATAAAACTGATAATCACATTGACTATTGAAGGAAATGGGGTTTATCTTAGAGATAGCAAAGAACAGTCAGAAAAGATATATACATAGTAGCTATTCTCCCGTCTCACACACACACACCCCCAGCCATTATTTCTCCTTTTTTTATTTATAAAAAGGAAACATTGACAAAACCATAGGATAAGAGGGGTACAACTCCACACAATTCCCACCATCAGATGATATGCCTTTTCTTTTCTCTACTGCTTGGTTCCATGGATTTGATGATGACTGAGTGAGAACAGGAGAGGAGGGAGAGAAAGATTCAAGCAGAAGCAGGATATTGCATTGCCAATGGGGACCATATTGGCATTAAAAAAATCCAGTTCATCTCTCTTGTAAGTATTAGGTGTCCTGAGCATGGTTCCTACACTCATAATTCTCATAGACCATAGGGAAGCCAACAGACCTAGAGGTAGTACCAGCATACGGTCACAGGTGTGGGTGCCAGTCATCCCCACACAATTGGAGGAGAAAACACAGCATCATTATCTTATGCATATATTACCCTATGCATGTATGTCTGCCTTGTCATTCTTAGTTTAATGTGTTTGGACTGATGCTTGATATTAGGATAAGATCTAAATGCAGACATGTACTTACTATGAATTCTGAAGTTGATTCAAGTTTTGTAGTATATTTTTTGATGTCCGGTGCATCTTTTAATGTCTCCCTCTCATGAGACCTTCTGTATTGTATTGTATTGTACTGTATTGTATTGTATTTATAAAAAGGAAACAATGGGGGGAGAAGAGGAAGATGGCGGACTGAGAAGCTGCTAGCAGCGTGTGCTCTGATCACATCTTCGGGAAACGGTAGGATTTTCTGCCTTTAGCAGGCCAGTCAATAAGGGGTCCTAGTGGTGACACCAAAGAGGTGACTATAATTTAATTTGGGTTAAGAATTAAAGTAAAGGTGGCACGGACTAGCGGGAGGGCTGCTCCAGACTTCCCAGGTGGCGGCGGGCAAGGCGGGTGCGCCGGGCATTGTCCTCGGCCTGGGAAGGTGGCTCCTCTGCCGGTTGCAGAGCGCTGCTGGGAGGCCGGCAGAGGACCCGGAGGGAGCACTATAGCTCGGGGGCTTTCTCTTAGGAGTCTCCAGGGACCACCGCGACCCTGAGGGCGGATCCAAAGACTTCTTAAGTATAGATCTCATTGGATCAAAGGACTTGGAACTAGTTTTCATTTTCGAGAAATCCATTAAAAAAGTCTGGAAGGGGGGGGGGGCTTCCCGGAAGATGGCGGACTGAGAAGCTGCTAGCCGCTGAGCTCCAAACACATCTCCTGGAAACAGTAGGATTTTCTGCCTTTAGCAGGCCAGCCAATAAGGGGTCATAGTCAGCAAGGAGGTGACTATAACTTAATTTGGGTTAAGAATGAGAGTAGGGGAAAAATTCTTTTATCTTCCTTTTAATTTTCAAGCATACCTCCTTCTCCCCCTCCATAAGCAGTCCCTGGGACCAGCTCCTAGCAGGATACCCCATACCACCAAACAGGGTGCTTTTTTGAATTCACTGATACACATTTGGGAATTTCCTTGCACTGCTCTTTAATTACAACTCTTTTTCTTATCTTCTCCCTTTTCTCTCTCTTATCTCTCTCTCTCTCTCTTTTTTTTAATCTTGTCATACACTTCTTCCTTCTTCTTTGCCTTTCTGAATTTGTGAATTATTTTGGGAAAGAAATCTGACTGAGAGTGGACTCTCTATGTGTGTATCTCTGCTCTAGTTCCCTTTCCCCTCTTGTTACCCCTAAAATATACAGTGGATAGTAGATTTGCATAACTGTCTATTCTTGCTATCCTCTCTTTTCTCTTTCTTCACTGGGATTTGGTTACTTTTTTTTCACGGACTGGAGAAATTGTTTGGCTAACTGGTAATGATTAAACTACTTCAATACTTACTTCAGTTGCTACTGTAATTCCGGAGGTTGGTGAGTGCAATTGTCATAAAGGTATTTATTACAGTGTTACTTGTACTCAAGACACAACAACTGAGGAACAACAGAGCATAAAAAAGAAACACATAAATAAAAAAAATGGGTAGATCAAAAACAAATAAAACTCCTACCCCAATGAAAGAAGACAAGAGCCCAGAAGAAACTACAAATCAGCCAGAAGTAACCATAGATAAGAAAAGTATGCAAGCAATAATAAACTTATTAATCACAGAAATGAAAACAACATTGGAGGAAAGGAATGGCAGTATTAGAGAAACAACAGTTGAGACTCCCAAGGAAAATACTGATTATCTTGAGGCAACTAGAGAACTGAAAGCTGAAATAGCTGTAATGAAGAAAGAAGCTGAGGCAAGGGAAAGCAGACTAACAGAAGCAGAAAACAGAATTAGTCAGACAGAGGATGAGTTAGAGAAAACAAAGAAAGAGGTGAAAGAGCTTAAAAAGAGATTGAGAGACACTGAAAACAACAGCAGAGACATATGGGATGATCTAAAAAGAAGTAACATTCATATAATTGGCCTGCCAGAGGAAGAAAGAGAGGAAGGGGAAGCAAACATTCTAAAGGAAATAATACAAGAAAACTTCCCAGACCTGAATAACAGAAAGGATATCAAGGTTCAAGAGGCCCAGAGAGTACCAAACAGAATCAACCAAGACCTGAAGACACCAAGACACATCATAGTCACAATGAGAAGAAGTAAGGATAAAGAAAGGATCCTAAAGTCTGCAAGAGAGAAACAAAAAGTCACATACAAGGGAAAACCCATAAGATTATCTGCAGACTTCTCCACTCAAACTCTAAAAGCCAGAAGGGAGTGGCAAGATATCTATCGAGCCCTGAATGAAAAAGGGTTTCAACCAAGGATAATATATCCTTCTAGACTTTCATTCAAACTAGACGGAGGGATCAAAACCTTCTTAGATAAACAACAGTTAAAGGAGGCAACCATCACCAAGCCGGCCCTGAAAGAGGTACTAAAAGACCTCTTATAAACAAGAACATCACTATAATACTTGCAATATATCAGAGCAAACAATTTTTTTTAGAACAATGGCACTACAATACATTAAATCCATAATATCAATAAATGTCAATGGCTTAAACTCACCCATCAAAAGGCACAGGGTGGGGGGATGGATCAGAAAACATAACCCAACCATATGCTGCTTGCAAGAATCCCATCTGTCACAACAAGATAAACACAGACTTAAAGTGAAAGGATGGAAAACTATCATACAGGCTAACGGACCACAAAAAAGGGCAGGAACAGCCATTCTCATCTCAGACACGATAGATTTTAAATTAAATAAAGTAATAAAAGATAGGCAAGGACATTACATAATGATTAGAGGATCAATCAGCCAAGAAGACTTAACAATTATTAACATCTATGCACCCAACGAGGGACCATCTAAATACATTAAGCATCTACTGAAAGAATTTCAAAAATACATCAATAGTAATACAACAATAGTGGGAGACTTCAATACCCCAATCTCACACTTAGACAGATCAACAAAGCAGAGAACCAATAAAGATACAAGAGAATTGAATGAAGAGATTGACAGACTAGACCTCTTGGACATTTTCAGACGCCTCCACCCCCCAAAAAAACTGGAATACACCTTCTTTACAAATCCACATAACACATACTCAAGGATAGACCACATGTTAGGCCACAAAGACAGCATCAATAAATTCAAGAGCATTGAAATCATCCCAAGTATCTTCTCAGACCACAGTGGAGTAAAACTAACATTTAACAACAAACGGAAAATTATTAAAAGACACAGAATTTGGAAACTAAACAACATGCTCCTTAAGAACCACTGGGTCAGAGACTCACTCAAACAGGAAATTCAAATGTTCCTGGAAACTAATGAAAATGAAGACACAACCTATCAAAATATTTGGGACACAGCTAAAGCAGTACTGAGAGGGAAACTTATAGCCATACAATCACATATTAAACACCAAGAAGAAGCCCAAATGAATGACCTTACTGCACACCTCAAGGACTTAGAGGAAGAGGAACAAAGGAACCCTAAAGCAACCAGAAGGACAGAAATCACTAAAGTTCGAGCAGAAATAAACAACATCGAAAATAAAAGAACCATACAAAAGATCAATGAAGCCAAATGTTGGTTCTTTGAAAGATTAAACAAAATTGACAAACCTCTAGCCAGACTCACCAAACAAAAAAGAGAGAAGACTCAAATTAATAGAATTGTAAACGATGGAGGAGATATCACAAGTGACAACACAGAAATCCAGAGAATCCTGCGAAACTTCTATGAAGAACTATATGCCAGCAAACTAGAGAATCTGGAAGAAATGGAACAATTCCTAGAAACCTATGCACTTCCAAAACTGAACCAAGAAGAACTACAAAATCTAAATGCACCAATCACAGACAAAGAAATTGAAACCGTTATTAAGAATCTCCCCAACAACAAAAGTCCTGGACCAGATGGCTTCACTAACGAATTCTACAAAACTTTCAGGAAACAGTTAATACCCATACTTCTTAAGCTATTCCATAAGATTGAAGAAACAGGAATACTCCCTTCCACCTTTTATGAAGCCAACATCACCCTGATACCAAAAGCTGATAGGGACAGAACAAAAAAGGAAAACTACAGACCAATATCTCTGATGAACATAGATGCCAAAATATTAAACAAGATCTTGGCCAACTGGATACAGCAACACATCAAAAAGATTGTTCATCATGACCAAGTGGGATGCATCCCAGGAATGCAAGGCTGGTTCAACATCCGTAAGTCAAGCAATGTCATTCACCACATCAATAAAAGCAAAGTCAAAAACCACATGATTATCTCAATAGATGCAGAGAAAGCCTCTGACAAAATCCAACACCCGTTCATGCTCAAAACTCTAAAAAAAATGGGAATAGATGGGAAATTCCTCAAGATAGTGGAGTCTATATATAGCAAACCTACAGCCAACATCATACTCAATGGACAGAAGCTGAAAGCATTCCCCCTCAGATCGGGGACTAGACAGGGCTGTCCACTGTCACCGTTACTCTTCAACATAGTATTGGAAGTTCTTGCCATAGCAATCAGGCAAGAGAAAGAAATCAAAGGAATACAGATTGGAAGGGAAGAAGTCAAGCTCTCACTACTTGCAGATGATATGATAGTATACATAGAAAGACCTAAAGAATCCAGTAGAAAATTACTGGAAGTTATTAGGCAATATAATAAGGTATCAGGCTACAAAATCAATGTACAAAAGTCAGTGGCATTTCTTTATGCAAACACTAAATCTGAAGAAGAAGACATCCAGAAATCACTCCCATTTACTGTTTCAGCAAAATCAATCAAATACCTAGGAATAAAGTTGACCAAAGAAGTGAAAGACTTGTATGCTGAAAACTATGAGTCGCTACTCAAGGAGATAGAAACTGATACCAAGAAATGGAAAGATATCCCATGCTCATGGATTGGAAGACTAAATATCATCAAAATTAATATTCTCCCCAGAGCCATATACAAATTTAATGCAATACCCATCAAAGTTCCACCAAGCTCCTTTAAGAGAATAGAAAAAACACTATAATCATTTATCTGGAACCTGAAAACACCTAAAATTGCCAAAACCATCTTGAGGAAAAGAAACAGAAATGGAGGCATCACACTCCCAGACCTTAAACTATATTATAAAGCCATCATCATCAAAACAGCATGGTACTGGAACAAAAATAGGCACACAGACCAGTGGAACAGAATTGAAAGCCCAGAAGTAAATACCAACACCTATGGGCATCGAATCTTTGATAAGGGGGCCCAAAGGATTACATGGAAAAAGGAGGCTCTCTTCAATAAATGGTGCTGGGAAAACTGGGTTGAAACATGCAGAAGAATGAAATTGAACCACTTTATCTCACCAGAAACAAAAGTCAACTCCAAATGGATCAAAGACCTAGATGTCAGACCAGAAACAATCAAATACTTAGAGGAAAACATTGGTAAAACACTTTCCCACATACACCTCAAGGACATCTTTGATGAATCAAACCCAATTGCAAGGAAGACTAAAGCAGAAACAAACCAATGGGGCTACATCAAATTGAAAAGCTTCTGCACATCCAAAGAAACTATTAAACAAACAGAGAGACCCCTCACAGAATGGGAGAAGATCTTCACATGCCAGATATCAGACAAGAAACTAATCACCAAAATATATAAAGAGCTCAGCAAATTTAGCACCAAAAAAGCAAATGACCCCATCCAAAAATGGGCAGAGGATATGAACAAAACATTCACCTCAGAGGAGATCCAAAAGGCTAACAAACATATGAAAAACTGCTCTAGGTCACTTATTGTCAGAGAAATGCAAATTAAGACAACACTAAGATACCACCTCACTCCTGTAAGAATGGCATACATAAAAAAGGACAGCAGCAACAAATGCTGGAGAGGATGTGGGGACAGAGGAACCCTTTTACATTGCTGGTGGGAATGTAAATTGGTACAGCCTCTGTGGAGAGCAGTCTGGAAAACTCTCAGAAGGCTAGACATGGACCTTCCATATGATCCAGTAATTCCTCTCCTGGGGTTATACCCCAAGGACTCCATAACACCCAACCAAAAAGAGGTGTGTACTCCTATGTTCATAGCAGCACAATTCATAATAGCTAAAACCTGGAAGCAACCTAGGTGCCCAACAACAGATGAGTGGCTGAGAAAGCTGTGGTATATATTCACAATGGAATACTATGCAGCTATCAAGAACAATGAACCCACCTTCTCTGACCCATCTTGGACAGAGCTAGAAGGAATTATGTTGAGTGAACTAAGTCAGAAAGATAAAGATGAGTATGGGATGATCCCACTCATCAACAGAAGCTGACTAAGAAGATCTGAAAGGGAAACTAAAAGCAGGACCTGATCAAATTGTAAGTAGGGCACCAAAGTAAAAACCCAGTGGTGAGGGGTAGACATGCAGCTTCCTGGGCCAGTGGGGGGTGGGAGTGGGTGGGAGGGATGGGTCACAGTCTTTTGAAGGTGGGAATGGTGTTTATGTACACTCCTAGCAAAATGTAGACATATAAATCAGTAGTTAATTTATATGAGAGGGGGAAAATCAATTGTATGTCTCAAAGTTTCTCAAAACACAAACTGAATCTTTTTAATATATAGACTGTGTATTTGATATGCGGACTCTCTCAAAAGCCTAGACCATGTAGATTAGAAGCATCCAATAGCACAGCTATATACAAGATACTGGGTACTGTACAGCAAACCATAACAAAAGGACTTTTCAAAATTAACCCAATTACCAAATAATGTGATGATAATATTAACTATCGATTGTCTTTTTGAACCCTAAGACAGCAGGAACCTCACATCTCCACTATAGAGCCCCTACTTCCCCCAGTCCTGGAACCCTTGGATAGGGCCCACTCTCCCGTATGCATCTCCCAATCCAAACCAAATAATATTGCATCCGCCGATCACAAACTAACCAACGCAACGATTGCCACCTCAACATGCTTCACCTCAGACTGTGTCCAGAGACTTCACGTGTGGAATGACAACCCTTCACCTTCATAACTCGGGTGAGACCTTTCCTTTTATAGTACATGCTAATTTCATCTCAGGTAGTTCATTTTCTAACAAAGTCCCATAACCTAGTTATACACCAGTTTCTGTGAGAGAGAGCTTATGTTCACACGTATCCATAAACTACTGCAAAATATATACCTGAAAGCAGAAGTACACTAGAGTTTGCAGTGAGTACCTCCCTAACACTTCCTCTCCACTATTCCAAGCTTGGGATCCATGATTGCTCAACAAATTGTTTGGCTTCGTATGTTAACTCTCTTTTCGATCACCAGGTTCCAGATGCTACCAGGATGCTGGCCAGGCTTCCCTGGACTGAAGACCCCACCAATGTGTCCTGGAGCTCAGCTTCCCCAGAGACACACCTTACTAGGGAAAGAGAGAGGCAGACCGGGAGTATGGACTGACCAGTCAACACCCATGTTCAGTGGGGAAGCAATTACAGAAACCAGACGTTCTACCTTCTGCAACCCTCAACGACCCTGGGTCCATGCTCCCAGAGGGCTAGAGAATGGGAAAGCTATGATGGGAGTGGGTTATTGTTGTATGCTTTACATTGGGTAGTTCACCCCCGCCAAGAGAATTGGATCAGTCCAGTTAGTTTCGCGGCCCGCTTGGCCCCACCCCTAGGAGCCCCGCCTGATATGAGAGTTCCACAGTTGGAGAGTTGAAGAGTTAGAGAGTTCCAGAGTTGCAGAGTTCCAGAGTAAGAGAGAGTGCTTGCGCTGCCGCAAAGAGACAGCAGAGTTCTGTTTGGTGATTAGTTTGGTTTAGTTTATGAATCGTTGTTCTTGAATAAAGAAATACAGCTTCCCTGCCCAGCCATATGTCTCTGGTCATCTCTCTTACCCGCCCGTGAAGCTAGCCCTGCCCGCAAGAGCTTCCAAATTTTTAACAACAGGTTATGGAGATTGGGTGGTGGGAATTGTGTGGAGTTGTACCCCTCCTACCTTATGTTTTTGTTCATTAATCCTTTCTTAAATAAAAAATTAAAAAAAAGGAAACACTGACAAAAACCATAGGACAAGAGGGGTACAACTCCACACAATTCCCACCACCAGAACTCTGTATCCCATCCTCTCCCCTGATAGCTTTCCTATTCTTTAACCCTCTGGGAGTATGGACCCAGGGTCATTGTGGGATGCAGAAGGTGGAAGGTCTGGCTTTGTAATTTCTTCCCCGCTGAACATGGGCATTGACAGGTCAATCCATACTCCCAGCCTGCTTCTCTCTTTCCCTAGTGGGGTGGGTTTCTGGAGAAGCAGAGCTCCAGGACACATTGGCGGGGTTGTCTGTCCAGGGAAGTCTGGTTGGAATCATGTTAGCATCTGGAACCTGGTGGCTGAAAAGAGAGTTAACATATCAAGCCAAACAAATTGTTGACTAATCATGAACCTAAAGGCTGGAATAGTGCAGAGGAAGAGTCGGGGGGAGTCTCTGTTTTGTAGATAACTAGTTGGCATATTTTAGTTATATTCCAAAGGGCCTATAGCATATTTTAAAGGAATGCACTTAGATGAAAGTATTAGGTAGAAAATGAAAATTTGAGACACACCAGAGTACTATCACTAGGGACACACGGCTTCTCCATGGAGTTCTTGGTTCCAACAGTAAAAACCTAATCTGAGGTTTTGAAATTAAAGAGGAGACTAAGAACTAATGTCAAGAAGTTCAAGGAATAGACAAAAAGGGAAGTGGGAAGAAAGAAAAAGAGGTCAGTCTACCTGAGCCACAAGTAGAGTCTTGCCAAAAGATTAGACTGATAGATTGACACAGAAGCCACTGAGATTGTGGTCACAGTGTGAGTCTGTGTGGCTGCTGGGACAGTCTCCTCTGCCAGTGAGATGCTCTCACTGCTACAAGAGTTCATTTTCAAATTTCCACTGCTTCTTTGTGTTATCCTTAAATTCCAAATTCCAAATAGAATATTTAATTGACTCAGTCTGGGTCAGTGCCCACTCCCCTGGCTGCAGAATCTAGAAAGCAAATAACCATCAGTACTCAATAATTCATTTCTGTGTGTGTGTGCATGTGCGTGTGCATGTGTGTGTTTGCTTGACCTCAGTGCCTACACAATGACTACACTGCTCCCAGGGATAATTTTTCTTTCCCTTTTCTTTCAGTTTTGATAGAGGGAGAGAGAGAGAGAGAGACAGACAGAGAGAGAGAGGAAGAGAGATACCTGTAGTACTTTTCTGCCTCTCATGAAACTTCCCTCCTGAAGGTGGGGGCCAGAGACTTGAACCCAGGTCATCACTCATGGTACCATGTATGTTCTACCAAGTATGTTATGACCCAGTCCCACCTTCAATACTTGTTAGCTTCCACAGTGGGAAGTGAGACATTTCCTTCCATCAAAACTTACTGTGGGAATTTCCCCAAGTATTATATAGAATGAAGGTATTGATATTGCAGCCATAGGTGTCACTCAGGGTAACCCAAAGTAGAGGACAGAACATAGACTATCCCTGATAAGTCAGCCATTGGTGATACTGAAATAATTCAAGCTCATGTATAAGAGACTCCTTGAGGAAGGGTGGCCAGGAGGTGACTCATTGGGTAGAGTTCAAGACTTGCATGTGTGAGGTCTCAGGTTTGATCTCAGGCCCTATGAAGGTCAAACTTGTGTTCTCTCTCATAAATTTAGTAAAATAAAAGAGTTTGAGTCTATGAATCTAAAGAGCAAACAGTAAGTCTATTTCATCTAATGCCCAAAGAAAGGAATTACTCCTAAATTATAGATGATTATGTGGAAGAATTTCATCCTTGAGGTTCAGAGGTCCCAGGTTCAAGCCACCTTAAGCTAGACCTGAGTAATGCTCTGGAAAAGCAACAACAAACAATTATGAATGAGATAAAAACACCAACGTTCAGTATAAAAGAGTCACTTACTGAAGGTTTAATACCTAGAGACATGGGTTGGGGTGGAGAGAGGTGAGAGTCTTGGGGAAGCACACACTCAGTGATATCTGGATCAGAAATCTAGCCACAGCCACTGTGTGAAGTTGCAAATCTGTTTGGAGAGAGGAATAACTGCCCTGAAGAAAAAGATGGGGTACAATTCAGAACAATGGAACTGAGACAATGTCAGGACTCCTACTGTTATATTCTGCCTGTTCCTGGGGGTCTTCTTAGAATCTAATGAGCAGTTGAAGGGATGAGCTCCAGGTTAAGAAGCTGGTTCTTGGGCTGTAACTTGGAGCTGGCTCCCTTTGGAAGCTAAGTTAGCCTACTGTAATAGACCCCATGAAACCAGGAGGAAAGTGGGGTGAAGAGAACATGAAGAACATGAACTCAGCCTTTTTCTACTCTTCTTTTCCAAACCTTTCTATTTGACACTGAATGCTAGTTTTTCTGCTCAACAAACAAGAGACTGAGACACCCAGAGTGTGAGCTGGCCCAGGGTGACCCTGCATCAGAACAAGTGAGTCCAGATCCAATGACTGTGAGGATATCCACCACTACTTGGTCTTGCTTTGCAGGTACTGAGCTAGAGCCATGCATTCACTTTGTAAAGGAACTCTTGCACACACACACACACACACACACACACACACACACACACACACCCTCTGAAATAGGTCCAATGACCAACTCCATTTCACAGTGGAAACTGATAACTAGAACATCTATTTTGTTTTGTACTAAGCCACCATCTGGTGCTCTGACCAAATAAGATTGGCAATCTAGTAGAAAGGCCCAAATAATGCAGCCCCATAAATGTAATACTTGCTAGATACAACAAATGACACTTAACACTTTAACAACTTGGAGAAAAAAAATGAAATTAACAAAATCATCAAAGAGGAGAGACCGCAAATGTCATCTGCTATATTCTTACCTTTAGGTTCCTGAATATTAAGGAATTTGTTCTGCTTTATATCTTAATGCTTTTCAAGTTGTAGATGCCACCATGATGCCAACCTGACTTCCCTGGGAAGATGACCTCACCAATCTATCCTGGAACCCCACCTCTTTAGAGCCCTGCCTCACTATGGAAAGAGACTGGGAATACGGATCAACCTGCCAATGCCCATGTCCAGTGGAGAAGCAATTACAGGAGCCAGACCTCCTACCTTTTGCACCCTATAAAGATCTTTGGTCCATACACCCCGAGGGATAAAGAATAGGGAAGCTTCCAATGAAGGAGTTGGGATGTGAAACTCCAGTGGTGGGAATTGTAAACCTCTTATTATACAGTCTCGTTGATCATAAATCAATAAAAAAAAATCTAACAATGTGGATATGGCAACACATTAAAAACAACAGTACATGGGTGTAGGGAGATCACATATTGGTTATGCAAAAAGACTGTCATGCCTGAGGCTCCAACGGCTCAGGTTCTATATCCCATATAAGCCAGAACTGGACAGTGATCTAGTCTCTCTCTCTCCCCCTCTCTCTCTTTCTCTCCCTCTCCTTTTCCCTTTCTCTTTTTCTCTGTATTCCTCTCTATCATTAAAATCAAACAAATAAATTATATATTTTAAAAAGATTGCACATAGGGCTGGGTGGTTGTACACTTGGTTAAGCACATAAGCTACAATTTTTAAGGATTCAGGTTTGAGCCCCTGGTCCCCACCTGCAGGAGGAAAGCTTTACGAGTGGTAAAGCAGTGTTGCAGATGTGTCTCTCCCTCCCTATCTCCCCTTACCCTTTCAATTTCTGGCTTTCTCTACCCAATAAACAAAGATAATAAAAATTGAAAAAAATTTAAAAATATTATGTACCAAGACTAAATGGATTTATTCTAAGGAAGCAAAGTTGGGTTCAATATACGTAAATAAATAAATATAATCATATGCCAACAAAAGGAAAATCAAAAACCATGTGACTATTTCAGTAAATGCAGAGAAAACTTTTGAGAAGATTTAACATCAAAACCTTTTAAGTTCCATCAAAGATGTGGCAAAGAAAATTTCATAATTTCTTACAATTGAGTAGTATTCCATTGTGTGTATATGCCACATTTTCTTAATTATTCATCTGTCATAGGTTCATCGGGATTGTTTCTAACTTTAGGCTATTATATGTAGTGCAGCGATGAAAATAGGTATGCATAGATATCTTCAGATAGGTGTTTTTATGGTCTTTGGAATCCCTGAGAGAGGAATTGCCAGATGATATGGGAGGTCTATTTCTAGTGCTCTGAAGAATCTTCAGACTGTTTCCCACAGGCATTGAACCAATTTACATTTCCATTAATAATGCAGAAGGATTCATTCTTCCCCACATCTTCACCAGCACTTGTTTCTATCCTTTTACAATATGGCCCTTTCACGGGTTTAAAAGTGTATCTCGTTACTGTTTTTATTTATATTTTTCTAATAGTGACTTCAAGAATTTTTTCATATGTCTGTTGGTCATCATAATATCTTCTTTGGTGAAGATCCTACTTATACCTTCTCCTTATTTTTAATGGAGTTGCTTGCTTTTTTTTTGATGAGTTTGTGGAGTCTTTATATATTTTGTTTATTAGCTCTTTGTCTGATGTGTGGCATTTAAAGATCTCCCATTCAGTAGGCTGAGTTTTTGTTTTGGTGATGGTTCCTTTTGTTCTGTAGAAGCTTTTCTGTTTGATGAAGTCCCACCAGTTGATTTTTATTTTATTCCCTTTGCTGTTAGACTTAAGACTACAAAATCATTTTCTAAGCAAACATTGTAGCATTTTATTCTATGTATCTGAAGGTTTCTGGTATAAAATACAGGTCTTTGATTTATTTAGAGCTGATTTTTGTACATGGTGGTATGAGTAGTCCTGTTTCGTACTTTGGCATGTCTCAATCAAATTTCATGCACCATTTGTGGAAAAGACTCTTCTTTCTCTGTTTAGAGCTTTGGGACCCTTTGTCATAAAACAACTGTCTGTAAAGGGTTTATTTCTGGATTTCCAATTCTGTCTTGTTGATCTGTGTTTTTTAAAAATATTTATTTATTCTCTTTTTTGCCCTTGTTTATTGTTGTAGTTATTATTGTTGTTGTTATTGATGTCATTGTTGTTGGTTATGACAAAGAGAAATGGAGAGGGGAGGAGAACACACAGAGAAAGATAGATACCTGCAGACCTGCTTTACCGCCTGACTCCCCTGTGGGTGGAGAGCCAGGGGTCCTAACAGGGATCTTTATGCCGGTCCTTGAGCTTTTCACCATGTGCACTTAACCCGCTGTTGCTACTACCGGACTCCTGATCTGTGTTTTGACTACTGTAGCTCTGTAACATTATTAGAAGACAGGAACCATGGTCCCTGTACAAGGATTTATTTCTGGGTTCTCAACTGTATTCCATCCAAAGACATAGTTTGAGAAAACTGAACAAACATTATTTAAATTTGTTTGGGATCAAGAACAAAAACCAAATAAATAAAAACAACAATAACTCTGGGAATTACAGCACAGGATCCCAATTAAAACAAACAAACAAAAGGAAAACAGAGGTATTACTCCAATTAGAATGGCAATATTCTAAACTATTGATGATGATGAATCTTGTTATAGAAAAATTGAAATCACTATTCACTGGATCCTCAGTCACTCATACCAATTACAAGGTACTATGCCAGACTCTTCTCATTTAGACCCTGAAGTGTCTTTTGAAGAAAGGAAGCCAAGCTCAAAGACACAATATACTGGCCTTGTGTCCTGAGACTGACAGCTATGACATGACAAATCAGAATTTAAGTCCAGTAGGTTTCATTGTTGATGCACTTTCTTCTATGCCACCTCTGGAGCCCAGGATCTGAGACCCCAGGCCATAAGAGAGCATGCATTGGAATCTTAGATGTTCTGTTTTTCCCACAGGGTCACAGCTTTGTATTGAGTGTTCAGACCAAGAGTATCTAAACAGGGAGAGAACTTACTATCTCTCCCAAAGCTGTGACCTTCAGGCCTTGCAGATTTCTTGGGGATGGCTCTGTTCTGCACTTCTCCACCCTCCCAGCTGTAGTGGCATGGGCTTTTGTGAGGCACAGGAGTACTCCCATTGTCAAGGTCAATAACCAGACTCTCAGGCACATCCTGTTCAACTCTCTCCTCTGCTTCTGCTTTTCCCCTGACATGAACCTATTCATTCCTTCTTCCTGGCCCCATGCTTCATGTTCAGTTACAGGCTAACAGCCTATATCCTCACATGAGTCAGCCCATTTCCACTTGCACTGTACTGAGAAAAAAGCTAATCTTGGTATCATAACCCACTGATCTCTCTCTTCAGAGAAAGAAGCTTCAGTTCCAGAGAAGCCTGGCTGTGATATAGGAAACCCTAGAGATGCCAGAGGAAGGGATGCCAGAGGAAAGCCACTTCCTACTGCAAGTGGGCCACGACAGAGACCTCTGCCCTGCCCACTGTGAGAGTTTAATAAAGACACACACACACACACACACACACACACAGAGAGAGAGAGAGAGAGAGACTCAAATGCCAGCATAAGCTGCAAGACCATGTCCAAAATGAGCAAGATGAGAGGTAAGTGGGACTCCTGCAGGGGAGTAGATATTGGACATTGAAATAGGGAGAAGTACTAGATTGGGGATGGGGGATAGGCAGGGAGGTTGAGATGGGTCTCAGGAGAAGTTGTGTGAGTTGAGGACCACTGGAAGGGATGTGATAGGACTGGAGCTAGACTGAAGACCACAGACAGGTCAGAGTATTGTGAGTGAGTCAAGAGGGTGGGTAGGAGTCTGGAGAATGAGACTGGAGATTGGTTAATTAAAGATGGAAGGGACTGAGATATGGAGAGTGAATTGCTGAAGGAGAGGGGCCAGGCAGTGGTACACTTTGGATGGAGCACACATTACCATGCATAAGGACCTGGGGTCAAGCCCCTGGTCCCTATCTGCATGAGGGAAAGTTTTAGTAGCAATGGAATAGTGATGTAGATTACTCTCTCTCTCTCTCTCTCTCCCTCTCCCTCCACCCTCATCTGCCCCTTCTTTGTCAATTTCTCTGTCTCTATCAACAAAAGAAAAAAGAAAAAGATTTATATAACAGGCCACCTGGGGAGGTGGATTCGTTGCTTGTCCTGCTTGCATAAAACCTGACCACAGTTATTTCACACCTGTCCAGAAAGCCTAGTGCCAATTCAGAGAGGCACAGCAAGTAACACTTGGACCAGGAGGACCAGGAGGCAACAAGCCCTGGTACTACATAGAAATACTGGTGACTGCACTGGGGAAGTTCCATGGATGGTGGAATTGTGTTTTGATATCTGTCCTCTTCCTCATCCTCTGTCTCTCCCTCTCTTTTTCCTTTCTATACAATAATTAAAATTGAACTGAGGCTACGCAGTAGCACATCTGGCTAACTGACACATCTGGGTTCAAGTCCCTGGTCCCCACCTGCAGGGGAGAAGCATCATGAATGGTGAAGTAGAGCTGCAAATGTCTATCTTTTTTCACTTTTTTTACCCCCTTCCCTCTCAATTTATCTCTCTGCCTCTAACATATAATACACACACACAGAATTTTAAAAATTGGACCAAAGAGATGGTATGGCACATGCGCAAGGCCCAAAGCCACACAAATATAAACAAATAGAGCAAGCAACAGCCATGAATCTGGTTACATAGTGTTTCTTTATTTTATTTTTTTCCCTTTTGTTGTCCTTGTTGTTTATCATCATTGTTATCGTTATTATTGTTGTTGTTGCTGTCATTGCTGTTGGATAGGACAGAGAGAAATTGAGAGAAGAGGGGAAGACAGAGAGGGGGAGAGAAAGATAGACAACTGCAGACCTGCTTCACCACCTTTAAAGTGAACCTCCTGCAGGTGGGGAGCTGGGGGCTTGAAGCAAATTCCTGATGCCATTCCGTGTGGTTTCTACCATGTACGCTTAACCCGGGGCTCCACTGCCTGGCTCCCCCCCCTTTTTTTTTTTACATAGTGTTTTGTTACAGGCTCCCAGGTGATTTCCTCAGTACACTAGAGATATTGTAGGAAGTGAGGAAAGTCACTACAGACTTATTAAATGTGGTTTCCAACCATGTATGCACATTAGAAATCCTGGAAGACTTTGAAAAGTTACTGTGAACCCAAAGAAGAACAACAGAAACCCAAATCCCATAGGGTACTAGAAATGCCACCAGGAAAATAGTCTCCCATTCACTCCACCAAAGACAATGTTCTCTCTCCTTTTCTATTATCCCTCTCAATCTCCCTCTCTCCCCACCCCTCTCTTTCTCTCTCTCTCTCTCTCTCTCTCTCTCTCTCACAGACACACACACAGTTGAGTTCCCAGTTAGGTGCACATGCTTACCTTGTAGCTCACATTCACAAACACACATTACCATACAAGTAACACTGGCATGTTCCATGCATAATCCATCCCCACACACAACGCAGTCACCCTACAGAGACATAATCACAAATATACTCATTTATAATCACACATTCAACAGATACTGCATCACCTTACCACCCTTGCTCATTCCCACAGCTGAGTTCACCCAGTGTAGAGTGGGGTATAGAACCCAAGTCCTAGAAAGATAGTCCTCATTCTTTTCTGTTTCAGGAATCCTGATCTTGGAGATCCTATTGGCTGTCTCCAGCTGCCTTGGCTATTATGAGGAGCTCATCAAGTGCTTTCAAGACCCTGAATATGAGTCCATTCTTGCCTTAGCCCAGGAAGGGCTCCACACCTCTCCACTATCCAAGCGTGTGGTAGTAGTAGGAGCTGGCATGTCAGGCCTGGCTGCAGCCAAAGCCCTGCAGGATGCTGGCCACCAGGTCAGTGGGTCTGGGAGGGATATCAATCATTCACCTCCAATTTGCTTCCATGAGTGGAATAAAAAAAATGACTGTGATTATAGTCAGAGAGAGAGAAATTTTTTCTTTGATATAAGTTTCCAAGAAAACTTACATAAGTTACTCAGTATGGTCTATGTCTGCATTGAATGGCAGCATTACAGTGTCTTAAACCTTTGCACATAACCCACTGGGCCTCTTAGCATTTAATCAAAGTTCCTTAAAATTAGGTTTCCTTAGACATGACCTAAATGCAGTCTATGTGTTCATGGAAACAAAAGCAGACAAAGACTATGCTCACAGGAAAGGAGCAGGAGTCACTTTGTCCCTGCCACCATGGAGCTCTTCTGCTTTGCTTATACCACTCAGGACCCTTCTGGTGGGAACCCCTACACACACACACACACACACACACACACACACACACACACTAGTTCCCCTGCATTTTCAGGCACTGGGGATTCCAGATGAGTATCTATGACCAGGCTGGGAGGGAGTGGGTCGTGAGGGAAGAAATGCATGTCCCCACACCCTATTAATGACAGCAGCTTCTATACACTTCAGGTAACAGTCCTGGAAGCCAGTGACCACATTGGGGGGCGAGTGATCACACACAGGAATGAGAAAGAAGGCTGGTACTATGATCTGGGGCCCATGCGAATTCCCAAATCCCATAGGTAAGTCCCAAGGAAGGGGTAGAGGAAAAGACAAGGATGGGGGATAAATAGGGGTTGGGGGTCCTGGTTGTCACCATGTCAGAGCCTCTTCAGCCTCTCTCTTTCATGTAATTCAATCCTAAGAGTCAGAACTAAACTGATCTCCCACTGGGTGCAGAAAACCGCAACACAGAGCCCAGAGTTACATAAAGAATGGTAGTTTCTCAGCTGATAATGACAGCAACAGTAGCTACCATTATCTCATCAAATCATACTTTAAATAAGGCCGGTTTCTTATTTACCTTAAGCTATAAAATAATTAATAATAACAGCTGCTGTTTGTTGAGTGCTTATTGTATGCCGGGTCTTGTGCTAAGTGTTGTACATGTATTATTTCATTTGGCCATCACAACCCTATAATTAATACTCTCACATTTCCTATTTGCAAATAAAAAACTAGACTCAGAAGTAGTGAGCCACTCAACCAAGATTTTCCAAGAAGAAAGTAACAAAAGCTTCATCTCAGAAATCAAAGAGACACTAGCACAAGGGCACCTGTTTTTCCCCTAAAGTACAACTGATTCCCAGAAGAGAACTCAGGTCCTAGTTCTGAGATTTCCAAGACCAAGAAAGGAAGAAAACAAAGCAAAACAAACAAAAACACTCCCTGCTTCGTGCTCCATATGCCTCCAATATATGTTACTTCTTTTTTCTCTGTTACGTAAATTGAACTGAACTTCTCCCTTAAAAGACCATGAAAAGCTAGAAAAATAAATAAATAAAAGAACCACTCCAAACCTGGAGTTTTTTAGATGTTGCCTCAAATGGAAACTGCTATTTCAAATACTGTCTGAAACAAAAGGTCTCTTTCTTGTTCTTTTGAGTCCTACCTGCTGGAACATTCTAAAGATACTTTAAAGAGATGGGTGGGCATTCTACTCTCTATATCCCTTAGGGGCAAAAAAAGGGGAAAGAACTAATGCTATAGCAAGTGAGGACAGGGTTAGAGCTAAGGAATCAGTTAGTCTAAACTCCCTGGGTATATGAAGAAACTGGCTTTCCTGGAAATGGTTTGTATGGTGTGGCCAGCAGGGCTGAAGTGTGATTGGACCTCACTGGACTAGTTGCCACATTATGCTTGTTTCTGTTCTAGGTTGATCCACACCTATATTAAGAAACTGAATTTAAAACTGAACAAGTTCATCCAATATGATAACAACACTTGGTACCTCATCAACAAACAGCGCTATCGTGCCTGGGAGGTCAAGGCCAATCCAGAGCTCCTGGGGTACTCCTTGGACCCCACAGAGAAAGGAAAGGGTGCTGAGAATCTCTTCTACCAGGCCATTGCTAAGGTGCCTCCTGCTTCATTCCATCAGGGCTGGGAAAAAAACAGGGTCTGGTTTAAGGTCACTGGCAAGTTAGTGGATAATCCCAGGTCACCTGACTTCTATCTAGCACTCATGTGGTTTGCCTGCCTTCCTTCTAAACCCCTCAAAAAATATCACTACCCCAACTCTAGCACCCTGACCCCCTTCTATCCAAGGGTGATTCAGTAGCCCATTGCTTGACCTGTGGTACTGGAAGGAAGAGGAATGAACTAACATCCCCAAGTTGTAATGTCTTCAACTTAAATTTTAGTCTTCAGGATCCTAGGAGGTGACTCATCAGGTAGAAGGCATGCCTTCTATGCCTTAGACCCTGAGTTCCATCCCTGACATCACATGGGCGCACCAAGGACAGTACCAATGGAAATCCATGGGTGGTAGACTGGTGCTTGGTGTCTCTCCCTCTCTCTATTGCTCCCTCTCTTTCTCTAAAGAATTTTTAGTATCTGGATGTCTTTAAAAAGGGGACATATTTGGAGTTGGGGGCCAAGTGGTGGTGCTCACATTATAGTGTGCAAGGATCCAGGTTCTAGCCCCTAGTACCCACCTGCAGTGGGAAAGCTTCACAAGTGGTGAAACAGGGTTACAGGTTTCTCTCTGACTCTCTCTCTCCCTCTCTATCTCCCTCTCCCCTCTCAATTTCTCTTTGTATCTGTCTAATAATAATAATAACAATAAAAGGAGAGATATTTGGAGAGAGAGGAACATTCAATTGCTCCTGGGGTAACCCTTACCCTGGTCTTCTCCTTCTCACCTTCTTTCCCCTACCCTCTTCAAAGGGACATGAGAGAACCCAGGAGGCCAGCCTCTAGCTCTTTGCTTTTAGCTTAAAGCTGTTTCCCCTATGTCCCCTTCTGCAGCTCAGACAAAGGCTGAGGAACTTCAACTGCAGCCACCTGATGTCCTTTTATGATTCTTACTCCACAAAGGTGAGTGAGGCAAAAATAATAAATTAAAATTAAACAAAATTCCAGAACAGAGATGGACAGGGTCCATACTCAGCCTTGTTCTCTGGGGTTATTCCCTGCCTTGCAGGACTCTCTCCCACTATCAAAACCTCCACTTCCCTGGAGAGTCCTATGCTTGCCTGCCCCAGACTCTGAGGAAGCCCCTTCCTGTGTGCTGGATCCCCTCCCCTACTGCAATCTGGTACTTCCACCTACTGAGAAGCCCCTCCCCACAGGCTTACCTGTTGAAGGAAGGGCATCTGAGCCCAGGAGCAGTGAAGATGATTGGGGATGTGATGAATGAAGATGCTGGATACTCTAAGTCCCTCCTGGAGTCCTTGCGGATGGAAATCATCTTCTCCCAAAGTGATGAGTAAGATCCACCAGAACAAGGGCTTAAGCCTGCTCCTCCTCCAACACTCAGAGCAGAGAAAGGGAACTTTGATTCTGTCACAGATATTATGAACCAGACATTGTACCCAGCACTTTCCAAGAACTTTTGCATTTAATCCTCTGGCCACCTGGAAGGAAGGTATTGCAACTCACTTTTGTAAGTGAGGCTTCTGATGTGCCAAAACGTTTCTTAGCCATGTGCTTGCCTCTGGCAGCTCGGGTTTGGAATCTGAATCCAAACCACTGGCTATAGTAACCCTCCTGGGACCAGTCCAATTATTGGGCCATGGAGCTTGTCTACATGGGCCATCCTGAGAAAGTCCGAATTTTCTGCATGTCAGCTTCCAAGCCATAAAATAGACTGAAACAATAATCCCCTCTTACAGAGATTAATTAGGGCAATGAACATGAAAGAATTGTCACAGGTTGCAGGAAGTTTAGCTCCTCCCTTTTCAGACTAGAGATACCCCTGCAGGCAGAAAATGCCTCCCCCTCCCCCCTGTTTTCCCCCACACTCACCTACTCTTTTCTCTTTGCCACTGCAGCTTTTCTGAGATCACAGGTGGCTTTGACCAGCTCCCCAAAGCACTTGGTGCCAGTCTGAAACCTGGCACCATCCAGCTGGGCTCCAAAGTGGAAAGGGTAGTGAGGACTGGACCTGAGGTCCAGATTTCCTATCGGGCAGAGGGGTCCAACTCAAGGCTGCACACCCTCACTGCGGACTTCGTCATCATCTCGGCCTCGGCCAAGGCTACCCGCCTCATCACCTTTGAGCCACCGCTGTCTCGGGACAAGGAACGCGCGCTGCGCTCAGTGCATTACACCAGCGCTACTAAGGTGGTCCTAGCCTGCGACCAGCCCTTCTGGGAGCAGGATGGCATCCGGGGAGGCTTCTCTGTCACTGACCGCCCCTCACGCTACATCTACTACCCCAGCCACAGCCTCCCTAGTGGCAAGGGAGTCCTGATGGCCTCCTACACCGTAGACGATGACTCCCTCTTCTTCCTGTCCATGAAGGAGGAGCAGGTGTTGGAGATCGTCCTGGACGACCTGGCAGCTGTGCACCAGATGCCCAAGGAGGAGCTGCGACGCCTGTGCCCCACCTCCGTTATCAAGCACTGGTCTCTGGACCCCCACAGCATGGGCGCCTTCACTGAGTTCACACCCTACCAATTTGTGGACTATTCATGGCAGCTCTTTCAGTCCGAGGGCCTCATCCATTTTGCAGGAGAGCACACCTCCCTGCCCCATTCCTGGATAGACACTGCCATCAAGTCTGGCCTCCAGGCCGCCAGGAACATCCAGGCTGAGGTGGACATAAAGGCTGCAAAGAGGCCAAGACCTTGACCAATGCAAGGAATCTAACCTGTAGCGAATCCTTGAGGAAACTGGCAATAGACAGGGTGGGAAGTGGGAAGTGAAAGGTGAACTTCTAGAGTAGGTAGCTATCAGTCTCTCTGGCCTACAGTAAGAGACCAGAAAGGCCAAACAAAGATCTCCAGTGGCACTTCCTCAAGAAGTGCCAATTGCCTCCTTTCCTGCTTTTCTTCCCTGACAGCCCTTGGAGAAGGATGCAGTGGGGTCAAGGTACAGAGAGAGCTAAGGGGAGAAAAAATAAAAAACAAACACCAAACAAACAAACAAACCAAGAGTGGAGAATGCTAGAATCAGCCCTAAGCTTGGAGGAAACTAACTTCTATTGTATGGGGCCAACAGACAAAAAAGAAAAGTTTTAACACACTGATTTCTGTCATCTGATACCGGAAGTTCCCAGAGGAACGGGTAAAACCTGAACCACAGTGGTGTTAGTCCAGACCAACCACATCAACCCATAGTACACTCAGACCCCATCACTGTGTGCCAGCACCATGGGCCTCAAAGCTTGGCTCTATCAGCTAGACAGGATGGCTTCTCTTTTTGTTCTTGTTTAATCTGTGAGATCATAGTTTTGGCTTCCTAGAGGTTCTCCTGAATCACAGACTTTTCCTCTCCACCCTCACCTCCCCAACACTAACAAGAAATCTCCCCTTCCAGACCCTGTTGGTCCAGTCCACACATCCTCACATACCCAAGGAAGACACCCAGGGGATTGCCTGGGAGACATCAATCCACATTCCTGCTCTAAACCACACTTGCCCTTCCAGGTCCGGCTTAAGTTATTCCCTCTTCCCAACTCTCCCCTGAACCTTAGGGATCTTTCCCCTTTGAACTATGATTCCCTAAACCTTAGGGCTCTCTCTCTTTTGAACCATGACCCCACCTTGCCTAGGGCCTCTGCCTTTAGAACTGAGGGTCTTCTTGTACTGTTGCATAGTCCCTTTATGGGAGGTTATCATCTGTCCAGCTATACCAAAGTCTCCAAGGGCTAGGACTGTACCTTATATGACTTTTTGCATTTTTCTGGATAACTGCTAGGTATATGTTATTTCCCTCAAGCCTGTCAATAAATAGTTGTCATGCATCTACCATGTGTCAAGCACTGTGCTGAGTACTAAATACAAAGAATGTGCAGTAGTATGCAATTGAATCAAACTTCTGCCTCCACCTTTGTCCCTCCCCCTTCAAGGATACACTTCCAAGTTCTGTTCCTTTTTGTTTCAAGTTCTTGGGTACTAAATATAATTATTGCATTCTATTTGAGTTCATCTAGGCAAATGAACAAAGTAAAGAAAGTGGTCACTCTTTTTCCTGGGTAACATTTCTATTCTACTAGGAAAATTTCAATGCAGACATACACAGAGGAAATTTAGTCACGTGACAATAAAAGCAGTTGAAACGATTTATCATAAATTACTAAAATCTAGGAGAGAGACATGAAACAGTTTCTTCTACAGAGACCCCAATGGAAAATAACCCTGTTGCCATTTTGATTTTGAACTTCTTTTTTTTTTTTGGATTGATTTTTTAATGATGCAAGCATATCAATAGTATTTTATTTTCTATTTTTTTTAATTTATTTATTTAAGAAAGTAGACATTAACAAAACCATAGAAGATGAGGGGTACAACTCCACACAATTCCCACCACCCAGTCTCCATATCCCATTCCCTTCCCAGATAGCTTTCCCATTCTCTATCCCTCTGGGAGCATGGAACCAGGGTCATTGTGGGTTACAAAAGGTGGAAGGTCTGGCTTCTATAATTGCTTCCCCACTGAACATGGGCGTACTTCTAACCTAGTACTAATAGAAAAATAGTTTTTGCTACTTTGAGTCATATAATTGATAGAATGTTGTTCAAGTAGCCCAAGGAAACTAATATTTCTTTTGTCCAAGGTCCACACCTCAGCCTAGAAAGTAGGTAGAGTGAGTGGCTGTGCCATAATGAGACATTCATGGAGTTTGATTAGGAAATATAGCTGAGATGCTCTAGGATTTGCAGTGTGGGGGAACTAGAGAGCCCCACCTCATCTCACTGAGGATCTCACACATAATGAAGTGTGCACGCTACCTGCTGAGCTAACCAGGGAATTGAAGGCTGTGCCTCTGTGGAAACAAGAGAATTTTGACCCTTCTCCCCCATCTTATATGTTCTAGTAGAAGCTCTCATTGGGTTTGACCAACTGTGAAGTTCAGAGGATCCCAATAGCCTTCCATGAACCGTAATCACAGGGCTACTGCTGGAAGGGAGAGAAAGGGAATGCATAGGCTGAGTGTAGGCGTTACTGGGAGGCCTCAACATCCAGTCATGCTTTAGGGCAACAGGCAGTCACTTTGTGAGACCTCTATCCGTATACACCAGGACACTTACCCCAGCTAGTCACTCCACTGTGCACCTTGGAAACACAACATCCCACTTTCACTTTCACCTGGATCTGACCAGGCTCAGAAGGCTCCAGAGGTCCCATCAGACACTTCTACCCAAGGCTTCTTTAGCTTTCATCAACTGTGCTGGACCAAGATCTCTTCCTTCTTGCCCCCATGGGTCTAAGGGTAAAGTGAGCCTTTCCCATGAAAAAGTTATGTAAAGGGCAGAAGGTGGCCTAGAGGGTGGAGTACAGGATGTGCATGTGTAAAGTCTCTTGATTTGCTCCATTTTTCTTTTTTTTTTTTTTTCTCCTCCAGGGTTTTGCTGGGCTCGGTGCCTGCACCATGAATCCACCACTCCTGGAGGACATTTTTTCCCCCTTTTTGTTGCCCTAGTTGTTGCAGCCTCGTTGCGGTTATTATTGCCATTGTTGACGTTGCTTTGTTGTTGGATAGGACAGAGAGAAATGGAGAGAGGAGGGGAAGACAGAGAGAGGGGGAGAGAAAGACAGACACCTGCAGACCTGCTTCACCGCCTGTGAAGCGACTCCCCTGCAGGTGGGGAGCCGGGGGCTCGAACCGGGATCCTTATGCCGGTCCTTGCGCTTTGCGCCACGTGCGCTTAACCCACTGCGCCACCGCCCAACCCCCGATTTGCTCCATTTTTCAAGGGGATAAACAGTGACTGAGGTGGGGGGTTCCATGAACATATCTTTTCTGATATTTCTTTTTTTTTTAATTTTTTTTATTTTTGAGAGAGATGCAGAGAGAGACACACACAGAGAAACACCAGAGCACTGCTCAGCTCTGGCTTATGGTGGTGTGGGGGATTGAACCTGGGGACTTAGGAGCCTCAGGCATGAGAGTCTGTTTGCATAACCATTATGCTGTCACCCCACCCCTGATATTTCTTCATTGTCTCTAATTTAAGGCAATCAAATCCCAATTTCATTCCATTACTCAATATGCTTGTCACCTTTATGGTAGCCCCTAATAAATTATGGCTTGTACACATTATTTCTGCATTAATGTGGCAAGAACTACATATTAATTTGGAGAACATGAGGTCCCCTGTAGCAGCACAACTTTGCATCATTTTCTGATTCCTATTGTGCATACATACACCAAAGCTGGTTTCAAGATTCCAATGGACTTGAAGTTTGGGGAAAATATATCAAGCTGCTAAGCTGGTATAAACCAGCATACTTACTAGCATGTTTATGTATCAGAGTCCTGAATTATAAGAGCTGATATTTAGTTAGATCTGGCATAATACTTCATATATCTCTACAACTATCCAAATGAAATTGGGGGTGGGTGTAGGAGGGAGAGCATGGCTGGAAAACCAACAGCTTGATTTAGAGAGAAACATGAAGGGTCTAAAGTCTTTGGAGATTCCAGCCACCTGGACTCTGAGGGCCCTCTTCCAGCTTTTGAACCAATTTACATTCCCACCAACAGTGCAGAAGGATTCCTTCTTCCCCACATCCTTGACAGCACTTGTTTCTATCCTTTTAAGTTATGACTCTTTCACAGGTTTAAAGGGATATTTTTATTTACATTTCCCTTTTTATCATTTACATTTTTCTAATAGTGATTTTGAGTATTGTTTTTCCATATGTCTGTTGGTAATCTCAATATCTTTGGTGAAGATTCTATTCATGTCTTCTCCTTACTTTTAATGGAGTTGCCTGCTTTTCATTGCTGAGTTAGCAAACTCTTTATAGATAAGCTGGGTTTCTGAATTCATCCTGCTTGGCTTCTCCAGTAGCCCAACAATCTACAGGATTCTTTTCATTGTCTTCTTTTTGCTCTACCTGAGCTCAGTCCTGGGCAATGGACTCACTATCATCCTGATCTGCTTGGACACACATCTCCACACCCTGTGTAATTCTACCTCTGTATCTCAGCTAGATATGAGCTACATCACTTCCACAATGCCACAGATGTTTGTGCATCTTCTTGCTCACTCTCAGACCATCTCCTTTGCTGGTTCTCTACTTTAGAGATTTCAACTCTTGGGCAAGATCCTCACTCCAACGGGCTTCAACTCCCTCTTGCAGAACATGATACTGGCATATTTACTTCCAAGAGCTGTTTGCCAGGATTTAGTTGAAGCTGCTATAGTGTAGGTGCTGCATGGTCAGTTCTAAACTGTGAGGGAGATTAAGTAACATGTCTTGGTACCATCCTGGTGGGATACAGAGGAAGATATTTCTCATTCAAGGTTTTTCATTAAGGAATAGGGCTGTGACCAAATTGTGTTGTAATTGACAAGGCAGGGACAGGAATTTAGGTGAATTTCACAATAAGCCTTCAATTGTGGTATGGTTACAGCATGATCAGGTACTGACTTCTCTCTGGTTTGCTCATATTCCCTAGATGCAGGGGAAAAAATATCTCTATTCTCCCCCTACATTACCCTCACTAACCTGGGTTAATTTGCTCTTGCTCTGTCCCTAAGGGCTACTCCCTTGTGTGGTTGCTCTTGATAACATCAGGGAATCCCATCTTGGTATCTCTCTGGGGAAAGGCATAGTGGTGGCAGAGATGCAGTGGCTCTTCCTCAGCTTTCCTAGCATGTCTGCTGAGCAGGCAGAGCTATAAAACCATATGACTGGGAGTCGGGCTGTAGCGCAGCGGGTTAAGCGCAGGTGGCGCAAAGCACAAGGACCGGCATAAGGATTCCGGTTCGAACCCCGGCTCCCCACCTGCAGGAGAGTCGCTTCACAGGCAGTGAAGCAAGTCTGCAGGTGTCTATCTTTCTCTCCTCCTCTCTGTCTTCCCCTCCTCTCTCCATTTCTCTCTGTCCTATCCAACAACGATAACAACAATAATAACTACAACAAAAAAACAACAAGGGCAACAAAAGGGAATAAATAAATAAAATAAATATTTTTTAAAAAAAAGAAAAAAAAATATGATTTCAGAGCTCCCTCCGTTTACACCCTGGGACTCAACAATCAGGGATTTGAGAAACCAGAGCTAGTCCAGTGTGGGGAAATTGTGCAGATGTGGTTGAGTTAGGCAGGACCCACAAACCACCATATTTCCATGCGAGTATTATTATTTACATGTCAATCTTCTGCCTTGTTTTAAAAGTGACTCCTCCACCACCACATTATCCCCTCAGGGTATTGCCATTCCCTCCAGCAAAAACTATAGCAACCGTAACTAAGGAAATTCCCAGAATGCCTTTTTCTTTTCTCCACCCTATTCCCTAGCAAATTACATCCAACTTGCCACTTCCATTTTTACCCTATAAAACCCGCTGCTGATCCTGGTTTTGCCCCATTTTTTCTCTTCCGCTCCCAACCTGGAGAAGACCTGGAGAAGGGCTGGCATGCATAGTGGGAGGCAGTCATTTTGCTAGCTCCATGTGGCCTAAACTTGCTGCGTTCACATCCGACTCTAGGGTGTCTGCATGAATAAAGATTTGCGTTCAGCTCTGCCACGAGTTCCTGGTCTCTTTCTCTCCTGCTACACAACCCTGACAGTCCAGCCAGGTGCAGAGAGCTGCACAATGGAGACAAGACAGGAGCTTCTGCCTTTGATCCCTCAGAATTCTGGGTGTTTGTTTTTCTGGAGACTGAGTTGCCTGGAATTCTGGCTTCCTGGATTTGTCTACACATGGAGTTTGCTGTACAGTCATTTTCCCTTATGAGCAAGTGACAGATTCTTCACAAGTTGATTCTGTAGCTGCCCTAGAGGTGAGATGTTTTGCCATTGATGTCAAAGATGGGATCCAAGAATCTATGTGAGTCATTTGTCATCATAACCAGACCACCCATTATTGAGGTCCTCTCTGGGCTTAAACCAATATTACCCTAAATCTTGTCCGATATTTTAAAATTTTAATTTATATATTTATTTATTTGTTTTGCTTCCAGGGTTATTGCTGGGTCTCAGTGCCTGCATCACAAATATACTGCTCCTGGAAGCTATTTTTTCCCCTTTTGTTGCCCTTGTTGTTTTATCATTGTGGCTATTATTATTGTTGTTATTGATGTTGTTGTTGGATAGGACAGAAAGAAATGGAGAGAGGAGTAGAAGACCGAGATGGGGAGAGGAAGATAGATACCTGCAAACCTGCTTCACCTCTCATGAAGTGACCCCCTTGCAGGTGGGGAGCCGGGGCCTTGAACCGGATTCCTTATGCTGGTCCTTGCACTTCACTCCACATGCCCTTAACCCGTTGCACTACCACCCCCCCCATATTTCTATGTTATTTCCTTACCACCTCATGCTTCAGTGTATTCCCTTTTCTCCTAGACTCCATTCCTCCTTTAACCACTTACTTAACTTACTAATTTTAATTTTATTTTGTTATTATTTTAAATTTTATTACAAGAGCATTGTTCAGCTTCGGCTTATGATGGTTCTGGGTGTTGATCCAGGGTCTTTAGAACCTCAGGTACGAAAGTCTCACCATTATGCTATCTCCCCTGTCACTTAATTTATTCTTTAACCAAGCATAGACCAAGTGCTAGAGATAGAGAAGTTAATCATCCAGTTTCTTGAGAAAGGTCTCTGTGTAGGAGTACCTTTGAAAGAACAACTATCACTATCTTGGGAGAAAGCTTTTAATAGTTAGACAACTTCTGAGCTGACAGAACCTTCAAAGATACTTTCAAAACCATAGAAAATATGAAAGAAAACTACAAAGTCCTCTTGTATGCCAGACTTAGTACATTTTATATTTATCACATTCTTGTTTTTGAAATTTTCCAAACCATTTGAGAATAATCAAAGATCCTATCCCTTCATTATTTAATAGTTAATCAAATACTCTCAAATATATAAGAGAATAAGGGTATTGTCTTATAAGTAGTTATCAAATAAGGAAACTTAACTTGGCTCTTTCTTTTTAATTTTACCCATAAATTCACTTTTATCAGTTGCTTCAATGGTGTTACTTATAATGTACTCTCTTTCCAGGATAATGTATTCACGGTTATGTTGTTTCAGTCTTGTTGCATATAATATATATTGCTAATCTTTGTACTTTAAAATATTGAAAATTTTAAACATAAGAAGCTAGCTATTTTATAGGCACTCTATTTGGATTTCTTTGATGTTTCTTCATAGTTAGATACAGGTTTTTACATTTTCACTGAAATAATATAAAGGAAATAAAGTGTTAAGATTTTCAATATTTTAAAATTATTTTTAATCTTTTTTAAATTTTTACTTATTGGATAGAGACAGAAATTGAGAGGGAAGCAGGAGATACAGAGTTAGAGAGACAGAGAGACACCTGCATCCCTGCTTCACCACTTGTGAAGCTTTCCCCCTGCAGGTGGGGCCTGGGGGCTCAACCTTGGGTACTTGAGAACTGTAACGTGCACTCAACCAGGTGAGCCACCAACCGGGCCCTGTTAAGGTTTTCTATACGGAAACATGTTGTCTCTATCCACTTCTCATTTCTGATGCTAATCCTGGTCAATCAGTTAAGTTTTTTGTCCAGTTTTTCCATCTCTAGTTTCTATTTTTAATGTATTTGTAAATAATATATACTTATCTACATGTATTGCATGCAATTATGTAACATTTTGTCCCTTATCCAACTGCTTCTAATACATTTAGCCATTATACCACACATGAAGATTGAAGGAGAGTACATATTGATGGAACCTACCTCAAGTGGCCCCAGTCATGGTCCTCACCGCTGACACCCATGCCCTGCCATTAAGTATAAATTCAGACTTTCCAAGAGGGTGTAACTATAGGATTGTACAGCCTGCTTCTGACTGATGAGACCAGAAACCCCACCAAAGTGGTCACTGAAAGGAGTAGTGGCCTGAGTGTACATTCAGTACTAGTCTGTAGGTGGAGAGACAGTTGTCATGCTTGCCATGAAGCAACGTGTGTGTGTGTGTGTGTGTGTGTGTGTGTGTGTGTGTGTGTGTGTGTGTGTTAAGTACTATGTAGTTATAGATGATCAGTCGAGGTTAGTATTACTGAGCTTTCCACCCATCCACTGGCTCTCCACAGAGTGACTGAGGAAGGAGGAGGGAAGTCCCAGTGAAGTTTCTTCCTGCTATATCTAGAGTACTCTACTGACAAAGCCTCACATTTCAACTGGCATTATTCATATTTAGAACACACTATGTGAAAGCTTCCAGGACAGAATCAAAGCTGGGTTTCTGAATTCATCCTGTTTGGCTTCTCCAGTGATCCCACAACCAACAGGATCCTTTTCATTGCCTTCCTCCTGCTCTACCTGAGCTCAGTCCTGGGAAATGGGCTCATAGTCACCCTGGCCTGCCTGGTCTCACATCTCCACACCCCCATGTACTTCTTCCTCTGTATATTCTCCCTGCTGGATATGAGCTATGTGTCTACCACCATGCCCCAGATGTTGATGCATAGCCTTGTTCACTCTTAAACCATCTCCTTTGCTGGGTGTTGGGTGCATATGTATGTTTTTTTGTGCCCTGGGCCTAACTGAATGCATCTTCTTTGTAGTCATAGCTTATGATCAGTATGTGGGCATTTGTCACCCACTGCGTTACACTGTCATCCTTAACTGGGTTGTCTGCAGATGGTTGACAGCTGGTAGCTGGATCTGTGGCTTCTTCTTCTCTCTGATCCATATCTTCTTCACCATGAAGATGCCATACTGTGGGCCCAACATAATCAACCACTACTTCTGTGAAGGCCTCTCAGTATGGAGCTTGACTTGCATGGACACCCACTCCATTGAACTGGTGGACCTAGTCATCAGTGTCTTCATGGTTGTTGCCCCACTTTCCCTCATATTGGCCTCCTATATCCATATTGCATTGGCCATTCTCAAGATCAAGCCCACCAGGGGTCACTGCAAGGCTTTCTCCACCTGTGCTTCCCACCTGACTGTGGTCACACTCTTTTATGCTCCAGCCACCTACATCTACATGAGACCCAACTCAAGGGATTCCCCAGAAGAAGATAAGAAGATCTCACTCTTTTACTATGTGTTCACTGCCCTGCTTAACATTGTGGTGTACAGTTTGAAGAACAAGGACATCAAAGCTGTCCTTTGTTCTCAAAGTGAAGGGATGGGAAAGGGTGGCTTTGCAAACTGGAATGCAGGAGTAGGATGTCAAATGCTAAGGAACAAGATAGCATCTATAATGTATATGTGATAAATGCATGTATGTATGTACATGCATAAGGAAATATATACCACAAACATAAACACCCAGATAATGTGGCTAGTGGAACAGATAAGCAAGATAGCTCACTTGATCATCTTGCTGCATTGTGGTGCAGTGACAAACATCTCCATGATACCAGTATTTTACAGAAGCAAAACTATTCATTGTTCTTGTTGGTTCAATTTCCTAACAGTTGTATATAGACTTTGAATTTCTCTCATTCAACTCTTATCTGTGGCAGAAACATATGATGATTCTTATAGTTCTATTCAGGAATGATATATTTATTTGCTTATATTTTTTTCAACTATGATTACCTCTGGGACTATGCTGATTCATGACTTCGCTTTTTCCAGTAGCTTTTTTTTTCTTAGATAGATGGTGAGAGAGAGGAAAATAGAGACAGAGGAGAAACATCATAACACTGCTCCATTGTAGGTTGAGTTTCTTTCCTGGAAATGCTCCCTATGTTGGTCCGATGCTTGAATCTGGGTCTTTGTGCATAATGAAAACTATTCTTCACAGGGTGTGCCACCTACCTGTCCTCTTTACTCATATCCTTCAATGGACTAAAATCAAGCAAGGCAGATGGTCAAGTCTGATGACATGAAATGCAGGAAGTACATCCTTTCCTGAGAAAGTAATGCAAATTTTGTGGCAGTAGGTATGGATACATAGTCCATAGTGTGAGAACACACACACAATGAGGATATTGATGCATTCTGTCATTAGTGGCACTGGAGTAAAAAAAGAATACATATAGATAGTTTTAAACATTGTTATTCTAAGTGTCATGTCACATGGAATTTGTATAGGGTTAATATGGCACAGGCAATAGTGTGGCACATGGAAACAATATTTATAGCTAATAATAAAGTTAATCCTACTGTCTACAGAGTCAGTGCATCCCATTGACCTGACTTGGTATATATGACTTGGAACAGCAATGCAGCTCGTGGACTTACATGATGTATTCTTTGTTTTGTATCAATAGAAGAGCTTAGTGACTGATATTAGATAATTTGGTTTCTAGTTTGTTGTTAAAATTCAGAGGCTCTAGCTGGCTGGGCTAGCTTCATGGGTGGGTAACAGACGACCAGAGACATACAGCTGGGCAGGGAAGCTGTATTTCTTTATTCAGGAACAACGATTTATAAACTAAGACAAACTAATCACCAAACAGAACTCTGCTGCCTTTTTCCCCTGCGGCGGCGCCAAGCACTCTCCAACTCTGGAACTCTCTTGGGGTTCCTTGGGGTGGGGACAAGTGGGCCCGCGAAACTAGCAGGACTGAACCAATTTTCTTGGCAGGGGGAGAGCTAGAAAAACCCAATGTAAAGCATACAACAATTCCCCCCTTTTCTTTTTAACTAAATGACCACAGTATCAGGGGTGTGGGGTGAACAGAAACCTCTATCATACAGGCATTTTTTAAGAAGAAACTGGCACAAACATGGAGAAACATGTAAGCAAGTAACAAGAACCAGTGTGCTGCCAAGGGAAAGCCTGAGGGGGCCATTTTTTTGCCTCTGTGGGCAAAACTTTATCAGCTTAAAAGAAAACATTTCTTGACTCTGGGGGGGCGTACTTGCCTCGACAGGCATTTGCATGGGGGTGGGGAACAGCCTAGAGTCCCAAAGGCAGCTGGCTGTAATTTACTTACTATGAAACAAAACTTGTTATTAGCATAACCACAGCACAATCTAAAATTTCTAATAGAGAAGGAATTTGAGACTTTTACATATCAACAACGTCTTTTTAACCTTTTGTTACACCCATTCAAGATGGAGACACACCCTATGTGTGTGCAGGAAAGGAAACCTCAGGCATGAGAATAATTAGCATAGCCATTGTGTGATATACCATTTCTAATAGAGAAGGTAATGGAGAGTTTTACATATCAACAAGTCTATTTAACCTTTTGTTATACCCATTCAAGATGGAGACACACCCTAGATGTGCGCAGGTCTTTAGACCAACTTAGTTAAAATATATTGATTGTTAACTAATTTTTACCTCAGACTTTAAATGTAAGTTAATTTTATCTTTATGAGAATTACGTTGAAAACCTTTTTCATTTAACTTTGACTAATAAGAATTTAGCCTTAAAGTTACTGTTTACCAAACTTTAAACATACACATAAACATGGTCATTAATACACAAGGAGAGAAACCTTTGTTACAAAGACATGTCATTTTAAACACGAATTTAGATATGTACTGTCTTAGTTGTTGGGGGGGTTACCATCCGGAGGTGGCTTCCTGCGCAACTCCACTTCAAGGAATTGCAGGTTGCGATCTCTGCACGAATCTCTGCGTACTCCAGCTTGTCTGTCTTCAGACCGGAGCTGAGGATCTCGGCCAAAGTGTCCAGTTTGGGCAGGGGGCCTGGGGGGTCCAGGAGGTCCGGGATCGTTCCAGAATTCATAGCACGAGTGCGGGTGGGCCAGCCTTGTAGAAGGTGCAGGCCGAGGTGCCCAGGGGTGGCGGCCATGATAGGCTGCCGCGGCCCTGCCCCATGGCCCTGTCATGTCTGCTGCCCTGTTCGCAGTGGCTGAGCAGCATGGAGGGATCACGCGTCCAGTGCCCTGCGCCACGTGGTGGAGAGCTGGCTCCTGTGGGCTGGCCTGTGTGCTGGCATTGGGCTTCTGTGTGCTGACATCAGGCTCCTGCGTGTTGGCATCGGGCTCTAGCGTGTTGGCATTGGGCTCTTGCGTGTTGGCATCGGGCTCCTGTGTGCTGGCGTCAGGCTCCTGTGTGCTGGCATCGGCCTCCTGCGGGCTGCAGGGCTGCGGGACTGTGGGCGCGGTGTGCGGGATTGTCTGGGCGCAGCTGGCTGACTGGCTGTTCCACCAGGTGGAAAAGGCAGCTCCGTGCCTCGCCTCTTGCCCGCTGACTCTTCCTGACTCCTCTGGCTGTTTTGAGTGCGCCCGAGCGCATGGAAACCACAGAGTGGTCCAGAGATAAATGTTCCAGAAACAGCAAAACAGTCTTGTGAAGAAAGAGCAGAGGCCTTTGGAGATCTCTTCACAAGCAGAAGAGAAGGACATAGTACATAGGTAGCCAAATTGTCTTCACTTATCTGAGAGATGCGCAGGTCAGGTCCACATGGGCACCATTTGTTGTTAAAATTCAGTGGCTCTAGCTGGCCAGGCTAGCTTCATGGGTGGGTAACAGAGATGACCAGAGACATACAGGTGGGCAGGGAAGCTGTATTTCTTTATTCAGGAACAACGATTTATAAACTAAGACAAACTAATCACCAAACAGAACTCTGCTGCCTCTTTCCCCCGCGGCGGCACCAAGCACTCTCGAACTCTCCAACTCTGGAACTCTCTCGGGGTTCCTTGGGGCAGGGACAAGCAGGCCCGCAAAACTAGCAGGACTGAACCAATTTTCTTGGCAGGGGGAGAGCTAGAAAAACCCAATGTAAAGCATACAACACTAGTTTTAACTTTGTATGACTTTGGACGATTTAATTTATTTCTCTGTAAATGTCTTTGGTCATCTATTAAATATGTGTCTCCAGGACCTCTGGCTTTAAGATCACATTATATCACATTACTGGAAGTGTGCATTGAATTATAATACAATAATGTGAATCTTTTGTGAATATAAGATGATAATGAAACCCAATGAGAGTAAAATTTTCTGTGTGTTGCCTGTCTGTAAACTATATTGGGTAGAACATATAGCAAAGACTCTATTCTTTCCAAGGTCCTAAATGACAGTATGGGTCACTAAGAGTCTATAGTGTTAGCATGGACTTTTTCTTTCATATTTCATAGTGACACTAATATTTTAGGGAATAAGATACAATATTTCTTGAGGCTCTATTTTAGCCTATGAAAGATGCTGGATTGGATGGTACATGAATGGTAAGACTGAAAGAGGTGATCATGGAAGAATCAAGACCTCTTGATTGCTGGAGAAGGAAAGTAGAAGAAGATGGAGGCAATAATGTTATATGGGTTTTAAGTAAATTTGCCACTGTTTAAACTTTTCTAGAGTTCATTATTGTTTATCATTCATTGATTCTGGAATTACTGAAAGAAGCTAATCCCATGTTGTTGTGAAATTTGCTGTATATAAATCAACACCATTCATAGAAAGCAATTTTCATTTGGGTTAGAGCTGAAAATTCTTGTTGTTAAATAAAATATCTGATAAATTGGGTTTATGAAGTTTCTGTTGTGTGTGTTTACTTTTACTCCCAAATTTCCTTGCATAAAGAAAACATGGACAGAGTATGTAGTAGCTATCTAAGGTTGACAGAACAAAGTCCAGCAATTTTGAAGCAGGGCAGCAAACTGAATTATTTGTCCAATCAAGTTACTTACTAATGATCTTAAAATTATTTTATGTGATGACTGATAAGAGTATTCTACAACTCACTATTTGTCATTGTGCAAGAAACTGAAGTTCTTCCCATGTTCAGTGGAGAAGCGATTACAGAAGCCAGACCTTCCACCTTCTGCACCCCACAATGATCCTGGGTCCATACTCCCAGAGGGATAAAGAATAGAAAAGCTACCAAGGGAGGGGATTGGATATGGAAATGTGAGCATTGTGTGGAAATGTACCCCTTTTATATTTCCATTTTATAAATAAAAATTTAAAAAAGAATAGCAAGTTCAAACTATGCCCCCCCCCAAAAAAAGAAACTGAAGTTCTATTCCATTACACCTTCAAGAATGAACATTTTTGCATTAGAGAAATAGCTCACTTGCATAATGCACTGTTATGTCAAGTTCGTGATCCACATTCAAGCCTGGTCCCTACTACATTAAAAAAAGCTTTAGTGCCTTTTTTTTTCCTCCAGAGTTATTGCTGTGGCTCCTGGTAGTTATTTATTTTTATCGGATAGGACAGAGAGAAAATGAGAGGGGGAGGGGAGACAGAGAGAAAGAGAAGCACTTACATACCTGTTTTACCACTGGTAAAGTCACCTCCCTGCAGGTGGGAGCCTGGGACTTGAACCTGGATTCTTTCACAGGTCCTTGTGCTTTGTACTATGTGTACTTAACCTGGTATGCCACTATCTGGCCCCACTTTAGTGTTTTGGTCTCTTTCAGTCTCTTTCTCTGCTTCAGTCTCTGTGTCTCTAAGAAAAATATATATATATATAAAATAAACCTAAAAAATTATTAACACAAATATTTTTAAAAATCACAAGAGATTACTTTGCAGAGCTCTTTGAAAGGAAATTTGGAGTTCAGGTGAAATGGGTAATTTCCTTTGGAAATAAATATTACAAAAAATAATTATTTTAAGAAAGAGTTTAAACACACTAATTTCTATTGGAGAATAAGAAATAGTGAAAATAGTAAGAATAAGAAATAATAATAATACAGTAATATAACATAATAATAAAAATAATAAGAATACGAAACAGTGAAAGCTATTAAGTAGCTACCCAGCAATAAACTGGAAGATTGGTGACAAGAAATGGAAGGAATTCAAAGGGCCATTGAATCTCCCTTTATATTTTCCAAAGACGAAAATTCAAACCCTCTGTCTATATCACTATCCCACTTCATGATTGTTTTATGCACTGGTGGAAACAGTACTTATCATAGGACTAAATTCACTAAGCTATCAAAGTACAAAGCTATTGGAAGAGTAAGCAATTTTTCCTTCCACACTCCACCACTAATGGCATCAGATATGTTGCAATATATCATATTCTAATTAAATTTTATCCTGTATTTTCCCTTTCTTTATTTCTTAAGTGCAACCAATGAGTGATGTAGCCCAGTATATACCATTTTCTTTCTCACTTACTTCAGGTAAATTGATTTCTTTGGGTCCCATATAAGATATAGTGAATGAGAAGATTGTATCACTTCTTCTTTTTAAAATAATATTATTTATTTATTGGAAAGATAAGAGGAGAGAGAGAAAGAACAAGACATCACTCTGGTACATATGCTGCCCGGGAACAAGCTCAAGACCTTATGCTTGATAATCTAATGCCTTAGCCACTGTGCCACAATTGTATCACTTCCTTTTTTGAGAAAAAAAATTATTGCAAATACGTGCAAAGAACAGTGATTGCTTTTCTTTCAATTACCTTAAGGTATACAAACATACTCTGTTTTTGAAGGATCTCCTTCTTTGTGGGGGGAGATATTATTGAGATAGGCATGGCAATTAGTGTGTTGCCAATATTTTTAAATTTTATTTTATTTATAAACAGGAAACACTGACAAAAACCATAGGATAAGAGGGGTAGAACTCCATACAATTCCCACCACCAGAACTCCATATCCCATTCCATCCCTTGATAGTTTTCCTGTTCTTTAACCCTCTGGAAGTATGGACCCAGGGTCATTGTGGGATGCAGAAGGTGGAAGGTCTGGCTTCTGTAATTGCTTCCCCGCTGAACATGGGCATTGACTGGTCAATCCATACACCCAGCCTGCCTCTCTCCTTCCCTAGTTCTGGGGAATCAGAGCTTCAGGACACATTGGTGGGATTGTCTGTCCAGGGAAGTCTGGTTGGAATCATGTGAGCATCTGGAACCTGGTGGCTGAAAAGAGAGTTAACATATCAAGCCAAACAAGTTGTTGACTAATCATGAACCTAAAGGCTGGAATAGTGCAGATGAAGAGTTGGGGGGGGCCTCCATTTTGTAGATAGCTAGTAGGCATTTTTAGTTATATTCCAAAGGGCCTCTGGCTATACTAGTTTTTTCCCCCTGATCCTGAAATCTGATATGAAGGTGGATCCAAGTTATTGTCTGGGGAGATGACGTCATGGCTGGATAAAGGACCAGAAAGCTGAATCAGGCAAGAGAGTAGCTCCCAAATATGGGAACGGTGTATAAATATTGTTGACTGTAATTGTATCACTTCTTATAGATGATTTGTATTCCATTGTGCTTATAACACAACTTTCTTTACCATAAAACTAAGAAGAAAGTAAGACATCTCAAAGCAATTAAGAGATATTGAAAACAACAGAGACATATGGGATGACTTCAAAAGAAGTAATATATGCTTTACTGGCTTACCAGAGGAAGAAAGAAAGGGAGGGGAAGAAAGCATTCTATAGTACATAACAGCTGAGCACTTTCCTACTTTAGACAACATAAAATACATAAATGGGACTTCCGGGAGGTGTGGCCATGGAACAACTAGGATCCAGTTGCCTCTCCTCCCAAAACTACAAATAAATACAAGTGACCCAACTGAAGTTATAATCTACAGATGAAAGTTCTGTTGCCTCAGGTGGGTGCTCACATGTGGTTGGAGCAAAAAGGGGCACAGATTGAAGAACCGCAAAGTCAAATCAGAGGTCTGGGTGGCACGGGTGCTGAGCTGCGCCTTTTTTGTGATTTCATTTTAATGCAAGCAAGTAAAGTTGTTCCTAGTGCCAGAAGAAAAGAGACAGGAGCTTAAAACCTCTCAATCTTTGACTCAGGGGTTTTAGTCTTCTGAATTTAAGGCAAGGACACAACATAAAACAGGGCATTTGTGACACCAAAACAGCCCAAAGCAACTACCTCCTTCAACTCACCTGTTGCAGATCATACAAACCTCCCTCAACTCACCTGCTGCAGATCATACAAACAAGAGAAACCTAGATATCACAATAGCACCACCTGCTGGCCATCAATAACCAGCACAAAAAATGCGCAGAGAAACAGAAGTCCCAAACAGAATTCACCCCGGCTTAAAGACACCAAGACACATCATATTTAGAATGAAAAGAAATAAGGATAAAGAAAGTATCCTGAATGCAGCAAGAGGAAAGCAAAGAGTCACCTACAGAGGAAAACCCACAAGATTAGCAGCATATTTCTCCACACAAAAACTAAAGGCCAGAAGAGAATGACAAGATATCTATCAAGCGCTCAGTGAGACAACTTGATCCTCCTAGACTGTCATTCAGACTAGATGGAGGCATAAAAACCTTCTCTGGCAAGCAACAGTTGAAGGAAACCTGCCCTGAAAGAATTTCTGAAAGGTCTCCTGTGAACAACCACATCACCATAAACACACCATATATCAGAACATTCTAAAGGCCTGAATTCACCTATTAAAAGGCACAGAGCAGGAAGATGGATCAGAAAACACAATCCAACCATATATTGTCTGCAAGAATCCCACTTAAATCAATAAGACAAACACAGACTAAAAGTGAAAGGATGGAAAACCATCATACAAGCCAGTGGACCAGAAAAAAAGGCCAGAACAGCTATTTTCATATCTAACATGATAGACCTTAAAATAAATAAAATAAAAAATATAAGGGGGGGAGTCAGGCAGTAGCACAGTGGGTTAAGTGCATGTGGTGCAAAGCACAAGGACTGGCTTAAGGATCCTTGTTCAAGCCTCCGGCTCCCCACCTGTAGGGGAGTGGCTTCACAAGCAGTGAAGCAGGTCTACAGGTGTCTATCTTCCTCTCCCCTTTGTCTTCCCTCCTCTCTCCATTTCTCTCTGTCCTATTCAACAACAGTGACATCAACAACAATAACAATAATAACTACAACAATAAAATAACAAGGGTAACAAAGGGAAATAAATAAATATTTAAAAATATAAGGATGAACATTACTTAATGCTCAGAGGATCAGTCAACCAAGAGGACTTAATGATTATTAACATCTATACACCCAATGAGAGGCCATCTAAATACATCAAACATCCACTGAAAGAGCTACAACAGTATATTAACAGCAACACAGTAATAGTAGGGAACTTTAACACCCCACTCTCAACTTGATAGATCATCAAGGCAGAAAAGCAATAAAGAAATGAGGGAGCTAAATTAAGAGGTAAATAAACTAGAACTATTGGACATTTTCAGAGTCTTTCACCCCAAGAAACTTGAAGACACATTCTATTCATATCCACAAGGGTCATTCTCAAGGATATAGCATATATTAGGCCACAAAGATAGCGTCAACAAATTCAAGAGCATTAAAATCATCCCAAGCATTTTCTCAGACCACAGTGGAATTAAATTAACACTTAACAACAAAGAAAAATTAGTAAAAGTCCTAAAACATGGAAACACAACTTTCTTAATCATTCATCTGTCATTAAATATATGGGTTACTTCTGAATCTAGGCTATTACAAATGATACTGCAGTGAACATGCATAGATCTCTAGGTTTCTGTGTGTGTGTGTGTGCATGCGTGCGTGCGAGAGAGAGACAGAAAGAGACAGAGAGAGAGAGATACATTTAAAAGACCAGAAACAAGTTCTAGTGAGGATGTAGTGGAAAAGAAGTCCTGTTACACATTTCAAGGAATATAAATTGACCCAGTCCCTGTGGAAAATATCCTGGAAATCCCTCAAAACATTAAAAATATACTTACCACATATCTCACAATTCTTCTCTGAGCTATCTATAAACACACACTGCAAACTATTATGTACTCTTGCTTTCAGGTATATATTTCACCCTAATTTGTGGATACATGTGTACATATGTCCCATCTCATGGACCCTGGTCTATCTAGGTTTTGAAGTGCACCAGCCAAAATGGAATTAAGGAGTCCTATGAGCTAGGAAAGGTCTCACCAGGGTAATGAAGCTGAAGGGTTGACATCCCACACCACATCTGATGTCTCTGGACACAATACAAAGTGAAATATACTGAGGTGGTACTCGTTGCATTTATTAGGCTGGGATTAGCAGATGCTGTATCAGTCCGTATGAATTGAGAGAAGCATGCAGGAATGTGAGCCCCTACCTAGGGAATTCAATCCATTTTTTTGCTTCTCATATTAATTGAATAGTGATTTGTGAGACTGTAAGTTAATAGGAGTGTACAGCAACACCATTCCTACCATCAAAAGTTTTTGCCCCCCGACACACACACCACCCAGTGAGACTGAACATCTACACTCATCCTTCACCCAGAGATTTTTCACTTTGGTGTAATACTCCAATTTCAGTCATATTCTACTTTGAGTTTCCCTTTCTGTTCTTCTTTCTCAACTTCTGTTTATGAGTGGGATCATCCCATAATCATCTTTGTCTTTCTGACTTAGCTCACTTAACATAATTCCTTCTAGCTCCATCCAAGATGGGTCAGAGAAGGTGGGTATATTATTCTTAATAGCTGCGTAGTATTCCATTGTGCATATATACCACAGCTTTCTCAGCCATTCATCTGTTGTTGGACACCTGGTTTGCTTCCAGTTTTTAGTTATTACAAATTGTGCTGTTATTAACATAGGTGTACACATATCTTTTTGGTTTGGTGTTATGGAGTCCTTGGGATAAATCCCTAGGAGAGAAATTACTGGGTCATATGGGAGGTCTATTTCTACCTTGTGAGGGTTCTCCAGACTGCTGTCCACAAAGGTTGTACCAATTTACATTCCCACCAGCAGTGTAGGAGGATTCCTTTGTCCCCACAATCTCTCCAGCATTTGTTGCTGCTGTCATTTTTGATGTATGACATTCTCACAGGAGTGAGGTGGTATCTCAATGTTGTATTTATTTGCATTTATCTAACAATTAGTGATCTGGAGCAATTTTTCATATGTTTGTTAGTCTTTTGGATCTCTTCTGTAGTGAATATTCTGTTCAAATCATCTGCCTATTTTTGAATGGGATCTTTTTTTTTTTTTTGCTAAGTTTGGTGAGTTCTTTGTATATTCTAGTTATTAGTCTCTTGTCTGATGTATGGTATGTGAAGATCTCCCACTCTGTGAGGGGTCTCTTTGTTTGGGTGATGGTTTCTTTTGCTGTACAGAAGCTTTTCAATTTGATGTAGTCCCACTGATTTGCTTTTGTTTTAGTCTTTCTTGCAGTTGGGTTAGTATGATCAAAGATGTCCTTGAGGTTTAGGTCTAGGTTGGGAAAGTGTTCCACCAATGTTTTCCTCTAAGTATTTGACAGTTTCTGGTCTAACATCCAGGTCCTTGATCCATTTGGAGTTGACTTTTGTTTCTGGTAAGATAAAGTGATTCAGTTTCATTCTTCTGCATGTTTCAACCCAGTTTTCTCAATACCACTTATTGAAGAGTCTCCTTGCTCCATTTAATAAGTTGGGTCCTTTTATAAAAAATTAGATGTCCATATGTGTGGGGTCCAAAAATACATTTCTGAGAAAAATATTATGGACTATTCTGTCTTCCTTATATCTATTTCATAGTTTCTTGTGTGGCATCCAAGTCTTTGATCCATTTCAAATTGACTTTTGTGCATACTGAGAAGCTGTGGTCTTATTTCATTCCTCTGCATACTATAACCCAATTTTTCCTATACAGTATGGGATATGGAGAAAGGACTCCCATGCTTTCTTTAGGCACATCATCTGTTTCAGATTTCTAAATGCTTTCTAATTTAAAAGTGGAAGTTCTCCAAATACCACATGTATGTGGTTTTTTTTTTTTTTTTGGTTTTGTTTTTGTTTTTTGCCTCAAAGTTTCTTGCTGGATCTCAGTGCCTGCACTATAAATCCACTGCTCCTGGAGGGTATTTTTTCCATTTTGTTGTAATTGTTGCCATTGTTGTTATTATTGTTATTGCTGTTGTTGTTGGATAGGACAGAGAGAAATTGGGAGAAGGGGAAGACAGAGTAGGATACAGAAAGATAGACACCTGCAGACCTGCTTCACCACTTGTGAAGCCACTCCCCTGCATTTGGGGGCCAGGGACTCCTACCAGGATCTGTTCTGGTCTTTGAGCTTCATGCCATGTACACTTAACCTGCTGCACTACCACTCAGTCCCCTACATATGGGTTTTTATGGAAGCTTCATTACATATACATGATTGATTAAATCATCAGTCACTGGTGATTAAACTCACTGTTTAGTCTCTCTCCTCTTCTTGAAGGTAGAAACTAGCTGGTACTGATTTTTTTTTTTTTACCAAAGCACTGCTCATCTCTGGTTTATGGTATGGGGGATTGAACCAGGGTCTTTGAAGCCTCACGCGTGAGAGTCTCTTTGCATAACCACTATGCTCTCTACTCCCTATGGACTGAAACTTTTAAAAATTAAGTTACTTTTGGGGGTGAATGTTTATTTATAAAGCTGTTGTTGACACATGTGTACAGTTTCTTAGCTCTTAATGATAGATGTCAGCACCAAACCCTCTACCCAGTGTCCAGTGATGAAGAAAGAGGCCAAATATTACTTCACTTTCACACATAGTTCACAACATTTCTGAAAACTCAATAGTTGGCTCTGGCTATGGCTTCTCCATAGGGACCTTCAATCTTAGTCTTCTCATTTTTAATATAGCTGCCACAGTCAATCTGCTTGACGTTGTATCCATTTCAGGGTTTCTTGATCCTCATTCACACACTATTAATAGTGTTCCATAACCTCACTCGAATACAATGCTCAAATAGTTGTTTATTAACCTCTTATAAGTACTACGTGTGTGTGTGTGTGTGTGTGTGTGTGTGTGTGTGTGTGTGTGTGTGTAAAAACAGATCATTACAAAAGACAGTGACTAAACTCACAGACATATGGGCAAAGCCAGAACTTATGCAGGACCTAAACATACTATCTCATTTAATTATGTAAGAGGAGGAGGAGAGAGAGAGAGAGGCTAACTGAGATCTTTCTTAGTTGCTGTCCTGTGGGACCAGTGCAAATTATCTTGAAAGAACTTCAAGGGAACATGAGAGATAGGTATGTGATTTCCAAATCTTTCTTTATTAAGTTATAAGTAAGAGTTCATGCAGAAGTGAAATTTGAGAGAAGAGAAAGCTCAGTAACAGTCACCTGAGGGTCCTGGAGAAGTTCCAAGAAGCCCTTCCACATGAAAATCTTCTCATCTTAAATTCTGAACACACATCATACTTGAGCCAGCTATCTGTTGGCCAGTTGGAAGTGCCAAATGTGGTTACCTTACCCAAACTCTTCCCACAGTGTACACCTTTTGTACTCAAGTTCCCACTTTCCATGTGCTTGTGCAATATCCTTGTGCCCCAATTCCCTTGTCCCATGTGTGCTAACACAATACAGTTCCAGGATCTCACTATACCCCTGTGCTGTTCCCAACAATTCCCCCAGCAATCATAAGCTTGGGGGATTATTATTAGTTTATTAATTTCACAGAGTTCAAAATGAGTCAAAATAACAGCAAGTTGAAGATAACCTGTACTAGAATTTGATGGAGCCTTACAGATGTTGATTCTGAACTCAGAAGGTGTGAAATTTGGGGCAAGTTTTTAAATCTTCTTTGCTTCAACTACCCATGTGTATCATGGAGCTGAATGACTTAGCTTTCCAGATTTTGCTTGCCAGGGCTTTGTTGAGGACTTGGAATGGGGTATGTGCTCAATGTTCAACTCTTAATCCTCACCAAGAGATTTATTGCCCAAGGTACTAGCCTGATGTGGAATGGAAGAAAGATTTTCTTGCCCAAGGTCATTCAGCAAGGAATAAAGGTATAACAAAATCATAGTGTAACTGATGGAGTTTGGAAGGAAGAAGGGGAATCAAAATGCGCCTTCAATTCTTGATATTTTTATAATGTGATCAGGTGCCACTTTCCTCTTCCTAGGCTGGGCATATTTCTCATAATGAAGAAGGAAATGCTTTTTACCCCATTTTCTCAAACTCACTGTTTTCCCCTGCTCTGTCCCTAAGGGTGTATTCCTTGTGGAATTATAGTTCTTACTAACTCAGGGAATTCTACCTTAGTATCCCCTTAGGGACAAGGGCTATTGGTAGCAGGAGGGAAAGAGCTGATGATCTCCCAGAAAGTCTGCTGAGCAGGAAGGACAATAAAGCCTCCGTAGATTGACTCACATGTGGAACTTGATATAACTGAGGCTCCCTCTCTCTGTACCTCAAGACCCAACACGCAGAAAATTAAGGAGTCAGGACTGGTCTAGCCAGGTGCAAAGAGCTGTGTGATGGAGATAAGGTATCTGCTTTTGAGCTTTCAGAATCCTTGGGATTTTCTGGAGACTGAGTTGCTTGGAATCCTGGCTTATTGGAATCAGTTGCACAGGGGACCTCCCATTCAGTCCTTTCCCCTTAAGGGCAAGTGACAGCCTCTCTGACTTACTTTTTGTGGATTCCCAAGAGGTGAGGGTCAGGGCTGAGATCCACGTATCTGTGGGGGTCTTATGCCATATGTCATAAGTAGGCCACCCGTTCTCTGGGTCCTCTCTGTCTGTACCCAACACCCTTCTCTTATTTCTCCATGTTCTTTTCTCACTAGCTCTCAGTGCCCTCTATTCCTTCTTTTTAGGCACCTTTCATTCTTTTGTTTATTCATTTAATGTTATTTATAGATCTTCTCTGTCAAGAATGTTCTATGAAGAGAGAAATGAGAAAAACAATTTCCTAAATTTAAGAATCTTCAAGTACAGTTTAGAAATATCTCCATATGGAAGCAATTATAGAAGCCAGACACCTTCTGCCTCCCACAATGACCCTGGGTCCATACTCCCAGAGGGTTAAAGAATAGGAAATCAGGGAAGGGGATGGGATACAGAGTTCTGGTGGTGGGAACTATGTGGAGTTGTACCCCTTTTATCTTATGGTTTTGTCAGTGTTCCCTTTTTATAAATAAAAAAAGTTTAAAAAAAGAAATATCTCCATGAATAGATTATTACAGTTGTCATTTATGATCTTAGGAAGTTATCAACAGTTATGGTGTTTATGGTGATAAGGCCCTACTTTCATGCTGCAAAGTGCCTGAGTATTATAAATTAGACAAATGATAGGGCTGATAAAAAGACTTTTATAGAAACCATGTGATGGCCATGTCCAATGGAAATCAAGCTTGAATTATAGATGGGCCTTTAAAATGATATACCAAGCTCAAGAACGGTTATGATTTCTCAACACCACTTGAGGGATTCCCTTTGCTTCTTTGAAGTCTCTATGGTTTTTCACACCCAACTGAGGGGAACAGAGGGAGGAAATCTTATCATGAGACAATTTGTGGTTGCCACTTTAGCTCTTTGTTCTAGGAGGGTATGATTTAGTTTGTTCAATGGTTATATTTAACAGGTTGCAAATTTCTAGTTTTTTTTTTCTTTCAACTTCTAAGAAACTGAAATTAATGAGCTGATGGGGAAGTCTGCATTCTTTGCTCTTCTCATTTTAAGCCTGTTTTCTGGAAGCATAAGATAATGATTAACAGTTTTTTTTAATTATCTTTATTTATTTATTAAATAGAGATAGCCAGAAATCCAGAGGAAATGGGTGATAGAGAGGAAAAGGAACAGAGAGACACCTACAACACTGCTTCACCACTTGTGAAGCTTTCCTTCTGCAAGTGGGGACTGGGGGCTTGAACCAAGGGCCTTGCACACTGTAATATATGCATTCAACCAGGTGAACCACTACTCGGCCCTAATGACTAACTGTTGAGTTGGGTGCTATGGCTGAAGTAGCACCTAGGTGCAGGTCCCTAGGAATACTTCTGATTACCCTGCTAAAGTGATGGGGAGGCACTGGGCACTCTTAAAGGGGTTTAAGCAGGAGGACAAAGAGCACCAGTGTTGTATTTTGGACAACTAATTGCAGTAGTCCATATATAAATACACGGGTGGATGGTAGATAGCATAATGGTTGGCTTCTCATACCTGAGGCTCCAAAGTCCCAGGTTCAAACCCTCTCACCACCATCAGCCAGAGCAGTGCTCTGGGAGAGAAAGAGAGAAAGACAGAGACAGAGAGAATACACTACAGAAGTCTAGAGATGTAGACAAGGGCTGATGCAGGCATGTAGCTAATAAATAAAGGGGTCTTGATGAAGAGAAAGGAATGACTGGGGTAGAAGGTGGCATATGCATATGAATGACTGAGTTATATGTAGGTGGTACACTGGTAGGTGAGGTGGTGGAAGTAGGGACTATGAAAACTGAGGGAAGCATGAAGTCTGCTTCAAGGGTAACCTATCTATGAACATAGCGTAATGTCTTTGTGCAGGCTACTGTTGATTGATGATTAGTAGTTCCCTACTTTAGCAATTGTGACTAATGTTTTGAATGTTTTATATATATATTTTCTTGAAAATAACATGCTACATAGGTACATGGGGATACACAGAAATTAAAGTGTGAAGTAATGTGGTTTCATTAAAAAAAAATAACACCACATATCTTCTCACAGGATTAGACAAAATACTTTCCTCAGCAAAATTAATGGATCTTGCCAGCAGTAAGTTTTTTTTTTGTGGCATAAAATTATAAATAAGGCTTTTGTAAGGCTGACAGAATAGCTACAGTTCAGAGACAAACCAGTGAATACTACCAGTTTTAAGACATTTACAAATGAAAAAACTAGCAACCATCTTCTAGTTACTCTGAATATGAAAAAGAAAAGGCTTCAGTTCCTGACAACTGAATATGAGGCATTGAATAGGACAGAAATCTACCCCTGGGGGTTGGGCGGTGGCGCAGTGGGTTAAGTACATGTGGCGCAAAGCACAGGGACTGGCGTGGGGATCCCGGTTCGAGCCCCGGCTCCCCACCTGCAGGGGAGTCGCTTCACAGGCATGAAGCAGGTCTGCAGGTGTCTATCTTTCTCTCCCTCTCTCTGTTTTCCCCTCCTCTCTCCATTTCTCTCTGTCCTCTCCAACAATAAACAACATCAACAATGGCAATGATAATAACCACAACGAGGCTACAACAACAAGGGCAACAAAAAGGGGGAAAAAATGGCCTCCAGGAGCGGTGGATTCATGGTGCAGGCACTGAGCCCAGCAATAACCCTGGAGGGAAAAAAAAAAAAGAAATCTGCCCCTGACACCAGGGTGGCTAGAACAAAACCCAGTTTCATTAGAAGGGTATATAACCAATGCATTCCTACCTAGCAGGGAGGAAGTTGGCTCTCACTCTTTACAGGCATGCCTCCCTCTGTCTCACCTTTGGGGCAGATGACTGACTCCTTTTTACTGTACACCCTTCTTTTTTCTCTTGGTGAGTATTTCTTAATTTGCATATTCCAATACACTTACTATAACCTTTACTACCTTATTCTTGATAGCATCCAATTAAAATTAACTGTTAAGACAAAAGATAAGGAGTTGAAATAAGGCATTTTCCAGTTGACAGAACCACCTTAGAGGCAGCTCAAACCTCAAATATTTTCCAGTCCTTTATACCTGCCACAAAACTGTCCTCTTCATCCTTGGGCTGGCCTTAAGAGGTCCCAGTCTTTTTGTTGTCTAAACAAGGAAAAGAAGAGAATCTTTATAGGCAGATTAGTAAGCACTTCAAGGAAGTAGGGATAAAGAATGGGGAGGCTATCAAGGGAGGGAATTGGATATGAGCTCTAGGGGTGGGCATTGTGTGGAAATGTACCCCTCTTATCCTATAGTCCTATCAATATTTCCATTTTATAAATAAAAAATTTTAAAGAGGGGGGTGGGTGGTATCACAGTGGGTTAAGCACACAAAGTGCAAGAACTGGCATAAGGATCCTTGTTCCAGCCCCTAGCTCCCCACCTGCAGGGTGGTCGCTTCACAAGTTGTGAAGAAAGTTTGCTGGTGTCTATCTTTCTCTCCCCCTCTCTGTCTTCCCTGCCTCTCTTGATTTCTCTCTGTCTAATTCAACAACAACAAGGGCAACAAAATGAGAAAAATGGCCTCCAGGAGTAGTGGATTCATAGAGCAGGCACCAAGCCCCAGCAATAACCCTGGAGGCCAAAAAAAAAAAAAAAAGAATGTGGAACTAGGGAACTAGGGGACACAAGCATCTATAGATTTTAACAATTTTTGTAACTTAGCTAAACCAGGTGCGTCACCACCTGATCCCTTGATTATGACAATTTTGTACTAGAGAATTATTCTATTCATATTCCTTTGAAGTGAAGACCTAACTATCTCTTATATGCATGCTGCTTTACTCTCTCTCAGATCCCATGTATCTATTTCCATTCAGATAACAGCACAAATATGTCTTCACTTTTCATTTTAGTCAATCTAGTAGGTGTGTAATGGTGTTGTGCTATTGTCTTAAAGTGCAATTCTTGGTTGATTAACGATGGTAAGTCCCTTTTATTGATTAATGTTATAGAGATAGTCTCACTTGTGACATTATTTTAAAATCTTTGACTCATTTCACACTATTGGGTAAACTTTGTTTCTTGTAATTTGTGTGAGTTCTTTGTTTAATCTGGATTGAAATCTTTTAAATTCTTCACTTTAATCTGATCTATCATGTTTCTCTATATGATCAGCATTTTTGTGTCTCATTATCTTGTCACATATTCCAAGGCTACATAAATAATTTTTCTGTTTGATTAAATTATTTTGTCTTATTTTTCATTTAAAATGAAAAAAAAACATTAAAATATCTGGGATAAATTTGATAAAATATGGTTAAAAAATACTTTTCCTAGGGAGTCCAGCAGTAGCCCAGTGGGTTAAGCACATGTGGTGTGAAGCATAAGAACCAGCTTAAGGATCCTGGTTCAAGCCCCCCCCCCCCCCCGCCTCAGGCTCCCCACCTGCAGGGGAATTGCTTCACAGGCAGTGAAGCAGGTCTGCAGGTGTCTATCTTTCTCTCTCCCTCTCTATCTTTCCCTCTCCCCATTTCTCTCTGCCCTATCTAACAATGACAGCATCAATAACAACAATAATAATAACTACAACAACAATAAAAAAACAAGGGCAACAAAAGGGAAAATAAATAAATAAATAAGCCTGTTAAAAAATACTTTTCCTGCAACAATATTCATGATTTGGCAGAGTATACTGAAAAAAACATCATTTTTCCATTTTTTGTAGGATCAACTTTGTCATAAATTAGTTGATCACATGCCTATTCAGGATTTTATTCTCTGCTACCACTATTATGTTTAATTTTTAGCCAAATATACAATTATTTATTTATTTAAACTACATACTATGCCTTAATTGTTGATAAGTCACTATTTTGTCTTTTTATCACTTCAAGGTTTTTCAGAATTTCCTTATAATGCTTATAAGCAGGTTGTCAATTTCTGTAGAAAGAATAGCATTGACTTTTTTAAAATTCGGATTATACTGAATTTATACACCAATTTTGTGTCTTTATTGAATTCAATCATCTAGTATATAAATATGACATAGTCTCCCACTTACTTAGATCATCTCAATTTCTCTAAGGTCTTAAAACCATTTTATTAAACTTACTAAACATTTAATTTAAAATTTTTTTTATTATCTTTATTTATTTGTTTGGTAGAGATAGATAGAAATTGAGAAAGGAGAGGGTGATAGAGAGGGAGAGAGACCAAGAGAGACCTGCAACACTGCTTCACCACTTACAAAGCATAACCTGCAGGTGGGCACCAGGTACTCGAACCCAGGTCCTTGTACATTGTAACATGTGTACTCAACCAGGTGCGCCACCACCCAACCCCTAGATATTTAATTTTTTAAATATTATCATCATAAGTATTTTTTATATTTGATGGTATAGAGAAATACATTTGACATTTTGTGTATTTGTTTTTTAATTTCAGTTTCTTTGTGGGTTCTTAGATTTATTTTTTCTGGTTATATATTACCTAGTTATATAGTCCACTTAATGGCAGTTTTGTCTCCTTCTTTCAGTACTTTGGCTTTTTCTTTCTTTCACTGGCTAAGCCCACAGGTATAATGGTTAATAGAAATGAGCTTTTTTTGGTTGTTGTTGTTGTTAATTTACAATGTCAAAAGAATAAGTTTATCTTCATTTGCTAGGTCATTGTCATCCACTATAACATTTTCTATAAGTTGTTTCTTATTTTACTAGAGATAATCTCTGACATTTTGAAGACTTCCATTAACGTTTCTCATTTAAGGTTCTAATTGACTATAGGATACACTTCAGATCTCTATCTCTATCTCTCTGTATCTCTGTGTTTACCAGAACACTACTCAGCTTTGGTTATAGAGGTGTTTGGGATTGAGCCTGGCACTTTGGAGCCTCAGACATGAGACTCTTTGCATAACCATAATACTAATCCCCTACCTTACATTTCTAATCTTATTAGTTGATTTTCTTTTTTAAAAATTTATTTTGGGGGATCTGGGCAGTAGCAGAGCAGGTTAAGCGCACATGGTGCAAAGCACAAGGATTGGCGTAAGGATCCTGGTTCAAGCCTCTGGCTCCCCAACTGCAGGGGGGGTCACTTCACAGGCAGTGAAGCAGGTTTGCAGGTGTCTATCTCCCTCTCCCCCCTCTGTATTCCTGTCCTCTCTCGATTTCTCTCTGTCCTATCTAACAACAATGATAGCAATAACAACAATGATAATAATAACAATGATAAACAACAAGGGCAACAAAAGGGAAAAAATAGCCTCCTGGAGCAGTGGATTTGTAGTGCAGGCACCGAGCCCCAGAGGTAATCCTGGAGGCAAAAACAAAATTATTTTGCATAGAGACAGGTATAGATTGAGAGGGAAGTGGGAGGGAGACAGGGAGAGAGAGAAAGATGGAGGGAAGGGAAGGAGAGGTACTTGCTGCACTGTTTCACCACTCATGAAGCTTCTCCCCTTGTATATAGAAACCAAGGACTTGAGTCTGGATCCTTGCACACTGTAATGTGTGCATTCAACTAGGTGCAACACATCCAGCCCTGATAGTTGATTTTCATCTATGCTTTCTCTATGTCTACTGAACTAATTTTATACATTTCCTTCATACTTCAGTTAATGTAGTTAATTGTATGGTTAGCTTATCAAGTTCTAAATCAAGCCCTATTTGATTACCCTTTATATACCACCGAGATCAATTTACTAATGTTTTGTTTAAAATGTCTGCAATAATTTGTTTAAGAGATCTTAGTTCATAAATTTTCATTCTTAAAATATTGCTGGATTCGACTTCCGGAGGCAGAGCCACGAGCAGCAGATCGCTCTCTCTCCTCTCCTCTCCTCTCCTCTCCTCTCCTCTCCTCTCCTCTCCTCTCCTCTCCTCTCCTCTCCTCTCCTCTCCTCTCCTCTCCCGGATCAACTAGGAATACCAAAGGAGACCACCCGGACCAAAACAAGACAGGACTAGAATGACCACAGGAACCCAGTAAATCACCCGTGAGTACAAACATGCATGGCTGGTGACAGAGAGGAGAGAGGGGCCTAAGGAGAGATTAAGTGACTGCTAACAGTTCAACAGTTTATCAGTGGAGACACCACCTCCAGTCTGCTCCACAACAAGGGGACAGCTGAAGGGAGGAAAGGACTCCCCAGAGACTCACCAAGTGCAACTCTGAGTCTCCATTGCTACTACCCTCAGAATCTGGAGCAGCAACAGGGAGGGACACCAGGGGACAGAGATCTAACCGGGAAACTCAGGAGAAGACCTATACCTCGGTGGCATAGCTGAGGGGCTGTGAAAGCCTCTTTGCATAACCACTGGATTATCTCTGCCACACCCTGCTTTATCTCTTGGTCAGGAGTCAGTGATTAAGATAAGAAGCCTATTGATAGTTTAAAAGCCCTGAGGCTCCCATAGCCTATAGGGAAGAAAAAAGAAAAAAAAAGAGGCTTTTACACCACTGAGCTCCAACTCAGGGATTGAAAAAACTGTTAACTTCCACCACGGTAAAACCTTTAATTAAATTACTTAGACACAAGTCAATCCAGGCAATAGTGATCAATAATTTGAAAAGTACTGATAAAGGGAACTCATAACATAATATATAAAATGGTTAAAACAACAAGAAAAAATATTGGAGACTCGAACCAGGACAAGAGTCCAGCTAAAAGTCCTCCAGAGGGTGAAGCACAAAACAACGAGTTCAACATCCAAACATTAGCTTAAAATATTGCTGTTATTTTATTTTTAGTATTAAGATTATGCTGACTTCATAAATTATTTTTGAAAAATTCTCCTTTTAAAATAATGTTATTTCTTACTGGATAGAGACAGAGAGAAATTGAGAGCAGAGGAGGAGATAGAAAGGGAAAGAAACAGAGAGACACCTGCAGCACTGCTTCACCACTCATGAACTTTCCCCCTGCAGGTGGGGATCAGGGGTTTGAACCTGGGTGCTTGTGCACTGTAATGTGTGTGCTTAACCAGGTACACCACCACCTGGCCACAAAATTTCCTCCTTCTCATGTTTTTGAAGAGTTTGGTATGATTGGCCCTATTGGAGGAACTCACCAATTAAGCTATCAGAACCTGAAATTTTCATTCTAGGGGGAAAATGTTAACTATAAATTTAATTTCCTCTGTTTTATCTCTTATTTTCTCCTTGTCTCTTATTTCTTCTTTCCTTTTATGGAGCTAGAGCCTCCTCTGGGCCTTGTTATCATTCAAATAGACAGGGATATGCAGAGAGGTAGTGGGGGAGAGACTTCACAGCACAGGAGCTTCCTCCATTGCTGTAGCTCCTCCTATGTAGTGTCAGTGTTCAAATCTGCTTGGGTACAGGGGTGAGCTACCTCTCAGCCCTAGAGTCAATAAAGATAGTAGACTTTTATAACTTTAATATTTGATCTCAGAGATATTAAAAAAGTTGTTCAAGATTGCACAGCAGATGAGTTCTAGAGAGAGAATGAGAGGATCAGGCTTCTAGGGTTGACATTCTTGGTAGCCTATCATGCTTTAAAAGACATTTAATGTCTGTAGTTTCCCTACAGAATCACCATGTGGGAGCCTCCAGGACAGAATCAAAGCTGTGTTTCTGAGTTCATCCTGCTTGGCTTCTCCAGTGACCCCACAACCAACAGGATCCTTTTCATTGCCTTCCTCCTTCTCTACCTGAGCTCAGTCCTGGGCAATGGGCTTATAGTCACCTTGATCTGCCTGGACTCACATCTCCACACCCCCATGTACTTCTTCCTCTGTATCCTCTCCCTGCTGGATATGGGCTATGTGTCTACCACCATGCCCCAGATGTTGGTGCATCTCCTTGTTCACTCTCAAACCATCTCCTTTGCTGGGTGTTGGGTACAGATGTATGTGTTTGGTGCTTTTGGTCTGACCGAGTGTATCTTCTTTGTAGTCATGGCTTATGATCGATATGTGGCCATTTGCCACCCACTGCGTTACATGGTCATCCTTAGCTGGGACTTATGCACACAGCTGACGGTAGGAACCTGGACTTGTGGTTTCTTCTTTTCTCTGATCCATACCTTCTTCACCATGAAGCTGCCATACTGTGGGCCCAACATAGTCAACCACTACTTCTGTGAAGGCCCCTCAGTACGGAGCTTGGCTTGCATGGACACCCACTCCATTGAACTGGTGGACCTGGTCATCAGTGTCTTCATGGTTGTTGCCCCACTCTCCCTCATCTTGGCCTCCTACATCCATATTACATTGGCTGTTCTCAAGATCAAGTCTACCAGGGGTCGCTGCAAGGCTTTCTCCACCTGTGCTTCCCACCTGACTGTGGTCACATTCTTTTATGCTCCAGCTACCTACATCTATATGAGGCCCAACTCCAGCTACTCCCCAGAACAAGACAAGCAGATCTCACTCTTTTACAATGTGTTTACTGCTCTGCTCAATCCTGTGGTGTACAGTTTGAGGAACAAGGACATTAAGGGAGCTTTTCTCAAAGTAATGAGATGGGATAGTAAGAATATGTGAACTGGAAGTGAGGATAGTCTGGAGTGGAATGCCCAATGCTAAGGGATTAACTGCAACTATAATAATACTTACCACTTTTATTGTGCATTTTAATCATGATAGAGCATGGGGAATAATATGGAACTTGAAAGCAAGATAACTATCTTGATTAGTTTGTAACATTGTGGTTCTTTGATAAACATCTCCATAATATCAGTGGTTTTCAACACAATGTTCTTTTTTAAATTTTTTATATTTATTTATTTTCCCTTTTGTTGTCCTTGTTTTTTATTGTTGTTGTAGATACTATTTTTGTTGTTATCAATGCTGTCGTTGTTAGATAGGACAAAGAGAAATGGAGAGGGGAGGGGAAGACAGAAAGGGGGAGAGAAAGACACCTGCAGACCTGCTTCACACCTGTGAAGCGACTCCCCTGCAGGTGGGGAGCCGGGGCTCTAACCTGGATCCTTATGCGGGTCCTTGCGCTTTGCACCAACGTGCACTTAACTCACTGCGCTACCATCCTTTTTTTTCATTTTTATTAGTGATTTACAAGATTGTAAGATAATAGGGGTATACTTCCACACCATTCCCACCAAAGTTCTGTGTCCCCTTCCTTCCCCAGCAATAACCACTATATTTTTCTCAAGGTCTTGGAAATAGGTTGACTACTTTTTTTTCTTTCAAGTTCAGAAGTTTCAATTATCTATATTGCATATAGGAATGAAACCATCTGGTATTTATGGAACATTTCATTCTTATACCAATAATTAATAAATAACAAATTATACTGTAGCTCTAAAAACAAACATTGCTCAGATGTTACACGCATATCTTACCTTCTTTTTAAAAAAATATTAGCAATTCAATATTGATTTACAAAATTACATGTCAATAGGGTCATAATTCCATACCATTCCCATAATTCCATACCATTTCCATACTAGAATTCTGAATCCCAAGTCCCTCCACTGCAAACCACCACAGTTCCCCAAAAGTTGCAGATATGGGTTGTCATCTCTGCAACTGTATGTCTACATTTGTATGTAATTTCCCCCTTTTTATTCTTCCAGCTCCAATTCTCTCTTCCCTTCCAAGTCACATATAACCCTACTACTACATCCTAATATATCTCTTGTTTTCATCCTCTCTCCAGGACCTGATGGATTTGGAAGTCAGAGCTCTGTTATATTCTTCCTATCACTCCCCCCACACACTGGAAGTATGGATCAAAGTTGTTTTGGGGATGCAGAAGATAGGAGTTCTGGCTTCTGCAGTTGTTTCTCTGCTGCTTTTAGGCAATGGCAGGTTGATCCATATGTTCAAACTGTTTCTAACTTTCTCTAGTGTGCTAGGACTCTGGAAAGGTGAGGTTCCAGCATACACTGGTGAGGTCATCTTTTACTCACCTCCTTATGGTCTATGCAAGACATATGATCCAGCCTAGTGGGGAAAAAGACAGAAGTCCTTTGACATTATTTGTATATAGCTGTGTCTTATAGAGTAATGCCACCAGTTGCTTCTGTTCTCCCTGGTCTAAGCTTTTAAGAGAGTCAACATTTCAAAGACTCAGTCTATGATCTGTGCATTAAAAAGTTTTGAGATATTCAATCAATTTCCCCTTTCATATTAATTAAATAGTGATTTATATGACTACAAGTTAATAGCAGTGTACATAAACACCATTCCCACCACCAAAAGACTCTGTCCCATCCCATCCTCCCTCCTGCCCCCCAGGTGAAGCTGAACATCTACCCTTACCTTCAACCCAGAGATTTGTACTTTGTTGCCTTACTCCAAACTCAGTCAAATCCTGCTTTGAGTTTCCCTTTCTGTTCTTCTTTCTCAACTTTTTTTTATGAGTGGGATCATCCCATACTTGTCTTTGTCTTTCTAACTTAGGTCACTTAACATAATTCCTTCTAGCTCCATCCAAGATGGGTCAGAGAAGGTGGGTTCATTGTTCTTAATAGCTGCATAGTATTCCGTTGAGTATATATACCATAGCTTTCTCAGCCATTCATCTGTTTTTGGGCACCTGGGTCACTTCCAGACTTTAGCTATTATGAGTTGTGCTGCTGTGAACATAGGTATACACATATCTTTTTGGTTGGGCATTTTGGAGTTCTTGGGGTATATCCCAAGGAGAATTACTGGGTCATATGGAGGGTCCATGTTTAGCCTTGTGAGAGTTCTCCAGACTGCTCTCCACAGAGGTTGGGTCAATTTACATTCTGCATATCATGATCCTAAAGGCTAGAATATTGCAGATGAAGATTTGGGGTCTCCATTTTGGAAAAAGCTAGTAGGTTTATTTTCGGTATATTCCTAGGGGCCCATGACCCTACTAGTTTTTTTGCCTGTGCTTGATATCTAATATGCAGTTGATCTAAGTTATTGTCTGGGGGTGGTGGTGATGTCATTTTTGGGAAAAGGACCAGAAAGCTGGATCAGGGAAGAGAGTAGCTCCCAAATATTGGAAAAGTATCTAAATATTGTTAACTGTGAACCCCATTGATTTGAGCTGGGGTCAGCACAGAAGCCTGTGCAATCTCTGCATCCCTGTAGGTCTGAGATTCCATGGTCATGGCTAGGAACATTCCTGGCTGCGCCAATTTCAGGACCCATCATCCTCAGGTTTTATACAGAGTATGCTATGCTATCCAGTCTCCCTTCGGAGAATGGAACACTCCCCACCTTTGTTGATCCACACTGAGGGCCAGGTCCTATAGGAGCCCACAGAGGGGTCCATTATATTGTTCCATGGAGATGACCAGTGACAATAGTGAAAAGGATCTGTTAGAGGCCTAGGCCCATCGTTTCTGTGTGGGAACACCAGGACTCCCTGACTAGGAATCCTATGAGATAGGAAAGGTCTCACCAGAGTAGTAAAGCTGGTGGGTTGACATTCCATGCCTGATGTCCTTTGATATAGTCTGAAGTGAAACATGCCAAGGTGGTACTGGTTGCATTGATTGGGTTGGAGTCAGCAGTTAGAGTATCAGTTGGTATGAATTGGGAGAAGCATGCAGGAAAGTGAGCCTCACCCTAGAGGTTTCAGGACTGGGAGAAATATCACCATTTTTAATTAGTGTGCTTAACAAGGTGCACCACCACCCAGCCCTAGTAAGCATTTTTAAAACCAATATTTTGAAATATCCCTCTGGTAATCTGATCATCTCTGTTTCCTTAAGATCATTTTCTAGATTTTTTTTTTCATCTGGGTCCATATTCTTCTATTTTCCCACTTTGCCTCATCCTTTGTATTTCTATATTTTAGGCAACACTACTACCTATCTGGTAGGGAAAGCTAAATCTTATTCATGTGATGCCATGTGGAATTCAGTAACACTATGACTCCTGGCTTCCAGAGATAGTAGCTAGAAATATGTACCCTTTGTTGTAGCACCTGCTTTCCTATTATACTGGGATAGCACTGTGGGTAAAGTTGTCAAATGTTAGTCAGTGGTGTATAATAGTGAGTTTGCCCTTCATTCAGGTCTAAGGTAGATCAGTGGATAAAACTGTAACTCTGGTCTTGGCATGTGGTTGCTGCAATTGCTGTGAAAACTGTGCCAAGTTGTCTAAATTTCTTGTGACATTGGGGTTCAATGGGTCAGCAGCAGTTCACAGAGCTGGTAGCAGCCAACTGTGCCAAGTTGTTGGACTAGCTTCGCGAGCGGAGACAGACAACCCAGGACTCATGGCTGGGTAGTACGCAGTATCTCTTTATTCATGCAGAACGCAGCGCAATCTATGGCCAAACTAAGCTAAACTAAACTAAAAACTAAAATAAAATAAAAACACAATCCTATATATAATTGCCAAGTAGGGCGGAAACAAGATGTGACACAGAGAGGGTGGAGTGAAAAGTGACTGGTGCAAATCAGAGTGTACTACAAGAGGGGGCAGAGCAAAAAGACATCATGAACCAGTGGGGATTAAACCAATGCCATGCAGGCATGCTGGTGCTTAGTTATGTAAATAGAATAGTGTTAAGCAGGGGGGATTAAACCAAATGAAACAGAAGAGGTTTTTAGAAGCAGAATTAGAAGCAAACCAACACCAAGTAGACATATCTGCTAGAGTTGTGATATTTAACTTTGCAATAAGTTCACTAGTGCAGGTGTGCTGCATGGCAGGACTACATGAGACAAGTGGGTGTGAAGGTAGCTGTGGGAGTCATCTGGGGTTGGTGAAGAGGTAGTGGGCACAGGGTATAGAGTCTGACCATGGGGCAACAGGCTAGGGAATTAGGTGACGGGCCCACTTGCTAGTTTGGTTGTGCTATAGGAGGTCTACAGAGGGTTTAATGCTTGATGTGGCATCACTTACTTACTAAGAGATAGGTGGTGACTGGCAGGAGCTACATCTGCTTGTCTGCCAGTGATGTAAGCTCTTAATTGCTGTATCCCAGTTTCATCTGTTGGGTAGAGTGATCATCAGATATTTTCTATCAGGAATTAATGTATAGAAAGTAGATTCCAAAATGGGGCCCATCAACAAGGTGGGAGGATGTTACCAAGATGGCATTTACTGGGGACTCCAACCTCAGGGTGATGTCTAAATTTCCTTGCCTGTATGGATGGTGTCTGAATTTCTTCATCTATGTATTGGACCTATCAGATAGTTTTACTAAATTTGATCCCAGAGAAACTGAGTCTTCAATTGGGCTGGTTAAGCACATGCATTGCTATGAGGAAGAACCCAGGTTTGAGCTTTTGCTTTTCCCTGCAGAGGAGAAGCTTCATGAGTGGTGAAGTAGAGGAAGCACTGAGCCCAAGATAACCCTGGTGGCAATAAAAAAATTAAAATAAAAAACTGATTCTTAGACTCTATTTTCCTTGGCTTTCCTGTGTCTACTTCCCTCTAGTTCTCAGTGTATGAGTTACAGGGCTCTGCTTCCCTTATACTGGTTACTAGGGCTACGGTTCCAAGTGTTATGCTAATCTCATTCTTGCTTTCCTGGGAAACATACTCCAAACTTCCAAGATCTCTTCTTGGTTGTGTCACTATGTCCCTCGGTAGGGTTCCTTCTTCTTCTTCTAGCGTTTGCCCTTCTTCCGTAGCCAGTCAACAGCATCAGGTTGAGCCTGATGTAAAGTTTTTTTAAATTTTATTTATTTATTCCCTTTTGTTGCCCTTGTTGTTTTATTGTTGTAGTTATTATTGTTGTTGTGCCTGATGTAAAGTTTTGAGACCTCCTTTGAATCTGGAGAGGTGGCAGTCGTTGACTATGTGGGTCATAGTCTGTCTGTAGCCGCAGGGGCAGTTCGGGTCGTCTCTGGCTCCCTAGCGATGGAGCATAGTGGCGCACCTGCCATGGCCTGTTCGATAGTGATTGAGGAGGGCCCAATCATAATGTGCTAGGTCAAAGCCGGGTTGACACTTGCAGGGGTCTGTGATGAGGTGTTTGTTCTTTACCTCAGCTGACTGCCAACTCTGTTTCCAAGAGTCTGGAACAGAGAAGATCAGTGTAGGTATAGGAGACCAGATTGGATGATGAGACGTCAAGCGTTGAACAGGGTGGGTGAAGAGGGTGGGTGAAGATATCCACGTATATTGGCAGGTCCGGACGAGCGTAGACATGGGAAATGAACTTAGATGATGCCGCATCCCGACGAATATCTGGCGGGGCGATGTTGCTAAGAACTGGCAGCCATGGAACCGGGGTGGAACGGATGGTTCCAGAAATTATCCTCATGGAGGAATATAATTTGGAATCGACCAAGTGGACATGGGGGCTACGGAACCGTACTGGGGCACAGTATTCTGCAGTGGAATAGCATAATGCCAGAGATGATGATCGTAGTGTGGAAGCACTCGCACCCCATGAGGAGCTAGCCAGTCTTGCAATGATGTTATTCCTCGCGCCCACCTTTGCTGCAGTTTTTATGAGATGTTCGTGAAATGACAGAGTGCGATCGAGAGTAACGCCAAGATAGACTGGCTGGGCTTCATGCCGGATTCTCGTATCGTCAAGCTGCACATTAAGCTCACGCGAGGCTGAGGCATGGTGTAGATGGAAAACAGATGATACCGTTTTTGCAGTGCTAGGGATTAGTCGCCATTTTTTACAGTAATCAGATATCAGAGACATGTCTTTCATGAGTGTTTCCTCGAGGATGTCAAACTTGGATGCCTGAGTTGCACAGCAGATGTCATCGGCGTAGATGAACTTCCTTGAAGAAGTTTCTGGAAGGTCATTGATGTAAATATTAGATAGCGTAGGAGCCAGAACAGAGCCCTGGGGGAGGGCACTTGAGACAAGTCTCCATCTGCTAGACTTGTCACCCAGATGTACCCGGAATCTTCTGTTCCTTCATTGACAGGAGCATATTTGTATTTTTCCTATTTGTTTGTGTGCTATCTTTTAACCCTCTATTATGGAAGTTATATTTTTATAGATTTGAAGTCCATTTTTTGAAAGATTAATCTAATTTAGCTGTTGATTTTTAACAATGAAATATGAGTCCAGGGTCTTCCTTTTAGACTATATTTGATTTATCTATAATTTTCTTATCTTATGTTCTTCTTATTTCATTTTGGTATCAACAGTAAATTTGTATTGTAAGATGAATTGAGTAATTGTCCCCCATCTCTGTCTCTGGAACAGAGTAATAGGAATTCTACCCACTAAACTTCTTTGCCAACTGGGTAATATGATGCATCATAGGAATGCAGCCTGACAGTATTTGAATGGCAGTAACTAATAGATATGTTTTTTGAAATTTTTGGCATCAGAGTATTGTACTATTTGTAGCTCTGTTGTTTTTTTTTTTTTTTTTGTTGTTGTTGTTGTTGTTGTTTCTTTCTTTGATTATTTTTATTTTTGTTTTTTTACCAGATCACTGATCATCTCTTGTTTATGGTGGTGCAGGGAATTGAATGTGAGTCCTTGAAGTCTCAGGTATGAGTGTCTCTTTGCATAACCATGAAGCTATATACTCCCGTCTGCTCTGGGGGTTATAAATCCTCAGGACTCAGGATTCAAAGGGCAATATGTGGGCAGATTTCTGCTGTTGACTAATTAATTTTGAGAGATGTCAGACAACTCTTTATTCAACTTTCCTGAGAAGAACTTAGATGGGGGAGTTTGGAGATGATGGAAAGGATCCAGAGCTGGGAGGCAGGGCATCTTGGTCTTTCTTAGTCCTTCACTAATTCATGTAGATAAATGGTTTGTCCTTTTCTGGAATTTATTTATTTATTTTAATATTTATTTATTTCCTTTTGTTGCCCTTGTTTTTTTATTGTTGTAGTTACTATTGTTTTCATTGCTGGATAGGACAGAGAGAAATGGAGAGAAGAGGGGAAGACAGAGGGGAAGAGAAAGATAAACACCTGCAGACCTGCTTCACCACCTGTGAGTGACTCCTCTGCAACTGGGGAGCCGGGGGCTCAAACCAGGATTCTTATGCGGGTCCTTGCACTTTGCGCTGCATGTGCTTAACCCGCTGCGCTACTACTTGACTCTCTCTGGAATTTATTTTTTCATGGCTGTAAAGAAGAGAGGATGGCAAATGCTAGTAGTAGTAGAAGAGGGGATCTGAGTATGTAACCTTTCTTCTGACTTAGAGAACAGTGAAGTGATCAAATGCAGCATCAATGCTTTCTCAGACTTGATGAGTACAAGGGTTCAGCAAGTATCTGTCATCATCATTGACTCATCTGTAAAAGTGAAATCATATTACCTCCCTCCCAAAGTCTGTGAGGATGTCCCAAAGGGCCATTAAGATGATCTTGATCATTAGTATCATCACCATCTCCTGCTAGTCCCTTAAGGTCCTTCCCCGGGCATAAATCCAGAAATTTTTTGGTGCCCAAGTCTCAGCAAATGAGATACAATTCCCACAAGGTCCCTCCCAGAGATGTTCTCAGCTAGGGGCCAATTAAGGAATCCCAGAGTGTTAGAACCTCAGTCTAGCACACCCTTCTTATAAACTATTTTTCCCCTTATGTTCTGGTGCCCATCTAGATCAGAACAAAACATCTAGAGTCCAGTCTTTTCACTCTTGCCAACCCCTACTCTGCTTCAGCTCCACTGGTGATCAAGACCAGCTCTCTGGACAGGAGGAAAATTCAGCTAAAGTTGATGTGCTGCCATCAGTTTAGACTGAAGCACTAAGGCACGTGATATCATGGGCACAACCCAGCATTAGAGATAAGTGCTGAGCTCTTGTGGGGATGTTTGTGGGGATGTTCACAATAGTCCAGAGGAAGTGGGAGATGGGCCTATGTCAGACTGAGTACTTTCCAAGGTGCAGGAAGGAGGACAGGGTCAGCAAGGGCTGTACTCAAGAGTTGTGCCACTCCTAGGCCAGTGCTGCTCATTGAGGATTCTACAAACCCCTGTCAATATGGAAGGGATGTCTCCAGCGTTATATGTCCTGGAATTACTGGATTCTTAGGACTGGGGTCAGGAAACAGTGGTGTGCTCAAAATGCTTAACAGTCCTGAAAGGGGAGCAGTGGGCTTGCTATTTTATTTTCTGATATTCATAGTATAAATAAACATACTGTAGTCAATTATAATCTAGTGTTATGATATCACCGATATTGGAGGTGGGGACAGATATGCAGAGCACACATGATTGAGACTTTCCACCTTAAACTCCAGTGGATGAAGGCAATGTCTAGAGCAAAGATACCAGACATTTGTGCAGGGATTGAACACATTATCTTTTTAAATCCTCCTATCAGGCTGAAGACCAGGAATATTGAGTGATTATTGTGGTGGTTTTACAGAAGGGAGAAAGCTGACCTTGAATCCCACAACTCCCCCGTGTAGGGTGACTTGTAGCTTTGGATGCAGAAATAATAAAAGATTACTTAAGACTCTAGCTTGGTCTTAAGAGAACCAACACTCCCTTACTCTCCTAAAGATGAATGGTAAGTATTAAAAGCCCACTTACTGGGCCCCCTGTCTTTTATTAGTTCATTATCAAGACCAATCAAAGGAATTTTAAGATAGTTCATATCAACACAATAGTCTGATAAAGGCAACAATTGGAGTGTTAAATCTGGCGTAGGGTAGTGCCACTATTAAGGGAAGTCTCCTTTAAGTAACATTCAACGTCTATTCTAAGTAGCATTCTTCTTTTATTATTTTTTTAGAATATTTTTCCTTTTTCATATTTTATTATTCATTTTACATATTAATGAGAAATACAGAGAGAAAGACTAGAGTACTGCTCAGTTCTGGTTTATGTTGATACTGGGGATTAAGCCTGGGACTACAGAACCTTAGTCATAAGGGTCTTTTGCATAACCATTATGCTGTCTCCTCAGCCTTTCAGTAGCATTCTTAAGGGAATTTCAACAAATTTTACGGCTGCAATGGCCAGCAAATAATGTTCTCCTTCATTTACATCAAGCACCAATTGGTGGTTGCCAGGCACTTTGGCACCCAGAGCTTTGGTTCCATCAGCACCAAAAGCTCTTTGCTGGTCATGCAGAATAATTAGAGGCCACCTCCATACTATATTAGATACCCATACTCTAAACCTATAAGTATCATCCCTAAGTGCCCTTATATTCCTACTATGCTAAAGGTTCTGGTTTTTTTTTAAATTTTTTATTTAAGAAAGGATTAATGAACAAAAACATAAGGTAGGAGGGGTACAAATCCACACAATTCCCACCACCCAATCCCCATAACCTATCCCCTCCCATGATAGCTTTCCCATTCTCTAGCCCTCTGGGAGCATGGACCCAGGGTCGTTGAGGGTTGCAGAAGGTAGAAGGTCTGGCTTCTGTAATTGCTTCCCCGCTGAACATGGGCGTTGACTGGTCGGTCCATACTCCCGGTCTGCCTCTCTCTTTCCCTAGTAAGGTGTGTCTCTGGGGAAGCTGAGCTCCAGGACACATTAGTGGGGTCTTCAATCCAGGGAAGCCTAGCCAGCATCCTGGTGGCATCTGGAACCTGGTGATTGAAAAGAGAGTTAACATATGAAGTCAAACAATTTGTTGAGCAATCATGGATCCCAAGCTTGGAATAGTGGAGAGTAAGTGTTAGGGAGGTACTCACTGCAAACTTTAGTGTACTTCTGCTTTCAGGTATATATTTTGCAGTAGTTTATGGATACGTGTGCACATAAGCTCTCTCTCACAGAAACTGGTGTATATCTAGGTTATGGGACTTTGTTAGAAAGTAAACTACCTGAGATGAAATTAGAGTGTACTATAAAAGGAAAGGTCTCACCCGAGTAATGAAGCTGAAGGGTTGTCATTCCACACGTGAAGTCTCTGGATACAGCCTGAGGTGAAGCATGTTGAGGTGGCAATCATTGCTTTGGTTAGGTTGTGATCGGCGGATGCAATATTATTTGGTTTGGATTGGGAGATGCATACGGGAAAGTGGGCCCTATCCAAGGGTTCCAGGACTGGGGGAAGTAGGGGCTCTATAGTGTAGATGTGAGGTTCCTGCTGTCTTAGGGTTCAAAAAGACAATCGATAGTTAATATTATCATCACATTATTTGTTAATTGGGTTAACTTTGAAAAGTCCCTTTGTTATGGTTTGCTGTACAGTATCCAGTATCTTGTATATAGCTGTGCTATTGGATGCTTCTAATCTACTTGGTCTAGGCTTTTGAGAGAGTCCGCATATCAAAAATACATATCCTATATATTAAAAAGATTCAGTTTGTCTTTTGAGAAACTTTGAGACATACAATTGATTTCCCCCTCTCATATTAATTAACTACTGATTTATATGTCTACATTTTGCTAGGAGTGTACATAAACACCATTCCCACCACCAAAGGACTCTGACCCATCCCTCCCACCCACTCCCACCCCCCACTGGCCCAGGAAGCTACATGTATACCCCTCACCACTGGGTTTTTACTTTGGTGCCCTACTTACAATTTGATCAGGTCCTGCTTTTAGTTTCCCTTTCAGATCTTCTTAGTCAGCTTCTGTTGATGAGTGGGATCATCCCATACTCATCTTTATCTTTCTGACTTAGTTCACTCAACATAATTCCTTCTAGCTCTGTCCAAGATGGGTCAGAGAAGGTGGGTTCATTGTTCTTGATAGCTGCATAGTATTCCATTGTGTATATATACCACAGCTTTCTCAGCCACTCATCTGTTGTTGGGCACCTGGGTTGCTTCCAGGTTTTAGCAATTGTGAATTGTGCTGCTATGAACATAGGAGTACACACCTCTTTTTGGTTGGGTGTTATGGAGTCCTTGGGGTATAACCCCAGGAGAGGAATTATTGGGTCATATGGAAGGTCCATGTCTAGCCTTCTGAGAGTTTTCCAGACTGCTCTCCACAGAGGCTGTACCAATTTACATTCCCACCAGCAATGTAAAAGGGTTCCTCTGTCCCCACATCCTCTCCAGCATTTGTTGCTGCTGTCCTTTTTGATGTATGCCATTCTTACAGGAGTGAGGTGGTATCTTAGTGTTGTCTTAATTTGCATTTCTCTGACAATCAGTGACCTAGAGCAGTTTTTCATATGTTTGTTAGCCTTTTGGATCTCCTCTGAGGTGAATGTTTTGTTCATTTCCTCTGCCCATTTTTGGATGGGGTCATTTGCTTTTTTGGTGCTAAGTTTGCTGAGCTCTTTATATATTTTGGTGATTAGTTTCTTGTCTGATGTCTGGCATGTGAAGATCTTCTCCCATTCTGTGAGGGGTCTCTCTGTTTGTTTAATAGTTTCTTTGGATGTGCAGAAGCTTTTCAATTTGATGTAGTCCCATTGGTTTGTTTCTGCTTTAGTCTTCCTTGCAATTGGGTTTGATTCATCAAAGATGTCCTTGAGGTGTATGTGGGAAAGTGTTTTACCAATGTTTTCCTCTAAGTATTTGATTGTTTCTGGTCTAACATCTAGGTCTTTGATCCATTTGGAGTTGATTTTTGTTTCTGGTGAGATAAAGTGGTTCAATTTCATTCTTCTGCATGTTTCAACCCAGTTTTCCCAGCACCATTTATTGAAGAGAGCCTCCTTTTTCCATGTAATCCTTTGGGCCCCCTTATCAAAGATTCGATGCCCATAGGTGTTGGGATTTACTTCTGGGCTTTCAATTCTGTTCCACTGGTCTGTGTGCCTATTTTTGTTCCAGTACCATGCTGTTTTGATGATGATGGCTTTATAATATTGTTTAATGTCTGGGAGTGTGATGCCTCCATTTCTGTTTCTTTTCCTTAAGATGGTTTTGGCAATTCTACGTGTTTTCAGGTTCCAGATAAATGATTGTAGTGTTTGTTCTACTCTCTTAAAGAAGCTTGGTGGAACTTTGATGGGTATCACATTAAATTTGTATATGGCTCTGGGGAGAATATTCATTTTGATGATATTTAGTCTTCCAATCCATGAGCATGGGATATCTTTCCATTTCTTGTTATCAGTTTCTATCTCCTTGAGTAGCGACTCATAGTTTTCAGTACACAAGTCTTTCACTTCTTTGGTCAACTTTATTCCTAGGTATTTGATTGATTTTGCTGAAACAGTAAATGGGAGTGATTTCTGGATGTCGTCTTCTTCAGATTTAGTGTTTGCATAAAGATATGCCACTGACTTTTGTACATTTATTTTGTAGCCTGATACCTTGCTATATTGCCTAATAACTTCCAGTAATTTTCTACTGGATTCTTTAGGTCTTTCTATGTATACTATCATATCATCTGCAAATAGTGAGAGTTTGACTTCTTCCCTTCCAATCTGTATTCCTTTGATTTCTTTCTCTTGCCTGATTGCTATGGCAAGAACTTCCAATACTATGTTGAAGAGTAACGGTGACAGTGGACAGCCCTGTCTAGTCCCCGATCTGAGGGGGAATGCTTTCAGCTTCTGTCCATTGAGTATGATGTTGGCTGTAGGTTTGCTATATATAGACTCCACTATCTTGAGGAATTTCCCATCTATTCCCATTTTTTGGAGAGTTTTGAGCATGAATGGGTGTTGGATTTTGTCAGAAGCTTTCTCTGCATCTATTGAGATAATCATGTGGTTTTTGGCTTTGCTTTTATTGATGTGGTGAATGACATTGATTGACTTACGGATGTTGAACCAGCCTTGCATTCCTGGGATGAATCCCACTTGGTCATGATGAACAATCTTTTTGATGTGTTGCTGTATCCAGTTGGCCAAGATCTTGTTTAATATTTTGGCATCTATGTTCATCAGAGATATTGGTCTGTAGTTTTCCTTTTTTGTTCTGTCCCTATCAGCTTTTGGTATCAGGGTGATGTTGGCTTCATAAAAGGTGGAAGGGAGTATTCCTGTTTCTTCAATCTTATGGAATAGCTTAAGAAGTATGGGTATTAACTGTTTCCTGAAAGTTTTGTAGAATTCGTTAGTGAAGCCATCTGGTCCAGGACTTTTGTTGTTGGGGAGATTCTTAATAACGGTTTCAATTTCTTTGTCTGTGATTGGTGCATTTAGATTTTGTAGTTCTTCTTGGTTCAGTTTTGGAAGTGCATAGGTTTCTAGGAATTGTTCCATTTCTTCCAGATTCCCTAGCTTGGTGGCATATAGTTCTTTATAGAAGTTTCGCAGGATTCTCTGGATTTCTGTGCTGTCAGTTGTGATATCTACTCCATCGTTTACAATTCTATTAATTTGAGTCTTCTCTCTTTTTTGTTTGGTGAGTCTAGCTAGGGGTTTGTCAATTTTGTTTAATCTTTCAAAGAACCAACATTTGGCTTCATTGATCTTTTGTATGGTTCTTTTATTTTCGATGTTGTTTATTTCTGCTCGAACTTTAGTGATTTCTGTCCTTCTGGTTGCTTTAGGGTTCCTTTGTTCCTCTTCCTCTAAGTCCTTGAGGTGTGCAGTAAGGTCATTCATTTGGGCTTCTTCTTGGTGTTTAATATGTGATTGTATGGCTATAAGTTTCCCTCTCAGTACTGCTTTAGCTGTGTCCCAAATATTTTGATAGGTTGTGTCTTCATTTTCATTAGTTTCCAGGAACATTTGAATTTCCTGTTTGAGTGAGTCTCTGACCCAGTGGTTCTTAAGGAGCATGTTGTTTAGTTTCCAAATTCTGTGTCTTTTAATAATTTTCCGTTTGTTGTTAAATGTTAGTTTTACTCCACTGTGGTCTGAGAAGATACTTGGGATGATTTCAATGCTCTTGAATTTATTGATGCTGTCTTTGTGGCCTAACATGTGGTCTATCCTTGAGTATGTGTTATGTGGATTTGTAAAGAAGGTGTATTCCAGTTTTTTTGGGGGGTGGAGGCGTCTGAAAATGTCCAAGAGGTCTAGTCTGTCAATCTCTTCATTCAATTCTCTTGTATCTTTATTGGTTCTCTGCTTTGTTGATCTGTCTAAGTGTGAGAGTGGGGTATTGAAGTCTCCCACTATTATTGTATTACTATTGATGTATTTTTGAAATTCTTTCAGTAGATGCTTAATGTATTTAGATGGTCCCTCATTGGGTGCATAGATGTTAATAATTGTTAAGTCTTCTTGGCCGATTGATCCTCTAATCATTATGTAATGTCCTTGCCTATCTTTTATTACTTTATTTAATTTAAAATCTATCGTGTCTGAGATGAGAATGGCTGTTCCTGCCCTTTTTTGTGGACCGTTAGCCTGTATGATAGTTTTCCATCCTTTCACTTTAAGTCTGTGTTTATCTTGTTGTGACAGATGGGATTCTTGCAAGCAGCATATGGTTGGGTTATGTTTTCTGATCCATCCCCCCACCCTGTGCCTTTTGATGGGTGAGTTTAAGCCATTGACATTTATTGATATTATGGATTTAATGTATTGTAGTGCCATTGTTCTAAAAAGCAATTTGTTTACTCTGATATATTGCAAGTATTATAGTGATGTTCTTGTTTATAAGAGGTCTTTTAGTACCTCTTTCAGGGCCAGCTTGGTGATGGTTGCCTCATTTAACTGTTGTTTGTCTAAGAAGGTTTTGATCCCTCCATCTAGCTTGAATGAAAGTCTAGCAGGATATATTATCCTTGGTTGAAACCCTTTTTCATTCAGGGCTTGATAGATATCTTGCCACTCCCTTCTGGCTTTTAGAGTTTGAGTGGAGAAATCTGCAGATAATCTTATGGGTTTTCCCTTGTATGTGACTTTTTGTTTCTCTCTTGCAGCCTTTAGGATCCTTTCTTTATCCTTACTTCTTCTCATTGTGACTATGATGTGTCTTGGTGTCTTCAGGTCTGGGTTGATTCTGTTTGGTACTCTCTGGGCCTCTTGAACCTTGATATCCTTTCTGTTATTCAGGTCTGGGAAGTTTTCTTGTATTATTTCCTCTAGAATGTTTGCTTCCCCTTCCTCTCTTTCTTCCTCTGGCAGGCCAATTATACGAATGTTACTTCTTTTGAGATCATCCCATATGTCTCTGTTGTTGTTTTCAGTGTCTCTCAATCTCTTTTTTAACCTCTTTCACCTCTTTCTTTGTTTTCTCTAACTCATCCTCTGTCTGACTAATTCTGTTTTCTGCTTCTGTTAGTCTGCTTTCCCTTGCCTCAGCCTCTTTCTTCATTACAGCTATCTCAGCTTTCAGTTCTCTAGTTGCCTCAAGATAATCAGTATTTTCCTTGGGGGTCTCAACTGTTGTTTCCCTAATACTGCCATTCCTTTCCTCCAATGTTGTTTTCATTTCTGTGATTAATAAGTTTATTATTGCTTGCATACTTTTCTTATCTATGGTTACTTCTGACTGATTTGTAGTTTCTTCTGGGCTCTTGTCTTCATTCATTGGGGTAGCAGTTTTATTTGTTTTTAATCTACCCATTTTTTTATTTATGTGTTTCTTTCTTTTTTATGCTCTTCTGTTCCTCAGTTGTTGTGTCTTGAGTACAAGTAACACTGTACTAAATACCTTTATGACAATTGCACTCACCAACCTCCGGAATTACAGTAGCAACTGAAGTAAGTATTGAAGTAGTTTAATCGTTACCAGTTAGCCAAACAATTTCTCCAGTCCGTGAAAAAATAGTAACCAAATCCCAGTGAAGAAAGAGAGAAGAAAGAGAGGATAGCAAGAATAGACAGTTATGCAAATCTACTATCCAGTGTATATTCTAGGGGTAACAAGAGGGGAAAGGGAACTAGAGCAGAGATACACACCTAGAGAGTCCACTCTGAGTCAGATTTCTTCCCCAAAGTAATTCACAAATTCAGAAAGGCAAAGAAAAAAGAAGAAGTGTATGACAAGATTTAAAAAAAGAGAGAGAGAGAGATAAGAGAGAGAAAAGGGAGAAGATAAGAAGAAGAGTTGTAATTAAAGAGCAGTGCAAGGAACTTCCCAAATGTGTATCAGTGAATTCAAAAAAAAAAAAAAAAACACCCTGTTTGGTGGTATGGGGTATCCTGCTAGGAGCTGGTCCCAGGGACTGCTTATGGGGGGGGGGGGGCAGTGGGAAGGATGTATGCTTGAAAATTAAAAGGAAGAAAAAAGAATTTTTTTCCCTACTCTAATTCTTAACCCAAATTAAGTTATAGTCACCTCCTTGGTGTCTAAGGACACCTTATTGGCTGGCCTGCTAAATGAAGAAAATCCTATTGTCTCCAGGGGAGTGCGTTCGGAGCTCAGAGGCTAGCAGCTTCTCCGTCCACCATCTTCCGGGAAACCCCCCCCTCCAGACTTGTTTAAAGGATTTTTCGAAAATGAAAACTAGCTCCAAGTCCTTTGATCCAATGAGATCTATACTTAAGAAGTCTTTGGATCCGCCCTCATGGTCGCGGTGGACCCTGGAGACTCCCAAGAGAAAGCCCCCGAGCTAAAGTGCTCTCTCCCGGTCCTCTGCCCGCCGCGCTCTGCAACCAGCGGAGGAGCCACCTTCCCGGGCGGAGGACAATGCCCGGCGCACTCGCCTTGCCCGGCGCCGCCTGGGAAGTCTGGAGCCCCGCTAGTCCATGTCACCTTTACTCTAATTCTTAACCCAAATTAAATTATAATCACCTCTTTGGTGTCACCCCTTATTGACAGGCCTGCTAAAGGCAGAAAATCCTACCGTTTCTTGAAGATGTGATTAGAGAACACGCTGTTAGCAGTTTCTCAGTCCGCCATCTTCCAAAGGTTCTGTTTTTAATCTTAATTGTTTATTAATGTTTACCAAATATTCTTTCTGTATGATTTATATTATTATTCTCTCTCTTTCTTTATTGGGGGATTGATATTTCACAATCAACAGTAAATACAGTAGGTTGTACTGATTTTAGGGTCAATTTTGGTAATTTGGATTTCATTGTATTGTTCATTTCATGCATTAAGTGGCTAAAGTCTGTAGTAGTGTTCCCACTTTTCCCCTACTCTGGTAATTTGAGTTTTATTTCATTTCTTTGTCAGTTTTTGTTTTGTTTTGCTTTCTATCCATTTTTTTATTTGGCAGGGCAGAGAGAAATTGAGAGAAATTGAGAAATTGAGAGAGTGAGAGAGAAACAGACTCCTGCAGACCTGTTTCACTGCTTACAAAATGGCTTCCTTGGAGGTGCAGAGCAGGGACTCAAACTGGGTCCTTAAGCATGGTGATTTATGCACTTAACCTAGTGTGCCACTTCCCAGGCCCCAAATTTTCTTACTTGAAAAAGTTATTTGTTATCTTTTACAGAGACAGTGAAGCAGAGAAGTAGAAAGAAAGTGAAAGAGAGCAGCACTGGAGGACTAGTGGCCCTTCAATGCAGTAGAAGCCAGGTTTGAATTTGAGTTTTGCACATGGCAAAACAGCATACCATCCAAGTGAGCTATTTTACTAACCCTTTTGTTTGTTTAGTTAATGGGAGAGAGAGAGAGAGAGAGAGAGAGCTGTAGCATCACTCTGACATACACCTAGTCAGGCATCAAATGTTTGACTTTATACATGCAACTCCTTTGCTTTACCACTGAGTCACATCAGCCACAAGAAAGATTTACTATAAAGAGTGTTATTAATATAATTTGAAAAGTGAGTAACTGCTAAAAGGGACAAAAGAGGATTCTACTAAATCCAGAAAGAGAAAATGAGTAAAAAGCAACTACTTGGTGGGTAAAGAGGATACATTGAAGGCACAATGGACTGAGGTGACTCCTTTCTACATCACTCTACTCTACCAACTCTTCTCAAATCCCTTGCAGGATAAGTGTACACTTTTCAGAGGGGGTGTAACTACCACAGAAATATCCTGTCATCTGCTGGTGGGTAAGACCAGAGCTAAAAGTATGATCACTGGGTGGGGAAATGGTCCTGAGTGTGCAGCAGTAGAGCGATTTGTCCCATGGGAAGGCAGTGGCTGGAAGAATGGCCAGAGTCTCCATGAAAGCAACTGTTGGAGCTTCCAACAATGTGTTTGTTGTGAGAGGATTGGTGCTGAGTGTGTGACTATAGTTGGTGAGTTGAGGTGAGTGCTATTGACCCTTCCACATAGCCACCCACTAAGTGATTGAAGAATGAGAATGGGAGCTTCACAGAAGTTCCATTTTAACAGTCTAGTGCCCTCTGTTGATAGACCTCATGCTGCCAACTGTCAAGGGAGTGATGTTTATGGGGTGAGAAGCTACAGCTCCTCAGAAAAATATTCTCCCAGGGAGAGGGGAACTCCTCCACTAAAGGACTGGGGACAAGAACTGATACGGTATAAACTAACTGCTTCCCGTGGTCTGGACATGGTGTATCGCATCCAAGCAAAAGGCTCTGGGAAGGAAGGAAGGCAGAGGTGGAAGAGGATTGTAGGGTTCTAATGCATAATGAAATTTTACTCATATGTCAATGACTGCACTATAAAGCATCAAACACCTCAGTAATAATTTAAAAATGTTTCTAATTGTCTCTAAATATTTGAAAGGTCTATTTGCTCACAACGTGTGGAGAATAAGATTGGGGGGAATTCAATCTAGAACTTTACCTGTCATTTTCTGTCTCTTTAAGACATGGCATTAGATATTTCATGTAAAGCTATGCTAGCTAAACAACGTTTTTATCAACAAGGAATAGCTATATAGGAAGTGACAGGATTCTCTTAGCCCAGTGACTTTGTAATTTTAGGTTCATATACAATGGCAGCACCTTCACATACCTTATGTTTATTGAACCTCTTAATAGTATGATTTTCCCTTGTGCTTGATTTAATCTCATGATGTTTTGTTCATCACAGGCACTAAGCATAGAAATTATCTTCATAGTTGTGCTGGTACAAAACCAAAATCACTTAGTGATGCATCTTCCAAGATGTATCCAGATTATTAATTGATGCATGAATGTAATTTGCCTCTATTCCTCATTAAAATCACTGGGAGATGAGTATTCTTACTTACATTTACTGATGAAAGAATGAAGTTCAGAATTTAAAATTACACAGCAGATGAGTTCTAGAGAGAGAATGAGAGGATCAGGCTTCTAGGGTTGACATTCTTGGTAGCCTATCATGCTTTAAAAGACATTTAATGTCTGTAGTTTCCCAACAGAATCACCATGTGGGAGCCTCCAGGACAGAATCAAAGCTGTGTTTCTGAGTTCATCCTGCTTGGCTTCTCCAGTGATCCCACAACCAACAGGATCCTTTTCATTGCCTTCCTCCTTCTCTACCTGAGCTCAGTCCTGGGCAATGGGCTTATAGTCACCTTGATCTGCCTGGACTCACATCTCCACACCCCCATGTACTTCTTCCTCTGTATCCTCTCCCTGCTGGATATGGGCTATGTGTCTACCACCATGCCCCAGATGTTGGTGCATCTCCTTGTTCACTCTCAAACCATCTCCTTTGCTCGGTGTTGGATACAGATGTATGTGTTTGGTGCTCTAGCTCTGACCGAGTGTATCTTCTTTGTGGTCATGGCTTATGATCGATATGTGGCCATTTGCCACCCACTGCGTTACATGGTCATCCTTAGCTGGGACTTATGCACACAGCTGACGGTAGGAACCTGGACTTGTGGTTTCTTCTTTTCTCTGATCCATACCTTCTTCACCATGAAGCTGCCATACTGTGGGCCCAACATAGTCAACCACTACTTCTGTGAAGGCCCCTCAGTACGGAGCTTGGCTTGCATGGACACCCACTCCATTGAACTGGTGGACCTGGTCATCAGTGTCTTCATGGTTGTTGCCCCACTCTCCCTCATCTTGGCCTCCTACATCCATATTACATTGGCTGTTCTCAAGATCAAGTCTACCAGGGGTCGCTGCAAGGCTTTCTCCACCTGTGCTTCCCACCTGACTGTGGTCACATTCTTTTATGCTCCAGCTACCTACATCTATATGAGGCCCAACTCCAGCTACTCCCCAGAACAAGACAAGCAGATCTCACTCTTTTACAATGTGTTTACTGCTCTGCTCAATCCTGTGGTGTACAGTTTGAGGAACAAGGACATTAAGGGAGCTTTTCTCAAAGTAATGGGATGTGGAAGCATGACTTTGCAAACTGGAAGCAGGAGGGCCTGGATTAGAATATCCAATATTAGAATTAGGAAGCACATATAGTGTATGCAACTAACATTGTACAGTTGAGCCAACATAGTACTTGGCTGTTGGAGTATGTATTCCTTTGAAAAGTAGATACCCTATCGGACAGGGAACTTTGGTGGTAGGAACTGTATGGAATTGTAGCCCTGCTATCTTACAATCTTGTTAATGATTATTAAATCACTAATAAAAAAATTTAAGAAAGAAAAGTAGTTACCCTTTTTGTCAGTCGATGATCAAAGATCCTTTACTTAATAAGCATATTTTGCTCTGCTCATGTTTAGTACACAAGTAAGTGGCAAGCCATACTTCTCTAGTGCTAAAAAATTACACAATGTAATAGTTGTACCTGAGTAGTATCTGATTTAATTATGTCTGTAAAATCCTTATATCTCATGTTGTACCAAAGTAAAAGACTCTGGGGTGGGTAGGGGGGAGAATACAGGTCCAAAAAGGATGACAGAGGACCTAGTGGGGGAGTGTATTGTTATATAGAAAACTGAGAAATGTTATGCATGTACAAACTATTGTATTTACTGTCAAATGTAAAACATTAATTCCCCAATAAAGAAATTTTTAAAATTCCTTATATCTCAACTTTAAGGCTATAAGAAGAGGAAAAATACATAAAATGCTCTATTATTTCTTACCTCCCAGATTTTATGAAGGCTTTTCAAATGAAAATAGGGATCATGAATCTTCAGCTGGTTGTAGTTTCCATTTTTAGTGTTTTTATCATGTGTATTAAAATACTTCTATCTGATAATTTTATAAAAACAGTTTTAGAACACCAATAAAAAGAAAGCATTTATTGAAAGTAACTATAAATTAATAACTTTAATCTAAGTTATGAGTAGTTTTAAGACACAGATATCTAAACACTTGTAATAAGATTTGTGTAGGTCATGAAAGCATTTACTCTAAAACAATATTTGGAGAACTAAACTTCTCAACTGCTCACTGGTTCCAGACTACTGATTTTTACCTCCAGGAATAAGATTTACAGAGAAACATGCCCTTTTACCAAAAAAAATAATACACTTCAGAATGACTGTTTTGAATAAATAAATACTAACTCAATTTTTTTTCTTTCTTTTCTTTTCTTTCTTTTTTTTTTTTTTTTTTTTTTGCCTCCAGGGTTATTCCTTGGGCTCGGTGCCTGCACTACGAATCCACTGCTCCTGGAGGCCATTTTTTGTTGCCCTTGTTGTAGTTATTATTGTTATTGTTGGATAGGACAGAAAGAAATTGAGAGTGGAGGGGAAGACAGAGAAGGAGAAAAAGATAGACACCTGTGGACCTGCTTCACTGCTTGTGAAGTGACCCACTACAGGTAGGAAGCTGGTGGCTGGAAACTGGATCCGTACACTGGCCCTGACACTTTGCACCATGTGCTTAACCCACTGCACTACCACCCAGCTCCCTGACTCAAATTTTTTAACTAAATCAAGCAAGCCAAGGCATGCTCTATAGAATTGTATGACTTTAATTTTTCATGAAATTAAGAGATATTTTCTTTTCTAGCATTTAATGTGACTCTATTATTGATTTAAAAAATATCTTCCCCTGGAGAAACCACTTCTCAGATTCAGAATTACAATTAATAGTAAATTTACTGACTTAATCTAGCATAAGTGGGAAGTAGTATTTTTAATTCTAGCTTGTTTATTGACCTGTATACTGTTAGATGTACATTTGGATTAAGAGTAAAATATCTTGTGATTTAATATCATTTAATGTGTTAATATGTTTACATTATACACAGGAATTTCTCTTAGTGAACAACAATGAAAACCTCTTGAGATTTGCTTTGGACAAACTTAAATCTGTGCTTAATCATTTACTTCTGAGGCTATAAACAAGCTATTAAGCTGCTAGAATAATTTATTAATCTGATGGTATCTTATGGGCCACTATAAATAAAAATAAGAGGATTAATGCAAAATGTCTTAGATGGTATCTGATATTCCAAGTATACATAATAGATAGTAAGGGATATGTCACTGCATTGGAGGTTGTACACATGGACTCAACAATTTTGCCTCTTCTTGCCAAAGGTGACCTAACCACCACTACTACTCAATGTCTGCAAACAACAGAGACCAACATGGAGTCCCCAGTATACTATAATCTCTCTTCACGGATAACTAGCTGCCACTTGAAGCAGTATGATTATACTGGATCTTTTGGCAAAGGGTTTTGACACAAATAAGAAAATCCAGTACCATTAAAGTCAGTTTATTTGCTATACTTGTAGATATCCTCTTGAGTCTATTACTCTGTTAACACCATTACTGCACAATTCATATTTGAACAGTTTTTTTTTTAAGTCCTAGCATGTCAGGGTATGGATGAAGAAATCTTTGAGTAATGCTGGCTGTTTTTAATATGGAATTTCTTTCTTTGGTATCTTGAGGGGGTTTTATAAATTTAAAAATTGTCACCAACTCAGAGTCCATGAGTTGTTTTTTTTTTTTTTTTTGGTTGACAGATCTAAAATTGCTGTATCCACAGCAGAATAAAGTATAAATCGATGCCTACATTTACACTATGTATTAACTATTTCTAGAGAGCAGAACAATTACTATATGTGCAAGTTGAAAAAAATCTGTTTTTTGCTTTGTAATTGTGGTATTAGGGAAAAGACATAGACTATAATAAGAGAAATAGCAATGTTTGTATATAGCATGCAATATATCAAGCATTGTTTTGAGAACTTCATCTATAGTAGTTTCTTTTTTAATTTCCTTTGAATTTTTTTTCTTTTATTGTGGCATTAATGTTTTACATTCAACAGTAAATACAATAGTTTGTACATTCATAAGATTTCTCAGTTTTCCACATAACAATACAGCCCCCACTAGGTCCTCTCTCATAATTTTGAAATCTTTTTATTTTATTTTATTTTATTTATTTATTGTTGGATAGAGACAGAGAAATTGAGAGGGGAGGGGGAGATAGATATATATAGAGAGAGACAGAGAGACACTTGCAGATCTGCTTTGCCACTTGAGAAGCTTTCCCCTTGCAGGTGGGGACCAGGGGGGCTTGAACCTGGGTCCTTGAACTGTGATGTGTATGCTTAATCAGGTGTGCCACCACCAGCTTCCCTCCATTTGCAGTAATTTCTCACAACAATACTTACCATACAATGGTTTCCTGCAAAGTATAAGCTCTTTACCCACTCTGGTATGTTTTGGGTGTTTCCTCTGTACTGAGATGCCTCAGCATATCTCTTTACTAAGGTAAGGGTTCACCTCCCTATGACCAAGATGGAACATGCCCCCTAGGACCCAAACTGCAGTAGACATGCAGGATAGACCATGACCAACTCCTGAATCCTAAGCATAGGGTCACTTTCTTTTTCACTTAAATTGCTTCTTTAGTTCATCTGTGTCTTGAGCTGAGGAGATAATAATGCATAGGACTTGCATTCAAGAGGTGAAAGGTATGATCCCTACTACCACCAATAGCCAGAGGTGAGTGGTGCTCTAGTTTTTTTTTTGTCTTAAAAGAAAAGTTACTGATGTGGGTCCTATGAGTCATCTTTTCCCAACTATCCTGAGTTGAATTTATAGGGCAGACCCTCATGCTTTCAGTTACTCACTCAGCAGATATTAGCAAAACTGTGCTTGCACTGAGCCCTTTGTTTGGGCCCTGGGGAAAGAGAAATTAATCAGACTTAGGTACTGCCTTCGTATTCTGTCTATAGCCAACCTCTTGCTAATTGAGCATAGTCAGTTACTGGATTCATTAACTCCCACAACAGGAATATCTTCATACTTCACTATCAGTTAGTAGTTCTTACTTGTCCAGTGGCTGATGGGAAAGAATAACATTGAAGAACTAAAGAACCTGTGGTTTCAGGTACAGCTGTGGCTTTCGGTGCTCCAGTGATTTCACTCAGGAGCCTTGCCCCACCTTGTTAACTTAAGGAAAGCTCTCTTCACATCTTTGTTTCTGAGGCTATAGATGATGGGGTTGAGAAAGGCAGAGATGACATTGTAGAACAGAGCCAGTTTCTTATCTCTCTCTGGAGAGGCATTGGCCCCAGGGTTCATGTACATAAACATGGCAGGTCCACAGAACATGGTGACCACAGTGATATGGGAGGCACAAGTAGAAAAAGCCTTGAGTCGACCCTGAGCTGAGCGGATTTTCAAGATGGTGCCAAAGATGCGAATGTAAGAGGCAAGAATGAAGGAAAGTGGCACCAAGAGAAGGATAAAGCCCAAGATGAAATCTACTTGGTCATTGAGGGATGTGTCTGCACAGGCCAGTTTCAGAACAGCAGGGACCTCACAGAAAAAGTGATTGATCTCATTGGGGCCACAGTAGGGCAGGCACATTGTAAAGACAGTATAGACTAGGGAACAACTGACACCCCACAAACCACAAAAGACCACCATTGCCCCACACACCCATGAACTCATGATAAGCTTATACCTGAGTGGGTAGCAAATGGCCACATATCTGTCATAAGCCATGACAGAGAACAACCAGCCCTCGGTGATTCCCAGAACCAGGAAGATGTACATCTGGGCCACACATCCAACATATGAAATGGTTTTCTTCTGGGAGACTAAATGCACCAACATCTGTGGGACTGTGGTTGTGACATAGCTCATGTCCAGCATGGAGAGGACACTGAGGAAGAAGTACATTGGTGTGTGGAGGCGGGAGTCCAGGTAGATCAAAGTGACAATGAGTCCATTGCCCACAAGCGTTGAGAGGTAGAGAAAGAAAAAGATGTTGAAGAGGATAATGTTAACTTGGGAATTCCTGGAGAAACCCAGAAGAATGAACTCAGATATGGAGGTATGGTTCTTCCAGGGGAAATCCTGCATTCTCTTTCATCTGTAGAGAGAGAAATGGATCTAGTAGTGGCACATCATAGGCTCCATATCAGGTTCCACAACTACTCAGTTGCTGGCAATGTCAATGACTATTTGGATACTACTTAAGATTATCAGGTCAGAGTTTGAATTCTATTTAAAATGAGGCCAAAGTTGAGGAAACTTAGACAAAACTTTGTTTCTCAGACCAAATCCTTTATCAAGACTTCTAGGGTTTTGTTTCATTCCATTTCTCAGCCCCAACAAAGGCAACTGGTTTCCTCTCTTTCAAGTTACCAGCTCCTACCACCTCACTTAAGGACTATGCTCCCTTAGTTCTGGTTGTAGGTGGGGTAATGAAAATTCAAAGCTCTCCCTCAACTCTGCTCCAAAAACAAGAACTTGAATCCTTCCCTGCACATACATAGGACAAGTTAGAAGTTTTGGAGAAATATATGACTTCAGAAATGCTTATGTTTATGGGGGGGATGCCTGGTTCTGTGTTTCTTGAACCTTTGGGGCCTTAGTAGACTTCCTGAAATCTACTTTATTTTAGATGGAGTTGTCTTGTTTTATTTACAGGTAGACTTGGCAAGAATACTTTTCTCAGTGGTGACATATCTCTGGAATCCTTTCTCTGACAGAGTTAATATTTTTTGATAAGTAGTCAACTCCTACTAATAGCTTATTCTTGCGTTTAGTTTGTATTTTAAAGTTAAGGTGACAACTTGACTCAAGCAAATTGATTCTTTGTTTGTGGGCCCCTAGGAGGTTGGGTGCTCCAGTGGAAGAACATGGAATTTCGAACCAGAAGACTTGAGTTAAAGTCTCAATATTTTTATGGTGACCCTATTCAATTAGTTAAATCTCCTTGATTCTCAAGTTCTTTCTCTGCAAAAGAAATATAATACCTACCAAAAAGAGATCATGTGAGATATAATACAAGAAACGTGTGAATCACATTGGACTAGCACAGAGCAGGAGATCAACAATGTTAGTTTCCATCAAATCTTCTTCCCCATGCTGTCATTCATCAAATGGTCAACAAACAATGACTAAGCACCTACCACCTATCAGGTCATTTCCTAGGAACTATATTTACAAGAAAAAACTGTGTGTTTTTACTTTTTAAGGAATTCACACTCTGGTTGGGAAAATAGAGAAATATAGACACATGTCACATTTAAAATTAGTTAGCACTATGATGGAAATATGTACTGACAATCAAAGCCAAACAATAGGGGTCCAAACACAAAATTCTTCAAATAGCATACACAGGGAGGAGAAGGTCACACTGAAAGGTATACCATGGTAATCAAATCACAGAATAGGAGATAAATCTTAGGAATACTTTGTAGACTCCAAAAAGTCAAATTGGGAGGGGGCTTAGGTGGTGGTATACCAGGTTGAGCACACATGGTAATATGCATGAAGAGCCAGGTTCAAGCCTCTTTCTCACTCCTCACCTACAAAAGGGCGGGTGGGGGAGACTGCACAAGTGGTGAAGCAGGTCTGCAGGTGTCTCTCTTTTAAATCTTTTTAATTATTTTTATTTATTTATTGACTAGAGATGGCCAGAAATCAAGAAGGAATGGGGATGTTAGAGAGTGAGAGAGAGAGAGGCACCTGCAACACTGTTTCACCACTAGCTAAGCTTTTCCCCTGCAGGTAAGGACCAGGGGCTTGAACCCTGGGCCCTGTGCATTGTAACATGTACACTCAGCAAGGTGTGCCACCACTTGGCCCTTCTTTTTTATCTATCTTCCTTCCCCCTCTTCAATTTTTATTTGTCCTATCAAGTAAAAAAATATTTTTAAAAAGTGTGTGTGTGGGGGGGGGATTTCTGCTGGAAGCAATGGATTCGTAGTGTAGGCACCAAGCCCCAGCTATAACTCTGCTGAAAATTTTAAAAAGCATCAAATTGGGGATTATAATCACTGGAGAGATCAGCAAAGAAAGAGGCAGGGCTTGATCAAGAGCATCCAGGGAGGTAAGAGAGCTTGATTTTATCAACCTAGTTTGCCAGTGTCTCAAGGAGAGAGGAGTGCCAGTGGGGCCAAACAGTACTTGGATATAGAAAATTCCCATGGAATGATGAAAGCTGAAGTCAGCTATCAGTAGATTGAAAGGTATGAATCAGTTTTTAGAGAGAAGGACATAAGAAGACATCTAAGATTAAGAAATAAGGCAGGGTGAGTGTTTTGTTTCATTTTTAGAAGACAGTATAGAAGGTATGTAGACTGAGGAATGGGGGAGTCAAAAGAGAGCAAAAGTGAAAATAAGACACTACAAGGTCTCTGAGGAAGCAGATAGTAACAGCACTGAGACCTTTAAGTCATGAAAGATGGCTTCAATAAGAGTAGAATGTGAGGGGAGGAGGTAAGAATGAGTTCTATCTATACATATATCACTTAACTGTGATCACTAGAACATGCAATTGACATTTTCTATGCAACAGTCAGTTTCTGTTCTTCCTTCACAAAATTTTATATAGATGGTGAGAAAGATTATCTGATCCAATGATTGAAAATGGATTTTCTGTGTATTGCACCAAAATAAAAGACTGGGGTGGGGGAGGGGGAGAGTGCAGGACCAAAAAATATGACAGAGGACCTAGTGGGGGTTGTATTGTTATGTGGAAAACTGAGAAATGTTGTACATGTACAAACTATTGTATTTACTGTCGAATGTAAAACATTAATCCCCAATAAATAAATTTTTTTAAAAAAGAAAGAAAGTGGATTTTCAAGTCTCAATTGAATAGACCAAGAGCCTTCTGTCAACACAGTGAAATATTAGAGCATCAACACTATCTTTCCCTTTGTTCAAAAAGCCAACTATGCGTAATGGCTATGCAGAGAGACTCTCATGTCTGAGGCTCTAAAATCCCAGGTTCAATTCCCTGCATCACCATAAGCCAAAGCAGAGTAGAGATCTGGTTTAAATAATAATAATAAGTTAAATTAATGATATCTAATAATTTTAACTGAAAGCATATATTGATTACGGAAGATAAACTGCTCAACTAAATTCTGGCTTATGGTGGGACAGAGAACTGACACTGGTATTTAGCAGCCTCAAGTGTGAGAGTCTCTTTGCATAACCACTATGCTATCTACCTTCACCTGAGTAACTGTTTTCTATATGGTACCAGGAATTAATTTCCAAAGGGAAGACATGCTATTCTACCATTTATAATTAAAAATACATATGCAATTTTTAAAAAGACAACTATACTAAACTCATGGTGGGTAGCAGGGAAATGACTAAGTACAGAACCTGGATCACATAAGGAAACCTCTACCAAGTTATTGTGAAGTGATACCAGTGAGAAATCATGCTAGCAGGTGACACAGAACTCTATCTGCAGTAGCCAGTTTATATGGTATAACTTTCTTCAGAGATTTCACTTTAGGGGTGAGTGGGCAGGTTGAAACAGGGTTACAAGGAAGTATCTGGAGTGGCTGGGAAAATGACTCTACTGGTCAAGCATTGGATTTGCATGCCTGAGGCTCCTGATTTGATTCCTGGCACTGAATATATTATAGTGGTGCTTAGGTCTGTCTCTCTCTCAGTCTCTCTCTCTCTCTCTTTGTGTGTGTGTGTGTGTTTCATGTGAAACGCTCTATCATATGTATAAATAAAATAAATCTTTTTGAAAGATCTTTTTTTAAAAAATAAGGGTCTATAAACCACATAATGTGAGGAAAAGCTGAGCAAAGAGAGATGTTTCCTGTCGAGAATGGAAGGCAAACAGTGACTATTATGAATAGTTTTATGGGAGAGATAGCTGAGACTTGTCCTGGCTGATCTTCAGAGGTACAGTTCAGTGTCATACCAGAGAGGCAGGTGCTAGTGTAATATGACCAGTTTACATTAATGAGGGTAGTTCTCAGATAGGATAGACTTACCTGCAAGGTAATGAAATTGCTCGCCTCATGAGATAAAACAAAATGTCAAGGTTGCATTGTGACCAGTCCTGTAGGGAAGGCAAGAGGGTCCTGGTGAATATTGTCTGGAAAAGTTGAGGACTTTGTTGTCCCTCTGTGATCTTCTTTTTCTTGCTTCATTTGAAGCTGATAGTTGATAACTGGACCATTGCAAGAGTCATTCAGTATGAATCCTACTCCAAGTCACTGCTGCAGCCAACAGAGTATGGTGCAAAATTGAGGAACAGAGGACAAAGCAAAGGGAAAGGGGCATTGTTGGGCAGTCCCCCTGCTCCATCCTCCATTGCTGACACTATGGTCTATTTACATAATCATTGTTTTGCCTGATAGATCCCCACCTTTGATCTATCTTCTTTCTACCTTGAGACCCGCCCTGCCTGCAGGGTATTAATTAATCCCACTGGTTAAAACCTTCGCAACAGTTGCTACGGAAGTTTTCTACCTTCCCACTCTTTCCTTTCCTCCACCCCCCTTTTCTAGCCATTTCCTTTTCTGACTTGCCACTTCCAGTTCTAAATATATAAAAGTGTTGTCTCTGATCAATAAAGACACAATGTGTTCCCACTCCACCATGAGTTCGGATGGTCTCTCTCCTGCATTGCTGAGTAAGCAGCAACCCAAGTTGGCTCTGGTTGAGTTCTCTACAACCCAGAGAGCTTTTGCCTGGGAAGAAACACCCTCACGCTAGCACAGCAGGGCATAGAGGTCAGGAATAGATGAAGGAGAGCCTATCATAAGTATCCTTCCAGCCATCCCACCTCTTAGCCTAGGGATATGCCAGACAGGAATGCCAGGATCTTACTATTCTACTTGGAGGCATTAACCTCTTTCCCCAATAAGACCATCACAGTTCCAACATCTCCAGCTCTCTGGTTCTTATGACCCTTCAAACAACCCTTAAAACTTATAAAGCATTTATAACTTGCCATACCTACCTTTATCCCTCATTTCAGTATATTGTCCTGTATTCTCAGTCAACTGCATAAAAGTCAAATGCCTCAGCATCATAGCTACCATTAGCACCAAGCTCTGACTTCTGTTCACTTTCTCTCTCATCCACCAAGGAGAATACATACAAAACTAAGAGAGTAAGAGGAAGAAAAAGAGGCAGGCTACTATACAGAGATATCTATGAACAGTGAAGGGCAGAGATCTGGGAGTAGAACAGATGCCCAGGCCTGTAGGGGTTTGGAAAGAAAGACAGGGAGGTACGTAGTCAAATAAATTGGACAGGTGGGAAGTGCCAAGCAAGTATGCCAATGGTGAGACCATTGACCTAAAGGCCTTGCTTCTGCCCCTCTCTTCCTTACCTGATGCTGGATTCAGTCAAGTATGATTCGGAAGCCTACTGGGTCATCTTTGATATTCTGCTCTTAATCTCCAAGGAGAAGAAATCAGACAGCTTCTTAATGAGCCCTATTCTGTGGGGTTCACCAGCCTCCACCCCTTCCCCCAATAACTTCCCCAAGCCCTGAGCACAAACATAATCATCTCAGATTGTTACTCATATTTATACATTCAGGTCCCCTGACTCTCTCAACCCAACCTTCCCTGTTCCCCACAGATCTTTCCCTCTCTCCAGTCCCAGGGGACAGATGTATGAGCATCAATTAAAGTAAAAGCAATGACTGTGAAGTGTAAGCACCAAGAACTGAGGAGGTATGCCAGGGAAGGAATCTATAAACCATAGACAGTGAGGGTTGGAAGAGAGGAGGATGGCAGGGAAAAGCTCCACTCTGCTCTTGAATCAGGTCCTTGATCCCTTCTCTGTATCATTCCTGCTGGGTACTGGGCTTCATGTATCAATACATATATCTTATGACCTTTCAAAATTGTACATTCCCACAGAGAAGGGGATATGCTCCTTCTCACAAACAACTATGAGATCTTTTATGGAATCTGATTGAGGACAAAACAGTGGATAAATTTTTTTCTTTTTTTCTTTATTTATTTATAAAAAGGAAACACTGGCACAACCATAGGATAAGAGGGGTACAACTCCACACAATTCCCACCATCAGAACTCCATATCCCATCCCTTCTCTTGATAGCTTTCCTATTCTTTAACCCTCTGGGAATATGGATCAAAGGTCATTATGGGATGCAGAAGGTGGAAGGTCTGGCTTCTGTAATTGCTTCCCTGCTGAACATGGGCATTGACAGGTTGATCCATACTCCCAGCCTGCCTCTCTCTTTCCCTGGTGGGGTGGGTTCTGGGGAATTGAGACCAGTGTAGGGCTCCCCACCTGTAGGGAGTTGCTTCACAAGTGGTGAAGCAGGTCTGCAGGTGTCTATCTTTCTCTCCCCCTCTCTGTCTTCCCCTTCTCTTTTTATTTCTCTCTGTCCTATCTAACAGTGACAACATCAGTAACTACAACAACAAAGAAAAACAACAAGGGCAACAAAAAGGAAAATAAATAAATATTTAAAAAGAAAAGAAAGAAAAAAAAAGAAAATTATGAACAATCTACTACTGAGGCCAAATGGTTCACCTGGTAAGATACATGCCTTTCTGTGTTCATGGACTTGGTTCAGTCTCTGACACCATTTGGGAGTATCTCTGCCCCACCCTCCACAGCCCCTACCTTCCAAATGAAAAAATCAATCCAGAACTGGTGAAATCTGGTTGAATAGCACTGAAAGAAAGGAGAGGGATGGGAAGAATCGCTCATGGGTGTGCTACAATTAACCTGTAGTGATAGTTGCACAGCTTTATGAATATCATATGAAATGCTGAATTTGGTTGAAGAGTAGATAGCATAATGGTTATGCAAAGAGACTCTCATGCCTGAGGCTCCAAAGTTTCAGGTTCAATTCCACCCCACACACACACAAACACAACTATATGCCAGAGATTAGCGGTGCTCTGGTAAAAAAGAGAGAGAGAGAGAAAGAGAGGAGAGGGAGAGAGAGAGGAGAGAGAGAGAGAGAGAGAGAGAGGAGAGAGAGAGAGAGAGAGAGGAGAGAGAGAGGAAGGAAGGAAGAGAGAAAGAAAGAAAAAAGAAAAGAGAATACTGAATCACACACTTTAAATGGATGAATTGTATAGTTTGAATTTTATTTCAACAGTTGAAAGTAAATGGTAATGGTGGTCATAGCTGGAAAAAGGTCTAAAAAGCTGGATCAAGGAAGAGAGTAGCTCCCAAATATGGGAAATGTGTATAAATATTGTTAACTGTAAACTCCATTGATTTGACCTGGGGCCCATGTTCAGCACAGGAGTCTATGTAACCTCTGCATCCCTGTAGGTCTGAGCTCGCATTCTGTAGTCACAGCTAGGAACATTCCAAGCTGCACTAATGTCAGGACCCATCTTCCTTGGGTGGTAGGTAGAATATGTTGTCCAACTTCCCTTCAGAGAATGGAACATTCCCTACCCTTGTTGATCCACATTGAGGACAAGGTCCTATAGGGGCCCACAGTGGGGTCCATTATATTGTTCCTGATGGAGATAACCAGTGACAGTGGTGAGAGGTATCTATTAGAGGTCTAGGTCCATCATGTCTGTGTGGGAATCCCAGGACTCCCTGACTAGGGCCCCCGGTGATGAGGTGGCCTGGTAGAATTTGACTAAATTTGGAGTATGGCACCAAAGTAAAAATCTCTGAGTGGAGGGTGAGGGTAGATGGTCTGCTTCACTGTGTGTGTGGGGGGAGGACCACAGACCTTTGATGGTAGGAAAGGTGTTAATATATACTCTTATTAATGTATAGTTCATAAATCACTCTTTAATTAATATGAGAGGGAAAATGGATCAAATGTCTCAAACTTTTTGATGCATAGACCATATGTATATGTTCTGAGTATATGTTCCTTCAGTCTAAACACTTAAAACTTCAAAGTGGTAATCAGATTGAATTTTAACAGTGGTATCAAATTGTTAATGCATTTCTAATAATGACTTATTCTTTGAAATATTAAATATCCTAAAAGCAACTTGTTTTTTTAAATATGGTTAAAACCCTCTTAACAAGGTTTTTCAGAAAATTTATTATGTCAATTTTTTATTTTATGGATTGTGTTTTAGAAGAAAGTCTAAGAAATCATTTAATTGTAGGTCATGAAAATTATCTCCTATTTTTTTTTAAAGTTCTTTAGATTCACATTTTGCATTTAGATCTATGGTCCACTTTGAGTGAACATTTTTATAAGGTTTAAATTGAGATTTATTTTTTTTCTCATGTTCAGTTGTTCTGACACCACATATTGAAAAAACTATTTTTCCTCATTCAATTTCTTTTAGAATTTCATCAAATACTAGTTTGTCCATACTTTTGTGACCTATTTCTTGGCTATTTTGTTTTATCAGTATATGTGCCTAGATATCTACCAATACTTTCTATTTTGATTACAGTAGTTACATGCCTTAAAACATAATCATGACACTTCTACCTCTATTTCTTTTTTCTCAAAATTTCTTTAGCTATTCTAACTCTTTTGCCTTTTCCAAATACCATTTCAGATCAGTTACTTCATCATTATGATGCTTGTTAAAGCTTTTTTCTTCTCTTTCTTTTTTTTTAGTCAGAGTAAATAAATGTTTGTTTGCCCTAAGTTTTATGAGAAATTTATTTTTAACTCATAAATGAAAGGCAATTTCAGTCCATCAAGCATTTGAGTTTTATGCAAAAATATTTGAAATGATATGTTATTGATAGTTGTCACAGAGACTCAATGCCAATATCAGGGCTGGACTTTTAAATCTCTTCCAGCCTATGTTTCTTTTATTTTTTTTTAAATTGATTTAATAATGATCAACAAGCCCGTTGGATAAGAGAGGTACAATTCCCACCACCAGAGTTCTGTATCCCATCACCTCCCCCTTGCTTATAGAGTCAACAGGAGGGAGCCTATGATAATGACAAAGGTGCCAATGGCTTTACATTTTATGGGTTTGGGGAGGACTTTTCTAAAAGCCAAGGTTAATGTAGACATTGTCTGTGCCAGAGTCTTGAGTATTTCAGTTTACTACTGTAAATTCCAGTAACCAGGTTGATGCAAAATGACATCACAACATGTTGATATAACTACAGTATAGTGTACCACAGGCCACTGGTGCTCACAGTTGGCTTGAAGTTGGCAGCAAATGTGCCTGAGGCTTCAAGCCCTCCTGGCACACTTAATTTAACCACAGTCCCACTTGTATCCCCAGATATGACCAGCTTTGTGATGAAATTAAATTTAGTTATTATTATTTAGGCATAATGAACATCACAAAACACACTTCACAGATATGAGAATTAAATTCCAGAGAATTAAGATGACTTTTCTAAAGTCACAGAAGGTCAGTGATATATTCATCCTTGAAAATGGTTCTTCTCACATCCTTTCCAAATAATTCCATGACCAAATTAATGCAAAGATTTTTTTTTTTAAGATGTCTTCCTCATCCTGGACTCTGTTAAGTCTTAAAACTTCTGCAAAAGTGTGAGTGGTGTTGACAGTGTCCAGAGTCATTGCAGACAGTCCTAGTTACGACTACTGAGTGTCCTCACTCTTTCCAATCAACTTGAGGAATGCCCTCTTTACATCTTTGTTCCGAAGACTATAGATGATTGGGTTCAGAAAAGCAGAGATGACATTGTAGAACAAGGCTAACTTCTTGTCATCTTCTGAGGAGGCTTCAGAGCCAGGCCTCATATACATAATCATGCATGGAATACAGAACATGGTAACCACAATGATGTGGGAAGCACAAGTGGAGAAGGCCTTGATTCGTCCTTGTGTGGAGTGAATTTTTAAGATAGCCATGAAGATGCGAACATATGAGGTGAGAATGAGGGATAATGGGATCAGGAGCAGTATAAAACCCAAGATAAAGTCTACTTGGTCATTCAGGGAAGTATCTGCACAGGCCAACTTTAAGATAGCAGGAATTTCACAGAAGAAGTGGTTGATCTCACTGGGACCACAGTAGGGAAGTTTCATTGCAAAGACAGTGTAGACAAGGGCACATGTGAGACCACAAAGAGCAGAGCTGACAGCCAAGAGGACACACAGAATCTGGCTCATCTTCACCCCATAGTGGAGTGGATAGCATATAGCAACATACCTGTCAAAGGCCATGGCTGCAAAAATCCAGGTCTCAGTGATGCCCAAAGTCAAGAAAACATACATCTGGACCACACACCCAACATAGGAGATGGTCTTATTCTTGCTTACTAGATGAACCAGCATCTGGGGTACTGTAGTGGTGGCATAACTGAAATCCAGTAGAGAGAGAATACTGAGGAAAAAGTACATGGGGGTGTGTAGACGTGCATCTACTCTGATCAGAGTGACAATGAGCCCATTGCCCAGGACAGTAAACAGGTAGAGGAAAAAGAAGAGGAAGAAAAGGATCCAGTTGATCCTGGGGTTTCTGGAGAATCCCAAAAGGATAAACTCAGTTACAGAGCTGTGATTTTTCCAGCCATGACTTTGCATGGCCTTCCTTCTGAGGAAAGAGGAGAACACATATATTTATTCCTTTGTAGTCAAAATGACAGAATACTATGTGAGAGCCACCGATGTGGGGACCACCTCGGAGCTAAAAAATCAAACCAAGATATAAACATCCACACCCATGGAACAATCTGTATAAATTGTCATCTCATTGTTGTAGGCATTTAGTATAATTCTATAAATACTTGTCATGGGTTCTGTGAAAAAAAGTTGTTCACACTGGAAGTCTATTTTGAAAAACATACATATATGCAAATATACATCATAAAGTATTAAAAATAAGGAGGGTGGAGTAATACAAACTGATTGATGAGAGCCCAGGGAGGCAGTTCAACTTAAGAAAGAACTTCTATGCCAGAAATCTTAGTCTCCAGGTTCATTCCCAGTACCACCATATGCTAGATCTGAGAAATACTCTTAATCCTTCATCTGTCCCTAAATGATTAAACCAGAATGCTAACACCAGGATGTATAACACATACATCATTTTCAGACCCAAATGAAGGAAACTATTGTCTATGAAATGGCACTCTATATAATATTGTCTCAATGAATGCCATCTCATTAGATTATCACTATAACCTACTGAGGTGAGTATCACTGTTTTCATTATGAAGTCAGCTATCCACAGAGAGACAGAGTAAGTGATGGGCCCAAGACTCAACCTCCAGGCTGTAGGCTCTTACCAGCATATTAAGCTGGGCTGTGGCTCTCACATCACCAAATTTTGATCAGATTCTATCAGATCACTTAACACAAAGGAGGCACATTTTAGGTGACATTATCAGAGAAAACCAGCCTGTGTTTTAATGCTTTTAGAAGGCAGGAAATGCATATTAAACAGGATTGCAGTGTAGTTTAGTTTAGTTTTGTTTTGTTTTGTTTTTCATGAAAAAAAAGCTTCCAGTAGAATGTCAATATCTGAGACATTACACTAGTATTTAGTATAAATAAGTATGTCCAAATAACAACAAAAATAGGCATGGACAGGATTCAGGGTCAACCAAAAGAGAAAAATTATATCAGTACTCATTCTCCCACAGAAAATTCTGCCTAGCTTACTCCCAACAAAATCCAAATTCCCATTGTGGCAATTTGTTAGCATGAGTAGCATTACATGGATAACAAGAGAAATGAAAGCAAGGATAAAAGGACTATCTTTATATTATCTTCCTCAAATGCTCTCTCCAGTGTCATAGTCTAAACATTAAGTACATTAAGGTTCATTAAGGTGCATTAAGGTGAGGGGGTGGTGCAAGTATAGAACTCATTTCATTTCCTTTTTTCATCAAGCACTTGCCATGAATGAGTTGCTTTACATTCAAGACAGGACAATGGTTAAGGAGTATAGAAACTAGAATCAGATTTGGATTCTAGTCCTGATGTCATTGCCTATTAGCAGAATAATCTTGGGAAAGTCATCTAAAATTTGTATGTTGTCCTCTTCTAGAAGCCAGTATAATAAACTTCCCTCAAAGCTTGTCCTGATGATTAACTAAAATAGTGCATGTAAAGTCATTTGACATTGTGCCTACAGACTGGCCCCAAAAGAGTGACTATTATTTAGTGTCATATTATTTTAGTCTGTGGTGAGTTTCTTTTCCCTCCAGCATCTCTGGTTTTTTGAAGAAAAATTTGGATCCAGAGAGAGTAATTAACCTGATATTGCATAGTACTGAGGTATACAACCACCATGTGCCTTTCTCCAGTGACCTCTCTTCACTGGACTCTGCTACTCCTGCACCATCCACTGGAGACACCGGAGCTATGACTGAAAGTGGCCTGGTGTGTGTGTCTGGGAAGGAAGCTTTCTAGGCTCTTGGTCTTATCTTTTATACCCTATTCTCCCACTTTTCTCCAAGATCCAGTACTTACCCTTGCTCTATACCCATGTTCTACAACTGCCCTGGACAGCTCCAGCAGCCATATCCTGGACAACAAGAAGGTCCTATTTCAACTACTCTCCAGAAGATGCCGCATCTCAACTCAGCAGTCTCCTGGAGATACCTTATTTGTGCATTAATGAGGCCCTTGGGAGTCAGGGATCAAGACATTCCTAAGGGTGCAGTCAGATAGATCCCAGAGTCACCTAAGGGTCTTGCCAATCCTGAGGGATCCCATTACTGAGGAGAAGGTTCATCAATGAGGAAACAGTCAGGATAGAGAGAAAGGTTATATATGTGCTCCAAAATTAACCTAAGATTTCTAAAGAACTAGAATTGGGGGGGGGGCTGTATGTGTGTGGAAATTGGTTCTTTAAATCATGTCTTCATGGGGTGCCATGTGAGAGAAACTAGAAGCCAACACCAAGACTCAAGATTTGGATGCTTTGCAAGTCTTGTTTCAACTTGAGTTTTCTATCACAAACAAACAAACAAGAAACTCAGAATTAAAATATCCTTAGGTTTTCTTCCAAAACTCACACTTTAGGTCTGGGGCAACAAGAGGTTCAATGTCCAAAATTAACTTTGGAAAGTCACAGAAAAAGAACTAAGACTAGTAGTTGGGTCTTCCAGTTTTATTATGCAATGTTCAAATTTTTATTTGTTGGTGAACTCAGCTGAGGTCAAATGTTGCAAACCTGCTTTTGTTCTCTTCCTATGTCTATGCCTCCCCATCTATTTTTAGACATCCTTACTGGGACCCAGAAAAATCTCTTTTCATCTTTGTCTCCATTGACTAAAGCACAAAGTGTCTAAGCAATTATGATGTTAAACTGGAGTGAGACCAGCAAATAAATAGGTGATGGAGTAAGAGAAAATTCCAGGGTTAACTCATGAGTGGTCTTGTCTGATCACTTAAAAACTTATACTTTATCCTGTTTCTTTATTTTACTTATTTATAATAAAAGAGATACAGAGAGAAAGACATACACAGAAAAAAAACATAGCACTGCCCAGCTCTGGCTTATGGTGGTTCTGGGGAATGAACCTCTGGGGATCTCAGAGCTTTGGGCATGAGAGTCCTTTGCATAAGCATTTCACTATCTCCCCAGCCTTATGCTATATCCTAATGACATCTAAAAGCATTGAAACTTACTATTACCAAGAACAACATACTTTGACTACATTTTAGAGCTGACTTAGAGTGGTTCCTGAGAGCCAGATGCACTCACCTCTTTCCAGATATGTGTTCACCAGTTCCCCAGTGGTAACTTAGAACTGACCATGATGGAGGTATTGACACTAAAGAAATTGGAAAAGATAAAAAATCAGTGCTGTTTAATTTTCTCAGAGAACCTATTACTAAATATTTACCAGATGTGGTAATTGGTGATCCAATTAATATTTGTGAACATTGCTAACCTGCATAAAAGTAGGAAGGTGAATTGCCAGCTATTTATTCCAAGTGAGAGATTATTAGGCCTTAAGGTCAGGTAGTAGGAATAAGGAGATAGATTAAAGGCAATTAAAGTGACTATTTAGATATGGGACATCAATTTGCTTTGGGGAAGTGAGCTGATGATAGCACCCTTTGTTGAAATGGAAAATCCATGAGAGAAACATATTTGAAGTGAATGGTGATGATTTTCCTCTTGAAGGTGCTAAGTTTGATCTGCTTCTTATATTGGGTGTCAGTCAAATAGATGCACATAGAAGTTAGTGAATGAGTTTGGAGTATTGCACCAAAATAAAAAACTTGGGGGAGGGGTTTGTAGGGGTGGAGTGGGTAGATTTTCAGCTCCACTGTAGAGGGATGAGGGTTGGGACATAGAGTCTGGGTGGTAGGAATAGTGTAAATATATAATCCAACTAACTTATAGCTTTATAAATCACTATTTAATCAATATGAGAGAGGAAAATTAATTATCTCAAGCTTTTTAATGCATAGACTTTAGTTCTGAGTATATGGTCCTTCAATCCAAGCACTTAAGGATTTAAATTAGTAAACTGACTGAATTTCAACAATGGACTCAAATTGTCAATGCATTTTTTTAACAATAGCTTTTTTGAAATATTAATCAGCTAAAATTTTAGACCAGGGAGACCAGAAGCAACTGGTCCTATCAATATATAAGATATAGTTACTTGTAAATAGCATTAAATCATGGTAAGATCTTGTAGGGAACCTCTGGGGCTTTGCTTGTTTTCCTTCAAGCTTCTCTTGAGCCGTATCAGTTAATAGTACATCTGCTGATCTCAACCAAATCAATGCAACCAGTGCCACCTTGATATGTTTCACTTTGGACTATGTCCAGAGATGCCAGACCTAGGATGTCAACCCTCCAGCTCCAATAGTTGGATGAGACCTTTCCTAACTCACTCTTAAGTCCCATTTTGGGTGGCACACCTCCTAACAAAGTTCCCTAGACATAGAACAGGGTACATAAAATAGGGAACATGCACACATTTATGCATAAGTTAGGGGAAAATATATACCTTAATGTAAAAGTGCACGATAGTTTTCAGTGACTCAATAAATGCAGCAAGCATGTAGAAAGACCTAAAAAAGATATCATAAAGTGCTTAATCAAATATTTTCTACTTAGATCTAGATACCCTCCTCATCTGCTTCCTATTTCACTTCCCTCAATCATTCAATTGTCTAACCTTGTCTGACAAAGTAAGGACTACAAAATCTGGATAAGGGCAGTAGACTAGCACACTTTAATGGTGGCCCTTCTGGTCACTCCCTACAGAACCAGCCCATCATCCAGGGCCTTATCCAAGGAATTCTGAGATTCCCACAGAGATATGATGGACCTAGACCTCTAATAGATCCCTCTCTCCACGGTCGCTGGTTATCTCCATCAGGAACAAGATAGTGGACCCTCTTGTGGCCTCTACAGGACCTTGTCCTTAGTGTGGGTCAGCATTGGCAGGGGCTATCCTACTCTCTGAAGGGAGACTGAATCAACATACTCTGCCATTTGAGGAGGACAGGTCCTGAAATGAGTGCATCCCAGAGTGTTCCTAACTATAACCACAGAATACAAGTTCAGACCTACAGGAATGCAGAGGTTACACAGGCTCCTACACTGAATATGAGCCCCAGACAGATTGATGGGTTTATAGTTAACAATATTTATATGCTTTTCCCATATTTGGGAGCTACTCTCTGCCTTGATTCAGCTTTCTGGTCCTATTTCCAACTCTGACACCATCTCCTCAGACAATACCTTTAGCCCACCTGCATGTTAACTGTCAAGCTCAGGCAAAAAAAATAGTAAAATATACCTAAAATAGACTTCCTAGCTTTTTCCAAAATGGAGACCCCCAAATCTCATCTGTTATATTCTTACCTTTAGGTTCCTGATTACTAAACAATTTGTTCTGCTTTATATTGTAATACTTTTCAGCCACCAAGTTGCAGACGCTACTGTAAGGTCTAGTTGGTGGCGAAAGGGAGTCCCTTTCTCCACTGACCAGACCTTACAGCTACCATGACACCAGCCTGACTTCCTTGGGCAGATGACCTCATCAATCTATCCTAGAACCCCACATCTCCAGAACCTACCCCCAAGGTAAAAATAGAAACAGGTTGGGAGTATGGACTGACTTGTCAGTCAATGCCCATGTCCAACAGAGAAGCTATTACAGCAGACCTCCCACCTTCTGCACCCCATAAAGATCTTTGATCCATCCTTACTTCCAGAGGGATAAAGAATAAAGAAGCTTCAAATGGAGAGGATGGAGTGTGGAACTCTACTGGTGGGAATTGTATCTTTCTTATCTCAAAATCTTGTCAATCATTATTAAATTGCTAATAAAAATTTTAAAAAGAAGTTCATGAATATCAGCACTGCAAAGGACTAAGATTTACTATACTGAATCCCAATAATCAACTGAATTTGGAGTTAACTTTGCCTAATGATATAGGCCTTCAGAATTTTCCTCTACTATACCTACCTCTTCCCTCCATCACACACCTTAAATATGTATATGTATATATATATGTATGAATATATATATATATATATATATATATATATATATATATATATATTAGGGCCCAGTGGTAGCACACCTGGCTGAGCTCACATGTTATAATGTACAAGGACCTGAGTTCAAGCTCCCAGACCCTATCTGCAGGTGGAAAGCTTCACAAGTGGTGAAGCAGGGATGCAGGTGTCTCTCTGTCTCTCTCTCTCTGTCTCCTCCTTTCCTCTCAATTTCTGACTGTCTCTATCCAATAAATAAAGATAATAAAAAATATCTTTTAATTTTTTCCCTTTTTAAAAAATTATTAATGATTTAGTAATAATTAACAAGATTGTAAGATAACAGGGGTACAATTCTAGACAGTTCCCACCACCAGAGTTCCTCTTTCCGTCCCCCCCCCCCCCCGCACCATTGGAAGCTTTCCTATTCTTTATCCTTCTAGGGGTATGGGCCCAGGGTCATTGTGGGGTGAAGAAGGTGGAAGGTCTGACTTCTGTAATTGCTTCTCTGCTGAACATAGGATTTAACAGGTCTATCCATACTCCCAGCCTGTCTCTATCTTTCCCTAGTAGAGCAGGGCTCTGGAAAGATGGGATTCCAGGACACATTAGTAAGATCATCTGCCCAGGGAAGTCAGGTTAGTGTCTTGATAGCATCTGGAAATTGGTGGTTTAAAAGCATTAAGATATAAAGCAGAACAAATTATGTAATAATCAGGAACCTAAAGGTAAGCATATATCAGATGAGATTTGGGGTCTCCATTGTGGATAAAGCTAGTAGGTCTATTTTAGGTATATTCCAAGGGACCCATAACTTTACCAATTTTACCTGAGTCTGACAGCTAACATACAGGTGGGCTAAAGGTATTGTCTGGGGAGATGATGACAGAATTGGAAATAGGACTAGAAAGCTGGACCAGGGAAGAGAATATCTCCCAAATATGAGAAGACTATATTAATAACGTTAACTGTAAGCCTCTGTTAATCTAATCTGAGGCCCATATTCTGCACAGGAGCCTGTGTAAAGACTTTTTAAATTGTCAGTGTTCTCTGATTTACCGCTTTTGGGGCTCTGTGATTTGTAACTTTCCCTGAGAGAATCTTCTTTCACCATTACATTCTATCTTTTTTAAAATTTTAAACTTTATTTAATTTGATAGTACAGAGAAAAACTGAGAGGGAAGGGGGATAGAGAGGGAAAAAGGGAGAGAGAGAGTGAGGAAGAAAGAGACCTGAAGACCTGCTTCACCACTTGAGAAGCACCTCCCTACAGGTGGGGACCAGGAGTTTGAACCTGGGTTCTTGTACATGGTAATATGTGCACTTAACCAGCTGCCCAAATTAATTAATTAATTAATTAATTATATTCAAGAAGAAGAGAACCAAGTCATCACTGTGGCAGGTGCCATATGCCAGTCCCTGTTCGGGCGCCATTTGCAGGGCTGGGCTAGCTTGGCGGGGGACTCTCAGAGCCGGAAGGCAATCCCAAGTATGTTAAAACAGAAGAGCAGCTGTATATATACTTGCCAAGTAGGGTGGAAACAGGATGTGACGTAGAGAGGGTGGAGCGAAAAGAGACTGGTGGAAATCAGGGTGACTACGAGATGGGGCAGAGCAAAAAGACATTCTGGGGATTAATCCACTTGGGGATTAAACCAATGTCCTGCAGGCAGGGCAGTTCCTAGGTAACTGGTTATGTAAATAGACTACAGGGATAAGCAGGAGGAAGTTGGCATACTGCCCAACAGCACATATAGTATTTTGACTTCTTATTTGTGAATCTAATGCTTTATCTGCTGTGCCACCTCCTGGGCCTCTCCACCACAATCTAAGTTCTTCCTTTGGTGTTAGAAATCACCCCCCTTTTTTATCCCAAAGGCTTTGGTTTCTTTGCAGTGAATAATTTATATTTAATCATAGACATGAACAGCTGTATATTTTACAAAAATGCATTTTTTTTTCAGAGCCAAATGCAAATGCACCTTGTGAGTTCTCCACAAAGGAACATCAGTTTATTTGCTCAAATTTAGGTTGGTCAATACTAGAGAACTATTCACCCAGTTCCAGAATATTTGCCAAGGAGCTAAGGAAAGGGTAAGATTTTAATCAAGAAGCATCAAAGAGAGATGAATATTATGGTTAATTCAGCATAAAGACTTTAAGATGAAGTAGATTACACCACATAAGAAAAGAATTCTTCACATGAAAGAATAATAAAAGTATGTTATGGTCAATGTTATTTGATGCATTCAGCATATGAAATGTGCAGACTCCTTGAAAATAATATAATTTACCAAGTAAATATAAGAATAGAAAACCTGGAAGGAGTCAGGTAGTAGCACAGCAGGTTAAGCACACATGGCGCAAAGCACAAGGACCATCATAAGGATCCCAGTTCGAGCCCCCTGCTCACCACCTGCAGGGGAGTGGCTTCACAAATGTTGTCTGCCTTTCTTTCCTCCTCTCTCTCTTCCCCTCCTCTCTCCATTTCTCTCTGTCCTACCTAACAACGATGGCATCAATAACTACAATAAAACAATAAGGGCAACAAAAGGGAATAAATAAATATTAAAAACCTGGATAGTCCTACATAGCTTTAAAAAACTAAACTCACGACAAAAAATTTCTCGCAAAAATAAAAATTAGTAAGCTGAATTTTATCAAAAATGAAAACTTTTACTCATCAGAACTGCCATTACGAAATGAAAAGGAGCACCAACAAAATAAGTCACTTGGACAGTGTGTTGCTTTGCCATGTGCAAGATTCAGATTTGAGCCCAACCCCCACTACATTGGCGGAAGCTTTGGTACTGGGTCTCTTTCACTCCCTTTCTCTGGTTCTCCACCTATCTTTATAAGTAAACAAACAAACAAGTAAATAATTTGGGTAAAGTGCCAAATTTGCATGAAGGAGTTCCCAACTTCAATGCATACCACAGTGATGTACTGGTTCTTTCTCTCTCTTTCTCTCTTCCTCCAAATAAGTAAATATTTATTTATGAAAACTTGAACATTTAATAAAAAATTATCTTATTTTGAATTTATCTTTAAAAAAAAGAAGAGAAAGGCATCATATGCAACCCAGGAAGCATGCCCTCACCTAACACCAAATGTGTTGATGTCTTGATCTTGGGTTTTGAAACCTTCTGAATATGAGAAATAAAATTTTGTTATTTGAGTCATTCAGTCATGGTCATTCTGCTATAGCAGGCCTTATCTGGATAAAACTGAAAATTCAGTTAATGGTTTGTATATAGTGATGATCATTATACCATTAATTTTTTTTTTTTAAATGTTTTTATGGGGCAAGGTGATGGCACTCCTGGTCGAGTGCACACGTTACAATGTGCAAGATTTGAACCCCTGGGCCCCATCTGCATGTAAAAAGCTTTGCAAGTGGTGAAGCAGTACTGCAGGTGTCTCTCTTTCTCTTGCCCTCTCTATTACCTCCTTCCCTCTGAGTTTCTGGCTATTACTATCCAATAAATAAATAAATAAAGATAATAAAATGTTTTTTAAATATTTTTATTAGTAGTTTAATATTATTTTACAAATTATCATATTCCTGCAGTATTTTCATACCTACACATGATGCATGTAAGTAATTAAATCTCCCGCCTACACTGTGTGCTCCATTCTCATAAGTATTTCTCATATAGTACAAGAGACTTTTTTTCCTTTTGCAGGTTTGCTTACTTTACTCTATATTTTTGATAAATAAATTTATATTTGATTTGTATATATTGTGAAATAATTAACACACTAAATTCAGTTGACAGATTCGACTTCCAGAGGTGGAGCTACGAGCAGCAGATTGCTTTCTCTCCTCTCCTCTCCTCTCCTCTCCCAGATCAACTAGGAATACCAAAGGAGACCACCCGGACTGAAACAAGACAGGACTAGAATGACCACAGGAACCCAGTAAATCACCCGTGAGTACAAACACGCGTGGCTGGTGACAGAGAGGAGAGAGGGGCATAAGGAGAGATTAAGTGACTGCTAACAGTTCAACAGTTTATCAGTGGAGACACCACCTCCAGTCTGCTCCACAACAAGGGGACAGCTGAAGGGAGGAAAGGACTCCCCAGAGACTCACCAAGTGCAACTCTGAGTCTCCATTGCTACTACCCTCAGAATCTGGAGCAGCAACAGGGAGGGACACCAGGGGACAGAGATCTAACCGGGAAACTCAGGAGAAGACCTATACCTCGGTGGCATAGCTGAGGGGCTGTAAAAGTCTCTTTGCATAACCACTGGATTATCTCTGCCACACCCTGCTTTATCTCTTGGTCAGGAGTCAGTGATTAAGCTAAGAATCCTATTGATAGTTTAAAAGCCCTCAGGCTCCCATAGCCTACAAGGAAGAAAAAAAAAGAGGCTTTTACACCACTGAGCTCCAACTCAGGGATTGAAAAAACTGTTAACTTCCACCACGGTAAGCCCTTTAATTAAATTACTTAGACACAAGTCAATCCAGGCAATAGTAATCAATAATTTGAAAAGTACTGATAAAGGGAACTCATGATATAATATATAAAATGGTTAAAACAACAAGAAAAAATATTGGAGAATCGAACCAGGACAAGAGTCCAGCTAAAAGTCCTCCAGAAGGTGAAGCACAAAACAATGAGTTCAACATCCAAACATTAGCTAAGGAAATAATAACAAGAGTGAGTAAAGAATTTGAAAAAATTGTAATCAGAAATTCAGGAACAACAAATGAGAATATGGAAGAAAATTCTAATTATCTCATGGTTATTAGAGAGCTGAAAGCTGAAATCCCTGAGCTAAGAAGGCAACTAGCTAAACAAGCTAAAATAGTATCAGAGCAGGGCAACAAAATAGATGAACTCCAGAAAGCAGTAGAGGGCAGAGAGAATAGAATCTATGAGGCTGAAGACAGAATTAGCAAGATTGAGGATGAATTAGAGACAACTAAAAAAGAAGTAAGAGATCTCAAAAAGAGATTAAGAGATGCTGAAAACAACAGAGTCCTGTGGGATGACTTCAAAAGAAACAATATACGCATTATTGGCTTACCAGAGGAAGAAAGAGAAGGAGAGGAAGAAAGCATTCTCCAGGCCATAATAGCTGAAAATTTCTCTAGTCTCAACAACACCAAAGACATAAAGATTCAAGAAGCCCAGAGGGTCCCAAACATAATTAACCCAGACCTAAAGACACCAAGACATGTCATACTTAGAATGGAAAGGAATAAGAATAAAGAAAGGATCCTCAAGGCTGCAAGAGAAAAACAAAGAGTCACATACAAAGGAAAACCCATAAGATTAGCAGCAGACTTCTCCATACAAACACTACAGGCCAAAAGAGAATGGCAAGATATCTATTGAGTGCTCAATGAGAAAGGCTTTCAGCCAAGAATACTATATCTTGCTAGACTGTCATTCAGACTAGATGGAAATATCAAAACCTTCTCAGACAAGCAACAGTTGAAGGAAGCAACCATCACCAAGCCTGCCCTGAAAGAAATTCTGAAAGGTCTTCTATAAACAACCAGACCACCATAAATAGGACATATATCAAAACACTCTAAAACTCTACAAGAATGGCATTAAAATGTCTTCAATCTTTGATATCAATAAATGTCAATGGCCTGAATTCACCTATTAAAAGACACAGAGTAGGAAGATGGATCAGAAAACACAACCCAACAATATGTTGTCTACAGGAAACTCACCTAACTCAACAAGACAAACACAGACTTAAAGTGAAAGGATGGAAAACTATCATTCAAGCCAATGGCCCACAAAAAAAGGGCAGGAGCAGCTATTCTCATATCTGACATGATAGACTTTAAAATAGATAAGATTAAAAAAGATAGGAATGGACACTACTTAATGCTCAGAGGATCAGTCAATCAAGAGGACTTAACAATTATTAATATCTATGCACCCAATGAGAATCCATCTAAATATATCAAACTTCTACTGAAAGAGCTACAGCAATATATTAACAGTAACACAATCATAGTAGGGGACTTCAACACCCCACTCTTTCAACTTGACAGATCATCCAGGAAGAAAAGCAGTAAAGACATAAGGGAGCTAAATGAAGAGATAGATAAACTAGAACTATTGGACATTTTCAGAGTCATTCATCCCAAGAAACTGGAATACACATTTTACTCAAATCCACATGGATCATTCTCAAGGATAGACCATATGTTAGGCCACAAAGACAGCATCAGCCAATTCAAGAGCACTGAAATCATCCCAAGCATCTTCTCAGACCACAGTGGAATTAAACTAACACTTATCAATCAACAAAAGATTAGTAACAGTCCCAAAATGTGGAAGCTCAACAGTACAGTACACTTCTTAACAACTTCTGGGTCAAAGAGGAAATCAAGGAAGAAATCAAAATGTTTCGAGAGTTCAATGAAAATGAAGACACAAGCTATCAAAATATTTGGGGCACAGCTAAATCAGTCTTAAGAGGGAAGTTCATAGCTATACAAGCACACATTAGGAAACAAGAGAAGGCACAAATAAACAGCCTGATTGCACATCTTAAAGACCTAGAAGAACAACAACAAAGGAATCCCAAAGCAACCAGAAGGACAGAAATGACTAAAGTTAGGGCAGAAATAAATAACATTGAGAATAGGAAAACCATACAAAAGATCAATGAAAGTAAATGTTGGTTCTTCGAAAGAGTAAACAAAATCGACAAACCTTTAGCCAGACTCACAAAACAAAAAAAGGAGAAGACCCAAATAAATCGGATAGTAAATGAAAGAGGAGATATCACAACAGACACTGCAGAAATTCAACATATCATGCGAGGCTTCTATGAACAACTATGTGCCACCAAGCTAGAGAACCTGGAAGAAATGAATGATTTCCTAGATACCTACCAACTTCCAAAACTAAGTAAAAAGGAAGTGGATAACATGAACAGGCCCATCACAGCTAATGAAATTGAAACAGTTATCAAAAATCTTCCCAAAAATAAAAGTCCTGGACCAGATGGTTTTACAAATGAATTCTACAAAACTTTCAAAGGAGAACTAATACCTCTACTTTTAAAAGTCTTCCAGAAGATTGAAGACACTGGAATACTCCCTACCAGCTTCTATGAAGCCAACATCACCCTGATACCAAAAGCAGACAGGGACAAAACCAAAAAAGAAAACTACAGACCAATATCTCTGATGAACATAGATGCGGAAATATTGAACAAAATTCTAGCCAACCGGATACAGCAGTATATCAAAAAGATTGTTCATCATGACCAAGTGGGGTTTATCACAGGCATGCAAGGTTGGTTTAATATATGTAACTCAATCAATGTGATCCACCACATCAACAAAAGCAAGACCAAAAACCACATGGTCATATCAATAGATGCAGAGAAAGCCTTTGACAAAATACAACATCCCTTTATGATCAAAACACTACAAAAAATGGGAATAGATGGAAAATTCCTGAAGATAGTGGAGTCTATAAATAGCAAACCTACAGCCAACATCATACTCAATGGTGAAAAACTGGAAGCATTTCCCCTCAGATCAGGTACTAGACAGGGCTGCCCACTATCACCATTACTATTCAACATAGTGTTGGAAGTTCTTGCCATAGCAATCAGGCAGGAGCAAGGAATTAAGGGGATACAGATTGGAAGAGAAGAAGTCAAACTCTCCTTATTTGCAGATGACATGATAGTATACATGGAAGAACCTAAGGAATCCAGCAGGAAGCTTTTGGAAATCATCAGGTAATACAGTAATGTGTCAGGCTATAAAATTAACATTCAAAAGTCAGTGGCATTCCTCTATACAAACACTAAATTAGAAGAAATTGAAATACAGAAATCAGTTCCTTTTTCTATAGCAACAAAAACAATAAAATATCTAGAAGTAAACCTAACCAAAGAAGTGAAAGACTTGTATACTGAAAATTATGAGTCACTACTCAAAGAAATTGAAAAAGACACAAAGAAGTGGAAAGATATTCCATGTTCATGGGTTGGAAGAATTAACATCATCAAAATGAATATATTACCCAGAGCCATCTACAAATTTAATGCTATCCCCATCAAGATCCCAAGCACTTTTTTTTAGGAGAATAGAAAAAATGCTACAAATGTTTATCTGGAACCAGAAAAGACCTAGAATTGCCAAAACAATCTTGAGAAAAAAGAACAGAACTGGAGGCATCACACTCCCAGATCTCAAACTGTATTATAGGGCCATTGTCATCAAAACTGCTTGGTCCTGGAAGATGAGCAGACACACTGACCAGTGGGATAGAATTGAGAGCCCAGAAATGAGGCCCCACACGTATGGACATCTAATCTTTGACAAAGGGGCCCAGACTATTCAATGGGGAAAGCAGAGTCTCTTCAACAAATGGTGTTGGAAACAATGGGTTGAAACATGCAGAAGAATGAAACTGAATCACTGTATTTCACCAAATACAAAAGTAAATTCCAAGTGGATCAAGGACTTGGATGTTAGACCACAAACTATCAGATACTTAGAGGAAAATATGGGCAGAACTTTTTCCCTCATAAATTTTAAAGACATTTTCAATGAAACAAATCCAATTACAAGGAAGACTAAGGCAAGTATAAACCTATGGGACTACATCAAATTAAAAAGCTTCTTCACAGCGAAAGAAACCACTACCCAAACCAAGAGACCCCTCACAGAATGGGAGAAGATCTTTACATGCCATACATCAGATAAGAGTTTAATAACCAACATATATAAAGAGCTTGCCAGACTCAACAACAAGACAACAAATAACCCTATCCAAAAATGGGGGGAGGACTTGGACAGAATATTCACCACAGAAGAGATCCAAAAGGTCGAGAAACACATGAAAAAATGCTCCAAGTCTCTGATTGTCAGAGAAATGCAAATCAAGACAATAATGAGATATCACTTCACTCCTGTGAGAATGTCATACATCACAAAAGGTAACAGCAGCAAATGCTGGAGAGGGTGTGGGGTCAAAGGAACCCTCCTGCTCTGCTGCTGGGAATGTCAGTTGGTCCAAACTCTGTGGAGAACAGTCTGGAGAACTCTCAGAAGGCTAGAAATGGACCTACCCTATGACCCTGCAATTCCCCTCCTGGGGATATATCCTAAGGAACCCAACATATCCATCCAAAAAGATCTGTGTACACATATGTTCTTGGCAGCACAATTTGTAATAGCCAAAACCTGGAAGCAACCCAGGTGTCCAACAACAGATGAGTGGCTGAGCAAGTTGTGGTATATATACACAATGGAATACTACTCAGCTATTTAAAATGGTGACTTCACCATTTTCAGCCAATCTTGGATGGACCTTGAAAAAATCATGTTGAGTGAACTAAGTCAGAAACAGAAGGATGAATATGGGATGATCTCACTCTCAGGCCGAAGTTGAAAAACAAGATTAGAAAAGAAAACACAAGTTGAACCTGAAATGGAATTGGAGTATTACACCAAAGTAAAAGACTCAGGGGTGGGTGGGTGGGTGGGGAGAATACAGGTCCATGAAAGATGATGAATGACATAGTGGGGTTTGTATTGTTAAATGGGAATCTGGGGAATGTGATGCATGTACAAACTATTGTATTTACTGTTGAATGTAAAGCATTAATTCCCCAATAAAGAAATAAATTATTTTTAAAAAATTCAGTTGACATCCATTATGTCTTATTAAAGAAAATATTTATTTATGATGAAAGCAACTTTCCTATATATGATATAAAAATGTTGGGAGTCGGCGGTAGCGCAGTGGGTTAAGAGCATATGGCGCAAAGTACAAGGACTGGCTTAAGGATATAGAAATGTTGATGATAGTCATTACATTGTATGCTATTTTTTAAAATATATTTTGTTTGCTTTATTTTAATGAGAGATTACAGAGAGAAACGAGAGAACTGCTTGGCTCTGGTTTATGGTCATGCTGGGAATTAATCCTGGGACTTTGGAGCCTCAGGCAAGAAAGTTTATTTATATAAAGTCATCTATATTTTACATATGAGTGAAACCATCCAGTAGTTGTCCTCATCTCTTTACTTACTCCAGTCAAGATAATCACTTTTAATGCCTTCTGAATGATCCCATTACTTATTACATTTTGTTCTAAATGATCCCATTACTTATTACTTTTACTATTAATAGGATGATGATGATGATGATGATGATGATGATGATGATAGAGACAGAGAGAATTAGGGCAAGAGAGGGATAGGCAGAGAGAGAGAGACATCTACAACCTGCTGCATCATTCATGAAGCTTCTCTCCTACAGGTAGAGACTAGTAGCTCAAACCCAGGTCCCTGCACATGGTTACTTGTGTGCTTTACTGGTTGTTCCACTGCCTGGTCCTGATACCATTATTATTATTATTATTATTATTTTAGAGCCCAGGAATAAATAGAAGGGAGATTCTTGGTCATTTTCTCATCATGGGGAAATGTTCATCACATTCTCTTAACAACTCTCTTTTCCCTTACCCCATTCACCCTTCTATCTCTATCTCCATCTCCATTTCTGTCTCTGTCTCTAAATCACAATGAAAGATGTCAGCACTGAGGAAAGAGGTTGGAAGGAAAAAAATGGAACTTAAAGCAGTCTAAGAAGGAAGGAAGTTACAGGCTTCTGGTTTGGTATACCAAGGGAATATTGAGTTAAAGTTAATAAAAAATATATGTCAATAATACAAACATTGAAACTCTGATAGTTTAGTGTAATTTTCCACAGTGCAAATTACCTACCATAAGTAATCATAATATTCTCTGAAGGAGTATGACCTTAAATTGTCTCTGTAAATTTTTAACATGCAATGTCTGAAATTAAGTAAAGGCTTATAAAGTATGAATTGACTCAAAAATCAATAGAAAAAAGAGATAGTAGAAGTGGAAATATTGAAAATCTATATTCATCAGACATGAACTCTAAGTGTGAATAGATAACATAAAGCAGGTTTTCATCATATACTTGGAAATAAAGAAAAAAGAATAAAATAGAAAAATTAAAAATAAAAATAAAATTATTGAATTAAGAATTCGTTCCTATGTGTCACAGCAGGAAAGATACAACTAAATAAAAAAAATAATAATCTAGAAATAAGATTAAAAGAAAATAAACCAAAGATTAATAGAAGTGTGTGCAAATATGTAAGAAATATAAAAATTATGGTAAAGGCTATAAAACATATTTTTATATTACTCAGCTGTATCAAATGATGTTAGACATACAGAAAAATATATTCAAAATAATTAGTGCTAATCTTTGCTTTGGTTGATTTTTGGTGTGTGAACAATGGCTAAATAAATTTCATTCCTTTGGTTAAAAAAAGATGTTTAACTCTAAAGGGTGACATTTATGTAAACTTTAGTCACTTCAAAATTTTCAGTTCTACTCCCCTCCCAAATTCACTCATTCTTTCCAAAACATTTATCAAAGTACATCTTTAGAAAAAAAACTAATTTGTTTGGCTAGATGAATGTTTCCAGAAAAAAGACTTCTGTGGTCAAATTTGGTAAATATTGTGTTTAATAGAATTCGCATAGGTATTTTTCTTGTTTATAATTATTGACTTATAAACTTGCTTATTCTATCATGGCACTACTGTCACTTTTACTCTCCCTGATTATTGCTATTTTTAAAAATGATTTAATAATGTTTAACAAGATTATAAGATCAGAGGGTACAATTCTCACCACTAGAGTTTCAGATCCCATCCCCTCCACTGGAAGCTTCCCTATTCTTTATCCCTCTGGGGGTATGAACCAAAATTTCTCATGGGTGCCAAAGGTGGAAGGTCTGGCTTCTATACTTGCTTCTCCACTGAATATGGACGTTGGCACATCATTCCATATCCACAGCCTGTCTTTACCTTCCCCTGGTGGGATAGGGCTCTGGAATGGTGAGGTTCCAGGGTACATTGCTATTATCAAGCCTTCCTGCCTACTCTCCAAAAACCTCCATGTCTCTAGCCTTTTGCCATCCTATCTATTAAGTCTGAAATACTCCACCACTGCTCCCTTCTCTTTTCTTCAGTGATCAAACCTTTCCTCATGCATCCAATACTCTAACAGAATTATGGCATCTGAGAAGCCTGGCTCATCTCCTCGTCACTTCCTCAGAGCTTTGGCCTTATCTCTACTAATACCTGGTCCTATTTGTCTCTTCCTTGTTACACTAGGAGTGGGATTGTCAGTCCTACGTCCGTGGACTTAGCTTTAGGCCTGCCACACAGTGTACATCAATGAGCATTTGATGAAGGAATAAATAGTCAACATCATGAGAACTTTCTTTTCTCTGACAGTGAATATTTTTCAAGTAATGTTTATTTATTATATAGAGTGACTGAAAAAGTTTTACAAAGTAACATACAAATGTAAAAATCACTGCCAAGAGATGTCCAGTTTTGTATGTTAATATATTACAGAAACTTAAAAATGAATGTACATATTTTGCAAAGCTCGAATTAACATTTTGTATGCAATTTTATATCTTTATTTATCCCACATAACATATTATCGTACTTTTCTATATAAACAAATATTAATTTAAAGCATAGTTTTTGTTGTGTATTATTTCACAAAACTAGTATGTCATATTTACAGGTATTTTGGGTATTCTTTGAAGTACATATTTGTACATAAAGCTAGATCTGCATTTCTGATTTTGTTCTTAGAACAAAGTCTTAGAAGTGAAAATTTTGGACCCAGATCCAAACATGATAAATAGTGTTGCTTTCCATCATCAATATTTTTATTTAAATAATTAATATGTAGGGCTAGGGAGATAACATAATGGTTATACAAAAGACTTCCCTTCCTGAGGCATAAGAGGTCCCAGGTTCAGTCCCCAGTACCACCAAAAGCCAGAGGTGAACAATGTTCTGTAGAAAAAAAAGTAAAAGAATTAACATATGTAAATTTCTTAAAACTGTATTGGCACATAAGTTCAATAAAATAAATCAGAATGATTAACATGATTACTCTGCATTCCAAAGATATGTTGAGTGCCTAGAACTGGTATGAACATTCTTAACTGAAGATTTCAATGACTCTTTTGCTAGTGGTGACTCCAAACAATAAAAAGGTAAGAGACCTATGCCTGCAAGTATGGTCTTTTGACCAATTCTCTTCCCCCATGTTCTATACAGTGTTGAGATTAAGGGCTGACAAAAGTGTGTAATGGTATTACTGAGTCATTTTGATGGTACATCCTGAGTGTTAGTCTCAGTTCCCAGCTGTCCTTCCAGCATCTTATTCTGTAGCCCTGCCCCAGCCTGTCAGTTTAAGAAAAGCCCTCTTCACATCTTTGTTGCGGAGACTATAGATGATGGGGTTGAGGAATGCAGAGATGACATTATAGAACAGGGCCAATTTCTTGTCCTCTTCTGGGGAGGCCTCAGAGCCAGGCTTCATGTACATGACCATGGCTGGCACACAAAACATGGTGACCATAGTGATATGAGAGGCACAAGTGGAGAAGGCCTTGAGCCGCCCCTGGGCTGAGCGGATCCTCAAGATGGCAATGATGATATTGACATAGATGACAAGGATGAGGGACAGTGGGACCAGAATGACACAAAACCCAAGAATAAAGTCTATCTTATCATTGAGTGAGGTATCTGCACAAGCCAGCTTTAAGACTGCAGGGATTTCACAGAAGAAATGGTTGATTTTACTAGGGCCACAGTAGGGTAGGCGCATGGCAAAGAAAGTGTAGACAAAAGCAGAGAAGACACCCCAGAGTGCACAGAAAATGGCCATTGCCCCACAGACCCATGGGTTCATAATGACCTTGTACCTCAGTGGGTGGCAAATGGCCACATACCTGTCAATGGACATGATGGTAAAAGCCAGGATTCAGTTATGCCTAGCACCAAGAAAATGTACATTTGAGCCACACAGCTGGCATAAGAGATAGTTTTCTTCTGACTGGCCAGATGTGCCAACATCTGGGGCACAGTTGTAGTAGTATAGCCCACATCCAACATGGAAAGGATACCAATAAAGAAGTACATGGGTGTGTGGAGTCCTGAATCCAGGCAAATGAGGGTGGAGATCAAGCCGTTCCCCAGAATAATCAACAGGTATATTACCAGGAAGACTGAGAAGAGAAGAGAAGTGTTCCTGGCATTGAAGGAGAATCCCAGTAGGATGAATTCTGTCACCGAGGAATTGTTGGTCTTTTGCATTATGTTCTATCTCTCAGTAGAAAATAAAAGTATCAATTCAGACAGAGGACTGGTGAAGCTTTACACCAAAATAATGGTTATTGGTGGGGGTGGGGTGATAGTCAGTTTCCACTTACAGTGAAATACCCCCAACCCTCTCCCCAATATAACACACTATTTTATTTTATTTTGCCTTCTACCAACTCTCCCAGAAAATCCTTCATAAAGAAGGGTTTCTGTATTCATTCATTCAGTTGTGAAATGAAACTTTGGATGAACTGATCTCTACTTCCTGTTAGCATCTCCCTTTCCATAAAAAGGCAGCTAAGCATTCAGAGATAAATACTGATGTACAAATGCTGTGCAATATGGATCATTACAAAGAGAACCTAGTTGATACTGTTGTAGACACCAATTTTTAATGTTTTTAATTTTAAAAATATTATTATCTGATAGGACAGAGAAAAATAAGAAGGAAAGAGAAATAGAGATAGAAAGAAAAGGAGGGATACTTGTACTACTGCTTCACCACTCATTAAGCTTCCCCCTTGCAATTGGGGTCTGGAGGCTTGAACCCTGGGCTTTGTACATGTGCTCAACTAGGTGTGCCACAACCCAACCATGAAGAAGCAAATTTCTTTTCTGACTTTAATTTTAGCCTCAGACTATCACTAGGCCAGGATAGCTCTCTGACTACCCATCCAATCCCATTTCAGACCATGGTATATTAGAAGGGTACTGACATTTAAAGCCTGGCTCTGTAAGGCACTGATTGAATGATCTTGAGCAAACACTTTATCCGACCCTTATCTTTTTGAGACTACTTCCATCCAGTATAAAATGAGAATACTTGTCTCATTGTTCCAAGTATGCTATAATTCGTGAATAATATTTGACATGGAAAATATTATCCAGAAGGCCCAACATAAAGATCAACCACATACCTGGATGGCTCTTCATAACCAAAACTTAGACTCAGTTCCGATTTATTTGAGCAAGCACCCTGGGTAGTATTCCACCATATTTGATGTCCATGCCAATTTTCACTTTCTCAAATGTCTATCCACTTTGTTTCTCCCCACAAGAGCCAACATCTCATTCACTCCTTTAATCCTATTGAATTGCAGATCTTTTTGGATATAAATTCCCAGAGCCTTCATTTCTCAGGCTCCACAAAGCAAGAACAGCCTTATCAAAGAACTGTACACCATCAGTGCCAGGGAGAGGGAGTGGGAGTAGTCTTTTTGCTATCAGTATTACTCCATATCCTGCACCAATTTATTTGACTCAGCCGTCTTGTTTTCCAATCTGCTTTTTCTCCATTTGGACCACTATAAATGCATCTTTATAACTAACTACCAGTGTCGACATTCAGTTCATCACATGATTTCTGGATCTTAGTAAAAGAACAGCATAATTTTGAGTCTGTACATTCAAGATAGTTTTCTAAGGCTGTCAAGACATTATCCATCAGCTGTCAGATCACTATATAAATTAATACCTTTTACATAATGACTTTTGTAGGTCACATTATCTCTTCAGGTGGAAAAGGCATGGCTTTGGTGACTGCAAATTCTGCCTGAATTCTGACTTTACTTGTTATGTGAACTTGGGATGTTGGCTTAATTCTTAAGTCTTAGTTTCTGTTCCTATAACATGGTAATTAGAGTTTCTATCTTGAGAATCATGTTCTTCCAATAGGGAGTACATCAAAAGTGCAATAATATTCTACAAAGGGGGCAAGAGTGGGAGAAATGTGCTACCATGGGTAACTTTTCACTTTTTCACAGCAAATAGACATATTCTCTAAGACTGGTATTGAAGAGCAGGCCCAGAGAGAGAGTATGGTAAGAGCACCCCTCACTAATGTAATAGAGTATTTAATCCTGTTGAATAATTAGGGGAGGCTGTGGACAACTGAAGCAAATTATGAACTTCCTAGTGCCCAAGCATACAGTAGCACATTCATGACCTTAGGCCAGAAAGGGTGATTCCATGAGGTTCCCAGAAGCCTTGAGTCCCCATCATCCTTCCATTGATTCCATTAATTTTTTATTATTTATATTTATTAGATAGAGACAACTAGAAATTAAGAGGGAAGGCAGAGAGAGAGGCAGAGAGACACCTGCAGCCCTGTCTCAACACTTGCAAAGCCTCCCCCTTGCAGGTGGGGACTGGGGATTCAGTACATTGTAACATGTGCTCAGCCAAATGCGAGCATCACCACAGTAATTTTTTTTTTAATTTGGGGAAACAATATTTGTTACTAAATAATAAGAACTGGTGACTTCCGGAGGCAGGGCTACAGAACAGCAGCAGCTGTGTTTCTCTCCTCTCCTCTCCCAGGTCAACTAGGAATACTAAAGGAGACCACCTGGTACCGAAAAAAGACAGTACTAGAACGACTTCAGGAACACAACAAATCACCAGTGAGTGCAGACACGTGTGGCTTGTGGACAGAGAGGAGCCTAGGGAGAGATTAAGTGGCACCAGGCAGTCTGGCAGTTTACCAATTGAGACACCATCTCCAGTCTGTTTCACCAACAAGGGGACAACTGCAGGAAGGAGAGGACTCCCCTCAGACTCACCAAATGCAACTGTTGAGTCTCCATTGCTACTGCCCTCAGAATCTGGAGCAGCAGCAGGGAGGACCTGTGCTGACACCAGGGGACAGAGAACTAACAAGAAAACTCAGGAGAAGATCTATACCTTGGTGGCCTAGCGGTGAGGCTATGAGAGTCTCGTTGCATAACCACTAGATTATCTCTGCCCCACCCTGCTTTATCTCTTGGTCAGGAGTGGGTGATTAAGCTAAGAAGCCTACTTATAGTTTAAAAGCCCTCAGGCTCCCATAGCCTACAGGGAAGAAAAAAACAAAAGAAGCTTTTAAGCCACTGAGCTCCAACTCAGGGATTAAAATACTATAGAAACAACTGTCAACTTCCACAACTGTGAACCTTTTTATTTTTATTTTTATTTTTTTATTGTGTGCCACCACCCAGCCCCGGCAATCTTTAAATTCAAATGACACAAATCAAATGCCTTTTCCTGGGGCGGGTTGGGGGGGGGGCGAGAGAAGCAGTGGGAGAAAAGTATATTAGAGAAAAAAGAAAGTAAGGCAGCAGAAAATACAACAGAGGAGCCAAGTGGGATAGGGTATAAATCTAGAGCGTCACTAAGGGGGGATACTGAAAAATAATGGCTAGGTTTACATTTACACAGGAAGCACAGATTTACCAGAGAAGTTGAAGGCATGGTGGTTCTTTTTCTAAAATTGGGCAGTATAAGCAGTCTGTCATTCTCTCTTCACTTTCAAGGGAGAAAAGAAAAAAAAACTTTTCAAAACTGGAAACTGAGTAAGTTTAATTCCGCTGACTTACATCTCCATCTTGTGGCATGATCAGGACATAGCTCTAGCACCTGCATATGCATAGAAATGTCTGCCTCTGTGCAAAGAACTGTGAACCTTTTAATTACCTTACTTAGACACATGTCAATCCAGGCAAGAGTGATTAGTAATTTGAAAAGTCCTGAGGGAGGGACCTCATAACATAATATATAAAATGGTTAAACCAACAAGAAGAAATATTGGAGAAATGAACCAGGACAAGAGTCCAGCTACAAGCACACACACCAAAGGGTGAAGTACAAAATAGTGAGGTCAGCATCCAAACACTAGTTAAGGAAATAATCACAGGAGTGAGTAAAGAGTTTGAAAGAATTGTCATCAGAATGCATAAACAACAAATGAGACTCTGGAAGAAAACACTAATTATCTGAAGGTTATTAGAGAGCTGAAAGCTGAAATAGTTGAGCTAAGAACACAACTAGCTGAAGAAGCTAAAACAGTGTCAGAACAGGATAACAAAATAGATGACCTACAGAAAACAGTAGAGGGGAGAGAGAATAGAATAAATGGGGCTGAAGACAGAATTAGTAAGATTGAGGATGAGTTAGAGACAACTAAAAAAGAAGTAAGATGTCTCAAAAAGAAATTGAGATACTGAAAACAACAACAGATACCTATGGGATGACTTCAAAAGGAATAATATACACATTATTGGCTTACAAGAGTAAGAAAGAGAGGGAGGGGAAGAAAGCATTCTTCAGGACATAATAGCTAAGAACTTCCCTAGTCTAGACAACTTAAAAGACATAAATATTCAAGAAGCCAGAGAGTCCCAAAGTCTGGGTTAATTCTTTAACTCAGACTTAAAGACACTGAGACACATCCTATATAAAATGGAAAGGAATAAGGATAAAGAAATGATTGTGAAGGCTGCAAGAGAAAAACAAAGAGTCACCTACAAATAGGAAAACCCATAAGATTAGCAGCAGACTTCTCCACACAAACACTACAGGCCAGAAGAGAATGGCAAGATACCTATGAAATGCTCAATGAGGAAGGCTTTCAGCCAAGAATACTGTATCCTGCTAGACTGTCATTCCGACTACATGGAGGCATCAAAACCATCTTAGACAAGCAACAGTTGAAAGAATCAACTATCACCAAGAATTCCCAGAAAGAAGTTATGAAAGGTCTCCTATAAACTGTCAGACCACCGTAAATATACCATCTATCAGAAAACTCTACAAGAATGGCATTAAAATATCTTCAATCTTTGATATCAATATATGTCAATGGCCTGAATTCATCTACTAAAAGGCACAGAGTAGGAAGATGGATCAGAAAACACAGTCCAACAATATGCTGTCTACAGGAAACCCACCTAACTCAACAAGACAAACATATACTCAACTTGAAAACATGGAAAACTATCATACAGGCCAATGGCCCACAAAAAAGGGCAGGAACAGCTATTCTCATATCTGACACGATAGACTTTAAAATAAATAAAATTCAAAAATATAGGGGTGGACACTACTTAATGCTCAGTGGATCAGTCAATCAAGAGGACTTAACAATTATTAACATCTATACAGCCAACAAGAAGCCATCTAAATACATCAAACATCTACTAAAAGAGCTACAACAATATATTAACAACAAAACAATAAAATATCTAGAAATAAACCTAACCAAAGATGTGAAGGACTTGTATACTGAATATTATGAGTCACTCCTCAAGGAAATTGAAAATGACACAAAGAAATGGAAAGATAGTCCATGTTCATGGGTTGGAAGAATTAACTTCATCAAAATGAATATACTACTCAGAGCCACATACAAATTTAATGTTATCCCCATCAAGATCCCAACCACATTTCTTAGGAGAATAGAACCAATGCTACAAAGGTTTATTTGTAACCAAAAAGACCTAGAATTGCCAAAACACTCTTGAACAGAAAGAACAGAACTGAAGGCATCACACTCCCAGATCTCTGTATTATGGGGCCATTGTCATCAAAACTGCTTGGTACTTTTTAATTTGATGTAGTCCCATAGGTTTATACTTGCCTTAGTCTTCTTTGAAACTGGATTCATTTCATTTAAGATGTCTTTAAAATTTATGTGGAAGAGAGTTCTGCCAATATTTTCCTCTAAGTATCTGATAGTTTGTGGTCTACCATCCAGGTCCTTGATCCACTTGGAATTTACTTTTGTATTTGGTGAAATAAAGTGGTTCAGTTTCATTCTTCTGCATGCTTCAACCCATTTTTTTCCAACATACTTTGTTTTGTTTGTTTGTTTGTTTGTTTTCCAACACACTTTGTTGAAGAAACTCTGCTTTCCCCATTTAATAGTCTGGGTACCTTTGTCAAAGATTAAATGTCCATAGGTGGTACTGGAACATGAATAGACATACTGACCAGTGGAATAGAATTGAGAACAAAGAAGTAAGCCCCCATACCTATGGACATCTAATCTTTGACAAAGGTGCCCAGACTATTAAATGGGGAAAGCAGAGTCTCTTCAACAAAGGGTGTTGGAAAAAAAATGGGTAGAAACATGCAGAACAATGAAACTGAACCACTGTATTTCACCAAATACAAAAGTAAATTCCAAGTGGATCAAGGACCTGGATGGTATACCACAAGCTATCAGATACTTAGAGGAAAATATTGGCAGAACTCTTTTCCACATAAATTTTAAAGACATCTTAAATGAAATGAATCCAATTTCAAAGAAGACTAAGGCAAGTATAAACCTATGGGACTACATCAAATTAAAAAGCTTCTGCACAGCAAAAGAAACCTTACTACCCAAACAGAGACTCCTCACAGAATGGGAGAAGATCTTTACATGCCATACATCAGACAAGAGGCTAATAATCAAAATATATATAAAAAAAAACTTTCCAAACTCAACAAGAAAGAAAATAACCCCATCTTCAGGCTATAAAATTAACATTCAAACGTTAGTGGCATTCCTCTACGCAAACAGTAAGTTAGAAGAAATTGAAATCCAGAAATCAATTCCTTTTACTATAGCAACAAAACAATAAAATATCTAGGAGTAAACCTAGCCAAAGAAGTGAAAGACTTGTATACTGAAAATTATGGGTCACTACTCAAGGCAATTGAAAAAGACACAAAGAAGTGGAAAGATATTCCATGTTCATGGGTTGGAAGAATTAACATCATAAAAATAAATATACTACCCAGAGCCATCTACAAATTTAATGTTTTCCCCATCAAGATCCCAAGCACATTTTTAGGAGAATAGAACAAATGCTACAAAGGTTTATCTGGAACAAGAAGAGACCTAGAATTGCCAAAACAATCTTGAGAAAAAATAACATAACCAGAGGCATCACACTCCCAGATCTCAAATTGTATTATAGGGCCACTATCATCAAAACTGCTTGGTACTGGAACATGAATAGTCATACTGACCAGTGGAATAGAATTAAGAGCCTCGAAGTAAGCCCCCACACATATGGACATCTAAACTTTGACAAAGGTGCCCAGAATATTAAATGGAGAAAGCAGAGTCTCTTCAAAAAAATGGTGTTGGAAATAATGGGTTGAAACATGCAGAAGAATAAAACTGAACCACTATATTTAACTAAATAAAAAAGTAAATTCTAAGTGGATCAAGGACTTGGATGTTAGACCAGAAACTATCAGATATTTAGAGGAAAATATTGGCAGAACTCTTTTCTGCATAAATTTTCAAGACATCTTCAATAAAATGAATCCATTACAAAGAAGACTAATACAAGCATAAACCTATGGGACTACATAAAATTAAAAAGCTTCTGCACAGCTAAAGAAACTACTACCCAAACCAAGAGACCCCTCACAGAATGGGAGAAGATCTTTACATGCCATACATCAGACAAGAGGCTAATAACCAGAATATATAAAGAACTTGCAAATCTCAACAACAAGACAACAAATAGCCCCATCCAAAAATGGGGGGAGGACTTGGACAGAATATTCACCACAGAAGAGATCCAAATGGCCGAGAAAAAAATGAAAAAATGCTCCAAGTCTCTGATTGTCAGAGAAATTCAAATAAAGAAAACAATGAGATACCACTTCACTCCTGTGAGAATGGCATACATCACAAAAGGTAACAGCAGCAAATGCTGGAGTGGTTGTGGGGTCAAAGGACCCCTCCTACACTGCTGATGTGAATGTTAATTGGTCCAACCTCTGTGGAGAACAGTCTGGAGAACTCTCAGAAGGCTAGAAATGGACCTACCCTATGATCCTGCTATTCCTCTCCTGGGGATATATCCTAAGGAACCCAACATATCCATCCAAAAATATCTGTGTACACATGTTCTTAGCAGCACAATTTGTAATAGCCAAAACCTGGAAGCAACCCAGGTGTCCAACAACAGATGAGTGGCTGAGCAAGTTGTGGTATATATACACAATGGAATACTACTCAGCTATAAAAAAATGATGACTTCACTGTTTTCAGCCGATCTTGGATGGACCTTGAAAAATTCATGTTAAGTGAAATAAGTCAGAAACAGAAGGATGAATATAGGATGATCTCACTCTCAGGCAGAAGTTGAAAAACAAGATCAGAAAGGAAAACACAAGTAGAACCTGAACTGGAATTGGCGTATTGCACCAAAGTAAAAGACTCTGGGGTGGGTGGAAGGGGAGAATATAGATCCAAGAAGGATGACAGAGGACCTAGTGGGGGTTGTTTTGTTATATGGAAGACTGGGAAATGTTATGCATGTACAAACTATTGTTTTTACTGTTGAATGTAAAACATTAATTCCCCAATGAAGAAATTTTTTAAAAAGAAAGAAAATAACCCGTCCAAAAATGGGGAGAAGACATGGACAGAATATTCACCACCGAAGAGATACAAAAGGCCAAGAAACACAGGAAAAAATGCTACAAGTCTTTGATGGTCAGAAAAATGCAAATAAAGACAACAATGAGATACCACCTCACTACTGTGAGAATACCATACATCAGAAAAGGTAACAGAAGCAAATGCTAGAGAGGTTGTGTGGTCAAAAGCACCCTCATGAACTGCTGGTGGGAATGTCAATTGGTCCAACCTCTGTGGAGAACAGTCTGGAGAACTCTCAGATGCCCAGAAATGGACCTACCCTATGATCCTGCAATTCCTCTTCTGGGGATATATCCTAAGGAACTCAACACACCCATCCAAAAAGGTCTGTGTACACATAAGTTCTTAGCCACACAATTTGTAATAGCCAAAACCTGGAAGCAACCCAGGTGTCCAATGACAGATAAGTGGCTGAGCAAGTTGTGGTGTGTATATATACACAATGAAATAATACTTAGCTATTAAAAATGGTGACTTCACCATTTTCAGCCAATCTTGGATGGAGCTTGAAAAATTCATGTTGAGTGAAATAAGTCAGGAACATGGACAGAATATTCACCAGAGAAGAGATCCAAAAGGCCAAGAAACACATGAAAAAATGCTACAAGTCTTTGATGGTCAGAGAAATGCAAATAAAGACAACGAGATACCACCTCACTAAATATGGATGAATATAAGATGATTTCACTCTCAGGCAGAAGTTGAAAAACAAGATCAGAAAAGAAAACACAAGTAGAACCTGAACTGGAATTGGCATATAGCACCAAAGTAAAAGACTCTGAGGAAGGGTCAGGGAGGCATACAGATTCAAAAAGGATGACAGAGAAACTGGGAGGGGTTGTATTGTTATATGGAAAACTGGGAAATGTTATTCATGTACAAACTATTGTATTTACTGTCAAATGTAAAGCATTAATTCCCCAATAAAGAAATTTAAAAAAATTAGTACCAACAAATCCATCTGACAAAGAACATAGTGATAATCATCTGTCATGATGAATCTGGCCTCTTTGCCTCTATTTGGGTAAAAAGTATAGAATTCAGCCTTTGTGCTATGCTTTCAAAATACCTTTAGAGGCTGGAAAAATAATATAGCAGTTTATGTAATAGATTTACTTACTTTTTTTTCCAGAGCACTGCTCAGCTCTAGCTTATGGAGGTGCTGGAGATTTAACATGGGACCTCAGAGCTGGGACTCCCAGGCATGAGTGTCTTTATGCATAATCGTTATGCTATTTCCCCAAACCCAGAACAGATTTTTCATGCTAGCAGCACCACAACTCCCAGGTTCAATACTCAACACCACCATAAGGTAGAGTTAAGTACTCTATACTCTATAGAAGGGTTGGAGAGAGAGTATAATTGTTCTGCAAAAGACTTTCATGCCTGAGACTGTGAGATCCTTGGTTCAGTCACTAGCACCACAGTTAACTAAAGCTGAGCAGTGATCTGGTCTGTATCTCTCTCATTAGAATAGAATAAAATAAAATTTTAATGTACTCTATACAAAGAAAAGAAGATAAGACAGAGGGAAAATAAAGGAGATAAGAGAAAAGGAAGGAAAAGAAAAGAGGCCACCTTTGTCACTCATTCTCTCTGTAAGCCTCAGGATGAATCCAAATTCTAGAGGGACATTGGTCTGGATTACACTGATAAAAAAAGCTGAGGCTCAGGGAGTGGTTGTGTTGATTAGGACATGCTCTGTCCTTGGATCCCAAAGGAAATGGAAAACAAATCATGAGGAGATGTCTTGCTTTGGGCTTAATTATACACACACACACACACACACACACACACACACACACACACACACACACAGAGTAAGTAGCCAGTGAACCAGTGGCAGCTTTAAGATCAGTGCAGTCATAGCAGTCAGACACCTGGGAAAACCTCTCTAGCTCCTTTCTCATCCTCCTATATCCTACCTATCACTAGGTTTCATTGTTGTCACCTCCAACTTGCCTCTCACCATCACTGTCCCTCTCCAACCACACTAGCACTGTCCTGCTCAGATGCTTAGTTCCCCACCTGGGTTCAATTCAGTGCTCCAGCTGGATTCCTGCCCAGCCCATTCATTGCAATGTTTTCCAGAGAGCTCTTTCTAAAACATAGGTCTAACTAGACCACTCCTTCAATCCTTTAGGGACTGCTTATCTACAAAGAACATTTTAAAACAGTAAGACCAATACTCCTTACACTTATATTATTTATTTATTTACTTATTTATTTATTTTTGCCACCAGGATTATCAATAGAGTTTGGTGCCTGGATGACAAATCCACTGCTCCTGGAAGCCATTTTTCCTTTTTTTTTTTTTTTTTTTTTAACTAGGTAGGACAGAGGAAAACTGAAAAGAGGTGGGGGAGAGAGAAAGACAGACAACTGGAAACCTGATTCACTGCTCATGAAGCTTCCTCTTTGCAGGTGGGGACTGGGATTTTAAACATAGGTCCTTGCACATGGTAATGTGTGCAGTCAACTGGGTGCAGCACTGCCTAGCCCCACACTCATGCTACTTTTGGTCACTAGCCTCCAGAGCAGGCAAGACACCAGAGAGAACTTCAACTGCTTCAAGAACTTGAACAGAAACACCACAGTAGCCCAAGACACCACGATATTTCCCAGGTCTCAGAGGTTTTTGATGCAAAGTAGAGATGAGTACCAATAGGTCAGTTCTGTGGACTATGTGTCAGTTCATGGTAAATTCAAACTAACAAGCAAACTCTGCTGGTCAGACATAGCCCCATAAACAACTTGGCTTCATCTTTCATTCTTTCATGTTTACCACTGAAACTTCATAGTAAGAACTATGTAAGTAAGAACTGAATGATCTATATCCTGAGAAGCCAGACAAAAGAGAAAGGGAGGAGTGTAAACATTCTTACACTCCCTATGCTCTTGCCCATGATCCTCAGAGACCCAGAGAAAATTACCAGTGTTTGGAGGTCAAAAGTTCTCCAGAGAAATTAGTGCACAAGATAGTTAAGAAAGGAAAACTTCAAGAGTTAGTGCCAAATAATATGAATATTTCTACCTTTTCTCACAACTCCCATTCCACCAATATTAACAAATATAACAATAACTATAATTCTAATTATTAGAATAGTGTGTTGTTCTTATTGCAATTGACTACATGCCAGGCACTGTGGCATATGTTTTTCATTCATTATATTATTTTGTTATATGCACATCATTATTTCATTATATTTTATTATTATTTTATTATATGCAGATCAGACACAAGAGCCCACAATTAAAAATATAGTATATGAGCCTCCAATCAGAGTGAGCAGATGCACAGGGAAAAGAAGTAGCTGCACCAGAACATCTACCAACCAGCCTGGTAGTAGCTATTCTGTATACACAACTGGCCCATGAGTTACACCTATAGTTAAGCCACAGACTTTCTGACACCCATCCCCAAGCATGTGCCTCTCTTACATCTGTGACAAGACTGCAATGGGACTTACCTGTCAGAATTTAGGTCCTACCTCTTGCCCTCAGTTACTTACTCCTTTCTCATTTCCCACTTCCTCCAGGAAAGAAGCTGAAATGCAAGGGGCAAAAGGAATAGATTATGGAGTAAAAGCAAGGGGAGTAGCTCAGGGACTTGACCAGGCCAGTCAGCTGCCCAGCATAGAGATGCCTTTTTGCCTCACACAGCAATGTTGCCCTATTCTACATTCACTCACATTCCATGTCCTCCTTTCCTGCAGAGTTTCTTTGTAAGAGAGAAAACACAAGGCACTGGGAAATAGCTCAGCCAATAGAGCACATATTGTACCATGTGTGAGGATCTGATTTCAAGCCCCTGGCCACCATGTAAGAGCACCTGCACAGAGGAAGCTTCACCTGAGATGGAGCTTCTCTCTGTCTGTCTAGCTCTCCCTCTCTGTCCTTGACCCACAATCAAAATAAAGGGAGGAGGGGAGAAAGAGAGAGAGAGAGAGAGAGAGAGAGAGAGAGAGAGAGAAGAAGAAGAAGAAGAAGAAGAAGAAGAAGAAGAAGAAGAAGAAGAAGAAGAAGAAGAAGAAGAAGAAGAAAGAAAGAAAGAAAGAAAGAAAGAAAGAAAGAAAGAAAGAAAGGAAGGAAGGAAGGAAGGAAGGAAGGAAGGAAGAAAGAAAGAAAGAAAGAAAGAAAGAAAGAAAGAAAGAAAGAAAGAAAGAAAGAAAGAAAGAAAGAAAGAGGGAGGAAGGAAGAAAGGAAGGAAGGGAGGGAGGGAGGGAGAGAAGGAAGGAATGAAGGAAGAAAAGAGGTCAGGCAGTAGCACACTGGTTAAGTGCACATATCACCATGAGCAAGGATCCAGGTTTGAGAACCTGCTCCCCACCTATAGAAAATCTGCTTCACTAGTGGTGAAGCAGGTCTGCAGGTGTCTTTCTCTCTCCCTCTCTGTCTCCCTTCCCTCTCAATTCTCAGTTGCTTTTTTCCTGTTTTAAGTAAAAGTAAAATAGAATGGAGAAGAAGAAAAAAAGGGGGGAATGGCCACCAGGAGCCATGGTAGTACTGGCACTAAGCCTTAATGATAACTTTTGTGTTGGAAGAAAGAAAGAAAGAAAGAGAGAGAGAGAGAAAGAAAGAAAGAAAGAAAGAAAGAAAGAAAGAAAGAAAGAAAGAAAGAAAGAAAAGAAAAGGCACTTTGGAAGTAGTGGAATGGTGCAGGAGCAGAGTCCCCGTGGTAATGCTGCCAGCAAAAATTTATAGATGAATAAAATAAAAATAAATTTAAAGTATGAAAAAAATTTAAAGGGAGAAGCATGAAGGGAATACCAGAGTCCAGTCAGGTGGACAGAGAACTTCCTCCTCCTGCCAAGTTGAGCACCCCAGGAATTCTCAGTGCTGTCTGGGAAGAAGTAAGGATTGCTCTATGGCACAGTGTAGCTAGCTAGGGAATAGCCTTTTCTGAGGTTCATAGGTCTGCTGTGTTGAAGAATGGCAGAGTGAGCCATGAAGGCCAACTAGATCCAGACCATACTGGGAAACTGAAGACAAAGCAGGTGTGAAGAAGGGTGTAGTGCCGCTCCCCAAGTAAAGGTATAAGAATGGAGGAAGACATAGAGCAGAGACCCAGGTTGGGCAGAATATAGGCACAGAACACACAGGCAGCCTCAGTGAGCACGGGTGGGCAGAGCAGGAGTGTCCACAAATGGCCCTCAAGACAGGAAAGAATATCATCAACTGGAGAATAATGTGAACTGAGGACTGAGTCCCTAGATCAGAAAGGAGCTGGAAGCCCACCCCTCAGGACCCTAGTGGCTTACTGGGGCAACAGCCTATTTGCCCACCCTTGCAGTGCACACCTTGTCATGATGCCCCTAATCTGCCCAGCACCACAGGCAGATGTTACTTTCAGAATAAGGTTCTGTCCATCTATGGCACCCAGCACTGACCTTCACTCCCAATCAAGAAGGCCAATATCAGTTCATTTCATGGACTAGGTCTTGTGTGGGTCTGTAAAGTGGTAAGAGCTGGGTTGACAATGGAACTGGAAAATGTCTCTGGCGCTTGCTCTTATATGTTCTAAGTAGCAAGTCACTCCCTGACACCGCAATGACATGCAAAGATTTGCTCTAGGAAACTTCAGATATTCACCAAACCATAAGGGCCAGAGGAAAATTTGCAGAATCTAGCCCTTAACACATGCTGAGCACACATCTCTCCAGCCTCCTTGGCAAAAGATATTCCAACTCCCATCACATATACCTAGGCATGGGAGAAATCTTACCTTTTTAAAAATTTATTATTGGATAGAGATAAAGAGAAGTTGAGAGTGGAGGGGGAGATAGAGAGGTGAAGAGACAGAGGGACACCTACAGCACTGACTCACCATTCATGGAGCTTTCCCTCTGCAGGTGGGGACTAGAGGTTTGAACCTGTGTCCTTGTGCACTGTAATGTGTACACTTAACCAGGTGCACCAGTGCCTGGCTCCTGAGAAGCCTTACCTCTTAAGGCAGTTCAGTTAGCTTTGACTCTATCCTTTATAAAAGCCTTTTGTGCACTGAACCCAAAGCAATTACTAGTCCCCTATGACATAGCTATGTGTTCTTTACATCTTTACAGCCTCCTCTGTCCATCCTCTGCCCTGCCACCTTTCCACCTCCAACCACATGCTCCCCTCTCTCCAGAACTCTGATTTTGCATTGCTATCTCAGCCCTTACCTGCCCTGCCTTTCCTTAGAGAACTGTGTAGGCCTGTCTGTGTCTCATCTCCTCTTGATAAGCCTCCCTGCCCCAGCTTCTCCCATTCCCCAGGTGAATCTTGGCCCCATCCCACAATCTCATGCCAGGCAACAGCCCCAGCAGACTCTCCCCTCTGGCATCCCAGGGAGGGACCAACCCTTCTGTTCAGCTCCAAATGCTCCACAGAGAAGCCTCTGGGAAAGAACTTGTGACAGAAGATCTGGGGATCTGTCATCAGGTAGACTTGGTCACTGTAGCCTGAGTATAGGCCACTCAGTTTTCCTCTGTCACTGAATCTGTTTCCTCTACCATGAGAATGCTTAGTTCTGGATTTTTCTGGGGGTTTGGGGTATGGTGATTACTCAGTGTCAGATACAGACCATTAACTGTCCTATTTGACAGTCATGGAGACTTGGAACAGTAAGCAACCTGTGCAGAGCTAGGAATGGGCAGTGTTAGTGTTGTCTGAGCACATAAACCTTGCTCCTATCCTTGCTAAACCCAGTGTGATGACCAGACACAGGTCAGATCTAAGGTAAGGAACCCTGAGGCATCTTAAGTAGGAAGGACATATCCACTTGTTAGGTTAGGAGGACTGGTGAAACTTTCTACATAAAAGCAGGAAAATTACAGCAGTTGTACAGGGACTGCTGTTGTACCCATTTTCCTGGTGCAGAGAAGGAAAGGGGGAGAGGAAACAGTACTTCCTGAACATCTTTTTATGTACCTATCACTATTTAGGTATCATTAACTTAATTTTCCAGCGTCTTTGTTTAAAGAAAAAGAAGAAAAAAAAACTCAGTCAGTGCACTTAGAGAGGATACTGAAGGTCAGAGAGGTGAAGTGAGATGACTTAGCTGAGGTTAAGCGGCTGTTGAAGATAATTATGTTTCCAGCTCTGCTCTCCTGATTGGGAAGTGTCCATCACCACACTCTGCTTCCAGCTGGAAGCAGCCAAAAGTCAGGACCATCCAAGTCTCTATTCTGGGGACAGGGCCTGTCTTCAGCTTTTCTGACTCACTCAGTTTGACCCTACATTTCTAGGAGGCCTGGTTTGTTCCTAAGGACTCTGAGCTACAAGATAATCCCTCTCAGTCCAGAGTCCACTCACTGTGGGTCCTTTATGCCTAAAATATTCTTTTTTGTGTGTCTTTATTGGAGGGATGAATAGTTTATAGTCAAAATTAAAATACAGTAGTTGGTACATGTGTAACATTTCTCTGTTTTTCATATAACACTCTAACACTCCCCATCTAGGTTCTCCTCCACATCATGTTCCAGGACCTGAACACTCCCACACCCTGCCCCAGAGTCCTTTACTTGGTTCAATACACCAGTCTAGTCGAAGTTCTGCTTTGTGTTTTTCCTTCTGGTATTATTTTTCAACTTCTGTCTATGTAAGGAATCATCCCATATTCATCCTTCTCTTTCTAGCTTATCTAAACATGATACCTTCAAGCTCCATCCAAGATGGAGTGAAATTCACCATTTTAACAGCTGAGTAGTATTCTACTGTGTATACAGATCATAATTTTCTCGGTCACTTATCTGTTGTTGGACACCTAGGTTGCTTCCAGGTTTGGGGCTACTACAAATTGTGCTGCTGTGAACATGGGTATACACAGATCTTTATAGATGGGTATGTTTGGTTCCTTAGGATATATCCTCAGGAGAGGAATTGCAGGGTCATAGAGTAGATGCATTTCTAGTCTCCTGAGAGTTCTTCATACTGCTCTCCACAGGGGTTAGACTAATTGACTTTCCCACGCAGCAGTGCAGGAGGGTTTGTTTGTTCCCACAACCTCTCCAGCATTTGTTGTTGCTATCCTTTCTGGTGTATGACATTCTCATAGAGATGAAGTGTTGTCTCATTGTCTTTATTTGCATTTCTCTGACAATCAATGACTAGGAGCATTTTTTTCATGTTTGTTGGCCTTTTGGATTTCTTCTCTGGTGAATATTCTGTTCAAACCTTCTCCTCAGTTTTGGATGGGGTCATTTTTTTGTTTTTGATTATTTGGTTTTTTGTTTGTTTGCTTGTTTTTGTTGCTGAGTTTGGTGAGTGTTTTATATATTTCGCTTATTGGTCTCTTGTCTGATGTATGGCATGTAAATATCCATCTTGTTTGGGTGGTAGTTTCTTTTGCTATGCAGAAGATTTTTAACTTAATATAGTCCCATTAGTTTATTTTTGTTTTTGTCTTCCTTAGTATTGACTTGTATCACTTAATATGCCTATAAAATTTAAGTGGAAGAGTGCTGCCATCCTCTAAGTATTTAATAGTTTCTGATATAACATCCAAGTCCTTGATCCATTTGTAATTTACTTTTGTGTCTTATTGAATCAGTTTCATTCATCTCCATTTTTAAACCAACTTTTCCCAACACCATTTGTTGAAGAGACTCTCCCCATTGAATAGTCTGGACACCATTGTCAAAGACTAGATAACCACAAGTATGCACAATATCCTTTGATTGTCTGTGTCCTGACTTGCAAAAGTAGTTCATTTGCCCAAGCAAAATTAATAAAGCAGAAAGAAGAAAATAAAATAACGTTCAGTACCTTCCATACATCAAAGCAGGTTTTAATTCTGGCTACCAGGTGTTTTTCTGTTGTTTTTTCCTATGCCTACATTATAGTGGCTTTTTTTCATTTTGATTTTATACTTTATATATAATGGTTTTTGTAACAATACCCTTCCATCTGTGACAGTAATGCTAATTCAGTAGCAAAAGTATCCTGCCTGCAACTTGTAATAATTTAACATCTATATTGGAAGTAATTATTTACTCCTATAAAATTTTATATTCTTTTATTATATATATTGGAAAAGTCATAACATATTTTTTCTTTTTATAGTATTTTATTTATTTTTTCCTTTATTGGGATATTAATTTTGACATTTGACAGTGAATAAAATAGTTTGTACATGCATAACATTTCCCAGTTTTCCACATAAAAATATAACCCCCACTAGGTCTTCTGTCATCCATTTCCAGGACCTGTATTCACCCCTCCCTCCCACCCCAGAGTCTTTTACTTTGGTGCAATACACCAACTCCAGTTCAGATTCTACTTGTTTTTTCTCTTCTGATCTTGTTTTTCAACTTCTGCCTGAGAGTGAGATCATCCCATATTCATCTTTCTGTTCTTGACTTATTTCACTCAACATGATTTCTCCAAGGTCCATCCAAGATAAGTTGAAAACAGTGAAGTCACCATTTTTTACAGCTGAGTAGTATTCCATTATGTATATATACCACAACTTTCTCAGCCACTCATCTGTTGTTGGACACCTGGGTTGCTTCCAGGTTTTGGCTATTACAAATTGTGCTGCCAAAAACATGTGTACACAGATCTCTTTGTATGGATGTGCTGGGTTCCTTAGGATATATCCCCAGGAGAGGAATTGCAGGTCCATTTCTAGCCTTCTGAGAGTTCTCTAGACTGCTCTCCATAGAGAGTGGAGCAGTTGACATTCCCACTAGCAGTGTAGGAGGGTTCCTTTGACCCCACAACCTCTCCAGTATTTGTTGCTGCTATCTTTTCTGATGTATGACATTCTCACAGGAGTGAAGTGGTATCTCATTGTTTTCCTTATTTGCATTTCTCTGACCATCAAAGACTTGGAGCATTTTTTTTCATGTATTTCTTGGCCTTTTGGACCTCTTATGTGATGAATATTCTGTCCATGTCTTCTCCCCATTGTTGAATGGGGTCATTTGTTTTCTTGTTGTTGAGTCTGGCAAGCTCTTTATATAATTTGGTTATTAGCTTCTTGTCTGATGTATGGCATGTAAAGATCTTCTCCCATTCTGTGAGGAGTCTCTGTTTGGGTAGTAAGGTTTCTTTTGCTGTGCAGAAGCTTTTTAATTTGATGTAGTCCCATAGGTTTATACTTGCCTTAGTCTTCTTTGAAATTGGATTCATTTCATTTAAGATGTCTTTAAAATTTATGTGGAAAAGAGTTCTGCCAATATTTTCTTCTAAGTATCTGACAGTTTCCGGACTAACATCCAAGTCCTTGATCCACTTGGAATTTATTTTTGTGTTTGGTGAAATATAGTGGTTCAGTTTCATTCTTCTGCATGTTTCAATCCATTTTTTCCAACACCATTTGTTGAAGAGACTCTGTTTTACCATTTAATAGTCTGGGCACCTTTGTCAAAGATTAGAGGTCCATAGGTATGGGGGCTTATTTCTAGGCTCAGAATTCTGTTCCACTGGTCAGTGTGTCTATTAATGTTCCAGTACCAAGCAGTTTTGATGACAATGGCCCCATAATACAAATTGAGATCTGGGAGTGTGATGCCTCCAATTCTGTTCTTTCTGTTCAAGAGTGTTTTGACAATTCTAGGTCTCTTCTGGTTCCAGATAAACCTTTGTAGCATTGGTTCTATTCTCCTAAGAAATATGGTTGGGATCTTGATGGGGATAGCATTAAATTTGTAGATGTCTCTGGGTAATACATTCATTTTAATGATAATTCTTCCAGTGCATGAACATGAAATATCTTTCCACTGCTTTGTGTCTTTTCTATTTCCTTGAATGGGGACTAATAACTTTATATAGACTATATATAGACTCCACTATCTTGAGGAATTTTCCATGTATTCCCATTTTCTGTAGTGCCTTGGTCATAAAGGGATGTTGTATTTTGTCAAAGGTTTCTTTGCATCTATTGATATGACCATCTGGTTTTTGCTGTTGCTTTTATTGGTGTGGTGGATCACGTTGATTGATTTATGTAAATTAAACCAACCTTGCTTCCCTGGGATAAACCCCTCTTGGTCATGATGAACAATCTTTTATATATATAGGAAACATTGATGAAATCATAGGATAAGAGGGGTACAAATCCACACAATTCCCACCACCAAAACTCTGTATCCCATCCCCTCTCCTGATAGCTTTCCTATTCCTTAACCCTTTGGGAGTATGGACCCAAGGTCATTGTGGGATGCAGAAGGTGGAAGATCTGGCTTCTGTAATTGCTTCCCTGCTGAACATGGGTGTTGACAGGTTGATCCATACTCCCAGTCTGTCTCTCTCTTTCCCTAGTGGGTAAAGGATCTGGGGAAGCTGAGCTCCAGGACACATTGGTGGGGTTCTCTATCCAGGGAAGTCTGGTAGGCATCATGCTAGCATCTGTAACCTGGTGGTTGAAAAGAGAGTTAACATACAAAGCCAAGGGGGAGGAGCCAAGATGAGGACCTGTAGGCAGCTGCTAGCGTGAGCTCCAACAAGCAGTGGCTTGTGACCTAAGATTCACTGGATAGGGTAGGATACTGGGAAGTCAGTAGAAGGGTTAATAAGAGGTCCTACATGTGACACCAAGGAAAGGTCCTATAGCTCACTCTTGGGTTAGAAAACAGAGGAAAAAGAAAGGAAATCTTTGATTATTTCTGAAGCTCACCCCACCCTCCCCACCCCAGAATCAGACCATAGGGGCTGGATAGCTTCTCTTAGCAGGCTTCCTGCTGAGCTGTTTTCTTCACCAAGGTTCCTGGCTCACCAAGGGTGTCATTCCAATCCTTTTCCTTTTTGATTTCCTTATCTCTTTTTTTTTTCTCTAAGTGGCTGGAGCTCTATTTGAGTGACAAAATATCTGGCCAATCGGAGCCTTACCCCTGCCTTGGAAAGACTACCTGAAGACTTTTTAGGGTTTTTTTTGTTTGTTTGTTTCTTTGTTTGCTGTTGATTTTTTTTTTTGAAAATTTTTGCAATTGGTTGTCGTTCCTAAAGCTACCTGAGCCAATCCAGAGCCATACAAGCTGCAGGCTGACTGCTAGAGTTTTTTACTCTATTCTGTTTTATTATTGCTATTCTATATGCACGTGTCCCTTTTCTCCCTCCTTCTTCAGGTTGAACAAAATTAATTGTTATTGTTTTTTCCATTGCTAGGTGACTGAGTATCCTATCCATTGTGACAGAAACTTGTTTCACTCCACCTCTTCCCTCCACTATCCTCTCCTTTTTCCCTCCTTCCCTCCTCCTAGATATTTTTTTAAAAAGCCCTCTTTCCTTTCACTGCTCTTTTTTTTTTCTTGTTTTTGTCTCTTTTTTTTATTTATTTTTTATTGGGGAATTAATGCTTTACATTCAACAGTACATTCAATACAATAGTTTTTACATGCACAACACTCCCCAGTTTCCCATTTAACAATACAACCCCCACTATGTCATTTATCATCCTTCATGGACCTGTATTCTCCCCATCCACACACCCCAGAGTCTTTCATGTTGGTACAATATGCCAATTCCATTTCAGGTTCTACTTGTGTTTTCGATTCTGATATTGTTTTTCAACTTCTGCCTGAGAGTGAGATCATCCCATATTCATCCTTCTGTTTCTGACTTAGTTCACTCAACATGATTTTTTCAAGGTCCATCCAAGATCGGCTGAAAACAGTGAAGTCATCATTTTTTTATAGCTGAGTAGTATTCCATTGTGTATATATACCACAACTTGCTCAGCCACTCATCTGTTGTTGGACACCTGGGTTGCTTCCAGGATTTGGCTATTACAAATTGTGCTGCCAAGAACATATGTGTACACAGATCTTTTTGGATGAATGTGTTGAGTTCCTTAGGATATAAACCCAGGAGAGGAATTCCAGGATCATAGGGTAGATCCATTTCTAGCATTCTGAGAGTTCTCCAGACTGTTCTCCACAGAAGTTGGACCAATTTACATTCCCACCAGCAGTGCAGGAGGGTTCCTTTGACCCCACACCCTCTCCAGCATTTACTGCTGTTACCTTTTCTGATGTATGACATTCTCACAGGAGTGAAGTGATATCTCATTGTTGTCTTGATTTGCATTTCTCTGACAATCAGAGACTTGGAGCATTTTTTCATGTGTTTCTCGACCTTTTGGATCTCTTCTGTGGTGAATATTCTGTCCAAGTACTCCCCCCACTTTTGGATGGGGCTATTTGTTGTCTTGTTGTTGTGTCTGGCAAGCTCTTTATATATGTTGGTTATTAAACTCTTATCTGATGTATGGCATGTAAAGATCTTCTCCCATTCTGTGAGAGGTCTCTTGGTTTGGGTAGTGGTTTCTTTTGCTGTGAAGAAGCTTTTTAATTTGATGTAGTCCCATAGGTTTATACTTGCCTTAGTCTTCTTTGTAATTGGATTCGTTTCATTGAAAATGTCTTTAAAATTTATGTGGAAAAAAGTTCTGCCAATATTTTCCTCTAAGTATTTGATAGTTTGTGGTCTAACATCCAAGTCCTTGATCCACTTGGAATTTACTTTTGTATTTGGTGAAATACAGTGATTCAGTTTCATTCTTCTGCATGTTTCAACCCATTGTTTCCAACACCATTTGTTGAAGAGACTCTGCTTTCCCCATTGAATAGTCTGGGCCCCTTTGTCAAAGATTAGATGTCCATACGTGTGGGGCCTCATTTCTGGGCTCTCAATTCTATTCCACTGGTCAGTGTGTCTGTTCATGTTCCACTACCAAGCAGTTTTGATGACAATGGCCCTATAATACAGTTTGAGATCTGGGAGTGTGATGCCTCCAATTCTGTTCTTTCTTCTCAAGATTGTTTTGGCAATTCTAGGTCTTTTCTGGTTCCAGATAAACATTTGCAGCATTTTTTCTATTTTCCAAAAAAAAGTGCTTGGGATCTTGATGGGGATAGCATTAAATTTGTAGATGGCTCTCGGTAACATATTCATTTTGATGATGTTAATTCTTCCAACCCATGAACATGGAATATCTTTTCAATTCTTTGTGTCCTTCTCAATTTCTTTGAGTAGTGACTCATAATTTTCAGTATACAAGTCTTTCACTTCTTTGGTTAGGTTTACTTCTAGATATTTTATTGTTTTTGTTGCTACAGTAAAAGGAATCGATTTATGGATTTCAATTTCTTCTAACTTAGTGTTTGCATAGAGGAATGCCACTGACTTTTGAATGTTAATATTATAGCCTGACACCTTACTGTATGCCTGATGATTTCCAAAAGCTTCTTACTGGATTCCTTAGGTTTTTCCATGTATACTATCATGTCATCTGCAAATAAGGAGAGTTTGACTTCTCTTCCAATCTGTATCCCTTGAATTCCTTGGTCCTGCCTGATTGCTATAGCAAGAACTTCTAACACTATATTGAATAGTAATGGTGATAGTGGGCAGCCCTGTCTAGTACCTGATCTGAGGGGAAATGCTTCCAGTTTTTCACCATTGAGTATGATGTTGGCTGTAGGTTTGCTATTTATAGACTCCACTATCTTCAGGAATTTTCCATCTATTCCCATTTTTTGTAGTGTTTTGATCATAAAGGGATGTTGTATTTTGTCAAAGGCTTTCTCTGCATCTATTGATATGACCATGTGGTTTTTGGTCTTGCTTTTGTTGATGTGGTGGATCACATTGATTGATTTATGTATATTAAACCAGCCTTGCATGCCTGGGATAAACCCCACTTGGTCATGATGAACAATCTTTTTGATATACTGCTGTATCCGGTTGGCTAGAATTTTGTTCAATATTTTCGCATCTATGTTCATCAGAGATATTGGTCTGTAGTTTTCTTTTTTGGTTTTGTCCCTGTCTTCTTTTGGTATCAGGGTGATGCTGGTTTCATAGAAGCTGGCAGGGGGTATTCCAGTGTCTTCAATCTTCTGGAAGACTTTTAAAAGTAGAGGTATTACTTTCTTTGAAGGTTTTGTAGAATTCATTTGTAAAACCATCTGGTCCAGGACTTTTATTTTTGGTGAGATTTTTGATAACTGTTTCAATTTCCTTAGCTGTGATGGGCCTGTTCATGTTATCCACTTCCTCTTTAATTAGTTTTGGAAGTTGGTAGGTATCTAGGAAATGGTCCATTTCTTCCAGGTTCTCTAGCTTGGTGGCATATAGTTGTTCATAGAAGCCTCATGTAATATGTTGAATTTCTGTGGTGTCTATTATGATATCTCCTCTTTCATTTACTATCCAATTTATTTGGGTCTTCTCCCTTTTTTGTTTTGTGAGTCTGGCTAAAGGTTTGTCTATTTTGTTTACTCTTTCGAAGAACCAACATTTACTTTCGTTGATCTTTTGTATGGTTTTCTTATTCTCAATGTTATTTATTTCTGCCCTAACTTAAGTCATTTCTGTCCTTCTGGTTGCTTTACGGTTCCTTTGTTGTTCTTCTTCTAGGTCTTTAAGATGTGCAATCAGGCTGTTTATTTGTGCTTTTTCTTGTTTCCTAATGTGTGCTTGTATAGCTATGAAATTCCCTCTTAGGACTGCTTTAGCTGTGTCCCAAATATTTTGATAGCTTGTGTCTTCATTTTCATTGAACTCTCGAAACATTTTGATTTCTTCCTTGATTTCCTCTTTGACCCAGAAGTTGTTAAGAAGTGTACTGTACTGTTGAGCTTCCACATTTTGGGACTGTTACTAATCTTTTGTTGATTGATAAGTGTTAGTTTAATTCCACTGTGGTCTGAGAAGATGCTTGGGATGATTTCAATGCTCTTGAATTGGCTGATGCTGTCTTTGTGGCCTAACATATGGTCTATCCTTGAGAATGACCCATGTGGATTTGAGTAAAATGTGTATTCCAGTTTCTTGGGATGAATGACTCTGAAAATGTCCAATAGTTCTAGTTTATCTATCTCTTCATATAGCTCCCTTATGTCTTTATTGATTTTCTGCCTGGATGATTTTCTGTCAAGTTGAGAGAGTGGGGTGTTGAAGTCCCCTACTATGATTGTGTTACTGTTAATATATTGCTGTAGCTCTTTCAGTAGAAGTTTGATGTATTTAGATGGCTTCTCATTGGGTGCATAGATGTTAATAATTGTTAAGTCCTCTTGATTGACTGATCCTCTGAGCATTAAGTAGTGTCCATTCCTATCTTTTTAAATCTTATCTATTTTAGAGTCTATCATGTCAGATATGAGAATAGCTGCTCCTGCCCTTTTTTGTGGGCCATTGGCTTGTATGATAGTTTTCCATCCTTTCACTTTAAGTCTGTGTTTGTCTTGTTACGTTAGGTGAGTTTCCTGTAGACAGCATATTGTTGGGTTGTGTTTTCTGATCCATCTTCCTACTCTGTGTCTTTTAATAGGTGAATTCAGGCCATTCACATTTATTGATATCAAAGATTGAAGATATTTTAATGCCATTCTTGTAGAGTTTTAGAGTGTTTTGATATATGTCCTATTTGTGGTGGTCTCACTGTTTATAGGAGACCTTTCAGAACTTCTTTCAGGGCAGGCTTGGTGATGGTTGTTTCCTTCAACTGTTGCTTGTCTGAGAAGGTTTTTATGCCTCATCTAGTCTGAATGACAGTCTAGCAGGATATAGTATTCTTGGCTGAAAGCCTTTCTCATTGAGCACTCGATAGATATCTTGCCATTCTCTTCTGGCCTGTAGTGTTTTTATGGAGAAGTCTGCTGCTAATCTTATGGGTTTTCCTTTGTAGGTGACTCTTTGTTTTTCTCTTGCAGCCTTCAGGATCCTTTCTTTATCCTTATTCCTTTCCATTCTAAGTATGACATGTCTTGCTGTCTTTAGGTCTGGGTTAATTCTGTTTGGGACCCTCTGGGCTTCTTGAATTTTTATTTCTTTGATGTTGTCTAGACTAGAGAAGTTTTAAGCTACTATGGCCTGGAAAATGCTTTCTTCCTCTCCTTCTCTTTCTTCCTCTGGTATGCCAATAATGCGTATATTGTTTCTTTTGAAGTCATCCCATAGGACTCTGTTGTTGTTTTCAGCATCTCTTAATCTCTTTTTGAGATCTCTTACTTCTTTTTAGTTGTCTCTAATTCATCCTCAATCTTGCTAATTCTGTCTTTAGCCTCATTGTTTCTATTCTCTCTGCCCTCTACTTTTTTCTGGAGTTGATCTATTTTGTTGCCTTGCTCTGATACTGTTTTAACTTGTTCAGCTAGTTGCATTCTTAGCTCAAGGATTTCAGCTTTCAGCTCTCTCATAACCATGAGATAATTAGTATTTTCTTCCATATTCTCATTTGTTGTTCCTGCATTTCTGACTACAATTTTTTCAAATTCTTTACTCACTCCTGTCATTATTTCCTTAGCTAATGTTTGGATGTTGAACTCGTTGTTTTGTGCTTCACCCTCTGGAGGACTTTTAGCTGGACTCTTGTCCTGGTTCTATTCTCCAATATTTTTTCTTGTTGTTTTAACCATTTTATATATTATGTTATGAGTTCCCTTTATCAGTACTTTTCAAATTATTGATCACTATTGCCTGGATTGACTTGTGTCTAAGTAAGTTAATTAAAGGGTTCACAGTGGTGGAAGTTAACGTTGTTTCAATTCCTGAGTTGCAGCTCAGTGGTTTAAAAGCCTCTTTTTTTTTATTCCCTGTAGGCTATGGGAGCCTGAGGGCTTTTAAACTATCAATAGGCTTCTTAGCTTAATCACTGACTCCTGACCAAGAGATAAAGCAGGGTGTGGCAGAGATAATCCAGTGTTTATGCAAAGAGACTTTCACAGCCCCTCAGCTATGCCACCGAGGTATAGGTCTTCTCCTGAGTTTCCCGATTAGATCTCTGTCCCCCAGCGTCCCTCCTTGTCGCTGCTCCAGATTCTGAGGGCAGTAGCAATGGAGACTCAGAGTTGCACTTGGTGAGTCTCTGGGGAGTCCTCACCTCCCTTAAGCTGTCCCCTTGTTGGTGGAGCAGACTGGAGGTGGTGTCTCAACTGATAAACTGCTGAACTGTTAGCAGTCACTTAATCTCTCCTTAGGCTTCTCTCTCCTCTCTGTCACCAGCCACATGTGTTTGTACTCACCGGTGATTTACTGGGTTCCTGTGGTCATTCTAGTCCTGTCTTGTTTTGGTCCTGGGTGGTCTCCTTTGGTATTCCTAGTTGATCCGGGAGAGGAGAGGAGAGAAAGCGATCTGCTGCTCATAGCTCCACCTCTGGAAGTCCTTAATATGCTTCTTACATCAAGCATGTGAGCACAGCTATCTGTTTTTGTCTTCTTTTATTCCTTCCTCCTTCTTTTGCTTTCTGAATTCACTAATAGTCATTTGTGAATTATTTTGGGAGAGAAATCAGACTCAGAGTGGACTCTGTGTGTGTGTCTCTCTTCTCTACTTCCCTTTCTCCTCTTACTAAACCTAGAATTTTCAATGGACAGTAGATTTGCATAATTGTCTATTCTTGCTTTCCTTTTTCTCCTTTCTCTTTCTCTTCTGGATTTGTTGTTATTTTTTCTTGGACTGGTGGTGTTGTTTGGCTAACTGGTATTGGTTAAACTGCATAAATCCTTGATTAAGTTACTATTGTTGTAATTTCTGAGGTTGGTGACTGCATTTGTCATAAAGGTATTTAGTATAGTGTGGCTTGTACTCAAAATACAACAACTGAAGAATGACAAAACAGAAAAATAAAAAACACATCAATAAAAAAAGGCTAAATCAAGAGCTAATAAAACTGTTATCACAATGAATCAACACAGGAGCCCAGAAGAAACTCCAAATCAGTCAGAAGTAACCATAGATAATAAAAGTATGCAAGCAATAGTAAACTTAGTAATCACAGAAATGAAGACAACTATGGAGGAAAAGGCTAGCAGAATTAGGGAAACAACAGATGAGACCCTCAAGGAAAGTACTAATTACCTCAAGGTAATTAAAGAACTGAAAGCTGAAATAGCTGAACTAAAAGGTCAATTAGCATAACAAGCTAATACTATAACTGAACTGAAGAAAGAAGCTGAGGGAAGGGAAAGTAGGCTAACAGAAACAGAAAACAGAATTAGCCAGACAGAGATGGGTGGGTGGCAAGAATACAGGTCCATGAAGGATGATAAATGACATAGTGGGGGTTGTATTGTTAAATGGGAAACTGGGGAATGTTATGCATGTACAAACTATTGTATTTATTGTTGAATGTAAAACATTAATTCCCCAATAAAGAAGTTTAAAAAAAAAAAAAAAGAATTAGCCAGACAGAGGATGGGCTAGAGAAAACTAAGAAAGAGGTAAAATAGATCAAAAAGAGATTGAGAGACACTGAAAACAACAACAGAGACATATAGGAAGATCTCAAAAGAAGTTATAATTGTTATATAATTGGCCTTATTATATAATTATATAATAAGTTATTTAATTGGCCTGCCAGAAGAAGAGAGGAATGGGAAGTAAACATTCTAGATGAAATAATGAAGAAAACTTCCCAGACCTAAACAACAGAAAGGACACTAAGATTTAAGAGGCCCAGAGAGTCCCAAACAGTATCAGCCCAGACCTTAAGACACCAAAACACATCATAGTTACAATGAAAAGAAGTAAGGATAAAGAAAGGATCCTAAAGGCTGCAAGAGAAAAACAAAAAGTCACATACAGGGGAAAACCCATAAAATTATCAGCAGACTTCTCCACTCAAACTCTAGAAGCCAGAAGAGAATGGAAAGATATCTATCAAGCCCTGAATGAAAAAGAGTTTCAGGAGTCAGGCAGTAGCTCAGCAGATTAAATGCACGTGGCACAAAGCACAAGGACCCGCATAAGAATCTTGGTTCAAGCTCCCATCTCCCTGCCTGTAGGGGAGTCGCTTCACAGGCAGTGAAGCAGATCTGCAGGTATCTATATCCCCTCATCTTCCCCTCCTATCTACACTTTTCCCTGTTCTATCCAAAAAGAAAAGCATCAAAAACAACAATAATAACTACAATAATAAAGAAAACAAGGGCAACAAAAGGAAATAAATAAATAAATAAATAAATAAAACAAAAAGAAAAAGGGTTTCAACCAAGGATAATATACCCTACTAGACTTTCATTCAAACTAGATGGAGGGATCAAAACCCTCTCAGACTGACAACAGTTAAAGGAGGCAACCATAAACAAGCCTGCCCTGAAAGAGGTTCAAAAAGACCTTTTATAAAGAACATCATCATAGTACTTGCCATATATCAGAGAAAATTAAAAAAATGTTGAATAATGGCACTACAATGCATTAAAATCATAATAACAAATGTGTCAGTGGCTTAAATTTGCCCTTTAAAATGCACAGAGTGGGAGGATAGATCAGAAAAGACAACCCAACCATATGCTGCTTGCAAGAATCCCATCTGACCCAACAAGACAAACACAGACTTAAAGTTAAAGGATGAAAAACTATCATACAGGCTAATGGACCACAAAAAAAAGGTAGGAACAGCCGTTCTCATCTCTGACACAATAGACTTTAAATTAAATAAAGTAATAAAAGATAGGCAAGGCTATTACATAATTATTAGAGAATCAATCAACCAATAAGATTTAGCAATTATTAACATCTATGCACCCAATGAGGAACATACATCAAACACCTACTAAAAGAACTACAAAAATACATCAATAGTAATACAATAATAATGGGAAACTTTTAACGCCCTACTCTCACATTTAAACACATCAACATAGCAAACAATCAACAATGAAACAAGAGAATTAAATGAAGCAATGGACAGACTAGACCTCCTGGACATTTTCAGAGTTCTTCACCCCAAATAACTGGAATACACATTCTTTTCAAATCCACACAGCACATACTCAAGGATACACCACATTTTAAGCCACAAAGACAGCATCAAAAATTCAAGACCATTGAAATCATCCCAAGTATCTTCTCAGACCACAGTGCAGTATAGCTAATTTTAACAATAAACATAAAATTACTAAAAGTCACAGAATTTGGAAAATCAACAACATACTGCTTAAGAACCGCTGGGTCAGAGAGGCACTCAAGCAAGAAATTCAGATGTTCGTGGAAACAAATGAAATGAAGACACAAGCTATAAAAATATTTGGGACACAATTAAAGCAGTATTGAGAGGAAAACTCATAGCCATACAATCACATATTAAAGAACAATAAAAATCTCAAATAAACAACCTTATTGCACACCTTAAGAATTTAGAGGAAGAGGAACAAAGGAACCCTAAAGCAACCAGAAGGATAGAAATCAATAAATTAGAGCAGAAATAAACAACATCAAAAATAAGAGAACCATACAAAGGACCAATGAAACCAAGTGTTGGTTCTTTGAAAAAATAAACAAGATTGACAAACCCCTAGCCAGACTCACCAAAAAAAAAAAAAAAAAAGGAGAAGCCTCAAATAAATAGAATTGTAAACAACAGAGGAGATATCACAACTGACACCACAGAAATCCAGAAAATCATGTGAAACTTTTATGAAGAACTATATACCACCAAGCTAGAGAATCTGGAAGAAATGCAAGAATTCCTAGAAACATATGCCCTTCCAAAATTGAACCAAGAAGAAATGCAAAACCTAAATGGACCAATCACAGACAAAGAGATCGAAACAGTTATTAGGAATCTTCCCAACGACAAAAGTCCTGGACCAGATGGCTTCACAAATGAATTCTACAAAACCTTCAGGAAACAGTTAATGCCTGTACTTCTAAAGCTTTTCCACAAGATCAAAGAAACAAGAACACTTCTTTCCACCTTCTATGAAGCCAACATAACCTTGATACCAAAAGCAGATAGGGACACAACAAAAAAGGAAAATTACACACCAATACCTCTGATAAACATAGATGCCAAAATATTAAACAAGATCCTGGCCAACCAGATACAACAGTATATCAAAAAGATTGTTCATCATGACTAAGTGGGATTTATCCCAGGAATGCAAGGCTGGTTCAATATATGTAAGTCAATCAATGTCATTCACCACATCAATAAAATCAAAACCAAAAAACACATGCATGATTATCTCAATAGGTGTAGAGAAAGCCTTTGACAAAATCCAACACCCATTCATGCTCAAAACACTACAAAATATGGGAATAGATGGGAAATTCCACAGGAGAGTAGAGTCCATATATAGCAAATCTACATCCAATACCATACTCAATGGACAGAAGCTAAAAACATTCCCCCTCAGATCGGGGACTATCACCATTATCCTTCAACATCGTATTGAAAGTTCTTGCCATAGCAATCAGGCAAGAGAAAGAAATCAAAGGAATACAGACTTGAAAGGGAAGAAGTCAAGCTCCCACTATTTGCAGATGATATGATAGTATACATAGGAAAACCTAAAGAATCCAGCAGAAAACTTTTAAAGGTTATTAGGCAATATAGCAAGGTGTCAAGCTACAAAATCAATGTACAAAAATCAGTGGCATTTCTTTATGCAAACACTATATCTGAAATCACTCCCATTCACTGTTGCAGCAAAAACAATAAAATACCTAGGAATAAAGCTGACCAAAGAAGTGAAAGACTTATATACTGAAAACTAAGAATCACTATTCAAGAAAATAGAAACTGATACCAAGAAATGTAAAGACATCCCATGCTCATGAATTGGAAGAATAAATATCATCAAAATGAATATTCTCCCCAGAGACATATACAAATTTAATGTGATACTCATCAAAGTTCCACCAAGCTTCTTTAAGAGAATAGAACAAAAATGACAATCTTTTATCTGGAACCAGAAAAACACCTAGAATTGCTATAACAATCTTGAGGAAAAGAAACAGAAATGGAGGCATCACACTCCCAGATTTTAAACTATATTTTAACGCCATCATCATCAAAACAGCCTGGTACTGGAACAAAAATAGGTACACAAACCAGTGGAACAGAATTGAAAGTCCAGAACTAAAACCCCACACCTATGGAAATCTACTTTGTAATAAGGGGGCCCAAAGTATTAAATGGAGGAAGGAAGCTCTCTTCAATAAATGGTGCTGGGAAAACTGGGTTGAAACATGCAGAAGAATGAACCTGAACCACCTAATATCACCAGAAACAAATATCAACTCCACATGGATCAAGGACACGGATGTTAAATCATAAACTATCAAATATTTAGAGGAAAACATTGGTGGAACACTTTCCCACCTACACCTGAAGAACATCTTTGATGAAACAACCCCTATTACAAGGAAGACTAAAGCAGAAATAAACCAACGGGACTGCATCAAATTGAAAAGCTTCTGCACAGCCAAAGAAACTATCACACAAACAAGGAGACCCCTCACAGAATGGGATAATATCTTCACAATCCATGCATTAGACAAGGGACTAATAAACAAAATTTGCAAAGAGCTCATCAAACTTAGGAACAAAAAAGCAAATGACCCCATCCAAAAATGGGCAGAGGATATGAACAAAACATTCAATACAGAGGAGATCTAAAAGTCTAACAAACATATGAAAAATTGCTCCAGGTTGCTGATTTTCAGAGAAATGCAAATTAAGACAACACTGAAATATGACCTCACCCCTGTGAGAATGGCATGCATCAAAAAGGACAGCAGCAACAAATGCTGGAGAGGCTATGGGGACAGAGAAACCCTTCTGCATTGCTGGTGACAATGTAAATTGGTCCAGCCTCTGTGAAGAGCAGTCTGGAGAACTCTCACAAGGTTAGACATGGACCTTTCATATGACCCAGTAATTCCTCTCCTAGGGATATACCCCAAGGACTCCATAACACCCAACTAAAAAGATATGTGTACACCTATATTCATAGCAGCATAATTCATAATAGTTAATATCTGGAAGCAACCCAGGTGCCCAACAACAGATGAGTGGCTGAGAAAGCTGTGGTATATATACACAATGGAATACTATGCAGCTACTAAGAACAATGAACCCACCTTCTCTGACCCATCTAGGATGGAGCTAGAAGGAATTATGTTAAGTGAGCTAAGTCAGAAAGATAAAGATGAGTATGGGATAATCCCACTCATCAACAGATGTAGAGAAAGAATAACAGAAAGGGAATCTCAAAGCAGAATCTGACTAAATTTGTAGTAGGGCACCAAAGTAAAAACCCTGCGTTGAGGGTGAGGGTGGATGTTCAGCTTCATGGGGTGGGGTGCTGTGGGGGGTGGGGAGGGGAGAGGGAAGGGGATGGAGCACAGTCTTTTGGTAGTGGGAATGGTGTTTATGTACACTCCTATTAATTTTTAGTCATTTAAACCACTATTTAAATAATATGCGAGGGGGAAAACTGATTGAATGTCTCACACTTTTTAAACACGGATTGAGTCTTTTTAATACATAGGCAGAGTCCTTGATATGTTGACTCTTAAAAGCTTAGTCCAGGGAGAACAGAAGCAACCTGTAGTATAGCTATATACAAAAAATGTCAAAGGACATAAAATATGGTGATGGTGTGTATGATACAGCAAATCATAACAAAGGAATTTTTCAAAGTTAACCCAATTGCCAAACAATGTGATTATAGCAATAACTAGTTATTCTCTTCTTAAACCCTAAGACAGCAGGAACCTCCTACTTCCACTAAAGAGCCTATATTTCCCCTAGTCCTGGAACCACTGGGTGGGACTCACTTTCCTGCATGCTTCTCTCAATTCATACCAAATGATGTTTCATCCGCTGATCCCAACCTAATCAATACAATGAGTACCACCTCAGCATGCTTCACTTCAGACTGTGTCCAGAGACGTCAGGCATGGAATGTCAACCCTTCAGCCTCATAACTAGGGTGAGACTTTTCCTTTCATGATATTCTCTAATTCCATTCCAGGAGGTTCACTTCCTAACAAAGTCCCAAAATCTAGATATAGACCAGATCTCGTGAGATAGTGCATATGTTCATGTGTATCCATAAATTAGGGCAAAATATCTACCTGAAAGCAAAAAATGCACAATAGTCTGTAGTGAGTCAGTATCAAATTCATAATGAAATAGTATCTACTTAGGCTTAGATACCCTCCTCACCTACTTCCTATTACAGTTCTCTCACTCACTCTAAAGCTAACCTTATCAAAGCAAGGACTGCAAAAGCTGAATAAGGGCAAGAGACTGGCATACTTTAATGATGACTCTAGTCACTACAACTAGCTGGACAAGCTAAAACAGTATCAGAAGAGGGTAGCTTCCCCAGAGACACACTCTACTGGGGAAAGAGAGAGGCAGACTGGGAGTATGGACCGACCAGTCAACGCCCATGTTCAGCGGGGAAGCAATTACAGAAGCCAGACCTTCTACCTTCTGCAACCCTCAGTGGCCCTGGGTCCATGCTCCCAGAGGGATAGAGAATGGGAAAGCTACTGGGGAGGGGGTGGGATATGGAGATTGGGTGGTGGGAATTGTGTGGAGTTGTACCCCTCCTACCCTATGGTTTTGTTAATTAATCCTTTCTTAAATAAAAAAAAGAGGGTAACAAAATAGATGAACTACAGAAAACAGTAGAGGGGAGAGAGAATAGAATAAAAGGCTGAAGACAGACTTAGCATGATTGAAGATGAATTAGAGACAACTAAAAAAGAAGTAAGAGATCTCAAAAAAGATTAAGAGGTACTGAAAACAACAACAGAGACCTATGGTATTACTTCAAAAGAAATAATGTATTCATTATTGGCTTACGAGAGTAAGAAAAAGCTCAGATAAACAACCTGATTGCACACCTTAAAGACCTAGAAGAAGAACAAAGGAACCCTAAAGCAACCAGAAGGACAGAAATAAGTTAGGGTAGAAATAAATAACACTGAAAATAAGAAAACTATACAAAAGATCAACTAAAGTAAATGTTGGTTCTTCCAAAGAGTGAACAAAATCGACAAACTTTTAGCCAGACTCATAAAACAAAAAAGGGAGAAGACTCAAATAAATCGTATTGTAAATGAAAGAGGAGATATCACAACAGACACCACAGAAATTCAACATATCACATGAGGCTTCTATGAAAAACTCTCTGCCACCAAGCTAAAGAACCTGGAAGAAATGGATGATTTCTTAGACACCTACAAACTTCCAAAATTAAATAAAGAGGAACTAGATAATATGAACAGGCTCATCACAGCCAATGAAACTGAAACAGTTATCAAAAACCTTCCCAAGAATAAAAGTCCTGGACCAGATGGTTTTACAAATGAATTCTACAAAACCTTTAAGGAAGAGTAAATACTTCTACTTTTAAAAGTCTTCCAGAAGATTGAAGACACAGGAATATTCCCTTCCAGCTTCTATGAAGCCAACATCACTCTGATACCAAAATCAGACAGGGACACAACCAAAAAAGAAAACTACAGACCAATAACTCTGATGAACATAAATGCTAAAATATTGAACAAAATTCTAGCCAACCAGATACAGCAGTATAGACAAACCCCTTTGTGGGCCCCCACAGGACCTTGCCCTCAACTTGGATCAACAATGGTAGAGAATGTTCCATCCTCTAGGATGGAGGATGGACAACATACTCTATGCTACACCTGAGGAAGATGGGTCCTGATACTGGGGCAGCATTCTTAGCTCAGATATTTTAGCATTAAGTAATGTCCATCCCTACCTTGACCACATAGATGTCACAGTAGGATCTGGAATTTGAAAAACCTGTATTCAAATCCAGGCTATGCATGGTCCAGGAGGTGATGCAGTGGATGTAACTTTGCACTCTCAAGAACTATGTCTTCAGTTCAATGCCCAGCATCAAATGAACCTGAATGATGCTCTGGTTCTTTCCTCCACTTCCTCCTCCTCCTCCTCCTCCCCATCCTTGCTCCTCTGCCTCCACTTAGCCCCATCTCCTTCTCTACCTGACCTCCCCCTCCTCCTTCTCATCCCCTCCTCTTCCTCCACTCTTCTCTCACACAAATAAAGAAATATTTTTAAAAAGACAAATTCAGGCTGTACAATGGATCTTCCGTGTAGTGTGAGGAAACTACTTGATTCTCTTAAGCTCTGTGAGACTGCTGAGCTACCAAATGTATTACTGATCTCATTGTGAGGATGAAGTATATTTTGGGTAGTATCTGGTATAGCAACTGGCAGGAGTGGACATCAGTAGAAAGTTGTTATCACTATGATAATAAGCTTGGTGGCACTTACATCAAGTAAGTCTCCAGTGAACAGTGATTCTGATGACACTAATAAGTATTGGCCAGATTTATATGATTTATATCTAAGCCTTAGTTGTATATATTTTTAACCATTTTTAGTTGTATCTTTATTAGCTTGTAGCATTGGGTAAAATGCCTAAGGAGATAAAATACACAGAAAAGTGCCACAGAAGAGAAACAAGATACATTTGATTAGTACTGTCACTATTCACACAGGAATGTAGAAGCTTAACCACAGGACACCTTCCTCTTCTAAATCTCACTGGGAAGGAGTTTTCAGTCCCCAAGTGGAAACTTCCGAAAGATGCCCAGCACACTAACTCCAGGGGCTAAATTTAAAGTGTCTTGGGGGCATGAAACTTCCTGGCTGCGTGCTTCACCCAGCTGTATTTACCTGTGTGACCAAGGAGTCCTCCAAGCTTTTCAGGGACTGGAAATCTATTCTCTATCCTCATTCTGATAGGAAGAGGACTCCTGGGTCTGTTGGAAGCCCCTCCTTCTGGGGCTATTCTGCTTCTAACACACTTAAGAGAGGAGCAGGTCTCCTCCACAGGGCTGACCACCTTGCTAAGGAGAGAAGCAAAATCTTTTCCAGAACACTGTGTGAGACCACAGAGAGCAGACTGCTGCTGCCATAGGACTGAAGGAGCAACCCAGGTGGGAAGTCAGGGTGGTGGTCCTCTGTGGAGGGATGAAGGAGTTACCTACCCTCATCACCCCCACCTTAGTCTTCCTTGCCCCACATACGGGAGAAAGAGAGCAAGAATGGGATTCCCAGTATTACTTTCATAAACAGTTCATAACTTACACTCTCATGAGCACCCCTCCACTCCACACCCAGAATATCTTAAAGCTCTCTGGTGGGCCCCCAACAAGGCATCCTCTACTTTCCCACCAGAAGAGCAGAGGGTAAAAGGAGACAGGGAAGCATTGGCAAGTGGAGGAGAGTGGATATAAATATGGAGTTTACCTACAATGAAAATTTTAATGATCCTGCACAAGTGGATTTGAGAAGAATAGCTGAGTGCAATGATTAAGAATCTGGCAGATGGGTAGGAATGATAATACCATTGTTATGCAAAGGACTGTAATGCCTGAGTAGTCCCAGGTTCAATCCCCTGCACCTCCATTAACCAGAGCTGAGCAGTGCTCTAATGTCTCTCTCTCCCTCTCCCTCTCCCTCTCCTCCCTCTCCTCCTTCTCTCTCTCTCCCCCTCTCCTTCTTCTTCTCCCTCTCTTTCTCCCTCTCTCTGTGTGTGTGCATTGTTCTTGCTTTATCTCTAATTAAAATAAAATATCTTTTTTAAAAAGAACTTGGTAGGTTGTACAGTCAGATAGCCTTAGAAGAAAAATACAAATCTGATCTTGAAAGAGAGAAAGCAAATACTAGAACAGGGCTCCAAAAGTTTTCTGTTCATCCCTATTAGATAGACAATGTGGGAAAAGCTAAGAGACATGGTATCTCCCAACAGGATTGCTGGGGAAACAAGACACAGAATCCAGAGTGCTAGATAAGATACATGTATGCAGGAGGAAACCCCAAACAAGACCCTAAAATTTGTTGGATATGAAGAAATTAGAGGCACTCTCTGCAGGTGAAATAACAGCTGGAACAGAAGAAGCTGAGCCTCTGCATGACATACATGGCAGGCACTGAGAAATCCAGGGAGCCTGCAGGAACTGGGACAGATAGGAGGGGACTCTCCAGCTGCACACTAGGATCCCTTTGGTGTTTGCACTACTAGCATCATGGCTTAGATGTCCCCATGAGGTACTAGTCAGTCACATAAGCTTGGAAGTTGGCTAGAACCAGTGAGAAAGATCTTAAACTCTAGACTAAAGATGCATGAGAAAGACCATGATTTATTGAAACAGAATCTGCTGTTAGTGGATCAGGAGTGGGGCCAAGAAGAAACCACTGAAGACTTGCAGGTCTGGGGTGTGAGCTGATCGAAGGAGCACCTCACCTCTCATAGCTCTTATTATCTTACCTTGGGCCATGTTATTTGATTAATCCTTTCCTTTTAAAGTCTGAAAACTGTTTCTAAGACTTGTGAGAACTACTGTGGCTGTCTTTGGGAGGTGGGCAGTTGGCGATACAGACCTCAGGTGATGGGTATGGTGTGGTGTTTTCTTAAAGCCTTACAAACTCAGTTGATGGGTATGATGTGGTGTTATCTTAAAGTCTTACAAACATACTATTAATAGCAAATACTTTTTCAAAGAAAATCTTTCCTCCCAAGATCCAAAATTCACAGCTCCCTTAGTCCTCTGCTTTTCAATATTCTTGGTCTGGAACTTTTTTTTTTTTTATCCTATAATGGTAATCTCTGAAGCCCAGTAGAAGAAAAAACATGGCATCATCTTCTTTGAATCATCCAGTCTTAGTAAACTAAATCTTCTAGAGCTCTTTCATCATCCTGTGGCAATCAATCATGTTTCCACTCTGTGCTTTAGAACCTCAGATGTATGAAAATGCCATGATAAGAGTCTTTCTCTTCTTGCAATTCCTCCTTACTCTTAGACAATAGCTTTCTACTATCTAAATGGATACCATTTACTCAGTACTTTCCAGAGACTAGATAATTTTCATGCGGTCTCCACTATGGAGGAGGTGATGCTCTCTGTTAAGACCATGTTAAAGACTTGGAAATAGGTAAAGAGGCTACAAGATTCAAGTGTGCTGATACTTTATGTATGTATTCTCCAATGCCTTGGTTTTATATTATTAACTCCCAGCAGGAGTCTCCTGCCAATGCAATAGTGGTGCAGTTTAGTTTAAGACTCAGCTTTCCCCTTGATGTTCATTGCACTGACAAGACCACAGGTTCCCAGCCCTGTGTTCCTGTCATCAAAAAGTAGCAGAGCCAAAAGGTTTCTTTGGAGCAATCAATTTCAACTGTCTTACCTGAAAATGGAGGTTAGAGTTATACAAAACAAATCTGGCAAAGAATCAGGACTAACTCCCAGTTCTTTTGGTTTCTAGACTCATTCCATTTATAACTAACCCTTTTTGTCTATCTAACAATTTTTATTTTATAAGTGCTTTGACACACAGAACTTCACATGCTCCTTGCCATAACCCTGTTTCATCTCTAACAAATGGTAAGACTGTACCCAGTGACAGCAAGGAAACTTGCTGGGTGCCATATAATGGGGTTAGTGATAACCATGGAACAATCATGAAGACATAAATTTTCTTCTTTCTCCCCTCCCCCCCAGCTACCAACTGACTTTTTAAAAGAAATGTTTATTAGTTATTAAGACATGAATTTTCAAATGTGGCCTTGGAATATTAATTATAATGATTTGATTAAAAAAAATTTCACAAATATCTAAGCACAAGAAACAAAGCTCAAGACAGTCCCCCGGGTGAGCTAGAGGTATAAAATCAGAATCACTGTCTTAGTTGCTCAGAGCTGTGATGTTTCCCCTATCTGCTTACCAGTATGTTTGCTTTTTCACCATTTCATTGTATTCTGTAGTGTCAGGACCCCTGTTACTTTGGGTTACTACCATTCTAGCTCTGATGAAGTGTCCCCCAAAGCTACTGACAGAGACTCAGTGTCATCAAGTAAATTCTCAGCAGATACTAATTTTTCTCCACATTTGGTAGAATTCAGTAGTGTCAGGGATGAGTGGTAGCACACTTGGTTGAGCACACATGTTACAGTGCACAGAGACCCAGATTTGAACCCCTGGTCCCCACCAACAGAAGGAAAACTTGGTGAGTGGTGAAGCAGTGCTGCAGGTGTCTCTGTTTCTCTCCCTATCTCCCCTTTCTGCATGTCGCTATCTAATAAGTAAATTAAGATTTAAAAAAAGGAGACAAAAAAGGAATTCAGCAGTGGCCAAGAGTTGGTTAGGTTCCCTGACTCAAGCAAACCTAGCTAACATCTTGTCTTCTATGGGTGGGTATAGTTCCCAGAGAAAAGCCTATGGGCAGTAAGGTATCCTATATTCTTTTACAGGTCTAAGTCCAGATCTGCTGGATTATTTCCCAGTACCAGCATTACACTAGTGTCCTTTGTCTTTTCATACAGATCAATGAAGTTTTGACCAAATCTGTTCAAGTTGTGTGTATATGTGTGATCCAGCTTCTATCAACTCTATTCTTCCTTCCTCGAAGTCCAGTACAGAACTGGGAAATCCTTGCCTCTCTCTCATAGACAAATCATTATGCAGAGCCTTGGCAAGGAGAACCACAGCTCTGTGTCTGAGTTTATCCTCCTTGGCTTCTCCAGTGAATCACCAATCAGAACAGTCCTGTTTACCTTCTTCCTCCTCCTCTACCTCATCACACTACTGGGCAATGGGCTCATCATCACCCTCATCTACTTGGATTCACACCTCCACACACCAATGTATTTCTTTCTCAGCATCCTCTCCTTGGTGGACATGAGCTATATCACCACCACTGTGCCCCAGATGTTGGTTAATATGGTTTGTCCAAGAAGGACCATCTCATGGGGAGCTTGTGTAGCCCAGATGTTCATCTTCTTGGTCTTAGGCATTGCTGAGTGCGTCCTGTATGCCATTATGGCCTATGACAGGTATGTGGCCATTTGCTTCCCCCTTCACTATACCCTACTCATGAGTAGGCCCATTTGTATCAAGATGATGGCAGCCTGTTGGTCCATTAGCATAGGTGGGGCCTTGATCTACACTGTCTTCACCATGCGTCTGCCTTACTGTGGCCCCCATAAAATAAACCACTTCTTCTGTGAGGTCCCTGCAGTACTGAAGTTGGCTTGTGCAGACACATCCTTTAATGACAGGTTGGACTTTGTCCTGGGTTTCATCCTACTTTTGGTCCCACTTTCCCTCATATTGGCCTCTTATGTCCGTATCTTTGCCTCTATCTTAAGAATTCGCTCATCCCAGGGTAGGCTCAAATCCTTCTCCACATGTGCTTCCCATGTCACTGTGGTCACTATGTTCTATGGGCCAGCCATGATCATGTACATGAGGCCTGGCTCCTGGTATGACCCAGAGAGAGACAAGAAACTAGCCCTCTTCTACAATGTTGTCTCTGCCTTCCTCAACCCCATCATCTACAGCCTCAGGAACAAGGATGTAAAGCGTGCCTTTGAGAGAGTACTTGGTGATAGGATAGCTCAGAGACTTAGAATATTTTTCAGAGTTGTTCAGGGTCCTACAAAGACTTCATGTGGCTCAGGTGATATCATCAAAGTACATCAAACTGACCATCTATAACTTTCCTGGGATTGTGAGCAGTGAAAGAAGGTAAGGGCACCTCTAACCTGAAAGTGGTAAACTTCCAATTGACACTACCCGGAGACCCAGCTGAATGTTAGAAGCAAAGAGTTCCTTCTACAAAGACTGTGCCCTTATGGTTCATAATGATTGTTTTGTTGTTTTCCTTTAGTTCTCTCCTTACCTCTGGAAGCGCATGTTCATTCAGCATGATCACAGTCAAATGTTTCACATGCACACATGCTTTTCTACAGTAGAAAGGATTTAGAGGTTAAAATGACATAAAGGATAAACATTATGCAAGAGCACAGCTTAGTGTTACTGTTTGACATGTACTTTCAGATAATATTTGCCACTGGTTTTTGCACTGGGTGTGGTAAAATCTAAACTAGAATTATTCTGGACAGATCTGTGCAGCATTATGGCTAATAGTTAGTCTGGGATGCACTCAGCTTATGAAACTCTTACCTGATTTTACATTTTAAAATCTCACTTTTATTTTAAGAGAAAAGAAGTATGTAAAAAATGGGTATACTGTACAAGAGTATACATATATATAGCCATCTTTTTATCTACATGCCTATGCATATCTATTCCCTCTATATACTTATTTACTGTGAGACTATTTTTTCTTTTTAAAAAAATTATTAATTGAAGATGAAGCTGAATAAACTCCACTCCCTTGATTCAATCAACTTTGCTTATATACAATTGTATTCCATGAATAGATTTGTTCTTATATGACTTTTTTAAAATTTAGTAACAGCATGATATCAACATCTGTCTGTAAAAATAAATAAACATATAGTTTGGGGCCAGGTGGTGGTGCACCTGGTTAAGTGTACATATTACCAAGCACAAGAACCAGATTCAAGCCTCTAATCCCCACCTGCAGGGGGAATGCTTCACAAGAGGTGAGTCAGTGCTACAATTGTCTCTATCTCTTTCTACTCCTGTCTACCCCCTTCCTTTTCAATTTCTCTTTGTTCTATCAAATAAAATAAAGTTAAAGAGAACTCAATATTTCTGACATTGATCCATTTCATTATTATTAGCTTAACTCATTCTTTTCATCTAGTGTTTGAATCTACTATATTTCATTGACCAAATTCTCTAACCTTTTAAGTATTTGCTTAGTTTTATTTTTCACTATTTGAGCAATTTTGCAACAGATGTTTTTGCAAGTCTTGAATTGTTTTTCTCACACTCCCCACCCTTGTGATCTTAATGCACATTCCTCACCACAGAACAAAATTGGTCTTGGATTGGCAAAATCAATAACTTGTATTGTGCACTGCTTTGCCATATACAATGACCCTGGTACAAGCCCAGTCCCTACCACATTTAAAGATTTGGTGCTGTGGTCTCTTTCTCTACCTAAAAAACAGCAATTTTTCAAAATGTTCACACTGTGCAGAACCCCACTGTCTATATATCTATAACAAGAATGCTAGCAATCTGAGACTCCTCCAGCCAATTTTACAAACCTCAAGGCATGCAGTGCTAAGTCAATTTGCAGGGCACAGAACTAACTTCTGCCTAGAGGTTTCCTTTCATAAGGAACCTCAAACAGCCTTATAATCACATAAATATATAACATTGTATTTCTAAAATGTTATAGTATTTCAAATCAATGACACATCAGTAATTTTTGTTTAAAAAATCACTATTATTTGTTATATTGAGACTGGAAAACCAGCCCAAGAAATTCTCTTCTTCATGTTTAACCCTCAGTATCCATTTATTGGGGAGAATTTCTCTGTAGTCAAGTCCCAAGGTTTGTTAAGGTGCTCTTTATCAAGTTGAGGTCTTGTGATTCAGATACCAGGTAGGTTTTCCTAGGAGGTCATTGTACAGATTGGCAACACAAGTTAACCTTTGTTATTTCACATATATAGCTTTTATTATACAATTTGACCAGGTATCAGCTAGTTAAAAAAAAAAAAACTGGGTCTGGGTGGTTGTACACCTGGTGGAGTGCACATGTCACAATGCACAAGGGACCCAGTTCAAGTACCCGGTCCCCACGTACAGGGCGACAGCTTAACAAGTGGTGAAGTAGAACTGCAGATGTCTCTCTGTCTCTCTCCCTCTCTCTCTCTCTATCCCCATTCCTTTTAATTTCTGGCTGTCTCTACTCAGTAAATAAATAAATATTTATTTAAAAAACATTTTTTAAAAAGACTGACTCAGTTGGAGGACATAATATAATGGCTATGTAAAAAGAGTTTCATGCCTGAGGCTCCAAAATCTCAAGTTTAATATCCCACACTACCATAAATCAGAATTAGACAATGCTCTAGGAAAGGAAAGAAAAAAGAGAGAAAGAAAGAAAAGGAAGGAAGGAAGGCAGAGTTAGAAAACAGACTCTTAATGAACATATGCAAGTAATTATAGTACTATGAAAAATAGGGTAACTGATTTGAGTTTCTGAATTCTAACAGACTAATAAGAATACAATTTTCAGTTTAAAATATTTCATTTCAGTTTCCAAAATGTAAGGTCTATTAAATGGTTAGATATTGATTATGTAATTAGTAATAACAGCAGCCCAGGGGGTATCAGATCAGAGAATAGACCACCTGAATTGCAACAGTAAGGTCAAGTTCAATCTCAGGCTCTGTGTATGCCAGAATGATGCTCTAGTCCTCTCTTCCTCTTTCCATTCCACTCATAAATAAATAAATAAGTGTTTTAAAACAGTGATCCATGGAAATAGCATATTGATTATGTAAAACAACTTTAATACCTGAGAAGCAATCAGTTGGTTAGTGAGCCCATGATACAGAGGCATTGGATGAGTAATTTAGGAAGTTTTTTCTTTGTATTCTTTTCTTCTTTTTTCTTTTTTTATTTATCTTTTTTTATTTTGTTTATAAAAAGGAACATTGACAAAACCATAGGATAAGAAGGGTACAACTCCACACAATTCCCACAACCAGAACTCCATATCCCATCCCCTCCCCTGATAGCTTTCTTATTCTTTAACCCTCTGGGAATATGGACCCAAGGTCATTGTGGGATGCAGAAGGTGGAAGGTCTGGCTTCTGTTATTACTCCCCTGCTGAACATAGGCTTTGACAGGTTGATCCATACTCCCAGCCTGTCTCTCTCTTCCCCTAGTGGGGAAGGCCTCTGGGGAATCGGAGCTCCAGAACACATTAGTGGGGTTGTCTGTCCAGGGAAGTCTAGTTGGCATCTGGAACCTGGTGGCTGAAAAGAGAGTTAACATATAAAGCCAAACAAATTGTTGACTAATCATGAACCTAAAGGCTGGAATAGTGCAGATGAAGAGTTGGGGGGGGGGGGAGTCCTCTGTTTTGTAGATAGCTAGTAGGCATGTTTTAGTTATATTCCAAAGGGCCTGTGGATATACTCTTTTTTTTTTTTTGCTTGTTTGTTTGTTTCTTCCCTGAGCCTGAAATCTGAAATGCAGGTGGATTCAAGTCTGGGGAGACGATGTTATGGTTGGAAAAAGAACCAGAAAGTTGCATTAGGGAAGAGAGTAGCTCCTTAATATGGGAAAGAGGTATAAATATTTTTGACTATAAACCCCATCGATTTGATGTCATCTGGGGCCCATATTCAGCTTAGGAGCCTATGTGACCTCTATATCCCTGTAGATCTGAGCTCACATTCTGTGGTCATGAATAGGAACATTCCAAGCTGTCCCAATATCGACCCATCTTCCTCAGGTGTAGCATAGAGTATATTGTCCAGCCTCCCTTTGGAGGATGGAACATTCTCTACCATTGTTGATCCAAGTTGAGAGCAAGGTCCTATAGGGGGCCCACAAAAGGGTCTATTTTGTTCTTCCTAATAGAGATGACCGGTAACAATGGAGAGAGGGATTTATTTGAGGTCTAGGCCATCATGTCTGTTTGGGAATCTCAGGACTCCCCGACTAGGGCCCCAGCTGATGGGGTGGCCTGATAGTGACTAGAGAGTCATCGTTAAAGTATGCCAGTCTCTTGCTCTTATTCAACTTTTGCAGTCCTTGCTTTGATAAGGTTAGCTTTGGAGTAAGTGAGGGAAGTGTAATAGGAAGTAGCTTGGGGGCAGGGGTAGATAGCATAATGGTTATGCAAAGAGGCTCTCATGCCTAAGGCTCCATAGTCCCAGGTTCAATCCCCTGTACCACCATAAACCAGAGCTGAGCAGTGCTGCTCTGGTAAAAAAAAGAAAAAAAAAAACAAAAACAAGTAGGTGAGGAGAGTATCTAAGTCTAAGTAGACACTATTTCATTATGAACTTTATACTGACTCATTGCAGACTATTGTGTACTTTTGCTCTCAGATATATATTTTGCCCTAATTTATGGATACATGTGAACATATGCTCTATCTCACGAGAGCTGGTCTATATCTAGATTTTGGGACTTTGTTAGGAAGTGAAGCACCTGGAATGGAATTAGAGAAGTCGAAAGGAAAGGTCTCACCTGAGTAATGAGGCTAAAGGGTTGACATTCCATGCCTGATGTCTCTGGACACAGTCTGAAGTGAAGCATGCTAAGGTGGTACTCCTTGCGTTGATTAGGTTGGGATCGGTGGATGGAATATCATTTGGTATGAATTGAGAGAAGCATGCAGGAAAGTAAGCCCCACCCCAGAGGTTCCAGGACTGGGGGAAATATAGGCTCTAAAGAGGAAGTAGGAGGTTCCTGCTGTCTTAGGGTTTAAGAAGATAATAGATAGTTGTTGCTATAATCACATTATTTGGCAATTGGGTTAACTTTGAAATATTTTTGTGAGTCCAGTGCTTTATTTTATTTTTTTATATTTATTTATTTTCTCTTTTGCTGCCCTTGTTGTTTTTCATTGTTGTTGTAGTTATTATTGTTTTTATTGATGTCGTCGTTGTTAGACAGGACAGAGAGAAATGGAGAGATGAGAGGAAGACACATAGGGGGAGAGATAGATATACACCTGCAGACCTGCTTCACCACCTGTGAGTGATCCCCCCCATGCAGGTGGGGAGCCGGGGGTTCGAACCAGGATCCTTAAGCCAGTCCTTGCGCTTTTGTTTAACCCACTATTCTACCACCTGACTCCCCACTTTATTTTATTTTATTATTTTTAATTTTACCTATTTATTTTTGAAAGCCATTTTATTTGTGATTAGTTAATTACAGAGTATATTTTTACACTGCACTCACCACCAAAATTCTGTGTCCCCACTCTCTGGAGGGCTCTTATGAAGGGATAGTTAACAGGTAGGCATGAAGTGTCAGGGAAGAGTTCTACAAGGCATAACATTGGGGGTAGGGGCTCCCTTACCATGGGTTTCAATGGGCATCCTGAGCTGAGACAGCCTTCTTGCTGGTCTGTGTATCTGGAAGCTACAGGTGGCTTAGGCTGCTCAGATCGCAAAGTATGTGTCAGAAATCTATAGAAGGAGAGGGTGAAGGAGAGGGAAGGAGGCAACTCTGGAAGTCCCCTTGGCAACCAGAGAAACTGAGACTGGATTCCACAGATGGGGACCACTGAAGGTTCTTGAGCAGAGAAGGAGCAAGATTAGAGGAGCAGGCTAGAAAGAAGGCTATGGCAGTCAGGTGAATGCTTGTTATCTACAGTCTGGTTGTTGAACTCAAACCCTGCCACCTGAAAAGGGTGATATGCCACAGATCTGGAGCCCCTGAGTGCTATGATTGGCATCCAGGGAGAAGGCAATTTAGACTGGGTCAGGAGAGGCTGGAGAATAAGCAGCCCTCCAGGAAGATTAGGAGACCAATAGGGTGGGCATCTCCCTGTGGATCCTGCAGCCCTGAGAGTCTCAAAAGGAAGCTAAAACCCAAATTAGCAAGATGTGGATACCAAATCCTGAGCTCTCCTCAGCTCTCAGAGAAAGATCTCTGTCACCGAGTCCACACTATGTAGACTCCATGCTGGGGTCAGGGTCAGAAAAACAGAAAATAGAAGGAGTTACCTGTTATCTAGGGAGAAACTTTCAGCCCTCAGTGTAGCCAGACGACTAACTAGTAGAGAGAAGGAGCTCACCTAGAGGGATTGACTCAGGGGTTCCAGATCCTGGCTGCCACCATGGATACACTCAGGAGACAGGTTAGTATGACCCAGTGGCCAGGTCTAAGAGCTTCCTGTCCCAGAAGCCCAGGCTCTTTGGCTCTGCTCTCACCAGTGTCAGCTCACCATCTCCTCTCTTCGTGCAGCTCCCAACTTACTGCATAAAGCCCTGTCTGGACCCTGCAGGGACCTACTGGGCCAAGTTCCAAAGGTAACTCCAACCCCACTGGGCTGCCTAGAAGCAAGTGGCCTCCTCAGACTGAGAAAGGATGAAGCCTGAAGTGTTCTTTTTGCCCTATAGGCAGGAATGTATTCCTCCCTATCTTTGGTCAGAAGCATCAAGAAAGAAGATCCCTGTGACCTGAGAGGTGGAGCAGTGGCTAAAGCTTTAGACTTAAAATCTTGAGGCCTTATGTTTGGTTGCCAGCATCACATACACCGAAGTAATGATCTGAGTCTCTCTCTGTCTCTCTTTCTCTCTCTGTCTGTCTCATAAATAAATCTTCTCTCTCTCTTTTTTTTTTTTTAAGGAAAAGACTATCAGGTCTTGACTGCTGCTTGGCTGTCTCAGAATTGGAGGCTCAGTGCTTCAACTTCTTGGGACCACAACCCTGTCCACTTCTTTCCTTGCTTGGGAAAAGCTTCTTACCATGTGACCTTAACTCCATAATATAGCCCACCAGGACTAGGGCCTGAGACCAGAGAGTTTAAGCCCTTCAGGGTCACTATACTTTATGTTAAAATACACCCATGTCCCATATTAAACACAACTAGTAAATCACTTGCTACATAGCTATGCAACCATTTAATGAGTTGAAGTTGACTGAGGAAATGTTCTATTTAGTAGTCATTTAAACATCGACTGACTTTTCCTTTGTAGGATCTCTACTTTTGAGCCAATAATCCTAACATTCAGACAGCTCTTCGACCTGCAGCCTCTGAAAACTCAGGGAACTTCGACACATAGTCTATGGTGGCTGGGACATGACATAGCCCTGGGGAGGCCACCTGGCAGGGGAAGACGGAAATTTCTTGGCCTTCATCACCCTAGACATCCCAGGGTACCTCATTTCTTTTTCCCTGGGAAAGGAGGAACAGCTGAGGAAAAGAACTGTCCTTGGGGCCCTACATGAGCCCCAGCATGCATACCCACCCCCCACCCCCCCACACACACACCCAGCATTTGCATTGTTGTCCATCCCCAGCTACACCTTACATGCCCCATCCCAACCTGGGCCTCCAGAAGGGCATGGCCTGAGCCACCTTGGGGATTGAGGTGTCACAGGGGGAACCCAGGTACTTCCTCCCTAGACCAGGAGGTGCTGCAGAAGTTGTCCCGGAGAGGTCCCTGGGGTCACATGGCACTCAGATGTGGCCCCTGAATGTTAGGGAACCCTGCCCACAAACCCAAGGTTATAAGGTCTGGATAGCAATGCCCACAGCCATTGTGGGGAGCAAGGAAGGCTACCAGGTGCCCCCACATCCAGCCCTGGGGGACCTCTGGATAGGGGCCCAGGCTGGTTCGAAGCTGCTCAAAGCTGGCAACCTGTCACTTTCTGCCTGTCCTTGTCCCACTGTCTATGGGAGTGTGTAAGTGACTGCCTCTTCCTCTGTTAATCCATTCCTTTCTTTGTCTCAGTCTGTCAGTCACTATCACTTTGAATCTGCCACTCTTTCTAGATTCCCATCCCTTCACATGTCTTTTTGTCTCTGTTTCTGTCTCTGTTTCTCTGTCTCAGAAAGTTTTGCATCTCTCCCTCCTCTTTCTGTGTCTCTGGCTCTGGTGTTCTCAGACTTGATCCCCCAGTCACTCTGCCTTTCTGTGTGTACTGCTTACTCTGCGTCTGGGTTTGCCTGTAGTAAGCTCACTTGCTCACTCTCTGTCCATCCCTGATTTTGTCTTTCCCTTGGCCACAGTGTTTCTCTAGGTCTCCCTTAAGGCTGGCTCCCATTTCATCCCTCCTCCACAGTCCTGAATTCTTCTCACCTTACCCTTTTGTTAGCCTCTGCAGCAAATTCCACCTTTCTCTTGGCCTGCAGAAATCCTACCTGTTTTCTCTTGACTGCTTACAGCTTTTTCTTTTTCTGGTAATTGACCCTGCTACTCCCCCACCCTCCTGCCCGACTGTCTATGTCTCGTCTCTTAGAGTGGAGCCTCTGCCCAGCTCTATGCAGATATGATCACCCTCTCTCAGCCACCCCCCTAGTGCCCTCTCCCTACACACACACATCCTACTCTCTCAACATCTCAGACATTCTTCTTCTTTGTCTTCCTGTCTCCTTCTCCTTTTGTGTCTTCCCCAGCTTTGTTCCCTCTGACTCTTTCCTATTGGGTCTCCTCATCTCTGTGCCTCTTTCCTTTAGTCTTTGTTTCTCATCTTACACAAAGAGAAGAATAAGCACTCCCACCTTCTTCCTCCTTCTCATCCCCCCAACCCTTCTGTTGTGCTCTCAGCAGTTTATTTTCTCCCTCCTTTTCTGCTCCCTTCAGATTCCTCGTCCTCTCTCTGTCTGCTTGTTGCTTAAGTTTGTGTCTTTCTCTTTTGTCTCTTTCTAGTTTTACCTGTTTCCCTGGGTCATTCCTGGTCCTGCAGATCTGTGCAGATATTAGGAGGCAGAGAGAAAGAGAGAGAAGGATGGCTGAAAGGAGGATAAGCCATGTGCTTTCAGATCCAGACTGACTCTGGCAGTTTTGTGATAAATCCCCTTTCCGCACAAATAAGAAATAATGGCCTGCAGAGCCATGGCCATTAACAGGCACAGGTGAAAATTCAAAATGGTCTTGAGTCTTTCATCTCCTGGCCTATGGGAGGGCTCATATGAAAAGAGATACTTGTAGGGGTCCAAGGTAAAAAAGCAAATCTTTTTATCTGCTTTCTGTTTCATCTTGACAGAGGACCAAAGCTGCCCCCACCCCTGATACACACACACACACACACACACACACACACACACACACACACACACACACTTTTTTTATCCAATGATCTGGGCTTATCTTTGAGCCAATTGTGCTGAACTCCAGACATGCCAGTGACTAGAGGCTCACATACCCCACACACACACCACTACCACCACCACCACTTCACACTCCCAACCAGAACCTTGCTATCATACTACCCACATTTGTCTTCTCACAGGTCTGGTCAAACTTGGCTGTGACAGAGTTGGAATTAGAGGCCCAGAGAAGTCAAACTGCTCTTCCTAAAACACATAGCAAACTAGCCAAGGAAAGTAAGGTTAGAAACCTGTCCTCATATTCCACTCTGGACAAAGATACAAACTCACCGGAGAAGGAGACCTGGAGGGTAAAAAGCCTATCACTCACAACTTTTCGGCTTTGTCTGCCCTCAGCTGGCAGGCACAAACTGGAGGTAAGATATGAGTAGTCTCTCATCTCTCTGAGATTTGTCTAAGGATATCTATCTCTAGGGATCTGGGAAGAGAATGTAAGCCCCATAAATCGTAGGTCCTGGCTCATGGCTCACCTCTGAGGGGATTCCCTCACAGAGAAAGAACATGGGCTGAGTAAAGATGCTTGCCTGTTCAGCTTACTTCAGATTCTTTTGCTGTGTGTCCTTAAACCAGTGACTTCACCTCTCTGGGCTTTGGCAAAATCTAACTGATCCAAAAACACAACTGTACCAACTAATAAGTGCATTTGCTTTCATCTCTATGTGCTGATTCCAAGTGCAGCTCAGTGGAGATGAGCTAGGACAAAAAAGAAGATGTCCCGGCCATTCTCCTTTGAAACGTCTTTAGGGCCACCATGCCTTCCTCCATCTCTCCTCTTTGTCTCCCACATCCATATTTTTAACAAACTAGCCTGAATGAAGTATCTAAATCCCTACATATTGCATCTTCAAAGTGTCACTTTGAATTTTATTCTGTAATGTGAGAGTAACTTATAAAGTAAGTGTATTATGGGAAAATTAAGAAGTTCAAGGAATTTTAACAAATATAACCTATAAATATAATCACAAGTAATCACTATTAACATTTTGGTATATTCCTTCCTATTTTTTAATCTGTGCATATAATTAGAACATATATATAGTTTTATATCCCGCTGGTTTTTTGTTTATTTTTGTTGTTTGTTTGTTTACCAGAACACTGCTCAGCTCTAGCTTATGGTGGTGCTGGGACTGAATTTAGGGACTTTTAAGTCTCAGACATGAAAGTACTTTACATAACCATTACATTATCTCCTTACACTATATCCTGTTGTATGTATGTTTAATTTTTTATTAGTGATTTAATATTGATTTACAAAATTATAAGATAACAGGGGTATAATTCCACACCTTTCCCACCACCAGAGTTCTGTATTCCCATTCCCTCCATTGGAAACTGCAGTAGTTCTTCCAAGATCACAGATATGGACTTACTATTATTTTTATAATTGTCTATCTAAATATATATAATTTGCCCTTTTTATTTTTTAAATTTATTTTTGTGTTATCTTTTTTTATTTATCAGATAGAAACAGCCAGAAATTGAGAGGAAGTGGGAGAGAGACAGAGAGACACCTGCAACCCTACTTTACCACTCGTGAAGCTTTCCTCCTGCAGGTAGGGACCAAGGACTTGAACCCTGGTCCTTGTACATTGTAATGTGTGCACTTAACCTGCACCTGGACCCCTCATTTTTTCTATGATCCTGCTTTCTCTTCCTTTCTAAGTCACACCTACTACCTCTGAGTGTCCTTCCCCTTCCCCCCCTTTTTTTTCCCTCTTCTCTCTGTGGGTCCTGATGGAATTGGAGTTCAGAGCCCTCTGGTCATATTTCCTTAACATTTACCCCTTTGGGAGTATGGGCTAAAATTCATTTTTTTTTTTTTTTTACCAGAGCACTGCTCAGCTCCGGCTTTTGGTGGTATGGGGGATTGAACCTGGGACTTTGGAGCCTCAGGCACGAGAGTATCTTTGCATAACCATTATGCTATCTACCCCCGCCCACTAAAATTCTTTATAGGGTGCAGAAGGTGGACGGTCTGGCTTCTGTAATTGCTTCTCCACTGGACATGGGCATTGCCAAGTCAATTCATACCCCCAGCCTGTTTCTATCTTTCCCTAGTGACTATATCCTGCTTTTTTAAGTTAGCAATCTAATAGAGCATTTTTCTACCATGTAAAATAGTCACAAACATGTTATTTTTAAAGACCATAATTTACTCAATCAAATCATAGAGCATGGTTTAAGTGGCTCCCTATTGTAGGACATTTCAGTTGTTTCCAATTTTTCCCACTAGTAGTAGTACTGTTAAGAATATTCTTGGTGGGAGTCGGGCAGTAGCGCAGCGGGTTAAGTGCACGTGGCGTGAAGCGCAGAGACCAGCATAAGGATCCTGGTTTGAGCCACTGGCTCCCCACCTGCAGAGGAATCGCTTCACAAGCGGTGAAGCAGGTCTGCAGGTGTCTTTCTCTCCCCCTCTCTGTCTTCCCCTCCTGTCTCCATTTCTCTCTGTCCTATCCAACAACAACGACATCAATAACAACAACAATAATAACTACAACAACGAAACAAGGGCAACAAAAGGGAATAAATAAAAAAAAATTTTAAAGTAATATCTCTGAATATCTCCAATTTTTCTCCTATACAAAAGTGTACTTGTGTGCTGCCAAATTTTCTTGCAGAAAGATTACAGCAATTTCCTGTAGTAATATGTAAGAATTCCTGTTTTATTGTCAATTGGCTAATGCCAGTTATTTGCATAGTATGAGATTTCTTTTTTGCCAATTTTGTGAGTCACAAGCATATTATTTTAATGGCTTTCACTTGCTATCCTTAAGTATTATTGAGGTTAATACTGTGGGTTCATTGATCATATGATTCTCTTGTGAACTAATTATTTGTCCTGTTCTCAGCTGTGTTTTACTTTTTGTTGTAGAAGAGACTTTTATATTATAATCATATGAATCACCTGTCTTCCCTATATCTCACAAGTATTCTCTTAACTTAAGAGAATTTATTTTTTGCATAGCTAAAAATATCCACCCTTTTCTTTACAGTTTCTTCCTTTTATTATGCTGACATAAAAGAAGAGAAACACTGGCGCTTAGTCAAGAGTAACATGAGCAGCTTGGGGGTAATATTAATACAGGAAATTTAAAAATAATAATAATTAATAATAAACCCAAAGAGTCAGCTGTTGCTGCATAATTCAATATCAATGGTTCTCCAAAGGTGATCCCAGATCAGCAGATCACATTTGTGTTATCTGGGAACTTGTCAGAGTTGTAGACTTGCTGAACAGGAAACTCTGGGTGTGAGGAGCAGCAGAGTGGGTTTCACCAGGTAATTTTGACTACAGTGTGAAGTTTGAAAGCAATGGAGGAGGTTGGGATTTGCTAACAGAAAGATAAGAGGAGATGAGAGTTCCAGAAATGAGAACCCACCTTAGTTACATGATAGCTGACCAGGGATTAGAGAGAAAAAGAAGAAGAAATTGCTGCAGATATACCTCAGGGACTTCACAATATTAAACACTCCATTTTATTTTATTTTTAAACAGAGTTAAAGACTTGAATTTACCCTAGCTGCCCCTAGCTGGAGCTCCCTTCCCCCTACCCATATATTTAATTTAAAGTGTTTTTTGGGATTTACGCTGCATCACAAGTCATATTCATTGTGCCCCACCTACAAGACAACTTTTATAAATAACATTCTGTAATTGTGATGTTTTAGGGGCAGAAAAGAAGAGAATAGGAAGAAACCACTAAATGGTTGGTAACCACACAAAGAGGACAATGAGGAGGGGCTAGGAGGTTATGAGAATGGAGAGTTTAGAACCAAGCCAGCAGGTATGCACAGGGACCCTTCAAAATAGTGTAGAAAGAACTTACAGCAGATCAGATGAGGATCTGTACTGTTTTATTTGCACATAAAAGGAAGAGTCTTCACCTGAGACTGAAGAACTTGGAAACATTTGTTATGCTTAAGAAGTCATTCTATGTCCCACCATTAAATTAACATTCTCTCCTTTCTTTATAGTTTGATTTTTTGCATTTAATGCCTTTAGAATTACTTCTAATAACAGAATGAAATAACTTCTTCACGCTTCTGAGTGACTATAAATAGGAAGCATCTAAATGTGTGTTGAACTAACAATATTGGGTTGTTGGAAAAGCCATGACATATTTTTCTGCTTGTTTTTTTTAATATTTATTTATTTATTTATTCCCTTTTGTTGCCCTTGATGTTTTTTTTTTGTAGTTATTGATGTTGTCGTTGTTAGATAGTACAGAGAGAAATGGAGAAAGCAGGGTAACACAGAGAAGGGAAGAGAAAGACACCTGCAGACCTGCTTCACCGACTGTGAAGAGACTCCCCTACAGGTGGAGAGCCAGCCACGGGCTTGAACAGGGATCTTCACGCTGGTCCTTGCGCTTTGTGCCACCTGCACTTAACCCGCTGTGCTACCACCCGACTCCCACTTTTCTGCTTTTCTGTGCAAAAATACATTATGACTTTTCCAGCAACCCAATATAATTAATGGGGCCAGTGAAACAGCTCACCTGGTAAGCCACCTGTTTTGTTATGCATGCAAGCCATGTTTCATGTTTGAAACATGCATGTCATGTTTCAAGTACCTGACACAACACATGGGAGCACTCTGGTGCTGTGGTGACTTGCTCTGTCTTTGTCTATATCTCTCTGAAAAAGTCAGTCCAGAATGGTGAAAGTGGCACAGTGGTAACAGTAATAATAATAATATGATTAATGAATATTAGTGCAATCTCACCAGAAAAAAAAAGCTAAATCTTAAATATTAACTCCATCCTAAACCTTAGCCCAGAGTATGAAAACCTTAACCATAAACCTAAATTTAAATAAAGGCTAAGTAACCTCTGTAGTCTCAAGAAGACATAGAAAGGGAGTCGACGACTGGCCGTAGCGCAGCGGGTTAAGCGTACTTGGTGCAAAGTGCAAGGACCAGCGTAAGGATCCCGGTTCTAGCCCCTGGATCCCCACCTGCAGGGGAGTCGCTTTACAAGCTATAAAGCAGGTCTTCAGGTGTCTTTCTCTCCCTATCTCTGCTTCCCCTCCTCTCTCCATTTCCCTCAGTCCTATCTAACAATGATGACATCAACAATAATAACTACAACAACAATGACAAGGGCAACAAAAAGGAAAATAAAAAATAGAAATTAAAAAAATTTTTAAAGACATAGAAAATAAATTTCACGTGGCCAGGTGGCGGTGCACCCACTTAAACACACACATTACAGTAAACAAGGACCCAGGTTCAAGCCTCTGTTCCCCAACTGCATGGGGAAAAGCTTCACAAGTGGTGAAACAGGGCTGCAGGTATCTCTATGTCTCTCTCCCTCTCTGTCTCCCTTGCCCTCTCAATTTCTCTCTGTCTCTATTCAGTAATAAATAAATAAATATTTTTTAAAAACTTTAAAATACATGAAAAAGAAATTTTAAAAAAAAAGAAAATGAATTTTATAATAGAGAGAAAAGCAAAGGTGTTTCAAAAAAAGGAGAAACAGATCCCTCTAGACTAGAACAGGCCATGACATGCCTGGTTCTTAACCATCTTCATCAACATGGCCCTCAACTAAACCCTGAGCTAAACACTCAATAAATTACATGTCCTCCCCCAAAACTCTTTAAACAGGCAGATCACAATGCAGCAACTCAACCAGTCTGCCGTGACAGAATTCATTCTCTTGGGCTTCACCCCCAACCCCAGGACCAACCCTCTACTCTTCACCTTCTTTCTAGTCTTTTACTTGCTGATCCTTGTGAGCAACAGCCTTCTCATCATCCTCATCCACCAGGACTCTCGCCTCCACACGCCCATGTACTTTTTCATCAGTGTCCTTTCCATGTTGGACGTGTGCTACACCACCACCACTGTGCCCCAGATGCTCGTGCACATCCTCAGCAAGAAGAGGGCCATCTCCTTCTCGAGATGCGTGGCCCAGATGTACATCTTCCTCCTCTTTGGGGTCACTGAGTCCTGGCTTTTCTCCATCATGTCTGTCGACAGGTACATGGCCATCTGTCACCCTCTCAGATACAAGGTCATCATGAGCCGCTGGGTGTGCCTCCTCATGGTGGGCATCTGTGTAGCCTACGGAGTGGTGGGAGGTCTGTGCTACACCTTCTTTGCCATGCGCCTGCCCTATTGTGGCCCCAATGAAATCGACCACTACTTTTGTGAGGTCCCTGCTGTTCTGAAGCTGGCCTGTGCAGACACATCCCTCAATGACTGGGTGGATTTCATCACGGGCTTCAATGTCATCGTAGTCCCACTCTCCCTGGTTGCCATTGTCTATGCCAACATCTTTGCCACTATCATGAAGATCCGCTCGACCCAGGGTCGGATCAAGGCCTTCTCCACCTGTGCCTCCCACATCACTGTAGTCACCATGTTTGCCATCCCATGCATTATTATGTACATGAGCCCTGGCTCTGTTCCCTTATCAAACAATGGCAAGAAAATGGCTCTTTTCTATAACGTTGCTACAGCCTTCCTCAACCCAGTTATTTACAGTCTAAGAAACAAGGATGTGAAAAAAGCTTTCTTCAAATTGATAGGATGGAGTAGGGGGCCAGAGTGAGGCTTCACAGCTAAGCTCTGGGAAGTTTAATGGAATAAGACTCACACTCATCAACTTCCTAATGATTCTTCCAAGAGACCCAGAAGAAATGGACTCCCCTGAACAGTGAGAGGTAACAGGGTACTTAGACATCTGCAATATCTTTGGTGACATGGTTTGGGACAGGCAATTGTGAAGTTAAAGCACAGTGGCCAAGAACCAGACTTTTGAGGCAGATAAATCAGAATGAGTGATTTGGTTTTACCATTCACTAGGAGTATGCCTTTTTTTTCAACTCATATAATTAAGGCTTATATCCCTTCCTCAAAGGGCAGTTGTAATGATTAAATGAGATAAATATGAAAATTACAGGGACTGGCATTTATTTTATTTTGTCTTTTTATTGTTTGTTTGTTTTATCAGAGCACTGCTCAGCTCTGTTATATAGTGGTACTAGGGACTGAACCTACCACCTTTGGTGCCTGAGCTATGAATAGCTTTTTGCATAATCATTATTGCTATCTCCAAAGCCCTACTATTGATTTTTAAAATGTGTTGCTCAGATGAATTACCATCCAATAGTCAGCCATAGTCCTCCCAGGTAGTGAAAACGGACCCTAGAATGGGAAGATGAAGAAAAAAAAAATTGTGAGTAGTGGGGCAGTGAAAGAAATAGAATCTCAAAAAACCACAAAATGAAGACTTTTTAGAGTGAAAGAGAAACTTGAAAAGGATGCAATGAACCTGTACTCACCAACTCATAAGTAATGTACATGAGAGTATCTGAGGTCAACTCAACAGTGGTGTCATCAACAGGTTGATGAATTCTCTTCAAAGGGAATAAAATACTGTTTTTTTACTTTTATATTTTATTTTACTTTTCCATTTGTTTCTAATAAATTTTATTTTCAAAAATCACATCATCTAACCTTAATAAATAGGACTCTAATCACATAAGAGGGAGGGATATAAAGGAAGGGAGAATCAGGGGAGCAGGCAGTGGCTCACCCAGTTAAGCACACATATTACAGTGTCCAAGGACCTAGGTTGAAACCCCCAGTACCCACTTACAGGAAGAAACTTCACAAGCAGTGAAGCAGTGCTTAAATGTCTATCTGTCTCTCTCCCTCCCTACTTTGTCTTTTTCCAATAAATAAACAAAAATTCTGAAGAAAGAAAGAAAAAAGAAAAAATTAAATAAGAATCAGTTACACAATGCAGGAAAACAAGAGAGAACTTTAAAACTCAATGGGAGGACCAGGAAGATAACTCAGCCTGGTAGAGGACAGAGTTTACATGCCTGAAACCCAGAAGAATGCAGGTTCAATCCCCAGCACCACCTCATACTAGAGATGAGCAGTGTTCTGGTCTTTCTCCTCTCACTATTTCACCCTCTCATAATATAAATAAATACATACATATTTTAATAATAAATAAAGTAAATCAGTAAAGAAATTTTTCTCTTACTTGGAGGGACCTTCCCTGAAACTACTTTTTCTCCTATGACCTTTTCCCTCAGGCTTCTCCAGTCTGCAGGAGATATGCCCCACATCTGCTGGTGTTTGCCCCCTGCTTGTTAGTGCAGAAGCTCAAAATACTCAACAAAGCATCTCCCAGGAGACTCTGGAGACATGATCCATAAAATATCATGAAGCGCTTTTGAGTCCTTATTTAAAATTCCTCTGTTGATACACACTGGCTATGAAATTACTTACAAAAAAAAAAAAAAAAGGACTGGACTGGCCATAATTTTTTTAAATTTTTATTAGTGATTTAATAATGGTTAACAAAATTATGAGATTACAAGGGTTCATTTCCCTTTACCAAAATTCCATGTCCCTTCCCTTCCACTGGAAGCTTCCCTATTGTTTATTCCTCTTGGGAGTATGGGCCAAAATTCTTTTTTTTTTTTAAATCATCTTTATTTATTAGAAAAAGACAGCCAGAAATCTAGAGGGAAGGGGGTGATAGAGAAGAGAGACAGAGAGACACCTACAGCCCTGCTTCACCACTTGCAAAGTTTCCTCCTGCAGGTGGGAACCAGGGGCTTGAACCTGGGTCCTTGAGCACTGTAACATGTGCACTCAACCAGGTGCGCCACCACCCGGCCCCCAAAATTCTTTATGGGGTACAAAAGGTGGGAGTTCTGGCTTCTTTAATTGCTTCTTTGCTGGACATGGACATTGGCAGGTCCATCCGTACCCCAGCCTGTGTCTATCTTCTTCTAGAGGTATAGGTCTCTGGAGAGTGGAGACTTTGGGACACATTGCCCAGGAAAGTCAGGATTGGTCATAAAATTATGAACATGAATGCTTTTGTCTTCCACGGGAGAGTTTGTGGGTTCTCAGGGTCCTCAAAGATACTACTAGATTCCATTGCCCAGGAGCCAGTGCAGCATATATAATTAAGGAAAGTTAAAATGCAGATAACAAGCAGGACGGTTGGAACTTATTTTCAGATATCAACAACATAAAAAGAATGTAAAAATTGACAAGAAAAATAAAACATGCCAGAAAATGGACAACAGATATGAACAGTTCATAAAGATATTCAAATCATAAAGAAACTTATGGAAAAATTTTACCACAGTAAGAACCAAAGAAATTAAAATTGAAATATCTGCAAGCGATCATTTTTCACCTTTGAAACAGACAAAATGTTTAAACAAAGGAGTCAGGTGTAGCCAGAACACAGTAAAATGTAAATTTTCCTAGTAGAAGTAGAAATTATTTTGCAAGATCATCTGATTTTATGTATGAAAAACCATAAATATGCCTATATCATTCTGTTCAATATTTCTACCTTTAGGACATTTTAGGAAATGGACATCGGAAATGCAGGAAATATAACACAACTTTCATTGTGTTGTTTATGATAGAGGAAAATTGAAAACATTCACATAGTAGTGAAAAGTTCAAATATGATATACTCTACAATGTAGCCATTGAAAGACTCTGTAGTTTGAAAGACTAATATTTAATAATGTAAGTGCTCAAAACATGATGGTAAGTGAATACAGCAAGAAATTCCTGGTGAATAGCATGTTGTTCATTAACAGCTTGTCAGACTGTTAACAGTTATAAATGGCCCTTCCATACTGAAATCAGATATTAACATCTTAAGAGTAAGGAAGAAGACTTCTAAATATGCTTCTTTGCTAGCATATACACACATTTCTTTACCTTTTAAAAGCTATGAACTATGGAGAAGGACCTAAGTGTGGGGTGTTGGAATGTTATGTGGAAAACTGAGAAATGTTATACATGTACCAACTACTGTATTTTACTGTCTACTATAAATCATTAATCCCTCTATAATAAAGAAAAACACTATGAATTAAACACTAATTAAGATAATTATGTAAACTGAGTTTTCATAATCATTCTCTTGCTTCTTTTTCTCATTCCAATTTAATTTTAGCTTCTGTCACTCACTATGCATCCAGACATCTGCCAGATAGTAGTTTTCCATAGTCTAATCAAAGCCCATTCTATGGATTTTGATGATGATGATGATTTTAGCAAAGCACTGGTCAAAGCTCAATTCTGGTTTAAACTTTATGCTGGAGACTGAACCTGGGGCATCAGAGCCTCAGGCATGAAAGTTGTTTGCATAGCCATTATACTGTCTCCCAAGCCAGGAACTTATTTCTTAAATTCACACACTAGAATTAAAATCATGCCTGAACTTACAGGAAATTTCAGTAAACACAAACTCATGTCTTACCTAGTAGGCTCACTAACAATTGAAATTACTGGGACCAGGTGGTGGTGCAGCTGGTTAAGCACACACATTACAGTGCACAAGGACCCAGGTTCAAGTCCCTGGCTCCCCACTGCAGGGGGAAAGCTTCACGGGTGGTGAAGCAGGGCTGCAGGTGTCTCTCTGTCTCTCTCCCTCTCTATCTTCCCCTCCCCTTTCAATTTCTGTCTCTATCCAATAATAAAAATAAATGAAAATATTTTTAAAACTATTGAAATTACTTCATTTTTTCCCATAAAGCATAGCAAACTATTCATTTTCTGTAACAAGTTCTGTTGATTCATCCCAGCAGGTTCAAGAGTCTTTCACATTTTTCTACTGAGAAATCTTTTTAAGATTTGTTTTACCTTTAGTTGTTTATTATGTATTACATTACATTATACATACATATGTGTCAGAAAATTGTGAGGAGCCTCACAAAGCACCCTGCATTTTTCTGCCTCCAGGAGCCTGGCATTCCTTAAAACATTAAACCAGCTCCCCCTGCTCCACCCTGCATTCCTGGTATTATGGCCTATCTACATAATTATTATTTTGCCTGAAAGATCCCCACCCATTCCATTCCTTTGATCTATCTTCTTTCTACCCTCAAGACCCTTCCTGCCTGCAGGGTATTATTAATCCTACCAGTTAAAACCTTCGCAACAGTTGCTAAGGAAGTTCCTACCTTTCCAGCCCCTTTTGCCTTTCTCCGCCCCTTTCCTAGCCATTTCTATTTATGACTTGCCACTTAAGGGTCTGCCCTTTAAAGCCTTGGCTCTCTGATCAATAAAGAGTTGCATTGCCTCGCTGCCATGAGTATGTTCCTGAATCATCTCCCTCGTGTCACTGAGTGAGTAGCAGCCCAGGCTGGCTCCGGTCATGTTCTCTCCAACCCAGAGAGTATGTGACCTGGAAGAGGCACCCCCATGCTAGCCCAGCATATATGGAGATTACATTACTTTATAGTGAATTACAGTATAGTTGTTGACACATGAGTACAATTTCTCATCTCTCCATGGTGTCTTCAAAACACACTAACCCCCAAACTAGGTCCTTTTCTACCATCATGCATCATGTTCCCAAACTCTCCCCTCCCTCACACTTTCTTTTCCCCTCCTTCCCCAGAGTCCTTTGCTTTAGTGCAATACACCACATCCACTTCAAGTTTTACTTTGTGTTTTCCCTTTCTGTCTTTGTTTAAGTTCCATCACTGAGTGAACTCATCTAGTATTCATTCTTCTTTTTTTTTTTTGGTTTATCTCACTTAACATCTTTCCTTCAAGTTCCATCCAAAATGAGGTAAAAGAGATTACTTCACCATTTTTAGCAGCTGAGTAGTATCCCACTCATATGAGTTGCTTTCATGTTTGATCTACTACATGTTGTGCTGCTTGGACATAGGTAATACATATATCCCACTGGATGGGTGTATTCGCTTCCTTTGGATATATACACAGGAGAGGAATGGCTAGGTTATAGAGTAGCATTCTGATGAGTTTCCTCCAGACTGTTTTCACAGGGGTTGGACCAATTTGCATTCCCAGCATCAGTGTAGAAGGATTCTTTTTCCACCACATCCTTGCCAACACTTGATGTTTCTATCTTTTCTAATGTATGTCACTCTCACAGGTTTAGAGTGGTTACTCACTGTAGTCTTTATTTGCATTTCTCAGATAGTGATCTTGAGCATTTTTCATATATATATCCTTTAGAAGGAATACTAAGGAACCTAAAGGTAAGAAAATAGCAGATGATATTTGAGGTCATCATGTTGGAAGAAGATAGGAAGTCTATTTTAGGTTTATTCCAAGGGGGCCATGACTTTTCTAACTGCCTGAGCCTGGTAGCATGCAGGTAGGCTAAAAGTATTGTCTGGGAGGATTGTGTTAGAGTTGGGAGTAGGACCAGAAAACTGAATCAGAGCAGAGAGAAGCTCCCAAATATGGTAAAAGTATATAAATACCATTAACTGTAAACCTCATCAATCTTACCTGGTGCCCATGTCTATTCATATTCAGCACAAGGACCTATGTAACCTCTGCCTCCTTTTCGGTCTAAGCTCAAATTCCATGGTCATATCTAGGAACATTCTAAGTTGCACTCATTTCAGGACCAGTCTTCTTCAAGTGGCAGTCTTCTTCAAGTTGACCCAGCCTCCCTTCAAAGAGTGGGGCAATTTTTATCACTGTTATTCTACATTGAGGGCAAGGTCCTGTAGAGGCCCACAAGAGGGTTTATGATGTTCCTGTTGGAGATGACCAGTGATGGTGGAGAGAGGGATCTGTCAGAGGTCTAGGCTCATCATATCTGTGTGGGAATCCCAGGATTCCCTGACTTGGGCCCCAGAGGATGGGGTTGCCTAGTAGTGACCAAAAGGGCCATCATTAGAGTGTGCCAGTCTCTTGCCTTTATTGAGTTTTTGTAGTCCTTTATTTGACAGGGTTAGATTTAGAGTGATTGAGGGAAGTGATTGAGGAAGTGGGTGATTGGGAGAGTCTATGTCTAAGTAGAAAATATTTGATTAAGTACTTTATTATATCTATTTTAGGTCTTTTTACTTCCTTGCTATACTACTTATTGAGGTGTTTTTCTGTGTCGGGCTATGATGCGGAGGAGAGAGAGAGGAGATCTGGAGCGAAGAGGGAACACAAATCTTTATTCCCATGGGCACCTCAGGGATTGAGTGAGAGCACAGTGGTTCAGGCCATGGTGGAGCTAGCAAAAATGACGCAGCACCCTTCCGTTAAGGTGAAAAGTGAGCAAGAGAGTGAGGGGCGGAAGAAGAAGGGCTTTTATGGGAGAAAGTCGGGAAGTGATTGGCTAGGAAACAAGGCATGTAGTAGTTACATTCTCATTAGTTCTAATTGCCTTTTCTGCTACAATGCATATTATCCCAACTGGAATTAGCACAAAGCAACCAATAAACAAAATAATTGTTAGTAACAAATCTCACTAGTTCATACACATATTTTCCCAATGCATTCATGTCTTTGCACAACCAAATAATGCATGTCATTCCAGGTCCAGACTTATGACAACCAGAACTTCCTCCAAGGCCCAGATTGTGACTACAGCTTTGCAAGGGAAAAAAAATAGTTTTTATGCAGCCAATCACATTCAGATTCCAGGCATTAACAATTAAGTCTGAACATATGTTCAAATAGAAGGTAAATCGACTGAAAACAGGGAAGTCAGTGAAACAAATTCCCACTGAGTCTAGCAAGTATTAATACTCAGAAGCAGTCTGTCAAATGAATTCATGGAAGTGGTTGCTCTAAGGCTGATTAGGAAGGCAGCAAAGAGGCCAAACCAAATGACCTCTGACACCACTGCCAATTCTGAGACTCATGACTACTGAAATGGAACATCAAGCACATCATCCCCTCCTTTATTACCTTTCTTCTTGTATGTGGGTCCTAATGAAATGTACTGCCTATACCAGTCCCCAGAATGGTAGCCATCAGATTAAGCTGTAGTTACAGACTCCTTGATGTCTCCATTGGGGTGCATACTGAGCCCCTGTATACAAACAGAAGAACTGGGTTCCATTTATACTGTACACTAAGGATTTCCATGCCCATACAGAGCACCACTAGTCCCAAGTAAGTGGTACCTCATGGCGAGGCTCCAGTGACCCATAGGGGTTGGCCCTCAGCCAATCTTCCATTTCACTGTCAAAGCAGTTTTTCAGGCAGGGGTACTGGAGGATGTCTAGTTATCTAATTCCTGTCTTTGCATATTGAGAAGCTAACCTGTGATAGGAAAACAAGCTAGGCTCTGCTTCTAACGGGCACTAAGGACACTGTGCCCATATGATGGTACAGGTGGATAAGGCAGAGCTTTCAGAAAAGCTGAAGAAGTCAAGCAGTTCCAGCCACCAATGTGGCATTAAAACAGGTGGGATTATAGGGCTAGAGAGAACTCGGGCACAGGTCTTTAGAATGCTGCTGCATCTGAGTATCTATAGCCAAGAATTCATGTGGGCCAGGAGCTAGTACAGATCCCAGATAGAACTAGGTTTTGGTAGGATGATAAGGTTATCAAAAACCAAGGCCAAACTAAGACCTACCAAGCACTTAGAGCCTAATCATCCACTGGCCCTCATTATATCTGATCATGAAGACTTTCCACCAGATAAAGGGAATTATCACTTCACTTAGGCAGGCCAGGACCTAAAATGTATAAAAACGAGGATTCTAGAAACAGTTCCCACCTTTACATAGCTTAGATTAGATTAGGAAGAAAGGACTTTCTTTTGGAATATAACAATACACAATTGTGGAAAGAACTGTCAGCCAGGGAGTCGGGCTGTAGCGCAGCGGGTTAAGTGCAGGTGGCGCAAAGCACAAGGACCAGCATAAGGATCCCAGTTCGAACCCCGGCTCCCCACCTGCAGGGGAGTCACTTCACAGGTGGTGAAGCAGGTCTGCAGGTGTCTATCTTTCTCTCCTCTCTGTCTTCCCCTCCTCTCTCCATTTCTCTCTGTCCTATCCAACAACGACGACAACAACAATAATAACTACAACAATAAAACAACAAGGGCAACAAAAGGGAATAAATAAATAAAATAAAAAATTTTTAAAAAAGAACTGTCAGCCAAGCTAATATCACAATACCATCACCATTACAGCAAAGTCTCTTCATTCTGTGTTTTCTCATTATGATGTTCTCTTTAGTTCATAAATTAAGAAGTGGTAGTTTTTTAAAAATTCACATGTGTGAAGAGACATCTGTTTCTGAATTGAAAAATGAATATTTCATCTACTCTCTCACAGTTAATACCTAGAAAACAGGATAAAATGTCTGAAGCATCTTTTTACAAGCATCAGACAAAAGATCATGTTTTAGCTTATGAGGGCCTTCATAACAAAATACCACAGACTGAATGAGTTCTTTATACCATAGGATTTTTTTCCCATAGTTCTAGACACTGGAAGTCCAAGATCAAGGTGTGAGCAGATCTGGTGTCCCCCTGAGGTATCTTTCCTTAGTTTTTTTTTTCCTCTGGCACTACATAAAAGATAGAGGAAGAAACTATTGTATTTACTGTCGATTGTAAAGCATTGATCCCCTAATAAAGAAAAAAAAGACAGAGGAAGGGGGTTAGGTGATAGCACAGTGGGTTAAGTGCACATGGCATGAAGCACAAGACTGGTGCAATGATTCTGATTTGAGCCCTTGACTCCCCACCTATAGGGGGATCGCTTCACAAGCAGGTCTGCAGTTGTCTTTCTCTCCCCCCTCATCTTTCCTTCCTCTCTCTCTTTCCTTAGTTTAAAGATGGCCCCCTCCTCACTATTTCCTCACATGGCCTTTTCTCTGGGTGCATGCATACTCAGTGTCGCATGCATGTGTCCTAGTTTTCTCATCTTAAAGGACAACAACCAGATTGAATTAGTGCTCATCCTTATTATCTCATTATTAAACTTAATTATCTCTTGAAAATTCTCATCTCCAAATACAAAAAAAAAATCACTTTGAAATACTGAGGGAAAGAAGCTCAACATACGAAATTATAGGAGGAGAAGTGACATAATTCATGCCCCAACTCAGTGTGTACTTATTGGGGGGGAAAGAATATAAAAGGTGAGCAAGGATACTCACAAGAATCCCAGTTCGGAGATCACCTGATTTTTACTTTTTTTTTTTTTTTTACTATTGGATAGAGACAGAGAGAAGTTGAGAGGGGAAGGGTAGAGAGGAAAGAGATAGTAAGATACCTGCAGCCCTGCTTCACCACTTGTGAAGCTTTCCCTCTGCAGGTGTGGACCAGGGGCTTGAACCTGGGTCCTTTTGCACAATAATGTGTGTGCTTAACCAGGTGTGCCACCACCTGGCCCCCAAGATCACCTGAAAACATAAGACTAGGATCACTCCAGAAACCCACCAAGCCATAGAAATTAAAACAAACAAAAAAAGAACCCCAGTTTGAGCCCCTGACTCCCCACCTGCAGAGAGGTGGCTTCAAAGTGGTGAAGCAGGTCTTCAGGTGTCTCTCTTTCTCTCCTGCTCTATCTTCCCCTCTCTCAATTTCTTTCTATCCTATCCAATAAAAAATGGCCTCCAGGAGCAGTGGATTCATACTGCAGGCACCAAGCCCCATCAATAACCCTGGAGGCAAAAAACATAAATAAATAAATAAATAAATAAATAAATAAATAAATAAATAAATAATAAATAAAAGAGGTGAGGTTTCTGACCAGAAATACTTCCCAATTAGTAACACAGGGCGGACAAAAAAAAAAAATAGTAATAATATGATGGGAGAAAACATGGACCAGGGTTCAGGGTTGATAAGGCAGCTGGTGATTATAAAAGACACAAATTCAGGAAAAGCAGTAGCTCTATAGAAAAGGAGCCCATGTGCCGGGATAGCCTGAGGGTGCTTCTTCCCGAGCTAGTGCTCTCTGGGTTGGAGAGAACTCAACTGGAGCCGATCTAGGCTGCTGCGTGGGAGAGGGATCAGGAACTTGTGCCGCACTAACTTCGCAGGAGATACACTCTGGAACTCTCAGAGCCGGAAAGCAATTTCCAAGTGTCTTAATCAGAAGAGCAGCTGTTTTTATACTCTCCAAGTAGGGTGGAAACAGGATGTGACATAGAGAGGGTGGAGCAAAAAGTGACTGGTGGAAGATCAGGGTGTGACAAGGAGAGGATCAGGGTGTGACAAGGAGAGGGGGTGGAGCAGGTGAGAATTCTACCACTAAACCACCAATGCCCTGGAGGGAGTGTGGTGCTTTATGTAAATGTAAAAGTGATTTATGTAAATAGACCAAAGCTTTGAACAAATCAATCCCTATATAAGCATATGGTTAAGCAGAAGCCAGGGGGAGCTGGCATACTACCCAACACCCAGGACATAGAATGAATGTCTTGCATGCATAAGGCCCTAGATTTAATCCCCAGAACCACATAAAAGTGGTGGAAATAGTCTCTCTCTCTCTCTCTCTCTCTCTCTCTCTCTCTCAAAAGAAAAGAAAAGCCTCAGAAATCTACATAGAGGTACCTTCAAACCATTGGCCAATTCCTAATATGTCCATATGCTGAGACTTTTAAAACATGGCAGAAAACAGCTACTCAGGACCTACAAGATGAATGAAGATTGAAGAGCTTGTGCCATGCTGTAAACACTGGAGCTGCAAAAATTCAGAGTAGACATATATCACTGCATAGCCCCACCCCAAATAATCCTATTTTAGGCCTGTCTATCTGGTGTTTTAGGGCTTGAGGAATACCCACAGCCTTAGTCTTCTAAGTGTTCTCATTTATCATTGCACTGAATCTAACCCATTCATATATCTTGTGTGGCCCAAGTTGAAAATGTTCCCAAACCCAACCAGTCAATGCCCATGTTCAGCGGGGAAGCAATTACAGAAGCCAGACCTTCTACCTTCTGCAACCCACAATGACCCTGGGTCCATGCTCCCAGAGGGATGGAGAATGGGAAAGCTATCAGGGGAGGGGGTGGGATATGGAGATTGGGTGGTGGGAATTGTGTGGAGTTGTATCCCTCCTACCCTATGGTTTTGTTAATTAATCCTTTCTTAAAGAAAAAAAAAAAAAAAAGAAAATGTCCCCAAACCTGTGGTTCCCTTTCTATGTTTGAAAGGCATGTAGGCTGTGTCCTGAGTTTGTTACTGGTGTCTATTCTTCTGTAACTTCATTCTGGTACTTTTCCCCATCCTGTCACTTTGAGGAAAGCCCTCTTGACATCTTTGTTCCTCAGGCTGTAGATGATAGGGTTGAGGAAGGCAGAGATGACATTGTAGAACAGAGCCAACTTCTTGTCCTCTTCTGGAGAAGCCTCAGAGCCAGGTCTCATATACATAACCATACACGGAATAGAGAACATAGTGACCACAGTGATGTGAGAAGCACAGGTAGAAAAGGCCTTCAGTCGGCCTTGGACTGAGCGGATCTTCAAAATGGCAGCAAAGATATTAATATAGACAATGATGATGAGGGAGAGTGGGACCAAGAGAAGGATGAAACCCAAGATGAAGTCCAATTGATCATTGAGATATGTGTCAGCACAAGCCAACTTCAAGACTGCAGGTACCTCACAGAAGAAATGATTGATCTCATTGGGTCCACAATAGGGAAGAATCATAGCAGAGACAGTATATATTAGGGCACAGCTAATACCCCAGAATGCACAAAAGGCCACCATTATCCCACACAGTGACGGACTCATTATGACTTTATATCTCAGGGGACGGCAGATGGCCACATACCTGTCATAAGCCATAATTGCAAAAAGCCAAGATTCAGTAATTCCTAACATCAGGAAGATGTACATCTGGGCAACACATCTAATATACGAGATAGTCTTCTTCTTGCAAACAAAATGCACCAACATCTGGGGCACTGTGGTGGTGACATAGCCCATATCCAGAATGGAGAGAACACTGAGGAAAAAGTACATGGGTGTGTGGAGATGGGTGTCCATGCGTATTAAGGTGATTATGAGCCCATTGCCCAGGAGGGTAGTGAGGTAGAGGGAGAGGAAGACACCAAATAAAATACTGTTTATCTCTGTGTCATGAGAGAATCCCAGAAGAATGAACTCAGTCAGAGAGCTGTGGTTTCCCCAAAAGTATTGCATCCTTCTCCTGGCAGAGAGAAAGAACATAACATCATTCATAAAGTGAAATCTCCAGATTCAAACTAGATACATATTTTAGGAGAGTCAAATACCAGTAGCAAAGTAAGTGCATCATAGTAGGATGCCTGGAAAGTTGGAAGTTAATTTTCTTTTCCCTAATCTATAGTTTAGACACACTTTCATTGTTATATCTCTTGCCAACTCTGTTCCCCTGAACTCCACATTCAACCACCTACTTGAACTCAGCCATTGAATGTCTAAACTTATCATATCCAAAACTGAACTCTTAATTTTCATTACATGATCTATACTTTGAATCTCATCTTCCATTACTGTTTCCTTTGATCATGCCACCATATATATATATATATACATATATACACACTTGCATTATATATATATTCCTTTCTATTCAAGTTGTTAACTTCCAGTAAGACTTTCATCTAAGGACACTTGAAACAATATCTAGTATTTATATTCTCTTTTAGCAGATATGATATGATCAGGGTGAGCTCTTACACATCCTTTGGATTTCTCTCCAATTGTCATTTCATCGGAAACCCCTTTCTTTACCCTCATTTCTAAAATTCTACTGTCTTTTGCTCTCTACATAGTCTGCTTCACCTTTCTTCATGTCACTTGTGGATTGTTTTTTTTAGACGTTCTTTTTTTAATATTTATTTATTTACTCCCTTTTGTTGCCCTTGTTGTTTTATTGTAGTTATTGTTGTTGTTATTGATGTTGTCGTTGTTGGATAGGACAGAGAGAAATGGAGAGAGGAGGGGGAGACAGAAAGGGGGAGAAAAAGACAGACACCTGCAGACCTGCTTCACTGCTTGTGAAGCGGCTCCCCTGCAGGTGGGGAGCCAGGGGCTAGAACCGGGATCCTTGAGCTGGTCCTTGCGCTTTGTGCCACCTGTGCTTAACCTGCTGCGCTACCACCTGACTCCCACTTGTGATCTTTTTTAAAAATATTTTTATCTTTCTATTTACTTATTGAATAGAAACAGCCAGAAATAAAAAGGGAATGGGGTGATAGAGATGGAGAGAGATAGAAAGACACCTACAACTCTGCTTCACCACTCGCAAAGCTTTCCCACTGCAGATGGGGACCAGGGTCTCAAACCCCAGCCCTTATGCATTGTAACATGTGCATTCAACCAGCTGTGCCACCGCCTGACCCCTCATTTCCCTTCTTAAAACAAGCAAACAAAAATGTATCTACTTGTCTTATTATTGTCAGTCACCCACAATGAGATTGTTAAAGCTAGAGCTTTTAATTTTTTTATAAAATATTTATTATCTTTATTTATTTATTGGATAGAGAGCCAGAAATCAAGAGAGGGTGATAGAAAGGGAGAGAGACAGAGAAACACTAGCAGCACTGCTTCATCACTCACAAATTTTTCTGCTTGCTGGTGGGGACTGGCGCCTCGAACCTGGGTCCTTGCACACTGTAACATGTGCACTTAACTAACCGCAATACCACCAGGGTCCAAGTAAGTGTGAGTGTGTGTGTGTGTGTGTGTGTGTGTGTGTGTGTGTGTGTTCACTACTACCTTCCCAGAATCAATTCTTGTACCTACCACATGACAGACACTCAGATAATATACATATTGAATTATTAAAATAAGAATGCCAGTCTTAGACTCCATTCAAGAAGGCATGTTGACAGGATAAAGAGATATAAATAATAACTGTCCTCTCTAGTGGAACAAACAAATTTGGAAAGTGGAGTTTATACCTGTGGCACTTATCTTAGAGGACTGTGTGGATATATTGCAGCATATAGGAAAAAATACTGTGTTGATGAAAAAGATCTAAGAACTGCTTAGAATAAATCCAAGTAATTGGTAGTTATTTTCTCTGCAGAAATTTAAGTTAAGAGGAACACTTGGGCCTGTCTATTGTAATATCCCAAGGGATTTTTTTAAGAAAGCTGGATAAGAGTTGCTCTGCATTGCCCCACATTTAGAATTAAGTACATTTTATCAGGGTGACAAAATTCAAATTACAAATTCAGACAATGCTCTGGCACTTAGAGTTATTTATAGATGGAAAATTTGTTCTGAGACTTTGAAGTCCCTGTTTCTGTTGAGAGTTTCAGCCTAAATCTAATTGAATATATGTCAGTGATGTGTTGAGATCAACCTGAACTTACAAGTGGGACGAGAGGATAGCTGAGAACCATGATACCTGGTTAGTTAGGTTCTTTTCCATATTTCTGTCTTCTTTATTATCTAACTTTACCTCTTCCACATTCCTAATGCCTAGAACAGTGCAGCAACCCTTTCTCACTGTGACTTCCATTCTCCCAATTCCATCCACACATTCTCTTATAGATTTTACTAGAAGTTTTAAAAATAAATCCTATTCACTATGACCTCTGTCAGCTCAAGTATCCCTAACATAGTGCAGAATATATTTGAGAAAGACCTGTGGATGCTTAGTGAAGAAGAAGCAAAGACCATGGGAGTGGGGGATATGCATGTAGCTTCCAGAAACTCCAGCCCCATCATCTTGCTGATTGTCATGGAAGTCACACTGAACTGCAGGTTTCTGTGTGGGTGACAGCTGCTTTGTTCTCGCTCCCTCACTAAGAAATACATAGAGAGCAACTCCCAGTTTCAAGTTGGTCCTCCAATATCTGCCTTCCCAGAAGTCTCTTTACAAATACCTTTTATCCTATAGCTTATAGTTGTCTGTCAACCTTCCCCACCTCCCATTTGCCACATCTTTGTCTTACCCACTTTCACAGGCTCCACTGATTAAGATAGGGGTTTGGGTTAGTTGAGTTGCCTGCCTCAGCCTCCCCAACAGCAGTTCCTCCTTATCTTTGACCTCATTAGTTGTTGAAGGTCAGATACCTTGAGGGAGATATACATACTAAACCAGATAAAGACAGAGTGCAAAATAAGAGCAGTTAGAGAAAACTTAACAAAAAAGCAAGACAGAGAGAGAAGCAAGAAGAGGGAGACAGAAAAACAAAAGGGCAGAAGAAGCAGCAGTGTATACAAGTTTATAGACAGCAGAGAGGACCAGGTCAGGCAGAAGAAAGGAAGCCTCAGATGAGAAGACTCCCCAGTCATGTGCCCCCTGCTCCTACCCACCACTCTTTATCTGCTGTTAGACCTGTGAGGGCTGGGTCAGGCAACTGATGAACTCTGAAACTTAGTTCCTGGGGACTCTGGTTCCCAGGACAAATCTAGTGACTTCTTAATAAGCTCCCTGTGCCTTTTAATTCCCCAAGGTTTAAACAGCAAGTCTGAGCTTCAAAACCTAATATGCATGACTGTGTATAGTCAGATACCTTTACTCTTCCAGTTCAAGCTGACTTCCCTGCTCCCCACCACCTCCAGAAGGCCTCTAGCTCTCTGTCAGGCCTGTCTCCATGGGTTCTCATAATCCATGTTTTCTCTGAGTGAGCATCAGACCAAGTGGTTGGGATCCTTGGCTTTACAATTACCACATGTTTAACTTTGGGCAAGTTTTGGAACATCTCTTATCTTCTAGGCCTTTTATAAGTAAAACAGAAGCTGTTCCACACAGTCATATTGGGGGAAAAAACCTTAATAAGCATAAAGCTTTTAGAACTATGCTTGACTTATAAAAAATATTCTGAGTAATTATTCTCTCCTCATCTGAAGATCCTCTTATGTCTCCCATATGATTCCCTTTTTATCTTCAAGTCTCCTCTAAATTTAAAACCCATTTCTATTAGGAAGACAATTATAACAACTTGATCTTTTCTGTTATACTATTGCCCTCACTCTCTGCCTTTGTTCTGGATATTTCTGGATGGCCTATGAGGGCTCTGAGGAGTCCACTGCAATCGCTAGCCTGACATACCTGCCTGACTTTTGTCTCAAGAGAGCATGCATCAAATCCCCTTAGATAGCTTCTCTTTCTGTCTTCCAATTGACATTTTATATCTCCCTTCTGGGATAGGTGTTGTGCAGAATAAAAAAAAAAAATGAATGTAAAGCCAAGGGAGGGATTGTTCCTTGGAAAGAAGCTTTTTCAAATCAGTATCTTTCAAATCAGTATCTTTAAGAGCTTAATAATAGTACTTACTATTATTCCCATTTCACATTTATCTATGCTTCGTTTTCGTTAAATAAGTTCCCAATTAAATCTTTAAAAATTTGTTTAATACAGTGGTCCGGGAGGTAGCGCAGTGCATAAAGCATTGGATTTTCAACCATGAGGTCCTGAATTCAATCCCCAGCAGCACATGTACCAGAGTGATGTCTGGTTCTTTCTCTCCTATCTTTCTCATGAATAAATAAATAAATTCTTTTTAAAAAATTGTTTAATACAAGCACCTCTCTTTCATCATCAAGCTCATCTTTCTTTGTTCTAAATCATTGTATTAGGGGGCTAGTGGTCTACAGTATAGTTGTTTACACATGGGCACAATTTCTCATTTCTTCATGATAGGTAGCTGGAAAACACTTTCATCCACCAACTTAGGTCCATCATGTAACAATGCCTACTCTACCCCAGTGCAAGTTTTACCTTATGTTTTCTCTTTCTTTCTTTGTTTCTTAAGTTCCATTTATAAATGAGTATTGCCTAGTGTTTGTTCTTCTCTTTTTGGCATATCCACTTAACCTGTATCATTTTCTGTTCCCATAGCTGCAGTGCTAAGGAAGGGCAGCGTTGAGAGCTGCCCTAAAGTAGGCCTAGAACAGGATTCCAAGTTGACACCATAGGTCCATATCCCTCCTGTACTTCAGATGAGAGCTACACTTAGGTCAGTACCAATAACTCGGCCATAAACAGTTCAACCATCTGCTGTTGGCTCACCTACTTCCATTCCTGGCAGCCAGGCCTGATAGTCCAGATGGCAACCACTACAGCTGGTGTGACTGCAGGCTCTGCTGTTGGCCTCACAACTGGCCATGCCACCAGCAGGAGCTTCAATGGAGGAAGTAATGTTGAGCCTACAAGGCCTGACATCACTTACCAGGAGCCTCAGAGAACTCATCTGGCACACCACGAGCAAAAGCAGCAATTTGGCCCTTTACTATAAGAGAGACAAATTTCTGAAGTGTGTCCATAGCCAGGGTGGCCTGAAGCTTTGTAAGGGTTTCAGCGAGATGCTGAAACAATGTAGATTTGCAAACAGATCAGCATGAGCAAGGTATTCAAACTGAAGACATGGAAAAAATCAACTCTCATGACCAAATTAACTCCACATGAAAATGTAAATGATAAAATGCTTATCCTATATCATTCATAATGCCCTGCTTCCGATTTGCAGCAAATTGGAAGCATTTTTTTACCCTTTTATAAGTAATTTAACAGAGTTTTACAAAATAATAGGATTTCAGGGGAAGAATTTCACACCCATGCATGGTGTGTGTGAGTCACCATATCCTCCACCAAAGTTCGGTGTCCAAGTCCAGAAAATTAAAGTTCTCACAAAATCCAGTGGAAATTTTAATTACCACTCTTTTTGCACATTCATTTGTTCTAGTCACCTATATTTCACACATGTGTGAAGCTATATGGTAGCTGTTCTTGCCTTCTTATTTCACTTAACAAATTTTTTTAATTAACTTCTTAATTGGGGGATTAATGTTTTACCTTCAACAGTAAATACAATAGTTTGTACATGCATAAGATTTCCCAGTTTTCCATATAACAGCACAATCCCCACTAGGTTCTCTGCCACCCTTTTTGGACCTGTACTATTCCCCACCACCACCCACCCCAAAGTCTTTTACTTTGGTGCAATACACCAACTCCTGTTCAGGTTCTACTTGTGTTTTCTCTTCTGATCTTGTTTTTCAACTTCTGGCTAAGAGAGAGAGATCATCCCATATTCATCCTTCTGTTTCTGAATAATTTCACTTAACATGATTTTTTTCAAGCTCTATCCAAGATTGGCTGAAAATGGTGAAGTCAACATTTTTAATAGCTGAGTAGTATTCCATTGTGTATATATACCACAACTTGCTCAGCCACTCATCTGTTGTTGGACATCTGGGTTGCTTCCAGGTTTTGGCTATTACAAATTGTGCTGCTGAGAACATGTGTGTACACAGATCTTTTTGGTTGGGTGTGCTGGGTTCCTTAGGATATATCCCCAGGAGAGGAGTTGCAGGATAATAGGGTAAATCTATTTCTAGCCGTTCGAGAGTTCTCCAGACTGTTCTCTGCTGGGAAATTGTGCAGATGCAGGCACATCTGCCATGTTGTGCCCTCAGGGGACTGTTGATTCCCCGCATAGTTGGAGTGCTTTGGTTACTCCTCCCCCTTCCCATTCTCAAGAGAGTTATTATCCTACCCCGGAGTGCTATGGTTACTTCTTCCCATTCTCACGAGAGCTATTCCCATAAAAGCCCTTCTTCTTCCACACCTCACTCTCTTGCCTGCCTTTCACTTCGGTGATTAGATGCAGGGAAGATTGCTGTGCATGAGGCAGCAATTTTTGCTACTTCCACGTGGCCCAAGCTGCTTCTCTCTCACCCAACTCTGAGGTACCAGCGCAAATAAAGGATTGTGTTCCCCTTTCTCCTCCAAACCTCCTTTTACTGCATCCCACCACAACAAGTGACAGTTCTCCACAGAGGTTGGACCAATTTACATTCCCACCAGCAGTGCAGGAGTGTTCCTTTGACCCCACAACCTCTCCAGCATTTGTTGCTGTTACCTTTTCTGATGTCTGACATTCTCACAGGAGTGAAGTGGTATCTCATTATTGTCTTTATTTGCATTTCTCTGACAATCAAAGAATTGGAGCATTTTTTCATGTTCCTTGGCCTTTTGGATCTCTTCTGTGGTGAATATTCTGTCCATGTCTTCTCCCCATTTTTGGATGGGGTTATTTGTTTTCTTGTTGTTGAGTTTGGCAAGCTCTTTATATAATTTGGTTATTAGCTTCTTGTCTGATGTATGGCATGTAAAGATCTTCTCCCATTCTCTGAGGGGTCTGTTGGGTTGCATAGTGGTTTCTTTTGCTGTGCAGAAGCTTTTCAGTTTGATGTAGTCGCATAGCTTTATATTTGCCTTAGTCTTTCTGGTAACTGGATTCATTTCATTTAATATGTCTTTAAAATCTCTCTCTCTCTTTTTTTTTACCAAAGCACTACTCAGCTCTGGCTTATGGTGGTGCGGAGTATTGAACCTGGGACTAGATGAAGCCTCAGGCATGAGAGTCTGTTTGCATAACCATTATGCTATCTACCCCTGCCCAATGTCTTTTAAAATTTATGCAGAAAAGAGTTCTGCCAATATTTTCCTCTAAGGATCTGATAGTTTCTGGACTAACATTCAAGTCCTTGATCCACTTAGAATATTTTTTCACCAAACTTTTGTGTTTGGTGAAATATAGTGGTTCAGTTTCATTCTTCTGAATGTTTCAACCCATCTTTTTTCCAATACCATGTATTGAAGAGACTCATTTTTCCCATTTAATAGTCTGGGCACCTTTGTCAAAGATTAGATGTCCATAGGTGTGGGAGCTTACTTCTGGGCTAACAATTCTATTCCACTGATGTCTATTCATGTTCCAGTACCAAGAAGTTTTGATGACAATGGCCCTATAATACAAATTGAGATCTGGGAATGTGATGCCACCAGTTCTGTTCTTTCTTCTCAAGATTGTTTTGGCAATTCTAGGTCTTTTCTGGTTCCAGATAAACATTTGTAGCATTTATTCTATTCTCCAAAAAAGTGTGGTTGGGGTCTTGATGGGGATAGTATTAAATTTGTATATGGCTCTGGGTAGTATATGCATTTTAATTATGTTAATTCTTCCAACCCATGAACATGAAATATCTTTCCACTTTTTTGTGTCTTTTTCAATTTCCTTGAGTAATGACTCATAATTTTCAGTATACAAGTCTCTCAATTCTTTGGTTGGGTTTATTCTAGATATTTTATTATTTTTGTTGCTATAGTAAAAGGAATTGATTTCTGGATTTTAACTTCTTCTAACTTAGTGTTTGCATAGAGGAATACTACTGACTTTTGAATGTTAATTTTGTAGCCTGATACCTTACTATATATTGCCTGATGATTTCCAAAAGCTTCTTGCTGCATTCCTAAGGTTTTTCTATGTATACTATGATGTCATCTGCAAATAGGGACAGTTTGACTTCTTCTCTTCCAATCTGTATCCCTTTAATTAATTGGTCCTGCCTGATTGCTATGGCAAGAACTTCCAATAATAGGCTGAATAGGCGTGGTGACAGTGGGCAGCCCTGACTAGTATCCTTTCTCAGAGGAAATGCTTCCAGTTTTTCACCACTGTGTATGTTGTTCATTGTAAGTTTGCTATATATAGACTCCACTATCTTGAGGAATTCTCCATGTATTCCCATTTTTTGTAGCATTTTAATCATAAAGGGACGTTGTATTTTATCAAAGGCTTTCTCTGCATCTACTGATATGACCATGTGGTTTTTCGTCTTGCTTTTATTGATGTGATGGATCACTTTGATTGATTTACATATATTAAACCAACCTTACCTTCCTGGGATAAACCCCACTTGGTCATGATGAACAATCTTTTTAATATACTGCTGTATCTGGTTGGCTAGAATTTTGTTCAATATTTTAGCATCTATGTTCATCAGAGATATTGGTCTGTAGTTTTCTTTTGTGGCTGAGTCCCTGTCTTCTTTTGGTATCAAAGTGCTGCTGGCTTCATAGAAGCTAGAAGGGAGTATTTCTGTGTCTTCAATTTTCTGGAAGACTTTTAAAAGTAGAGGTATTAATTCTTCCTTAAAGGTTTTGTAGAATTCATTTGTAAAACCATCTGGTCCAAGACTTTTATTCTTGGGAAGGTTTTTGATAACTGTTTCAGTTTCGTTGGCTGTGATGGGCCTGTTCATATTATCTAGTTCCTCTTTATTTAATTTTGGAAGTTTGTAGGTATCTAGGAAATCATCCGTTTCTGAGAGACGACTTCCAGAGGCGAAGCTACGAGCAGCAGATCGCTTTCTCTCCTCTCCTCTCCTCTCCTCTCCTCTCCCGGATCAACTAGGAATACCAAAGGAGACCACCTGGACCGAAACAAGACAGGACTAGAATGACCACAGGAAGCCAGTAAATCACCGGTGAGTACAAACATGCGTGGCTGGTGACAGAGAGGAGAGAGGGGCATAAGGAGAGATTAAGTGACTGCTAACAATTCAACAGTTTATCAGTGGAGACACCACCTCCAGTCTGCTCCACAACAAGGGGACAGCTGAAGGGAGGAAAGCACTCCCCAGAGACTCACCAAGTGCAACTCTGAGTCTCCATTGCTACTACCCTCAGAATCTGGAGCAGCGAAAGGGAGGGACACCAGGGGACAGAGATCTAACCGGGAAACTCAGGAGAAGACCTATACCTCGGTGGCATAGCTGATGGGCTGTGAAAGTCTCTTTGCATAACCACTGGATTATCTCTGCCACACCCTGCTTTATCTCTTGGTCAGGAGTCAGTGATTAAGCTAAGAAGCCTATTGATAGTTTAAAAGCCCTCAGGCTCCCATAGCCTACAGGGAAGAAAAAAAAAGAGGCTTTTACACCACTGAGCTCCAACTCAGGGATTGAAAAAACTGTTAACTTCCACCACAGTAAACCCTTTAATTAAATTACTTAGACACAAGTCAATCCAGGCAATAGTGATCAATAATTTGAAAAGTACTGATAAAGGGAACTCATAACATAATATATAAAATGGTTAAAACAACAAGAAAAAATATTGGAGACTCGAACCAGGACAAGAGTCCAGCTAAAAGTCCTCCAGAGGGTGAAGCACAAAACAACGAGTTCAACATCCAAACATTAGCTAAGGAAATAATAACAGGAGTGGGTAAAAAATTTGAAAAAATTGTAATCAGAAATGCGGGAACAACAAATGAGAATATGGAAGAAAATTCTAATTATCTCATGGTTATTAGAGAGCTGAAAGCTGAAATCGCTGAGCTAAGAAGGCAACTAGCTGAACAAGCTAAAACAGTATCAGAGCAGGGCAACAAAATAGATGAACTCCAGAAAGCAGTAGAGGGCAGAGAGAATAGAATCTATGAGGCTGAAGACAGAATTAGCAAGATTGAGGATGAATTAGAGACAACTAAAAAGAAGTAAGAGATCTCAAAAAGAGATTAAGAGATGCTGAAAACAACAACAGAGTCCTGTGGGATGACTTCAAAAGAAACAATATATGCATTATTGGCTTACCAGAGGAAGAAAGAGAAGGAGAGGAAGAAAGCATTCTCCAGGCCATAATAGCTGGAAATCATCCATTTCTTCCAGGTTCTCTAGCTTGGTGGCATACAGTTGTTCATAGAAGCCTCATGTGGTATGTTGAATTTCTGTGGTGTCTGTTGTGATATGTCCTCTTTCATTTACAATACGATTTATTTTGGGTCTTCTCCCTTTTTTGTTTTATGAGTCTGGCTAAAGGTTTGTCGATTTTGTTCACTCTTTTGAAGAACCAACATTTACTTTCATTGATCTTTTGTATGGTTTTCCTATTCTCAATGTTATTTATTTCTGCCCTAACTTTAGTAATTTCTGTCCTTCTGGTTGCTTTATGGTTCCTTTGTTCTTCTTCTTCTAGGTCTTTAAGGTGTGCAATCAGGTTGTTTATCTGAGCTTTTTCTTGTTTCCTAATGTGTGCTTGTATGGCTATGAACTTCCCTCTAAGTACTGCCTTACCTGTGTCCCAAATATTTTGATAGCTTGTGTCTTCATTTTCATTGAACTCTTGAAACATTTTGATTTCTTCCTTTATTTCCTCTTTAACCCAGTAGTTGTTAAGTAGTGTACTTCTGAGCTTCCACATTTTGGGACTATTACTAATCTTTTGTTTATTGTCAAGTGTTAGTTTAATTCCACTGTGGTCTGAGAAGATGCTTGGGATAATTTCAATGCTCTTGAATTTTATGATGCTTTCTTTGTGGCTTAACATATGGTCTATTTGAGAATGGCCCATGGGGACTTGAGTACAATGTATATTCCAGTTTCCTGGGGTGAATGACTCTGTAAATGTCCAATAGTTCTAGTTTATTTATCTCCTCTTTTAGATCTCTCATTTCTTTATTGATTTTCTGCCTAAATGATTTGTCAAGTTGAGAGAGTGGGGTGTTGAAGTCCCCTACTGTGACTGTGTTGTGTTAATATACTTCTGTAACTCTTTCAGTAGATGTTTGATGTATTTCGATGGTTTCTCATTGGGTGCATAGATGTTAATAATTGTTAAGTCCTCTTGACTGACTGATCCTCTGAGCATTAAGTAATGTCCATCCTTATCTTTTTAAATTCTATTTATTTTAAAGTCTATCCTGTCAGATATGAGAATAGCTGTTCCCACCCTTTTTGTGTGCCACTGGCTTGTATGATAGTTTCCTATCCTTTCACTTTGAATCTGTGTTTTTCTTGTTTACTTAGGTGGGTTTCCTGTAGACAGCATATTGTTGAGTTGTGTTTTTGATCCATCTTCCTACTCTCTGCCTTTTAATGGGTGAATTCAGGCCATTGACATTTATTGATATCATAGATTGAAGATATTTTAATGCCATTTTTGTAGAGTTTTAGAGATTCTGATATTCATTTATGGTGGTCTGACAGTTTATAGGAGACCTTTCAGAACTTCTTTCAGGGCAGGCTTGGTGATACTTGATTCTTTCAACTGTTGCTTGTCTGAGAAAGTTTTTCTGCCTCCACCTAGTCTGAATGACAGTCTAGCAGGATATAGTATTCTTGGTTGAAAACCTTTCTCATTGAGCACTTCATAGATATCTTGAAATTGTCTTCAGGCCTGTAGTGTTTGTGTGGAGAAGTTTGCTGCTAATCTTATAAGTTTTCCTCTGTAATGACTTTTTTGTTTTTTCTCTTGCAGCCTTCAAGATCCTTTCTTTTTCCTTATTCCTTTCCATTCCAAATATGATGTGTCTTGGTGTCTTTAAGTCTGGGTTAATTCTGTTTGGAACAATATGGGCTTCTTGAACCTTTACATCTTTGATGTTGTCTAGACTAGAGAAATTCTCAGCTATTATGTCCTGAATGCTTTCTTCCCCCATCCCCCGTATTCCTCTGGTAAGCCAATAATGCATATATTATTTCTTTTGAAGTCATCCCATAAGACTGTTGTTGTTTTCAATATCTCTTAATCTCTTTTGAGATCTCTTAGTTCTTTTTTAGTTGTCTCTAATTCATCCTCGATCTTGCTAATTCTGTCTTCAGCCTCATTTATTCTGTTCTCTCTCCCCTGTACTGTTTTCTGGAGTTCAACAATTTTGTTACCCTTTTCTGATACTATTTTAGCTCATTCAGCTAGTTGTGTTCTTAGCTCAGCTATTTCAGCTTTCAGCTCTCTAATAACCTTGAGATAATTAGTGTTGTCTTTCAGAGTCTCACTTGTTGTTTCTGCATTTCTGATAACAATTCTTTCAAACTCTTTACTCACTCCTGTGACTATTTCCTTAACAAGCGTTTGGAGGTTGACCCCATTATTTTGTGCTTCAACCTTTGGGGGGCTTTTAGCTGGACTTTTGTCTTTATTTTTGTCTCCAATATTTCTTCTTCTTGGTTTAACCATTCTATATAGTATGTTATGAGGTCCCTTTCTCAGGACTTTTCAAATTACTGATCACCCTGGCCTGGATTGACTTGTGTCTAAGTAAGGTACTTAAAGAGTTCACTGTTGTGGAAATTAACATTTATTTCAATCCCTGAGTTGGAGCACAGAGGCTGTTAAAAGTCTCTTTTATTCTTTTTCTTCCCTGTAGGCTATGGGAGCCTCAAGGTTTTTAAATATAAGTAGGCTTCTTCGCTTAATCACTCACTCCTGACCAAGTGATAAAGCAGGGTGGGTGAGAGATAGCACAGTGGTTATGCAAAGAGACTCTCATACCCCAAAGGATCCAAAGCTCCAGGCTTAATTCAGCTTCTCTGCCAAGCTGGACAGCACTGCTGGTGTGAGTTTCTAAACAACTCCCGTTTATAGTCTGTAGGTTCTGAGGCAATTATTCACCATGTTCTCAACAGGAGAACAATGTGGAAATACTCCCACTAGACAGCTCCACTGCTAGGCCACTGAGGTGTAGTTCTCCTGAGTTTCCTGGTCAGTTCTCTGTTCCTAGATGTCAGCAAATGCCTCCCCCCTGCTGCTCCAGCCTCTGAGGGCAGTACAATGGAGATTCACAGTTGCATTTGGTGAGTCTTACGGGATTTCTCTCCTCGCTTCAGCAGTCTTTTTGTTGGTAAAGAAGAATGGAGGTGATGCCTCAACTGGTAAACTGCCAGACTGTTACCAGCTGCTCAACCTCTCCTTGGGCTCCTCCCTGTACTTGAGCCACACATATTTGCACTCACCATAGGTTTGGTGGATTCCTGAAGTTGTTCTAGTCCTGCCTTGTTGTGGTCCCATGTGGTCTCCTTTGGTATTCCTCTTCACTTTACATAGTTACCTCCAGTTCCATTTATTTTGTCCTAACTGATATAATCTTATGTTTTTTATTCCAGAATAGTTATTTTTTGATAAAATGAGAACATCTGCTGTTTTACTTAATTTCTTATCTAGAACATTTAATCTAACAAAAACTATAAAAGTCAAATCTAGCAAAACCTTTTTGCAAGCCATTTTTATTTGTCATTAATAGTGTTTTACAAGATTGTAAGATTATGTAATTCCACTCTGCACTCACGATCAAAGTTCAGTGGTCCTTACCCTCCCCATGATAACCACTATAATTCACACAAAGTCTTAGATGCAGTTTGTTTTTGTTTTTGCAAATTTTGTGTGTCCATCCTCTAGGTTCCACATATAAATGAAGCCACCCAGTTATTGTCTTTCATCCCTTTACTTATTTTGCTAACTATAATCACCTCTTGTCGCATCCATTTTGTCCCAAAGGACACAATATCATCTCGGTTTTTTGTTTGTTTTGTTTTGTTTTATTGCTGAGGCTCCATGCCTGCATTATGAATCCACTGCTCCTGGAGGCTATTTTTCCCATTTTTGTTGCCCTTGTTGTCACCCTTGTTGTTGTTATTGTTGTTATAGTTGTTGCTGTTGTTAGATAGGAAAGAGAGAAATCGAGAGAGGAGGGGAAGACAGAGAGAGGGTGAGAAAGATAGACACCTGCAGATCTGCTTCACTGCCTGTGAAGTGAACCCCCTGCAGATGGGAAGTCAAGGGCTCGAACCAGGATCCTTAAGCAGGTCCTTGCACTTCATGCCATGTGTGCTTAACCTGCTGCTCTACAGCCTGACCCCCATCATCTTGTTGTTTTTTAATTTTTTTATTATCTGTATTGATTTATTGGATAGAGACAACCACAAATTGAGAAGGAAGGGGTGATAGAGGGGAAGAGAGACACCTGCAACACTGCTTCACTACTTGCAAAACTTTCCGCCTACAGGTGGGGAACAGGGGCTTGAACCTCAGTCCTTGCACACTGTAATGTGTGTGCTTAACCAGGTGTGCCACTGCCTGGCCCCAAGTAATCCCATTTTTATTTAAGGACTTTCTATTTTATTTTATTTTATTTATAAAAAGGAAACACTGACAAAACCATAGGATAAGAGGGGTAAAACTCCACACAATTCCCAACTCTGTATCCCATCCCCTCTCTTGATAGCTTTCCTATTCTTAGCCCTCTGGGAGTATGGACCCAAGGTCATTGTGGAATGCAGAAGGTTGAAGGTCTGACTTCTGTAACTGCTTCCCCACTGAACATGGGCGTTGACAGGTTGATCCATACTCCCAGCCTGCTTCTCTCTTTCCCTAGTGGGGTGGGGTTCTGGAAAAGCGGAGTTCCAGGACACATTGGTGGGGTTGTCTGTCCAGGGAAGTCTGGTGGACAACATGCTAACATCTGGAACCTGGTGGCTGAAAAGATAGTTAACATATAAACCAAACAAGTTGACTAATCATGAACCTAAAGGCTGGAGTAGTGCAGATGAAAAGTTGGGGGGAGGTCTCCATTTTGTAGATAGCTAGTAGGCATATTTTAGTTATATTCCAAAGGGCCTGTGGCTATACTAGTTTTTTTTTTCCCCTAAGAAAATATGAAATACAGGTGGATCCAAGTTATTGTCTGGGGAGATGATGTCAAGGCTTGAAAAAGGACCAGAAAGCTGGATCAAGAAAGAGTAGCTCCCAAATATGGGAACGTTGTATAAATACTGTTGACTGTAAACCCCATTTATTTGATGTGATCTGGGGTCCATATTCAGCTAAGGAGCCTATGTGACCTCTACATCCCTGTAGATCTGAGCTCACATTATGTGGTCATGAGTAGGAATGGTCCAAGCTGCCCCAATATCAGGACCCATCTTCCTCAGGTGTAGTATAAAGTATATTATCCAGCCTCCCTTCGGAGAATGAAACATTCTCTACCATTGTTGATCCAAGTTGAGAGCAAGGTCCTATGGGGACCCACAAAGGGGTCTGTTTTGTTGTTCCTGATAGAGATGACTGGTAATATTGGGTAGAGGGATTTATTCGAGGTCTAAGCCCATCATATCTGTTTGGGAATCTCAAGACTCCCTGACTAGGGCCCCAGCTGATGGGGTGCCCAGATAGTGACTAAAGAGTCATCATTAAAGTATGCAGCAAACGCTAGAAGAAGAATTAAAGTGTGCCAGTCTCTTGCCCTTGTTCAGCTTTTGCAGTCTTAAGGACTTTCTATACAGTTTTCCAAAGAGGTTGAACCAGTTTGTATTACCACCAACCTTTTTCTCTCCACAACCTCACCAACACCTGTCATTTCCTGTTTTATTGATGTAGACCATTCTCACAGGTAGAGTCTCAGTGTATATTTTTTGTGTGTGTGACTAAAATCTACCAGAGTTTTGTGCCCCCATTACCTCCATTGGAAACTGGTGATTCTCCCAAGGTCACATATATGGGTTGACTATTATTTTTATAACTATTTCTCTACCTATATATGTTTTTTGCCCATTTTTCCCCTATGGCCCTGCCTTCTCTTTCATTTTAAGTCACACACCTATTATTTCCTTCATTTTTTTCCCTCTTCCTCTCTGGGTCCTGAAGGAATTGGGTTTCAGATCCCTCTAGTTATCTTCCCCTTAAAGTTTTTCCCCTTGTGGCAATATAATTCTTTGGGGGACATAGAAGGTATGAGCTCTGGCTTCTGTAATTGCTTCTCTACTGGACATGAGCTGAGTGTAGATTTAATTTATATTTCTTTATTTTATTACTTATATTGCCATTAGAGTTCAGTGCCTGCAGGATGAATCCACTAACCCTGGCAATCTTTATTGTTCTCTCACTTTCTTTTTTATTTTCTTTAATAGAAGCAGAGAGAACTGAGAAGGGGTTGGGAGGGAGACAGTAAGAGAGACACCTGCTTGACTGTTTCACTGTTTGTGAAGCTTCTTCCTTGCAAGTGAGGATTTGCAGCTTGAATCTGGGTCTCTACATATGGTAATGTGTACACCACAGGCCAGGCCCTAATGAACTTCTCTCTATTCGTAAGTGAAATGAAGTATTTCTTCATATCTGTGGCCCATGTGTGTTTCTTTTTCAGAAAAAAATGTCTATTCTGTTCTTTGGCTCACATTTAAAAAAGTGATTTACAAAATTACATGTCATCAGGGGTATATTTCCACATCATTCCCATCTCCAGAGTTCTGAATTCCCAGTCTCTCCACTGTAAGCCACCACAGTTCTTCTAACATTGCAGACATGGGTTAACTATCAGCTCTACAACTGTCTACATTTGTACATAATTGCCCCATTTTTCTTCTAGGTCCATTCCTCTCTTCCCCTCCAAGCCATTCATGACACCATCCAAATGTCCATCTCCTTTTTCTCCTCTCTCTCCGGGTTCTGATGGAGCTTGAGTTCACAGCCCTCTTATCCTCTTCCTCCTATCACTTCTCCTCCACTTAAGTATGAACAGAGATTGTTTTGGGGTGCAGAATGCCTACCTAGGTGTTCTGACTTCTGTAGTTGCCTCTCCACTGGATTTGGGCATTGGCAGGTCAATCCATACCCCCAACCTGTTTCTATCTTTTAATATTGGGGTAGAGCTCTGGAAAGCCAAGGTTCCAGGACACACTGGTGAGAGCATCTGCAGAGAAGTCAGGATAGAATCAAGGTAGCATCTGCAAATTGGTGTCTGGAAGGGGCTAGGACATAAAGTGAGAGAAAATGGTTAATGAACAGGAACCAAAAAGTATGAATAGAGCATATGAGATTAGGGATCTTAGGGTGGAAGAAAGCTAGAAAGTCCATTTTATGCATGTTTCTAGGACCCCACAACTATAATAATTTCGCTTGGATTTGATAACTAGCATGAAGTTGGATAGAAATATTTGTCTGAGAAAATGGTGTCAGAGTGGAGAAAAGGGCTATAAAGTTGGAGTAGGGCAGTGAGTAGCTCCCATTCTTGGAAGAAATTCTGTGGAATTTCTAGGTGTCTCTCTTTCTCTCCCCCTCTGTCTTCCCCTCCTCTCTCCATTTCTCTCTGTCCTATCCAACAACGACAACATCAACAACAGTAATAATTACAACAATAAAAATTTTAAAAAACAAGGGCAACAAAGGGGAATAAATAAATATTTTTATTTATTTATTAAATAAATATATATATGGGCCCTGAAATAAACCCAGGGCCCATATATATATATTTAGCACCTAAGCCTCTGTAACCTTTAAGTCCCTATTGGTCTGAGCTCACAGCCCATGGTCACAATTGAGAATATTGTAAGCTGCACTCATTCCAGGACCAGTCTTCCTCGAGTGGCAGGGCAGGATACCCCAGCCTCTCTTCAGAGACTGGTTTGGTCCACTTTTTGATTGTTTGTTTGTTTTTCTTTTGTTGAACTGTAGAGTCCTTTACCAAAGCTTGTCATATATGTGATGTGCAAATATCTTCCCTCAGTTACTGAGTTGCCTGGTTATCCTTGTGTAATTTGCTTTCAATGTATAGAAGCTTTTCAGTTTGATACAGTCTGGTTTATTTAATCTTGTTTTCATATCACTGGACCATGAGGTTTAAGTTTCCAAATGCATCTTTGATGTTAAGATGCTGAAATCTTTACCAATGTTTTCTTCTATACATCTTATGATTTCAAGTCTAGTATCCAAGTCTTTGACATATTTTGATCTGCGTTTGGTGCATGGTGTTAAGTTTCATTCTATATATTACTGTCCAGTTTTCCCAGTATCATTTGTTGGAAAAGCTTCTTTTCCCCCACTGAATGGTTTTGACCCCTTTGTCTATATATTTGTGGACTTGTTTTTGGGCTTTTGATTTTGATCCATTGATGCTTTGTAGTATAAACTGAAGTTGGGAAATGTGATGGGAAATTTTTTTTCCTCAGTAGTACTTTAACTGTGTGTGTGTGTGTGTGTGTGTGTGTGTGTGTGTGTGTGCGTGTGTGTGTTTCCACACAAATTTTTAGATAAGTTGTTCAATTTCAGTGTCACTGGAATTTTAACCCATACCATATTTTTTCCCCTTCAAATTCTCACTAGATAGGATAGAGAGAAATTGAGAGAGAATGGGGAGATAGAGAGAGGAAAACAGAACTGCTTCACTGCTTGTGAAGTGGACACTCTACTCTGCATGTGGGGAACAGGGGCTTGAACTTGAGTCCTTGTGTTTGGTACCATTGCCCAGCACCCTGACCTGTAACATCTTTATCCAGGCATCTGTAATTGGGCATTTCATTTACTTGCATATTTTAACTATCACAAATAATGTGCCTATGGGGAGTCAGGCAGTAGTGCAGCAGGTTAAGTGCACTTGGCACCAAGTGTAAGGACCAGCGTAAGGATCCTGGTTCAAGCCCCCAGTTCCCCACCTTCAGGGAAGTCGCTTCACAAGCTGTGAAGCAGGTCTGTAGGTGTCTCTCTTTCTCTCCCCCTCTCTGTCTTCCCCTCCTCTCTCCATTTCTCTCTGTCCTATCCAACAATGACTACAACATCAACAACAACAGTAATAATTACAACAATAAAATTTTTAAAAAACAAGGGCAACAAAGGGGAATAAATATTTTTTAAAAAGAAACAAATAATATACCTATGAACATAGGGCACATATGTCTTTTTTAATTAGTTCTTTCATGTCCTTTAGATCTATGCCTAGAAGTGTATTGATGGGTAAGAAGTCATTTTCATTTTTATTTAAGGATTCTCCCATACTGTTTTCCTAAGGAGCTTACCGGTTTGCATTCCTACTGTTAAAAAACAGGAAGTGTCCAAGAAAGGCATCTCATTATACTACCAGCTTGTGCAACCCATGATCTAGTTGTGCATGGCTGGCAGAGATCTATAACTTTTCAAACACTGATAGGTGTCAATGAATGCCACAGCTCCAGACCACAGCCAATATACATGATATGAATGAGGGACTAGTGATTTGCAAACCACTGCAGCTATATATCTGCTGAGATTCCCTTAGACTGCTAATTAGAGAAGGTCCTATTATAGCCTTGTGAAGGTTCTCCAGACTGCACTTCACAGGGGCTAGACCTATTTACATTCCCACCAGCAGTGCAGAGGGATCCTTTGTCCCCACAACATCTCCAGCACTTGTTAAAAAGACTATGTTGTGTCCCTCAGAACAAAATTAATGGAACTGGTGGGTGATTATGCTTAGTGAAGTAAGGAAGTGAAGGACAACTATGGGATGATTTCACTCATATATGGAATATTTGTATGACCATGGGAGAACCATGATGGTTACTGTTGGAGGGAAGTGGGGGCACCCATCTTTGATGGTAGGAATGGTGTAGAATTACACCCTTATTATCTTTTAATCATGTAAATCACTATTAAATTACTATTTTTTAAAAAAAAAATCTATAGTTGAGTGCACGTTACCATGCACAAGGACCTGAGTTCAAATCCCCTGTCCCTAACTATAGGGGGAAGCTTCACAAGCAGTGAAATAGTGCTACCGGCCCCTATCTATCTATCTATCTATCTATCTATCCATTTATCTACCTATCTCCTCTCCCTTATCTATTGATTTTTATTTCTCTGCAATAAATAAATAAATATCTACAGCCCCATACTTATTTAAGTATTACACACTCTAACCAAAATATGAAAATGAAATAAGTTCCCATTAGTGGATAAGTGGGAAAAGATGTTATATAGTGAGTTATATAGTGTTATATGTTATATAATGAGTTATATAGAGTTATATAAGAGTTATATAGTGGAATATTACTTAGCCATAATGATAAAGAAAATCTGTTCATTTGTGATCACATAGGTGGAACTTGAAGACTTTGTGCCAAGTGAAATAAGACAAATACTATCTATATTTATAGAATTATTTTTTAAAAGTAAATGAAAGTCAAACTCTTAGAAACAGAGAATAGGTCTATTGCACTAAAGTAAAAGACTCTGGGGTAGGAGGGAGGGCTCAGGTCCTGGAACATGATGGCAGAGGAGGATCTAGTGGGGGTTGTATTGTTATGTGGAGATGTTATACATGCACAGACTATTTTATTTTACTGTAGACTGCAAACCATTAATCCCCCAATAAAGAAATAAAAAAAAAAAAGGAAAGAAAGAGAAAGAAAGAAAAAAAGAAAGAAAGAAAGAAAGAAAGAAAGAAAGAAAGAAAGAAAGAAAAGGAAAGAAAGGAAGGAAGGAAGAAGAAAACTGGTTTCTAGAGGCTGAGGGTAAAGAATCTAGGGAAACGTTTATTTAAATAGTACAGACTTTCAAGTCTGACACTCTAATATAAAACATGGTAACTATAGCAGAACTTAAATGTTGCAACAACAAAAGAAGATAAACACACTTGTTTTAAAAAGATAACTATGAGAAGTGATGGATATGTTAACTACAATGGACATATATATCAAATCAACATAATATACTTTAAAAATCTTATAATTTTGTTATATGCAAGTATACCTCAATAAAGTTGGATTTGATTTATCTTTTGCCTCTAGAAATAGTATGCCATGTACTTGGTTATGTAATATCATTAGAAAAAAGGAAAAAATATATTTTAAGTAAAATTAAATGTACAATTATAACTAGGCATATAATTATATATTTAAGCTTATTTATGTGCATATAAAATACATTTTTAAGTCTGATTGTAGGGCAACATAATGGTTATGCAAAGATAGTGTCATGTCTGAGGCTCCAAAGTCCCAGGTTCAATCCCCAGCACCACCATAAGCCAGAGCTGAACAATGCTCTGGTAAAAAAAAAAGGAGGGGTTCCAGGTGGTGGTGCACCTGGTTGAGTGCACATGTTACAGTGTGCAAGGATCCATGTTCGAGCCCCTGGTTCCCATCTGCAGGGGCAAAGCTTTGCAAGTGGTGAAACAGGGCTGCAGGTGTCTCTCTTTCTCTCTCCCTCTCTATCTCCCCCTACCGTCTCAATTTCTGACTGTCTCTATCCAGTAAATAAAGATAATAAAAAAAAAATTTTTTTTTAATGGCTGATGGTAGCCTCAACTGCTGATTGGGAGATTCACACTCAAGAGAGGATGAAAAGAGGCCTTTGCTTATCTGTATTGTTTAAATGCTTATATGAGTGTGTTAATGCTTATTTATGTAATCAGAGAAAAGTGAAAAGTAATTACAAATAATAACAGTGAAAACACTGCAGGGCTTTCTAATACAGCCAGGCTATCATCACCACCTGACAACTCTGCCTAAGTAACTGGCTCACATGTCATAGCTAGTTCAAGATGGAGAAATACTTTTCAGGCAACATACGCCACTTGAGTTTAGACACCTGCCTTAGGGTTGTGACGTGGCTTCATAAGCCCCAGACTTCAAGAGACTGAGAATTCCCTAGAAGCTGTGCATTAGTGTGCACTTCCACAGAGGAAATAAGAACTGTCAATTAGAACACTACACTCTTCTAATCCCAATTAAACCAAAAATAATGTCTTGATCACTCTTCCTCTTCCCCCCCCCCACCCTGCTGTGAGTTTCTGAATTTATTCCCCAGTTACTGGGAGCCACTCCAGGTTCGCCTTCCCCAGGAGTCTTCTTTCCTGACTGTGGCCCAATTAAACCACAATTGATTTGCTCTGAAGGGAGATGCCCTGGGAGACTTGTTAAATTCAGTGCTTGAGAATATAGAAGGAACATCATTAAGAACTTCAGTTTATTAGACAGCTGGGCCAGCACCAGCAACTAAGAGGAGGAGAGACTCAGTGTTCCTCAGAGGCATCTAAAGAAACTTGTTTTAACTTTTATCTAACTTCATCCCAAGTGTGTATACTAACTTGTAAGTACATACCCAAGGTACCTTCAGTTCCACCATCTCAGCATATTATTTTCATTGTACATTACATCATCATAACTTCATAGGTCCATTAACACACCACTTTCATCCAATTCCTCCAAAATATCATCCTTTCCCTATTATCATTCTTAATATCATTACCCACATCATTATCTCATAACCATTATCCTCAGAATCATCATCAGCCCCATTACTGCAACTCCATCCTGCAGCTTCACTATTCCATCACTCGCACGACCACCACTATGATATATACCTGCATCTTATCAGAAGTGTCCTAAAAAATTATAGGAAAATGCCTTTATATGCAGTCAAGAAAAAAAAAACTTTTAACTGGTTGTTATGTGATTTCAACAAGGTACAGAAGGACAAATAGACTAGGATAAAAAATATAGACTAGGTTAAGAAGAATGCATTAAGTAGAGGAAAATAAAACAACATAGTAGATAAAATGTAGCCTGGTCTGGTGATAAGTAAGATAATTTTAATCTTGTATAAAATTGTAAATGTTTCCATAATGAAGGAAAGGGAAATGATGATTATAGAATAAATGTGAGTTGCATAAATCTAATTTACATTTGTTAAAGAATTTCTAAAGAAGAAAGTAGAAATAGACCAGAGGCAATATATAATGGCATGATACAATAAATCCTCTGAAAATCAAAATGTCCCACTGTGCTCCAGGAAAAATTAATGCAAGTGTTCTCTATCTGCACATGTTCACCTGCTAATCTGTTCTCTACATTATAACTAAAACAATTCATCCAACAGGCAAATCTTGGGACATCCTCTTCATCTTTAAATACTTTAATAACTTTACAGTGAATCTAAGATAAAAATAAAAATTTTCAAGGTAGTCCACAAGATCTATAGTCTTGCACATTTTCATATGCTTCTTCATTGCCTTCAGCCTGACTTTTTTTTATTAGTAATTTAATAATGATCGACAAGCCTGTGAGACAATAGGGGTACAACTCCCAACACCAGAGTTCTATATTATATCTCCTCCATTGGAAACTTCCCTAATCTTTATCCCTCTGGAGTATAGACCAAAGATCTTTATGGGGTGCAGAAGGGGATAGGTCTACCTTCTCTAACTGCTTCACCGCTGGACATGGATGTTGGCAGGTCAATCCATACCCCTAGCCTATTTATATCTTTCCCTAGAGGAGTACAGCTCTATAGAGGACAGACTTCAGGACACATTTGTGAGGTCATCTGCCTAGGGACTAACTGACCTTTCTATTCTTTGCATACCACACATGCTACTTCTGACATTAGGCCTTTGCTATAATCTTGTTCCCCCCACCACCCTCAGAAATGTTCCTAAGTTCCACTGGTTTCTTCTAATAAACTCCTACTTTAGGATCTCATATATCACTTGGGTATCCCTAACATCAATAGCAGGCAAAGTCTCCCTGCCTAGTGTTTTCTCCAGATCATCTTTCCTAAATGAAAACCTTATTCTGACTTAACATGCTATAGATGAGTTTCACCTATTTTTGAACTTTTCATAAGCAGAGTTATACATCAAAAATTTTGTATCTGTCATTATTATATATGTATCCATGTTATTCTGTGTAGCTTTGTTGGCCTTATATTAGTTTCTGCTGTATCATACTCTAGTATAAATAAACAATTGATATGTTTCACTGTTATTGAATATTAAAGTATTTCCAGTCTGAGTTTTTTTTTAAATGATGCTATTAAAAAACAATTTATGTTTTGTGTTACACTTGAATAATCATTTTTTGTACAAATATGGACAGGTAAAAATTATTGGAACATAATTTATGTGCACATAAATTTTAGTAGATAATGTCAAACATTTTACAGACTAGTTATACCAATTTACATATGCAGCACCAGTGTAAAAGAGTTTCAATAGCTCCCCATCCTATAGCATTACTGATATTTAATTTAGCCATTATATTGAGTTTATAAGTGCTAATTGATTGTAGTTCTAAAAATTCCTGGACCTTAAATGAAAATAAGAATATTCCGCATTTTACTGATCATTTTGTGTTCCCCCTTTGTGAAGTGTCTTTTCAAACCTTTTACCATTCTCCGTCTCAGCTGTCTTTTTATTGATTTATGGATGATATGTTATTGATGGACTCTGTCTATATACTTACAATATCATTTCTAATATGTACTCACTCATATATTTTTTAATAATTAAAGGTTCTTAGACCAACTAGGTAGCTCACTTGGAAGATATGTCTGTTTCATCTCACATACACAACCCAGGTTGTGCGCCACCACCCGTTCTCTTTGGTTTTCTCTCTATTAAAAAAAAAATAGTGTGTTACGTGATAGTTGTTGTCTCAGGGGTATAATATCTCATCTGCCCAAAATGTTTGTCAGCACATCTTCCCCACTATCTCCACCACAGGGCAAAGAGCCTCTGAACCCCTTCCACCACCCTCCTCCAGTCCCCAATGACTTTGACTTTTTTTTTACTTTGATCTAGTAACAAGAATAAATTTATTTATTTATTTATTTATTGCTAGAGGTTATTGCTGGGGCTTGGTGCCTGCATGATGACAAATTCACCTCTCCTAGTCGCCATTTTTTTCCTTTTCTTTTTTTCTTCCTTTTTCCTTTTTTCTATTCTTGTTTTTTTTTTTTTCCCTTTTCCTTTTTTCTTTTTGATAGAGACAAACAGAAATTGAGAGGGGAAGGGGAGATAGAAAGAGAGAGAGAGAGAGAGAGAGAGAGAGAAGCTCAAAGCACTGCTTCACCACTCATGAAGCTTCCTCCCTACCTCACCCCTCCACCTTGTGCAGATGAGGACCAAGGGCTTGTACCCAGGTATTTGAGCATAGTAATGCCTGTACTCTGCTAGGTATGCCACTGCCAGGGCCCCAATTTATTCCTAATAGTAATTTTTTTCTTGCTGTATTTGAGCTAATTTTTAGGTTCAATCTCCTGGAAGGCAGGTGATTAATTTTTTAATTTCAAAATTCCTGGGACAATTTTGAGATGTAATGCCAAGACATTAGGAGTTTGGTCATGTTATTTGAAATTCTGAGACTCTAATTTAATTTTTTTCTTTATGGTGTGATCTCCCTTAGGTTTATTGTACTAACTGAAACTTGCTAAATAAATATTCCTTTTAAGAATAGGGCAGAGTAGCTAGGAAATGGCTCAAAATGGCTCAACCAGTCGAATGTTAGACCAGCGTGCTTGAAGCTCCTGCTTCAATCCCCAGTGCTGTATATAACACAATTGTATTATGATATCTCTTTCTCTCTCTCTCTCTCTCTGTGTGTGTGTGTGTGTGTGTGTGTTTCAAGTGAAATGTTCTCTATTTTAAATAATTGGATTAAAATGAAGAGAGATAGTATACTGTAACAAATGACAAGGTTTCCATAAGAAAGAAAGTATTCAGGAGACGTGAAGGCAGCAGTACCAGGGAAGCACATGCTTCTAAGGGGCAAGAGGAATGTTGATAGACTATTCTCTATATAGAGAGATGGGTATTGGTTTGAAAGAAGATGAAGGAACAAGACACCACAGCCTGAAGTACTTAAAAGTTTTGACAGAATTAGCAGACTCCTGGAGACATATGCAAAGGAACTAATGTCCTCAAAAGAAATACTGGCTAAATCAGGAGATAAAAAGACTGTCCAATAAAGAGAAGTCTAATGAAATAAGAAAGTACCTAATCACAGATCTGGTCTTACAGAGACAGTACAACTGAATATTCTGTGACTATGGGAGAAAATTGCATTGGATCAAATGAGAAAAATCAGCTTATTACATTACCAAGAGTACAGAAGAGGAGCCCAAAAGTACTTATGATTTAGACAGTGATCAAAGGAACCATAGATGTTAAGCAGAGACAACTCCTACATTAGAAAAATGGAAGAGTGCAGAAGTCTCTTAAATCACTGCCGTGAAGTTAAGCATCTCAGGCAGAAACAAAAAAATCTACTACTACATACTCAAGAATGGATAACCATTAATTGGCTTTGATTTGTGTTTCTGGTTACAGTTAGAGATCAGAAAAGAAACTAGGGAACCACAGGAAGTGAGAGGAAAACTAGACTGTATAACTCTGCTGTGAAGCATACATGCAAAAAACATGAGAAGGGGTCTTGCCATGGTGTGCTCCTTCCTGATGCCACTTTCTAGATGACACAAGTTCTAGTCCAAGTGTTCAGGGTTACTCTTCTCAGTGAATGAACATAAAATATTTTATCTGGTAATGTCTTATTCCTGGGATATGTGATGTGAAAGGACTTCAAAATACATGGTAAATTAAGTAAATAGGGGTACTGAATTCTCCCCACTTTGCTCATTCTTGTTTTAAATCCATTCTCCTTGTCCCAGTCCCCTAATTTGCTCTTCAGTCAATCTTGCCTACTGGGTGGGGCCAGAATAGGTCACCCGGGAAGGTACTTGCTTTGCCATGAATTACACCCATGTTGGAGCCGCTGGTATACCACATGGGAGCACTAGAGGAAGGTTTGGTTTTGTGATATCTCTCCTTTAAACAATGACCTTTGCCAGGCTGGGGAAATAGTATAGTGGTTATGCAAAAAAGTCTTTCATGCCTGAAGCATCAAAGGTTGCAGATTCAATCCCCAACACAACCATATGCCAGAGCTGAGCAGTGCTCTGATAAAATAATAGATAGATAGATAGATAGATAGATAGATAATGTATTAGGTAGCTGTTCCCCAGATAGACAACAGGGGAAAAACTTCCCATATCAAGCAATAAGAATTCAAGTAGGGAATCATGAAGTAGCTCGCTAAGCTAGAGAAATATATCCAGCATACTCACCACTGTGTTCCCCAGTCACATACTGAAATGCTGTTCATGAAAGAGGAAATAAATGAGTGGATGAATGAAGAAATAAATTAATGAAGTACACTGAAAAAGAGAATAAGCTGTGGAGTCAGTGTTTAATTGCTTACTGAAATCAGCAGTGACTCCTGTCTCTATACTGGGTCTTCTTTTGGTCCTTTTAAAATAAACTATATTTATTAATGTAATAAGGTCATAATAAACCAAGAATAACCAAATTCATAAAAACTGAAATAGTGGTTACCAGAGAATAGAGGGAAAGGGGGGAATGGAGAGTTGTTTGGGGATTTTAACATTCTGGAGAAGCCTCGGTGGTGGTGAAATGGAAAAGAAAAAGAGAAAATGTCCAGGCAAAGAGTTAACTAACTAAACTACAGGAAGAAGAGAAGCCACAGGAGACCTCAGAAAGGTACCCCCAACAAGGCCCAGTGTTGTATCTTATCCTGACAGGTCATGAAGCTTTAAACTTTCCCCAGACACAGCTATACAGGAAAAGATAAAAGTAACTAGGGCAACGAGACCCTGAGCAATGGGTGTAAGTCCCACCCCCTTAACCTTGCAGCCTCTGTGTCTGTGATGCTTTCTGCTTTCAGCCCTGCAGCCCCTTGTACCAACCCTTTGTTCAGGGCCCAGAATTCTTTAAAGAGCACAAGGTCTTTCTGTGGCCCATTATGTTAATAAAGTTCCCTCTTGTTGCCTCCATACACTGGCTCTGAGTCCTTAAACCTGTAACACTGGCACTGTGGTAAAGTGCAGGATTTATATGCCTGATCAGACCCAAGTTCCTTTCTTGCATCGCATATGCCAAAGTCAGACTTGGTCTCTCTATATTTATTTATTTCTTCTCTCTCTCTCTCTCTCTCTCTCTCTCAGTAGATAAGTAAATATTTATAAAAAATAAATAAATAAAAATAAAAGGTCCTGGAGATTGGTTCTACATGGTGTGAATATACTTACCACTACTGATCCTTCAAAATGGTTAAAACAGTGAAATGTATATTATATGTATTTACCATTTTTAAACTATAACTTCATGTTGCCTAGACTAAGAAATATTATCACATCAGTGTTATTAATTGGAATATCTTCTTAGGTAACTACTGTAGTGTTAAAGAGCTTTGATTCTAGGCATGAACAACAATAACTACAGCAATAAAACAACAAAGGCAACAAAAAGGAAATAAATATCAAAAAATCTTTTTAAAAAATGGGAGAGATTTCTGATGTCTTCTGTTATCTTTTTGAGGAAATGACTGGTCAAGGTAAGGTCCAATCAGTAGTCTGTTACCACCCAGGTCTGATACTGGGTAGCAAATCCTTTTCTGGCGACTCTAGAGACTGAGAAACTGGGTTCAGCAACCACGAGAAAGTAGCTGGATGCTAAGATTCTGGAACGGGAAGGCGGGAAGGCGAGGGCAGAGTTTAAGGCGAGAGGGGAGGCACTGTTGCCTGGAGACAGCATGGGACGCCGTTGCCTAGAGACGGCGGGGCGTGGCTGCAGGTGATCTGGGAGTGTCTGCTGAAGGAACTCAACTGGACTAGAGGGAACCAGGCCATGGCGGGGCGCCTGAAGGAGAAGATGGTCTCAGATGAGGTCCATCAGAACCAGATCTTACGTGAGCTGTACCTCAAAGAGCTACGAACTCAGAAACTCTACACCCACTATCATGTGAATCCCCACAGCAAAGGTGAGAGGTTCACTGGAAAGGGAGAGCAGAGTGGAGAGGTGAGGACCGTGTCAGGAAGGAAGGGTGGTCGGAGTGGAGGACAGAGCGCCTTGGGAGATGCCTGCTCTGTCCCCACCTCACATCAAATGTAAAATATGTTAAAATGCATCCAAGTCGTGATTAAGTTGAAAGACCAGGACACAAGACAGCTCATATGGAGAGGTGCCTGCTTTGCAGGGTATATGGCCATGGTTCAAGCCTCCTGCACACCACTTGAGAATACTACAGCATTGGACCTACTCAAGGACCAAGGTTCAAGCCCCCATCTCACCACCTGCAGTGGGGACACTTCACAAGTGGTGAAGTCGGTCTGCAGGTGCCTCTCTCCCTCCCTCCGTCCCTCCCTTTCTTCCTGTCTCCTCTTAGTTTCTCTCTGTCCTATCCAATAAAATGGAGACAAAAAAAAAAAAAAGGAAAAATGGCCACCAGAAGTGGTGGCTTCATACTAAAAAAAAAAAAAATTAGAACTTGCATTAATGTCTACTTTTGTGTATCAAGAGATTATGATTTGATAATATGATAACTATACATAGAGACTACATACATTGATATTATGTGCTCAGAAGTATGTCACTGGTAGGAAGGTAAGATAAAGTGGTTTGGAGTACAGCAGTTGCTTCCAGCCTTTTTGCTCACTTACTACTAGTGTCCATTTACCTCACAGCACTTGAATTAGTCTGACTTCTCAATATTTCTCAAGCTCACCAAGATCAACCTCAGATTCTTCCCACACGTGTTTACAGCACATTCCCTCACTATGTCCAGGACTTTGCTTGAGTCTGTCTCCTTAGGGGCACACCACCTACACTCCTGAGACATCATCCACTCCATTTAGTTAACCTGATTAATTGTTCTTCACCTCACATACTATAATTGCCTGATATTACATATTTGCTTTTTTTCTGTCACCACAATAAAATGTGGGACTGATCTATAGCCCCCTTTCCTGGGCATTAGTAATGGCTACAAAGTGGCCTTCTGGATATATATATCACTTTTGGGTCTGCCTCCAAGAGACCAGTGCTGCTCCAGGAAATGATCCACAGCTATCAAAATGTTCTCTGTGCTGCCCCAAATGGGACCTACTAGCCAAATGTGGCCATTGAGCACCTGAAATGTGATTAGCATGACTAATAAGTGCATTTTGAACTATGCTGCATTTAATTATTTAGCTTCAATTAGCCACATATGACTTAATTGTTTCCATATTAGAGTGTGCCACTCTAGATTCTGAGGTGCTGAAGGATCTTATTCAGCTTTGTCCCCTTGTACCCAGAACACTACTGAACATGTGGCACTCAGGAAGCATTAAATGTAGGTATCTGGCCTAAAGCAGGTCTCAGAGAAGGCAGTATTCTAACATGGTTAGTGTTTTAACATGAACCTGTTAAAACTGTATTTTCTGTATTTCTCTAGTTCACACAATTACCAGAAAGCCCATGTCTTGGCATGATAACCTGGAGGAACCTGCAGATGGTAAAATCCTGGGGGTTGACATTACCACTGAAGTGATCATAGGGGGCCAGCTGGCTGGGAGGCCTTTCAAAAATCAAGTATCATGGAATAAGCATCAGTCATCTGCTTTGGCCATCTAAAGTAGACTTATACTAATCAAAGTCACAAGAGGTTAATATGTTCAGTCACTCTGCCAGTCTACTGTCAAGGCAGCAAGAATGTTCCTGATGGCCTTACCATTTCACTAAGTCAGTCATCACAGATTTAACTGCTGTAAGCATAGGTTTGCAACTCAATACTTAGTTCAAATACTAGTTCTGCCACTCAATAACTGTGACTTTAGGTATGTTTCTTTCACCTCTCTGGGCTTATCTCTTAAGGGCCTTTTGAAGATTTTACAGAATACTATATGATACAGCTGGAACCCAGGGAAATATACCCTTCAATCTCTCCTCTTCCTGTCTTCTTAGAGTAGATCTCGATAGAGGATGAAGGAGTTAAAAAAGATAACTCAGGGGCAGAGGAGAGGAACTCTCAAGCTGAGGTTCCAAAGTCCTAGGACCTTGAGAGCTTACTTGGAAGTTCTAGGAGGGGAGTTCAGCTACCCATATACTCTTAACCAAAGACAAGTCTGTATCTATTCAGGAGGGACACACGTGGATCAGTGAGGGAGGATGGGGATCTAGCCAGCCGTATCAGCCAAATCAACTCTGGTAATCAAGGGGGTGACATATGTCACAGCCAGATCACCTTCACATCCCAAAATCCCAGCTTCAATCCCCTGCACCAAAATAAGCCAGAGCTGAGCAGTGCTCTGGTAAAAATTTATTAATTAATTAATTAAAATAACTCAGTGGAAAGTGGGGTGGTGGAATCTCATGGCACAGTGGAGACAGGCAAGTGAATAGACAAACAGACTTAATCAAAGAATTCAAGAGTTAGAGTTTGTGGCACTGTGAAAACAGCAGGTGGAGAAGTTCAAGGCTATAGGGGGGTGTATTATTGACTACCTTTAATGAAGATAACTCTGAGCCAATGCTAGGCCTTTTAGAAGCAATCCATTTCATTTCATTTTCAATCATCATTCTGAGGTAGATACTTTCCTCTCTTATTATAATGGAGCAAAGTGAGGCCCAGAGTCACCTGAAAAACTTAAAGTGGAAGGCCAAGAAAGTGGGACTTCTACAAAGTTCAGATTCTTCTCATCATCAGACTGACTCTGAAATGGAGACTTTATTGGGTAGAAATAAAGTGAGAGGCCAGATGGTGGTCACCTGGTTAAGTGTACACATCACAGTGTGCAAGGACATAGGTTCAAGCCCCACTTGCAGGGGGACAGTTTCACGAGTGGTGAAGCAGTGCTGCAGGTGTTTCTCTTTCTCTCTCCCTCTCTCCTCTCAATTTCTCCCTGCCTCTACCCAATAACATTATATATATATATATATATATATATATATATATATATATATATATATGAAGAAATCAAAAATGAAAAGATTAAACCCTTAAACTATGAAGTTAGAAGTAGGTCTGGTGTTGGCAATCATACTTATTTCAGTACAGAGAGATCTGGCCTTGTGTCCATAGCCTTCCTCCTTACTCTCTCCATTAGCCACAGCTACATTGACCAAACTCATTCTGGCCCCAGGGCCTTTGCTTTTTTCTGCCTGTGGTGTCTTTCTTTCCTTTCCCTCTTTCTCAAGGTTGGTCCTGTTAAGCATCCAGAAGCCTTCCCTCACTAGCCACACTGCTTCTATCTGCCTCTCTGCCTGCTCAGTCCTTCACCACTTCTATTGCTGTCTGCCACCACTACGTTGGCCTTGTATATTGTTGGCTGTTTCCTCTGATGTCTCCCACTTAGGGCTCCAGGACAGCAAGGACCACATCTATCTCATTCTACTCTGTCTTTAGGGCCCAGAGCTCCTTGGCACAGAAGTATCCTTGCCAAGACTTAGGCAAGCCTGGGGATGGGGAGATGCTCTACTCTTAAAAAATGGTATAGTTAGAGAAATGATGAGGCCCCAGACCCTGACTTCTTCCTAACTCATGTTTCTAAGACAGGTTTATCAAACTCATTCATCATGCTGCCCAGGAACCAAGGAGGAAATACCTGGAGTCACAGACTGAGAGCCAGGAAATTGGATGGGACTCAGAACCTTTGGTATGTGTGACCTTTTTTTTTTGTTGTTGTTGTCTTTTTTTTTTTTTGGGGGGGGGGATTAATGGTTTACAGCCAACAGTAAAATACAGTAGTCTGTACATATGTAACATTTCTCAGTTTTCCACATAACATTTTTAAATTTTCTATTTATAAAAAGGAAAATGACTAAACCATAGTATAAGAGGGGTACAACTCCACACAATTCCCACCACCAGAACTCTGTATCCCATCCCCTCACCTGATAGCTTTTCTATTCTTTAACCCTCTGGGAGTATGGACCCAAGGTAATTGTGGGATGCAGAAGGTTGAAGGTCTGGCTTCTGTAATTGCTTCCCCACTGAACATGGGCATTGACAGGTCAATCCATACTCCCACCCGGCTTCTCTACATAGGAAGCAAGGTTTGGCTGGGCACAACCTAGCTGAGAACCAACCGGGTGCTTCTCCTGGTCCTTCATCTTGACCTCACTTGTCTTCATCCACTGAGTAATTTTCATTTCTTTTCTCTTTTTTTTTTTTTTTTTTTAATTTGCCTCCAGTGTTATTGCTGGGGCTCAGTGCCTGCACTATGAATCCACTGCTCCTGGAGGCCATTTTTCCCATTTTGTTGCCCTTGTCACTATTGTTGCCATTGATGATGATGTTGGATACAACAGAGAGAAATCTAGAGGGGAGACAAAGAAGAGGAGAGAAAGATAGACACCTGCAGACCTGCTTCACTGCTTGTGAAGTGACCCCCCCCCTGCCGCAGGTGGGGAGCTAGGGGCTCGAACCAGGATCCTTATGCCGTCTTTGCACTTCACGCCATGTGCGCTTAACCCGCTGCACTACAGCCTGGCCTCCTGCTGAGTAATTTTCTAATGTGCTCCCTTCCTAAGAACTCTCTACACTTTGTAATTTCTATATTGCTACTATATGGGCTTGGCCTTTCCATCCATCTATATACAGCTCTACTTTGGGACTGTAGCTCTACCATGAGGCTACATCACGGAGACTAAAGGGCTCCGGAAGGAAAAAATGAAATAGCTACTTGCAACAGCTTCTCTTCAGGTGGGGCATCCCCTTGGGGAGAGGAGACAGCAGGAGACTGGCAGAGGGTTCCAGTGGGAGTCTCTCTACCATCAATATGCAGTTATAAAGGGTCTGCAAATAAGTCAAGCCTGTTCATTGGGGTAGTGGCATTGGTGACACAGAAAACTGTGCAAGAACAAAACCATTAGGTCCAGGTGTTGTGATATCATAAAATTCAACAAAGATGGGAGTTTCAGAGTGCTGTGACTTGGGAACAAAAAAAAAGGCTTGACAGCCCCAATTTAAGACTATCCTTTGGCAGAATTTCACCTGACAGGTTGAATACTCATACTCCCAGTACTGAGACATTGCAGAAGCCACTCAGTGATTACTTTTTTTTTTTTTTTTTTTAACCAGAGCACTGCTCAGCTCTAGGTTATGGTGGTGCGGGGGATTGAACCTGAGAAATGACAGAGCTTCAGGCATAAGAGTCTGTTTGCATAACCATTGTGCTATCTATCCCCACCCACCAGTGATTACCTTTTAGCCTCTGGTCTCTTGATTCTATTTGCTGGAATTGTATCCTTTAATTGTATGGCATTGCTTTTATTAAAAATGTATGTCTGAGGGCTCAATGTTCTCTGTGAAACTGGTTCAACATTTGTTTCTCAAACAAAAAGCCTGTATTGTGTCCCTAGAATGTGCTGGATACTGGTTGCTGAGAATAGCAATACATTCCATTCTCTTGTGGAAGTTACACTCCAGAAGTCTGCCTCCAACTTAGACAATGGGAAAGGAAGGTGCAGTAACAATGCTGCATAGGGTATTCTTAATCAAGTCTTACACTTCTTTTGATGTAAATATCAACTCCATTTTAATGTCATGATTTAGGAGGGAGAAAGCACCTGGGCCCATGCCTTTATAGAGTGGGGGAGGGGTCTGATTTCAGCCCCAATTTATCTTGTCTTTAAACCCCAATTTTCCTCCCTTCCTCACAGACTCTTCTCTGACACCTTAGTTCTCTTCTTTAGATCAACCCAGATCGCAGTGACAGGAGGCTGAACCACTTCCAGGTCTACAATGACATCACTCTGTATAAGGCTAAAATGTGGAGCTTGGGAGAAAACGATTGGCATAATTAACATCTCAGCTGTGGTCTCAACTTCTGTTATCAATGCCATGTGCAGCCCAATAAATAAAAAGGTTGCTTTAAAGACTGACTGACTTTTCCTATTTTGATTATCACATTTCTCATGTCTGCCTATGTTCATTGGTTGAAATCCTTCATTTTATAGTGTAAATCTCCAGTTAAGCGTGGCAAAGTAAATACATACAATTATCTCTGTGTTTCAAGATACCAGGAAAGGATAATACTGGGATTTTTTTTTTTTTTTTAATGTATGAACCAATACTGAATTAGTGAAGGGAGAAACATTAGCAACCAAGAAAACATTTAAAAGGTGGAAGACCATGGAGGAAACCACAACATGCAAATCAGATGGGATATCTCTGAGCATCAAGTCCATACCTCGCAGAACTCTGGAAAGAGGTTCAGGATCCAAGACAGAGTAGGACAGAAAACAAGGAGCTAAACAGGGAGTTCCACTCCTTATACAGCACCAACTAGGAATCTCTTCCATAGGAGGTTGAAGGTTGGTTATTCAGGAAGTGGGAAAATGGCAAAGGAACACTAAGTACAACAGAAGGTAAGAGTGAGGTGTGAGTGGGGCTGGGTGGTGGCACACCTAGTTGAGCGCACATTTTGCAATGTGCAAGGACCCGGGTTCGAGCGCCGGGTCCCCACCTGCATGGGGAGAGCTTTGCGAGTGGTGAAGCAGGGCTTCAGGTCTCTCTCTGTCTCTTGCCCCCTTCCCTCTCCATTTCTGGTTGTCTCTATCCAGTAAATAAAGATTTTTAAAAAATTTAAATTTTTTAAGTGAGGTGTGAGCCTATAACACACATATCCTTACCTTAGCCTAAATACATCTTTCAAAAAAAAAAACACCTGTCTTATGAGTTTATCAGTGAAAAACAAAGCAACTCAACACCTATAATTTATGCATGAGTGACCAATCACCAACATACTTTGAAAGCAGTGGCTGGTCATTAATCATTATGTAACTTATTTATGCAGTGACCCATGGACTTAAGAGCTGGAAGCAATTAGTTATACTTGGTAACTGGAATATCAACAGTGTTAGGAAGCTACTGTGGTTTTTCTCTGGTAACTGGAAGCCACACAAACTGGAACCAAGAAAAGAACCACATGTCCTCTGTACTAGGAACTGCAGGTTCTTACCTACCAGTGCATAAAGCTGTATTTTAAAACAATATGAGGAATAATACTGAGCCCAGGCTATATTTTAAGGGCTAATATGGTAGAGAAAGTGAGTTCTGTGGAGTATATCTGAAAATTTACTTAGCATTAATAATTTATTTTTGGCTTTACCAGTGTTAACTGCTATTAGCCTGTTTTTCTTTCTTAAAACTCACAATGTTCTGAAATTGATGCCCAGAGATCTCCAGTCTGTGCTTATGGAGGCTTGCCCACATAAACAGTAATTCTCATAGATATCAGCACAGTATATCTTCAACTCAATTTAGACTTTATCTACCCAGAGCTAATGCCAGATTCCACAGATTAAGGACTTAAGTCTTCCAAGACTGTCCTTCCCTTTAGATGCTTCTGACCAACTGGTTATAGATTAAGATTCCCAGGACAGCATACACAGGTTTACTAGAGAAGCTTTCCTAGAACTTATAAATCTGTTTACTCATTAGATCACTGACTTATTATAAAGGATATCACTGAGTAACAAAAAGAGATGCACAGGCCAAGGTATCAAAAAGAGCATGAAGCTTCCTTGACCTCTCCAAGAGCACCATCTCCCCCAAATGTCCAACAACCAGAAAGCTTCCAGAACCCCTCCTTTTTGATTTTTATGGAGGCTTCAATGCAGATATGATTCATTAAATCATTGGCCACTGGCAATAAGACTCAATCTCTAGTCCCTCACCTTCCCCTTCCAGATTGGGAAATGAGACTGCAAGTTCCAACCTTCTAATCACATGGTTAGTTCTGATGGCAATCATCCCCCTTCCCCCTAAACACACACGCACCCATTATTTTTAGGTGCTCTCAAAAGTCACCTCATCCATGTTACAAAATAAAACTTTTTTTTAACTTGCTACCAGGATTATTACCACCACTTCTGGTAACTGTGGGGTTTTTTTTGTTGTTGTTGTTTGTTTTCTTGATAGAGATGGCAATTGAAAGGGAAGGAGAAATAGAGAAGGAGAAAGCAAGATACCACTCATAAAGGTCCTCTACCTTGAACCCAGGTCCTTGTGACTAGTAATGTGAGCTCTACCAGGTGTACCACTGCATAGTCCCCACAAAATATCAATATACTTCTATCATTCTCAACACTAAGGAAAATCTAAGATTCCCCAAATCAACAAAGCAGGAACTATGAAGACTAAATATATCAGATATATTTGCTAACCCAAATGATCTTATAAATCACAATATTGTAGCTCCACATATAACTCAAGTCCAATCTACAACAGATTACCTCATTCATTAGTACAGTATAAACTGTGAAAAACAGATCAGGATAAACTATTTTAGTCTTCTGGAAATATGGATTATTTACTCAAAGTTTTATTAACTAATAGTAACTTCGAAATCTTTTAGTCCTTACTAGGGTTTTTTGGTTTTGTTTTAGCAAGAATGCCATTCATTTCTGATTTAAGGTAGAGCTGTGGATTCAACCTGGGACCCTAGAGCCTCAGGTATAAAATCTGTTGTGGAAATTGCTGTGGTATCTTTTTTACCCCACTCTACTTACTGAATTTTAAACCAAGAGTTGACACTTCTCTGAGAACTTTATTGGATGAACTTAAAAAAAAAAAAAAAAATAGAAGGGAGCCAATTGTAATGTGAAATTCCAAGTCTTCATCTTTTTTTCTAATTTATTGTATACAAATATGCTGCTTATTAGCGTGCCTTGCTCTTCATTTTCTCTCTTGTTCGTTTTCCAGGTCTCTTCTATTAAAAAAAAAAAAAAAAAAAAAAAAAGCATTATATGTAGTCATATAGCTGCTTGGCCTTTTGCTCCAGGGTCACGACACAAGAAAGAAAGGGAGTAGGCAGTGTGGGGTGCAAGAGGAAGTGGCCTAGACCCTCACCCAGCCCCCAAGTTGTCTTACATTTGATCCTTTCTTTCCAGGCCTCTTGAGGACCTTCCCATGAGCTTTCTTAGCCCGGAAACTGGATACATCATCATAGCTTTCACGAGTATTCCACTTAGAACCTTTCTTCTTTCCACCAAAACCAAACTTCTGGTTCTTATAACGTCGTTTTGCATTGGGACTGGGGGAAAAAAAAGAAAGTGATCTAGCAAGTTACTCACAGCCCTGCAAACCCCGAGGAAATTTATGACCCCACAATACCTTCATTTCCTGTCTATAAACACTACTGGTACCCAGGATCTCACCTTCCACCCTACATTCTGATTCTACAAACTCCCTTGGCAAACTTATCTCCTTGCAATTTTCACCACCAGAACAGGAATACAAAGAAAGAACCAGGAAGGACTCCTTGTGCATCATGTGGCTCACTATCTAACTTTGGGAACTTTCACTGATATTTTTCTGTGGGAATCAATGCTGAGTCTTCATTAATTCTCTATACCCAATTCAATTACAGTACTGCTCCTTTAACTCTCCTCTACCTCCATTACCATTGTCAGGTCACTTAGCACTGACCTGGATATTTGCTAATCAATTTCCCAGCATCCCTCAAGTCCATCATTTACTCAAGTACCTCTTTAATTTTGTTTTAAAACATGTGAGCAAGATCTGCTCATTATTGTCTAAAATGTATTTATGATTATTTAATGAGAGAGATTAAAGGAGACAGAACTAGAGCAAAGCATCACTCTGTCTGGCATATGCAGTGGTTGAGGACTGAACTCAGGACCTCATACTTGCAAGCCCAATACTTTATCCACCACACCACTTTGCAGGCTATCCTATTCATTATTTTGAGTGAAAGTCATATGTGCCTCCTCCACTGCCTAATGAACAAAGACTACTCCTCTCAATAAGGTAGATACTGACTCTATAATTTGGCTCCATCACCCTCCAGCTACATCTCATTGTGTTGGCATGACAATATAATCCCAGTAGTATCAAAGACATGTTTCTCACCTCCAAAACTGATTATCTTCTATCCTCCTGGTTAATTTTATTCATTTGGACTAAACTCAGGTAGGACTCTCTTCCAGAAAGTCGCTTCCAGACCCAGTTCCCAATTTCCAAGGCATTCCCTGAATATTTCAACATAGCACTTACTATATTATGCGGGAATTATCATTCCCCCCAGGTCAGGTGACCAGGTATGCATAAAAGTGAACTAAAAAGAACAAGTCATGCCCATTATCCTTTTAATCTTCACAATAGTCTGAAACATATGGCTTTCTCATTTTCACAGATGACAACATTAATAATTAGAAAGATAGCTGCTCAAAGATACCCTCCTAATGAGTGGTAGTCAGGATCAGGACCCACCTCAACTATAAGGTGGAGAATTCACTTTTATTAAGGATTCACTTAAAACATGTCAAGTTTTTAGGAGTCAGGTGGTAGCACAGCAGGTTATGCGCCCGTGGCACAAAGCACAAGGACTGGCGTAAAGATCCCGGTTCGAGCCCCCGACTCCCCACCTGCAGGGAAGTCGCTTCACAGGCGGTGAAGCAGGTCTGCAGGTGTCTGTCTTTCTCTCTCCCTCTCTGTCTTCCCCTCCTCTCTCCATTTCTCTCTGTCCTATCCAATAACGATGACATCAATAATAACTACAACAATAAAACAAGGACAACAAAAGGGAATTAAAAAAACATGTCTTAAATCTCCTTTGTCTTCAAAGACCAATGTGACTAAAAGGCCACTACATAGCCCTACAAATCTAGGTAGCAAGCAGTAACTGAATTTCTACTGTAAGGCTATTCCTTGTACAGGACCCACCATACCCATCTGCTGCTATCCAGCACACACCACAAAACAAAAACACTGCATACCCTTTCTTCATCTGTTGGCTTTTTTTAGCTCCTTCCTTTGTGCCTCGTGCAACCAGTTTCTGATCTCCCTCAAGGAAATCCAGCTTATCAGAGAAGCCTATGAACAAAGAAGTACTTCAATCAGCACCATCATATTTAAGAACTTAAAATTTCAAAAGGTGGTTGTTATTTAATGAGCTAACTTTCCGAGGCCCATGTTACTTTCCACATCATTCCCAAATCTTAGGTCAAAAAGTTCTGAATCATCAAAACTCTAAAGTTAGAATTAATTCAAAGGTAGATGTCAACCCCCTCCCCTTATGTGCTTATGAGAGACGTACTGACCTTTTTGATATTTCTTAATGGCAGTCATCATGTGTGCTTTTTCCTGCTGTCTCTTTTGAAGAACTTCTGTTTGCACCTGGGATATGGAAACAGAACTGTTAACACTCCTTCTAAATTATCACTACAAAATATACTTTCTTTCAGTAATGACACAGTGATACCATTAGCACTGGTCATTTACAATGTGCCAAACTATAAGTGTATTTTCTGTCACCCTCAAATAAAGTGAAGTAAAATTATATCATCATCATTGATACTAATGCATTGAGAGATTAAGTAACATGCCGGAGTTACACTGAAGAAAGTGCAAAGTTAAAATTCATGTCCTGGTACTATACTTTCTAAGTCTTTATTTGTACCCTACTACATAATCCAACTACAAAACTGTAGCAAATCTTATTATGTCTATATCCTATTCTACCATTGATTATATTTGCACAGATGTCTTATATTTGTTATAAGACATAAAATTACAATATGAAGAAGCAAAAAGAAAACACTACAGTCTGTCCTCCATATCCAAGGGTTCTACACCTATGGATTCAATGAACTGTGGATCAAGTATGCATACTGTTGGATTATTGGAAAAATCATGATTTTTTCTATGCAAAAAATATATCATGATTTTTCTGACAACCCAATATGATGGCTATGTCTACACTGAACATGCACAGACTTTTTTTGGGGGGGGAGGGACACTTAGTATTCCCTAAAGAATATAGGAAAATAATGACTTAAATTGCAATAGATGCTATAAGTAATCCATAGATGATTAATGTAGACTGGAGGATGTGACTATCTTTATGTAAAACCATGCAACTATTTATTAGGCACTTGAATATCCAAGGATTTTGGTATCCATGAAGGTCTTGGAACCAATCTCCCTGACTGTACCATGGGAATGACTATACCAAGAAAAACAAACAGCGCAAACAGCACCTCTCACCCCCCCTCAAAAAAAAAAACTTTCATAACAAAAGAAGATACAATCTAAGGTAGGATTGAGGATAATTCTTTGTTGGTGAATGGTCTATCTGTCTTAAAACACCATAAGATGTTTAATAATCTCTCTGCTAGATGCCAATAGTACCCATGCCACCAAGATTTGATAATCAAAATTATGTCCAGACATTGCCAAAGTCCTCGACTGTGGGCAAAACTCACCCCAGCTGAGAAATACTACACAAATATTTCCTCACATTAGAAGCAATATGAGGGACCAGGGAGACAGCATAATGGCTATGCAAAACAACATTCATGTCTAAGGCTCTGAGCTCCCAGATTCAATCCCCAGCATCACCATAAGGTAGAGCTGACTAGTGCTCAGGAAAAGGGAAAAAAAAAGTAGGAGAGTAATGATAACAGGTCCTACTGCATGTCTTTACTTTCCAAGGTTCAGTGAAATGATTCCAAATGTGGGAAGCAACTTAGCAATCCAGGTTACAAGTGTTTACATCTAAAATGCTCATAAAAATCTTAGCACCCAAGCTGATTCTCCACAAATACAGTTCTTCCACCACCTTTTAACTCCCATCACATTTCTCCCCACCCCCTTTTGGGGGGGGGGGCATTAAACTGTGTTAAAGTGCTAGAAATCTTTAAAATGTTTAATGTTAATCCTCTTACAAAGTCATGCTCCTAACTTTCTGGCCTCTGTCTCAGATTTCACAGTAAGGAAGATGGAGGATTGACAGTAACATTACAAGGAGAATTTTAAGAGAAGCAGATACTGTATCTGAAACTATGCCTTCATTTGGAATACAAAATGAAAATAAAGGCAAGTAGAAATTAGAAAAAAGAAGCACAAGTGAAGCATTTGTAATTTCTGTCATCTTCTTTCTAAGGTGGCCATAAAGTAAGAAAAACCAAGGAAAAGTCTCATTGTATACCTGTTCCAGTTTTACATTAGAACTCAGGCATTCATCACTCAAGCAGAGGTACCATTTTTTTTCTTTCAGGTCAAGGACAATCAGTAACATAGTTTAGTTCTCTCAAGGAATTTATAATTATCTAGACTGGTTATTCTCAAACCAGCATGCATATCAGGATCACCCAAGAAACTTAAGGAAAAGAAAGCAGATTCCTAGAGATTCTGAAGTCTAGACACCTACTTTGAAAAACTTCCCCAGGTGACTCTGCTGTTTGGAAATCAGATCTGGACTCCACTCTTCAAGTATAGATGTGCCAACTAAAACCCAAATCACCAAAGTGATTCACCTGTAGTTACTACTAATGGTGACCCATAGGTGTTAAGGATGTGTGCTCATGTGTATTAGTAAATACATACTCCCCATTGTGCGATAACACATGAAACCAAATCAGACCACAGAATTTGGTGTGCCAAACATTTTCCCCCTTACCTTCTTTCCATATTTCCTAAGTGCTCGCAGTTGCTTAGCCTTTTCAGATTTTTCCATGGCAGCTTGTTTTGCCTGCAATTTCTGTCGAATCTAAAACACAAAATGTTCTCAGTTTATGTTATATGACTCTGGGATGATCACTTCTACTTAGGGAACACTGAAGCAAGCAACAAATTCCTTGGCAATCTAAGGAAATCTGTAAATCATCTATTTCAACTCCATGTTTTACAAATGAATAGTATGATGCCCAAAGGCTAGAACTTGAAAGCCGCCATCCCTCTCCCAATCAGCTACCTGTTCCATTATACCAAACAACCTTGTTTGCAGTTGTGTGGGTGTGTGCTTATTTACTTTAATAGCACTACATTTACCATGTATCACCTTGGAATGTAAATTCAGGTTATAGATTTCATAACTGCAATAAAACATTTTCTAATATATTCAGGTTTGTGCATATCTGAACAAACCAGTTTACTCATAAATCAACAATCATTTATATTAAAGGTAATTTCTTAGTTTAACATTTTACAGTTCTTACAGAAAAAATAAACATGCCACACACATTTTTAAAATGTCCATCTAATTTTGCATTAGAGCTTAAAACATATTTCTATTTCAAGATGACATTTAAAAAACATTCTGATACAACAGTAGCAAAAATGTAATTCTACAATAACTAAAGAGCTAAGAAGAATCCTTCATTAAGTTATTTTCATGTTTACAAGTATAATTTGTACTTTAAGTAGTGCTGTTATCAGCTTTTTAGGTTTTGTTAAGCATACACAAATTTCCAGTTGTTAGGCTTATCATGTTATATTCCATGCAACACTCAAGAGACAACCAGTCCTAAAAACTGAAGTCTGAATGAGTCCACAAGGAAGACAGAAAACAGTTAAATTAACTAGTGTAAGTGGGACTCCTGTATAACATCAAAACATGCAAAGTGCAGCGGGTTAAGAGCAGGTGGTGTAAAACGCAAGGACCTGCGTAAGGATCCCTGTTCGAGCTCCCAGCTCCCGACCTGCAGGAGAGTCGCTTCACAAACGGTGAAGTAGGTCTGCAGGTGTCTATATTTCTCTCCCCCTCTCTGTCTTCCCCTCCTCTCTCCGTCCTATCCAACAATGATGACATCAGTAACAACAACAATAAAACAAGAAGGGCAACAAAAGGGAAGAAGTAAATAAATATTTTTTTAAAAAATGCAATAATTCACAGCAACTGTTCTTCAGAATTAGACTGCCATCTTCTTTACCAGTCAGTTAGCCAGGCAGTAGTGCACCCTGTTAAGCGCACATGTTACAGTGAACAAGAGCCTAGATTCAAGCCCCTGGTTCCCACATGCAGGAGGGGAGGAGGGGAAGAGCTTTCTGAGCAGTGAAAAAGTTCTGTAGGTGTCTCTCCCCTTCCCACTTCATTTCTGTCTCTACCCAATAAATAAAATTCAAAAATAACCAAAATTTTTTTCATCAGAGTTTACAAAGGTGAACATCTTAACACCATCAAGAGTACTTAAGTGACAATTTGATTGCCTACTTAATGAAGCAGCCACACGTATTCTGGTCATTTGTAGAAAGAAGCCTAATATCCAAATTACCAAAATTATTTGTCAGACCCACTCATATAATCTATTGTCTACATAAACAAACAGCCTCAATAAGAGGTGCCTAACTAAAACAAATGCCAAGACCAAAATAGCATTTCTTCTTCTAAGATTTAGGTGTTGCTCAGAACTCTTTACACATGGAGTATCCCATACCAACAAGTCCGCACCCACAACAAAGTCTTGGACTGTCACACATGTGGATCAGATAAAGGGATATTTTAGTATTTCCTCTGCCCTTTAATTGTTGCATAACCCATATACAATAATTGCTGCAAAATTTGCCATTCCAATGGGGAGGAAACAATGTCTCTTTAGCCTTTCAGATGAATTTAGACTCCTGATCTTCAGCATATGTAAGAAAGTGATCTATCTGAGATAGTAATTGAAAAAACTTCTAGAAGTCTAGGGCCCCTCACCTTCATATCAGCTTCTCCTGCTGGCAGTTAAGCCAGGAGAGAATACACTCTCCTCATCTCTACTATCTGCAGCTTAAGGTTAACCAGCACACAGCCTCAGTTCACTTCATAACATGCCACATACACAATAAAAACCCAAACAGATACAGGTACCTAGCCCTTTCCATCAAACATACACATTTCATTTAAGGGATGAGCAGTTGTTGGAGTGAATAACTAAAATCCAGCTTGAAACCTCAGGGGAACTATTTTCTTTAATATTTATTTATTTCCTTTTTTAAAAAATTTCTTTATTGGGGAATTAATGTTTTACATTCAACAGTAAATACAATAGTTTGTACATGCATATCATTTCCCAGTTTTCCATATAACAATACAACCCCCACTAGGTCCTCTGTCATCCTTCTTGGATCTGTATTCTCCCCACCCTCAGGAGAACTACTTAAATATAACTTGAACTAGATATTCTCAATCCCCTTCCTCCTAAAGTTAAATGAGGACAAAGTTCTACCTAATTATGAACTATACTACATCTGACTCATATACGAATCCTTCATTTCACAGAAAAGAAAACTCAGGCTCAAGGGAAAATAACTATGGCTAGCTATGGCACTGTTCCCTGTTAAATGCATGACAAAACTGTTGCCTTTTCTTTATGCCATGTCAGCTAGAAAATTCAAAAGGCTATCTTGGACTCAAATTGACTTTTTTTTTTTTAGCTGTAATTTCCTCCCCTTAATAAAATTAAATTTGGAAAGAAGCCATTCTCACACATATCTAACTGGTGACGAAGCAAGCAGTGAACAGAATATTTACCTTTGGACAACCATTTCCTACTACTGACCTTAAACCCATCTTTTAAAAAACAACACAGGAGATAAGCTAGCTGAACATACTGAAGTACAAAGTTTTAGCTTTCCAGAGAAAATCTTCCCTGTTTCTTACCTTCTGCATCTGCTGGTCAGACTTGGCCATCTCAGCAAAATAATCAGTGGGTCGCTTGGTAGGGATTTTGAGCTGATGGAGGCGGGGTAATACTGCAAGCACTGCAGCTTGGGCCTGACGGTAACTGGGGATGGAGGGCAAAAAACAAAGTAAGTTAAAGGAGATAGGTCTTGGGGGTCGGGTGGCAGCACACTGGGTTAAGCGTATGTGGCACAAAGTGCAGGGACCGGAGGAAGATCCTGGTTCGAGCCCTGGCTCCCCACCTGCAGGGAGGGGTTGCTTCACAGGCCGTGAAGCAGGTCTGTAGGTGTCTGTCTTTCTCTCCCCCTCTCTGTCTTCCCCTCCTCTCTCCATTTCTCTCTGTCCTATCCAATAACAACATCAATAACAATGATAATAATAACCACAACAATGGTAAAACAACCAGGGTAAAAAAAAAGGGGGGGTGAAAGGCCTCCAGGAGCAGTGGATTCAACCGAGCCCCAGTGACAACCCTGGAGGCAAAAAAAAAAAAAAAAAGAGACAGGTTTTAACACTCCTTACTGCCTCTCATGGTCAGAAAAACTCTCATTATCAATATCTGATTTTAGCAAGAACAATCAAACAGTTTTATACAAAACTGTATACAACCTCAATAACTGGGTATCTAGGTGAAAATCAAATGTGCACTCTTTTTGTTTCAAAAAAGGGGTAAAGTATTACTAAAAGCAAAAGATGTATTTTAAAAGTACCCAATTCATTTACAGGTTAATGCCAACTATGAATGCTTATGATACCATCTCAGGAGTTCAGACTCACTGCTTTACCCCTCACTCTACTTTCCAGTACAAGGGCCCCTCCAAATTCACCCGCTTGGAAAGCAAACATACAAGCTCATCTCCCGCTTGAAGTCATCCTCTGGATCAACAGCTTTCGGATCCTTATTCTGAGATGTTGACTGAGGTCCACTGATTTCCGGCACCGGGCCCAGGGTAACATCGAGTCTTTCCACCCATTCCAGATCCCGCTTGAACTCCGCCAAACAGTGTTTCAGGCCATTCTAGGAAATTCCGACACTGAGCTCATAAGAAGGGAACCCATGTTTATCTCTCCCAAGCCTTGGGTGGAAGGCGAAAACAAAACACAGACCTCCAATACACTGCCAGGTAACTGATCTTTGTGGCAATGAGCTTATCGCCTTTCCTGTCCCCCAAACACAATGCTGATCTCCTCCTCCTGCCCCCACCTGGCGCCCGAGCTCACCACGTCATTTAAGGCTTTCTTCGGCCCCTCTAGTACGACATTCAGGCCTGGCTTCAGGAGACCTCGGGAAAATGCATCCTGCAACTGCAGGACACAATCGGTGGTCAGTACCGAAGGAAGGAAGGGCCGCTCCCCAGCGCCCAGTCGCAGGAGCTTGACTGACACCCACCTCTCTGTCAGTGACAAGAGAATCCTCCGATTCCGAGTCCGAACCTGAGAGCGGGGGGGTGTCCATCTCTCAGCACGCTCGCCCAACACCTATGGAACGAAGCGGAGGAACCTGGAGGCTGGAAAAGGGAGACTTCGGCCGCCGCTAGACACTCGTAGCCCCTCACTTTTCAGGCCCAGGCTCCACGTGGACCAGAACCGCACCAGTCCCAAGCACTTGCCTCCGCCCCTCAAATTTTTGCCAGGAACTTCCGCTTCCGGTTAGACCGGCACTTCCGGTTTGCCGTTGCTATAGGAACCGCTCTGGCGTTTGAAAGTGCCGGAGTTGCTTGGGATCCTGTAGGAGCAGTATCCCTAACCACACGTGCGGTCTGGTGACCTAGAAAAAAGCGAAAGGTGGGAGTGGGTGTCTGAAGTCGTCTGGATGAGCTGAGCGCCAAGAGGGACCTCAGGAAAGGGACCAAGCAGCCGCGAGGGGTGGCGGGGGAGGGTAGAAGGGGGCGGGGCGGAAAGCTAGGAGGACCTCGAGGGCGGGGCGGGGGCGGGGCGAGGCGGTGCTCTTCTTCCCACTCACCTGTGGCGTTGTCTTCTGCAGAGGCCAACTCTTGGACACCGGACCATGTCGACCGTGGTAGCTCAGTCCTTGCATGTCTTTGGCTTTCGATCCCATGTGTCCAACAATGTCTTCTTCTTCGATGAACAAATCATTATATTCCCTTCAGGAAATCATTGTGTGAAGTACAATGTGGATCAGAAATGGCAAAAATTCATTCCAGGTAGAAAAAGAAAAGAAAAACCGCTCTATGTTGATACAGTAATTAACCTTAAATATCATTTATAATCCCATAACCCCCAACGTGATGATTGAAAAGGTTTTTGACCAAACTGAATATCCATGCAGTTTTATAATACAGAAGTGAATGTCAAAAAAATAATAATAAGTGAATGTCGGACGGGGGAGATTGCATATTTATGGGGGAAAAAAAGCTCTCATGCCAGAGGTTCTGAGGTCCTAAGTTCAATCCCTGCACCACCATAAAATAGACCTGGCCTGTGCTCTGGTTTAAAAAAAAAAAAAAAGGCAAGTCAGGGAGGAGGTAGATAACATAATGTTTATGCAAAGAGGTTCTCCTGCTTGAGGCTCCAAAATTCCAGATTCAATCCCCAGCACCACCATAAAACAGCTTAGCAGTGCTGTGGGAGAAAAGAAAAAGGAAAACAGTTTACTTGCATTAATTAATATATAGAGTAATTAAACTTATACAGTTAAAGTCACATGTTAATTTATGTATATGTTTTCCTAAATGGTTTTCTGGAGAAAAAAATACTTGTCACCACTTCCAGCGTACACCACCATCATTACAGAACATTTTGAATCCGTGTATGTAGACACTGAGATTTTATCCCAAGTCACTAATAACCATTTTTATGTTATACTTGTTTAGGTTTTATTGACAATAAGCTTTCTCCCTACAATTAACTTCTTTCTGTCCACTCTGTTGTGACATATGCATACTAAAGTGTACATATATGTAATATTATATTAAAGAATTAGAATATATGGGGGATAGTTCAGTGGTAGAGCACAGGACTTGTATTACAGATGTTTGTGTGTGTTTCTTTTTTTCTTTACCATAAGAACACAGCTCAGTTCTGTTTTGTTTTTTAATTTCTTCATTGGGAGATTGTTTTACAGTCAACAGTAAATACAATAGTTTGTACATGCATAGCATTTCTCAGTTTTCTCATTTTCCACATAACAATACTACCCCCACTAGGTCCTCTGTCATCCTTTAGCTCTGGTTTATGGTGGTACTGGAGATTGAACCTGGGACTTTTGGTGCCTCAGACATCAAAGTCACTTTGCACAACCATTATATTCTTTCTCTAGCCCTCAGATATTCTTTTTTTTTTTTTTTTTTTGCCTCCAGGGTTATTGCTAGGGCTTGGTGCCAGCACTACTACAAATTCACTCTTCCTCGTGGCCTTTTTTTTTTTTTTTTCCATTTTATTGGATAGGACAGAAAGAAATTGAGAGTGATGGGGAAGATAGAGAGGGGGAGAAAATGATAGATACCTGCTTCACCACTTGTGAATCGATCCCCATGCAGGTGGGGAGCCAGGGGCTTGAACCTGGGTCCTTTGAGCACTGAAATGCGAGTGCTTAACCAGGTGTGCCACTGTCAAGCATAGCCACTAGGCTATGTCCCACCACTACCACCACCACCTCTAAAAAAAATTTAAAAATAAGGAGTGACTAGAAAGATAACTGAAAATTTATGCAAGAGGTGAAAATAAGTTGAGGAACAGTTAAACATCAGCTCAGTTTAAGCAATATGAGTGCATTTATAAACTCTGCAATCAGCCAGTAGATATCAAACACCCATTAGGTGGCAGTTACTGATGGATGAGTGAGTGAGTGAATGAATGAATGAATGTGCAAGAATATCATGACCCCTACCCTCTGGGAGTTCTCAGTGTTATAATGGAGCTGGTGTGTATGCAAACAGCAGGACTATGTAAGTGACAGAACAAATGCTATGCCATCTGGCACTCTGGCACAAAAGTACAAAAGGAAGAAATAACCAGTTTTTCATTTTTTTTTACCTACACTAGACAAACTCAATCTCACCTGTGTTCACAGTTTTAACTTCCCCTTGTGCCTTTCACCTCAGATCTGTATTTTCAGTCCCAACCTCTCCCGCAGCTTTAGAATCTAGCTGGCTGCTAGGCTTCTTTCTCTACCCAAATGTTCCACAATATGTACTTCATCAACATGTCTAAAATTGAATTGTCATTTTCTTTTTTGCTCCCTCTCTTTCCTTAAAACCCTACCTTGACCAGTATTCCAATGTGTGATAAAGATATGATTTAAAAAATAATATGACACTGGGAGAAATATCCCAGAAATTCAATAATATATATGTAAATTAATTTAGTATTTCTCACAAATGTGGCATTAGTAATCAGTGCTAGGAAAACAAGCAAGATATTTAAGAAATGAAAGTCAATTTAAAATTCTCACTTTGTACATTTTGTAGTCATGAACCCAAAATAGATTAAAGGTGTTAGTATAGAAGACTGAAATCATAAAAATCAGGAGGCAAGTAAGCATTAATAAAAACCAGGTCTTTGTAGGAACTGTTTTCAGCAAAAGACAGTATGTCATGTTCACTATGGCCTGTAATTCCCTTAATCTGGACCCCATCCCAGGTGTCAACTCTACTCCCAGTCATCCAAACCAAAAAATGTTTGTCTCTGTCTCTCTCCCAGAAAGTTGCTTAACATTTTTCTGATCCCCACACCCCTCCATTCTCATTGCCCCTGATGCCTGCTTATTGCAGTTTCCTTCTCTCCAGAGAGTTCTGGCATGTGACCTTTACCAAATGTTCTCACTGTTGTTCCACTTAACTCCCTGATGAAGCCCAAGCTCTTGTGCATGGCTCCCCATGACCCCAAACCTGAGTGCTCTTCTAAAGCCTTTACTCCTGAAGCCCTTATAGAGAAGTCTTGAGGGCTGGAAGTCACTGCCTAGGGAGGAGGAGCAAGTGGAGCATTGTCCCTTTCACCTTGAAGCCCTTGGCCTCACTTTTCAACATCCTTCCCCCACCACCCCCCATCCTAACCTTCCCTCCTTTGCACTTATACCAGAGCTTACTTATCCACAGGGCACTGTAGGCACAGAGCCTAGGGCCCACTGTACTGCTAGGGACCCAAGAAAATGTCTTTATTTTATTTCATTTATAGAGACAGAGAAGGAGAGAGAGAGAGAGAGAGAGAGAGAGAGAAGGAGAGAAGGAGAGAGACCTTAGCACCAAAGCTTCCTTCAGTGCTGTGGGGGGCCAGACTTAAACCTGGATCTGTCATACATAGCAAAGCAACACACTATCCAAGTGAGTTATTTTACCAGCCCTTGATTTTTTTATAAGGTTTGTTTTGATTTAATGAGAGAGATATACAGATGTAAAGACGCAGACACACAGAGAGAAAGAGACCAAGACCAGAACACTGTTCAGTTGTGGCTTGTGGTGGTGGTACTGGGACCATAGAGCCTAATGCATGAAAGTTTTTTTGCAGAGCCATTATGTTGTCTCCCTAGCCTCCAGTACCCCCCTCCCCACTTTTTTTTTTTTCCAGATCACTGCTCAGCTCTGGTTTATGGTGTTCTGGGGATTGAACCTGGAACCTTTGGGGCCTCAGGCATATTTTTTTTTTTACATAACTATTATACTCTCTCTTCAGCCCTTAATTTACTTTAAAGTCAGAAAATATATAATATTTATACATTATGCTATATAATGAATCTATCATCGATTATATTTCTTTTTATGCCAGTGCAGTCACAAAATATAATTTCTAGCATTTCTTTTAGTGGCGGAAAAAGTCCATGAAAATGAAAGTGCCTGGGGGCCTCCCAAAATCAAACTCCACCTTGATTGCATTTCCCAAATGGAAGTAGTTTTTTTAGTCTTTGCCTCTGGCTCTAATTTCTAAAGGACCAGGGCTTCATTGGCATGCTTGTCACCACACTGATTACAAGCTATATCTACACATATTTCCCCTAATGTCCCAGGAAATATTTTGCAAGAAAGTACAAGGTTTACCATAAAGCAAATTCATCAGGTTTCTGCATCTGTCTCATGGTCAGAATGTCAGTTCTGGTCATTAAGCTGAGAGGTTAAGTAATATAGTATTAGCATCCCAGCCCTGAAAGGAGAGCAGAGGTGTTAAGTGCTAATACTCGGTACAAAGACTTCTGTAATCGAACTTCTACCTTCTGCACCCCAGAAACAATTTTGATCCATAAGAGGGCTGTGAACTCCAGCTCCATCAGGTCCCAGAGAGAGAGGATGAAAAGGGGAGAGATATTTGAATGTAGTAATAGGGTGTCTGTGACTTAGAGGGGAAGAGAGGACTGGACCTGGAAGAAAAATGGGGCAATTATGTACAAATATAGACAGTTTAGAGATGATGGTTAACCCATGTCTGCAACCTTGGGAGAACCACAGTGGACTGCAATGAAGGAGTCAGGGACTCAGAACTCTGGTGGTGGGAATGGTGTGGAATTATACCTCTGTTAACATGTAATTTTGAAAATCAACATTAAATCACTAAAAAGAAAAAAGACTTCTATAATCTGACCCTAGTCCTCTTGGCCCCCCTGATGCATATGAGATGCTCCAGCAATATCTGACTATTGATAGTTCTGCCCTAATACTGCTCTCTCATGTCCACACCTGTGTTCTTGTTGCCCCACCCCACTATATCCCACCTTGCCCTCCTACTATAACCATCCCCTCCCTTCTCTGCCCACACTGGTCTCATTGAAGTGCCCATCCTTGTCATTTTTATAACACCCAAACATAGCTGTACTAAGGGATGCAGGAATTACCAGTGTGTTTTCCTCCACTGTGTCAGTAGTGCCTACCCTAGGTCTGGTTCCTCTTGAATCTTGGTGAAAGCATGATCTGCCCTCATTCTCCCCTTTTCTGTCCATTGCAGGCTCAGATAAGAGTCAGGGCATGTTGGCCTTGTCCATCAGTCCCAACCGGCGATACCTCGCTATTTCCGAGACTGTGCAAGACAAACCCATCATCACCATCTATGAATTGTCATCCATCCCTTGCCGGAAGCGGAAAATCCTCAATAATTTTGACTTCCCAGTTATGAAATTTACTAGTATGGCCTTTTCTCCAGATTCCAAATACCTGTTGACTCAGACCTCACCTCCAGAGTCAAACCTTGTCTACTGGCTATGGGAAAAACAGAAAGTAATGGCTATTATTAGAATTGATGGTCAGAACAACACTGTCTACCAGGTACCACCCAGTATAAAAAAATCATAAAAATTATTTAAAAAAAAAAAGAAGAGGTCATCTTTTATTGAATGCTTACTAATACCAAGAACAATGTTAATTTTTTAGATATTTTTTATTTCACTATTGGGGGATTAATAGTTTAGTCAACAGTAAAATACAATAGTTTGTACATGTGTAACATTTCTCTGTTTTCTACATAACAATTCAACCCCTACTAGGTCCTCCTCCATTATCATGTTCCAGGACCTGAAACCTTCCCCCCATCTCAGAGTCTTTTACTTTGGTGCAATACACCAACTCCAGTCCAAGTTCTGCTTTATTTTTTTCCCTTCTGTTCTTATTTTTCAACTTCTCTCTATGAATGAGATCATCCCATATTCTTCCTTATCATTCTGACTTACCTCACATAACATGATTACTTCAAGCTCCATCCAAGATGAGGTGGAAAAGGTGAATTCACCATTTTTAGTAGCTGAGTTGTATTCCGTTGTGTATATATACCACAACTTACTCAGCCATTCATCTGTTGTTGGACACCTGGGTTGCTACCAGGTTTTGGATATTATGAATTGTGATGCTATGAACATAGTTATACACAAATCTTTTTGGATGGTTTCGTTTGGTAAATATTTTATTTACTCATTTATCTACTTATTTGTTAGAGCCAGAGAGGTGGTGAGACAGAGAGAGGGAGACACCTATAGCACTGCTTCACTGCTCATGAACCTTTCCCCTGCTGGTAGAGACTAGTGCTTGAACCCAGGTCCTTGTACATTATAACATGAAACTACCAGGTAGGTCATCACCCAGGCCCTAATATTAATGTTCTAATATGCATTTTATGCTCATAGCAATCATATGTGGACTCATGCATCATTATTGTCCCAACTATGTGAATGAGGGAACTGAGACACCAAGAAGCTACGTCATTCACCTAACATCACAGAGCACTGAGGAGCAGGACAGGGAGTCCCCAATTCCATTGCCTGTCTTAATTCACTCACCTAGGTCCTGTCCTTTTTGTAGCAGCATTGCTGGGCAGTGGGAAGATTTTGAAAATGTAACAAGAAAGGATAGGTCTTTAGGAAGCTATCAATAAAGTTGTGGCTAACACTGAGAGAAGAATTTTCTACTGCACATTTAGGGGGAAATGAAGAGGCTCCAGTAGGATGGTTACTTACAGAGCTTTCCCAGGAGGTCTTGCCTTGGTGCAGTCACTCCAGCATATATCTCAGGTTTGGTTGTGATCAGAGATACTGAGTAGTCGATGACTCAGCTACAGATTCAGTCATGTTCACAGGAAGCTGGACTATAAAGCAGCAAATCACAGATTCACATTTACCCAATGTCTTTTCTCCCTTGTAGTAAAGAAAAAGTTTGTGAAGTGGAATTAGCAATCAGAATGTTGCTTGGTGATCACAAAGGCAGGTCTCAGAGCCATAGAATAATTTCATTTGAGTCATGGTAAGACCTGAAAAAGCATCCCTATTCAGAATAGCTCCTCTCAGGTGGGCTGAGTACCCATGTATTGGTAGCACACTGGCAATCCAGAGCTTTAAAAAGTCACTACCCTTCACGTTGCTCATAATTTAATGGGCACCCCTCACTGTTCACTGTGAAATAGTACATTAAGGACGATAAGTTAGCAGGAGACCACACAGCAATCTCTGTTGTATGCTTTCTTCCCTCTAGATAGGCACATAAACCTGCCAGACCCTTATTTCCTTATGTTTTCAGCTTAGCCTACGTTGCATTTTGTTGGTACAAATTTGGGTTATCTGTAAGTGCTGCTTATCCTTCCCTTTGTCCTTTGTAAGATGACTTTTATAGGTTCCCTAGTTTAAGACTCATAGACACCACAACTGTGATAGATACAGAGTACCTATCAAATATGGTATGAGTAGTATATAGTTTTCTGACGTTTCAAAGGCTCCTTTGAGCTACCTGATATAAATATTAATGATTAAAATGGAAAATCACTCTATATTGAGATTAGTTGGTTGTTGTTTTTTTTCTTAGATATTTTTCTTTTGTTCTTATACATGTCACAGGTGAGCTTCAACCCTCAGGATAACACTCAGGTTTGTGTCACTGGAAATGGAATGTTTAAACTTCTCCGTTTTTCTGAAGGAACTCTGAAGCAAATCAATTTTCAGAGGGGAGAACCTCAAAACTATCTAGCCCACAGCTGGGTGTCTGATGACAAGATTATCGTAGGCACTGACACAGGTCGGCTCTTTCTCTTTGAATCTGGAGATCAGCGTTGGGAGACAAATATAATGGTCAAGGAGTCCACCAGTGACCAGAAGACCACAAAGATGATCCAGGAATCAGATAGGTAGGGAAGCCCCTGTGGGTCGTGGGTGATCTCAGAAAAATACACTCAGAGGGCGTTGGACTGTAGCACACCTGGTTTAACATACGTGTTACCATGTGTAAGGACTAGGGTTCAAGCTCCCACTCCCCACCTGCAGCGGGGACACTTCATGAGTGGTAAAACAGTGCCACAGGTGTCTCTCTTTCTCTCTGCCTCTCTGTCTCCACCTCCCCTCTCAATTTCTCTCAGTTCTATCAAATAAATAGAAAGGAAATAATGCCCACCAGAAACAGTGGATTTGTAGTGCTGGCAGTAATAACCTTGGTGGCAGAAAAGAAGGAAGGAAAGAAGGAAGAAGATACATTTAGATATTACTGAGTGATAATGTTAGCATCACTGAGTACCATTTGCCTTACACCAAAAGCAACATTCTTTAAAATTACTCAGCCAGCACCTTGTTGGGTGCACATGTTATCAGCCATGCACGAGGACTTGGGTTCAAGCCTCTAGTCCCCACATGAAGGGAGGAAGCTGTGGGAGTAATGAATTAGTGCTACAGGTGTCTCACGTTCTCTCTCCCTCTCTATCTTCCTATCTTCTCTCTATTTCTCTCTGCCTCTATTAAATAAATAAAACATTTTTAAAAATCACTCAGAGCCCCTCTAGCCCCTCAAAATGAACTTTTTTCATTTTTCCTCTGCCTTTCTGGAATTCATCTATATTCAAGCACAAATTTTACTGGGGTTTTTGTCCTTTTTTTGAGGGCGGGGAGTTAACGTTTATTTTACATTAATGGGTTACAGGCCGATTCCTACCAGACCTGCACAGGCTTGTCCTGCAGCACACAGCTTTTATCAGTTTCAAACTGGGCGCAGCACAAGCTGATTGGTTAGAAACAATTTCTGTCAAGGTGCTTACAATACAGGTGAGAGCAGGTTGGCTACCATCAGAGCCAGCCACTCAGATGCTGGCATCCACCAGAAGCCACTCAGAAGTGGGCATCCACCAGGAGCCTATAGATTTTTCATTTCATCCCCCTCCTCTTCTTGTACCCAGGAAATCTTTCCTGATGTATTGGATTACCTCAGTTTACATTCTCTCTGTACCAGCTGTAACTTAACTGTTTCTAGGCACTCAGTTATAAACTTTACTAACATGTTGATAGGCTGTCATGAGCAGAGAGAAACCATACCCACAGCACCAGTTTATAAACTTCTAAGCTTGCCTCTGTTTCTTTTCTTTTTTTTTTTTATTTCTTTATTGGGGAATTAATGTTTTACATTCAACAGTAAATACAATAGTTTGCACATGCATAACATTCCCCAGTTTCCCATATAACAATAAAACCCCCACTAGGTCCTCTATCATCCTTCATGGACCTGTACTTTCCCCACCCACCCACCCCAGAGTCTTTTACTTTGGTGCGATATGTCAAATCCATTTCAGGTTCTACTTGTGTTTTCTTTTCTGATCTTGATTTTCAACTTCTGCCTGAGAGTGAGATCATCCCATATTCATCCTTCTGTTTCTGACTTATTTCACTTAACATGATTTTTTCAAGGTCCATCCAAGATCGGCTGAAAACGGTGAAGTCACCATTTTTTACAGCTGAGTAGTATTCCATTGTGTATATATACCACAACTTGCTCAGCCACTCATCTGTTGTTGGACACCTGGGTTGCTTCCAGGTTTTGGCTATTACAAATTGTGCTGCCAAGAACATATGTGTACACAGATCTTTTTGGATGGATGTGTTGGGTTCCTTTCTGTTTCTTTTCTAAGCCACACCCACATCTGTTACTACCTTTTATGTAAAGTTTCTTTCTCTAATATGGGAAGTGCCTGTGTCTGGGGAGCAAGTGCTCTAGCTTGTCACAGTACTCCCCATGTTCCCTGGGTTCTGCCTGTTTATTCCCTAGCCTCAACATTTCTCCATTTAGGAGTTGAAGGATGGAGTTTCATGCTTCTGTAACTGCTTCCTGCTGACCTGTGGGCAGTTGCCTGGTCGATCCATACTCCTAAATGCAATTGTACTGTCCCTAGAATTTGCTAGTGGGGCAGGGCTCCAGAGAGATGGGGTTTCTGGACACTTCACCATGTAGTCATTTGTCCAGGGTAGTCAAAATGGGGTTGCGGTGGCATCTGGAACTTGATGTTGGCTAGCTGAGTCACACAATTTCAGTTCCCAGGAGAGGTAGTCATGGCAGATACCTGGAACAGCCTACGCCAAGATGCTTCTGACCAGGAGAAGAAGCAGCAGCCAAAGAGTGGGTTTTTGTCTTTTAAAGATTATTTCCTTGAGAATGAGACAGAGAAAGATCAGAGCACTGTACAACTCATGCACATGGTGGTACCAGATTTTGGACTTGGGACAAATTCAGTTGCTATAAGCATAACTTAGATATAATTATTTTTATACCTAATCTCACTTTAGTATGACTAAGACTGTAGTCTCCAAAACTACAGATTTCCCAAAAACATGTTTTCAAGCAGTTGCCTAATTTTCTGAATCAATTAAATAAATGTCTACCAAGCCCTGGAAATGTGCAAGATACTTTGCTAGGTGCTAGGGACATAAGTCCTTATAGATCTTACAATTAACTAGGTAGCAGCAGATTGATAGAGTAGTGCAAAAAAAGTCTTGCCAGTAATGCAGACACCGTGGAGGTAAGGTGGGTTCAGGGGGGACCTGCCAGTTGACTTCACTATAACCAGTAATAATCATAGCTCACACATATCAGAATGTTCATACCAGAGGTTGCTTTAAAACTCTTTATATATTTTCTTCCCACTTGAGTCTTACTTGGCATATACAAGTTATTATCATGTCATTTTTGTCACTAAGATACATACACTATCATAGTTTATTTCCTTACAAGACTCTCCAGTTTAGTTCAACCAGGTTCCATATTATAGCTTGACCATTATAGCATATATACATTTATCTACATTTTTTGTAACTTGCCTACATTGTATTATAATTTATTGGGGATTAATGGTTTACACTATGGTTATTGATACATGGGTACAGTTTATTTTTTTTGTCATTTTTTATATTTTTTATTTTTTGTTGACCTTTTTCATGTCATTTTATAGATAAGGAAACTGAGGTCTGGAGGGGTTAAATGATTCACCCAGGTCACAGCACTATTAAAGTGGCAGAGTTAGGATCAAACTCAGATCTGTCCTGTAAAGGAACCCTCAGCATTGGCATAGTAGAGATTCTTCTTCCTCAGTTATTTTTGTTTGCCTCGTTTTCAATGTCCCCTATGCAAATGATGTTTTCTTTTTGTTGTTATGATTGTTAAAAGCTTCCTAGTAGGTCTCTAGGCACTCCAATTTGCTATTTCCACAATCCCTTAGTGACTCCAGGGCTACAAGAATACAGTTCAAACTCCTATATTTGACCAACATGCTCCCTGATACTCACATCCTTCTTTACATCTGGAGCATCAGCTCTTGCCCCCATCTACACATGCCCCCTGCTCTTACTTCTGGGCTCAGTCACGTGTAGTTCCCCCATCTCCTCACCCTGTCCTGCTCTAGACACACACACACACACACACACACACACACACACACACACACACACCAGACATGGTCCCTCTGCTCCTCTCAGATGTCTCTCTTTGTACTTGTCATTAGAAAGTCCTATTGAACTGATTGCTGACTGCTCATCCCCACTCAGTTATGCCTGGATGTCCCCTATCAGATGTCCCCTAGATTGTAAGCTAATGAGGGCAGGAACTGTGCCAAACTCACATAGTTTACAGCTTTTTTTTTAATTGGGTAAAGACAGAAATTGAGAGGGAAAAGGAGATAGAGAGACAGAGACAGAGAGACACCTGCAGTCCTACTGTACTATTTGTGAAGCTTTCCCCCTGCAGGTGGGGAAAGGGGCTTGAACCCATGTCCTTGCACACTGTAATGCCTAGCCCCAGGTTGTGTTTTTTTTTTTATTGCAACTGGGGTTATTATTGGGACTCAGTGTTAGCACTATGAATCCACTGCTCCCAGGGTCCCTTTTATTTTTCTTGCCCTATTTTATTGAACAGAGAGAAATTGAGAAATGAGGGGGAGTTAGAGATGGAGAAAGAAAAACACTTGCAAACCTGCTTCACCACTTTGAAGCATACCCCGTACAGATGGGGAGCAGGGGTTCAAACCCTAGTCCTTGTGCATGGTAACGTGTGCACTTAACCAGTCTGCCCACCCCCCCAGTATACAGATATGTCAGTGCAGTACAACTACAGTAAATATTTTTATATAAAAGGGAAGATGGGAGAGAGGAAGAAGAAGCAGAGAAGAAGGGTGGAATGGAGAAAAGGAATACACAGGCGGGGAAGAGGAATGGAGGAAGGAAGGAAGTGGAAACCAGATTAAGATCTTAGAGCTTCTGCTTACTAGTTGTGTGATCTTAGAAAACTTGACCCCTTGTGGTCTGGGAAGTGGCATAGTGGATAAAGCATCGGATTCTCAACCATGAAGTCCTGAGTTCGATCCCCGGAAGCACATGTACCAGAGTGATGTCTGGTTCTTTCTCTCCTCCTATCTTTCTCATGAATAAATAAATGAATTCTTTAAAAAAAAAAAAAAAAGAAGAAAACTTGACCCCTTATGTATTGGCCTCTCAATGCCCATGTCCGGCAGAGAGGCAATTTCAGAAACCAGACCTCCCATCTTCTTCACCCCGTAAAGATCTTTGGTCCATACTTCTAGAGGGATAAAGAATAGGGAAACTTCCGATGGAGGGGAGAGGATATAGAACTCTGCTGAAAACTCTGGTGAGAATTGTGTAGAATTGTACCCCCTCTTATCCCACAATCCTGTCAGTCATTAAATCACTAATAAAAATTTAATAAAAAAAGAAAACTTGACTCCACTGGGCCATTTTCTTCTAAACAAAACAAAAATAATTAGGATGATAATAATTACTACATAGGTCACCAAATAAGTGTGTAACCTTCCAGTCTTTCTTTAGGGTTTATATAGCATTCCCAGAACAAAGCATAGCACTTGGGCTCCAGGAAAGGGGCTCACTGGGTGTTTTTTTCCCATACCCAAAGCAAAATCATTCACCTTAGGATTGTCTCTGTAAACTTAGTGTGCTGTTTTCTTTTCTTTTAGCCTGATCGAATTCCCAACCATCAGTTCCCCAGTGCCTTCCTATGAGCAGTTGGTAACAACTTCCAGCAGCCATGCCCAGCTGAGCATGCCTCAGGTCTTTGCCATTGCTCCCTATTCAAAGGGCTTTGCCTGCTCTGCAGGACCAGGGAGAGTCCTGCTATATGAGAAGTTGGAGGAAAAGGATGTTTACCGTGAAAGCAAAGATATCCGGGTAAGGAAATAGAAAAGAAATGGGGGTGGTGAGGGAGATGTTGCAATGGATATAGTGTAGGACTTTTAAGCTTAAGGTTTTGAGTTCAGTCCTTGGCATCCCATGTGCCAGAGTGATAATCTAGTTCTTTTTCTTTCCCTCTCTTCTATCACTCTCTCTCTTCCCCATATCACCCCTGTCCCCTATGTGTGTGCCCGTACCACCCCTGTCCCGTGTGTGTGTGTGCACACACATGCTCATGCCTTCGATAAAAACAATTAGGGTCTTACCTACCTTTGCTCACCAACAACCAAGTCCTAGTAAGGAGTCTGACAAAAGAGACTGTGGCAGTGAGCCGAAATGATGACAAGCCATTGGCCCTAAAGGAAGATTTAGGATCTATTAGACAGAACTGGGATTTCAAATTAAGAAGACCTAGATTTGTATCTTGAGAGAGAACTGTGGCAACTTAAATGTTCCCTCTGAAGCATAAAGTTCCTAAAATAATTATGATATCATGGTGTAGTGGATGCTGAATTACAAACGCACTGCCTGGCACATAGTGCATATTCAGGAAATGCTTGTGGAGACCATGACCCAATCCACTGTGTAGAGAGATCACACCTGCTTACAGGATAGTGAGGAAGGCTTTCCTATGTGTTTGCTGGTAGTCCTGGAAGAAGGTCTTAAAGGATGGGTAGCATTTGACAGGAAGAAGCATATTAGACATTACAGATGACAAGAACAAGGTAAAAAAGGGCACTGCTGGTGGGGAATATGTTCCACTGTATGTGAGGACCTGGATTCCAGCCCTGGAACCCCAGAGAAGTACCGTAGTTGGCACTGAGGGAGCTCCATGGAAGGTTGAGGGATGGATACAGATGAGTGAGATGTAGCCAGTCCCCTCAACAGCCTCACTGTCTTTGGAGGGGACATCCATCATTCACTGGGCACCTGCCACTGCTAGGCACTGTTTCAAACACTGGAAGACATCAGTGGCAGAACAAAACAGACAAAATTGTTGATCTGCAAGCTCTCATTCTTCCTTGCACAGTGGGTAGATATGACAGCAACAGGAATTTCTCAAGTTCAGTGGGCCTACTGCAGGAATGTCAAGGCTGAGCCTGCCCAAGATGGGTCAGGAAAGGCTTTTTAGAGCCCATGCAATCCTGTTGGAGCAGGCTGAGATGACTGAGTGAAAAAGGGTTAGAGAGTGGATAGAGAGACAGAATCCCAGGTAGATGGAAGGGAGCATGAGAGCCTCATGTCCTGGACCCCAGGGAGGCAAGTATACCCCCACTGTTGCAGAGAACTCTGGAAAAGTCAAGACACACAGGACTGAGCAGGGGGTCTCCAACTTTACTGGTAGGAACTTCCTGGCCACACAATGACCATTTCAGTCAATGTTACAGTGGGAGCCAAGTGATAAGAAATTAAGGATTGAGTGGGTGGTAAGGAAATGGATGGGTATGTGCAAGCCACCCCTTTAGTAAGTTTGGTTGTTTTATAGAAGAAAAGAAACACTTGGGAAAGGTAAAGGAAATTCTGTGGTGTCTGCTTAGGGTTACAGGTCCTCTCATATGGCTTTCAGGAGTTGTGTGACCCCCTTCTCTTTTCTCTGCTCACCCATTGGCACAGCTACTAGCCCCTATTCCCCATGTGTAATGTTCCTAAAGCTCTCCTAGAAAGTGGCCCTGCTTCTCCTTTCCATGCTTTGCTTCCCATTATTTTGCTTTAAATTAACTAGTATAGAGTGAACCTGCAGAGCCTTACACATACCATGCTCCAGCCCTACAAAAGACAGAGCCTCAAGTTCACCTTCTCTCTTTACCCATGACCTCCTGGATGTAGCCCTTGGGTCTTCCCCAGACCCTGCAACAGACTTGAGACAGGACCCTGAAAACTGGCAGTCTTTCATTCACCAGCTCCAAGTAGGAGAAAGGTATTGCCTTTCCCTCCCTCTGTCACCCTGAAGTGCACACTGGTATGTGGCTGGTGCAGGTGTGCACCCACTGGGCTCCTGGTGGGTAAGCAAGAGGGGAACTTAGACTAATGCTTGTTTTCAGAGGGGACCTCACATTGAGATGTAGAGATTTATCATTTTTACACATGCAGCTGTCTTATTATCCAGCCAGGAATCACTTAAAGAGACATTAAAAAAAAAAAAAAATCTCACAGAAACAGGAGTGACTCAGAGCCCTCCTTCCTCCTCCCTTCTGCATATCTAAACAGGAAGCCAGCCTGTGAGTCTTTAAACTGAACAGATCTAAAAGCCTAGAGACCTTCTGACAGTGTGGGAGCCTGACTAAAACTGTCTTATATTTTGGACAGATTCCCGAGGACCCCCAGAGCAGCGATCCAAGTCAGTCTGACAAACAGGATGTCCTGTGCATGTGCTTCAGCCCCTCAGAAGAAACGCTGATTGCCAGCACCTGCAAGAACCAGCTCTACATCATCACCATGTCCCTGATAGAGATCAGCAAGGTGAGCCTTCCCAAGCAAGGCTTCTTTTTGGCCCCAGGATTTTTCACTATGTGGGAAAATCTAAATCCAAATTAGGGAAGTGTGGACTCATTCACTGTCTTCATAGCAGAGCAAAATAAACTACTATTTATTTATTTTTTATTTTTAAATTTTTATTATTGATTTTATATTCACTTACAAAATTATAAGATAGCAAGAGTATACTTCCACACCTTTCGTACCACCAAAGTTCTGTGTCCCATCCCCCCTATTGGAAACTGTGTTAGTTACCCCAAGATCACAGATATGGGCTGACTATTATTTCAGTAAACATCTATCTGTATTTCTAGATATTTGCCCAATATTTCTATGGTCTGTGTTCTATTCCTTTCTAAGTCATACCTACTACTTTTACTACTTCTGAGTATCCTTTCCTTTTTTGAGAAACTACTTTTAACTCTCATGCCTGAGGCTCTGAAGCCCCAGGTTCAATCCCCCACACCACCATAAACCAGATCTGACTAGTGCTCTGATAAACAGACAAACAAACAAACAAAAACTTGGAAAATTAAAAAGGATGAATGGTGAAAAGAAAAAAAGGAAAAGAAAAGAAACTACTCAAGATATCCCTGTGGAACAACCCTTGGTGGAAGTGTTATTGCTCCAGCTGCTTTGGGAGGACACATTGGAGTTGTCTATCAAATTTAAATCACCTAGATAACCCAGAAGTTGCACTGCAGGGAATTTCGTGGATGCTATACCTACTTCTATGCACAAATACTTATGTTTCAGAAGATTTATAGTTGCTTTTTGGTTGCTAATAAGACTTATGTAAATATTATACAAACATTGCAACAACAACAACAAAGAAAAAAAAAACACTTCTAGGCTAGGAGTATGGATTGACCTGTCAACACTCATGTTCAGCGGGGAAGCAATTACAAAAGCCAGACCTTCCACCTTCTGCATCCCACAATGACCTTGAGTCCATACTCCCAGAGGGTTAAAGAATAGGAAAGCTATCAGGGGAGGGGATGGGATACAGAGTTCTGGTGCTGGGAATTGTGTGGAGTTGTATCCCTTTTATCCTATGGTTTTGTCAATGATTCCTTTTTATAAATAAAAAATTGTTAAAAACATTGCTAAAGATGATCCATCTGTATTTATTATAGGTCCAGTTTATCAACAAAATATTACTATTTAAAACTTGTAGCATAGACTTAAAATATATAAAGCAGAATTTGACAAACATCAAGGAAAATAAACCATGTAAATGATAGTAGGAGATTTTAATGTATCTTTGATGCAATTTTAGTTAGTTGAGATATAGATAGATAATAAGGGCTAATCATATCCTTTTACTGATTGTTGTTTTCCTATTGAATGGTCTTGCCAACTTTGCTGAAAATAATTTGTAACATGGGGTCATTTCTAGACTCACAGTTTTATTCCACCAACCCACTTATACTTCTGCCAGTTGCATAATGTAATACCTTACTTAGTTACTGGTATATTGTGGTAAGTTTTGAAGTTAGGAAGTGTGAGTCCTGCAACTTTGTTATTCTTTTTTAAGAATGATTATTCTTGGGTCCCTTGTGATTCTATGCATTTTATAATTAGTCCATTTCTACAAAGAAACCATTAGGAATTTTAGTAAAGATCACATTGACTCTATAGATCAAGCTAGGGAGCTCTATCTTTTGAATGTTACTAAGTTTTCTTCCCCCCACCCCTTTTCATCACAAGTGCTTCCCTACTCCAGGCAGTGATTTTTTTTTTTTTGAGAAAGAAAGATAAAGAGAAGAAAAGAGGAGAAAAGAGAGGAGAGGACACACAACCAAAGCATCTCCAATGTAGTGGGGGCTTATTAAGCCTTGGTCCTGAATATGCTGAAGCAGCATACTATCCAGCTGTGCTATTTACCTGGTCCTACATGATTATGTTTTCTTTTTTAAATTTTTATTTATAAAAATGAAACACTGACAAGACCATAGGATAAGAAGGGTACACCAGAATTCCCATCCCCTCCCCTGATAGCGTCCCTATTCTTTATCCCTCTGGGAGTAAGGACCCAGGGTCATTATGGGGTGCAGAAGGTGGAAGGTCTGGCTTCTGTAATTGTTTCCCCACTGAACGTGGGCACTGACAGGTCAATCCATACACCCAGCCTGTCTCTCTCTTTCCCTAGGGCAGGGATCTGGGGAGGCAGGGCTCCAGGACATATTGGTAGAGTAATCTGCCCAGAGAAGTCCAGTTGGCATCATGGTAGGATCTGGAACCTGGTGGCTGAAAAAAGAGTTAACATAAGAGGGGTACAGCTTTGCACAATTCCCACCACCAGAACTCTCTATCCCATCCCCTACCCTGATAGCTTTCCTATTCTTTAACCCTCTGGGAGTATGGACCCAGGGTCATTGTAGGATGCAGAAGGTGGAAGGTCTGGCTTCTGTAATTGCTTCCCTGCTGAACATGGGCATTGACAGATCGATCCATACTACCAGCCTGTCTCTCTCTTTGCCTAGTGGGGAAGGGCTCTGGGGAAGCAGAGTTCCAGGCCATTTTGGTGGGGTTGTCTGTCCAGGGATGTCTGGTCAGCATCATGTTAGCATCTGGAACCTGGTGGTTGACAAGAGAGTTAACATACAAAGCCAGACAAATTGTTGAACAATCATGGACTTAAGGGCTGAAATAGTACAGATGAAGAGTTGCGGCGTCCTCCATTTTGTAGATAGCTAGTAGGCATATTTTAGTTAAATTACAAAGGGCCTGTGGCTATACTAGTTTTTTTGTTTTGTTTCCTTTTTCTTTTTTACCCTGAGCCTAAAGTATGATATGCCAGTGGATCCAAGTTATTGTCTGGGGAGATGATATCATGGCTGAGAAAAGGACCAGAAAGCTGGATCAGGGAAGAGAATAGCTCCCAAATATGGGAAAGGGGTATAAATATTGTTGACAGTAAACCCCATCGATTTGATGTGATCTGGGGCCTATAATTAGCTTAGGAGCCTATGTGACCTCTATATCCCTGTAGATCTGAGCTCACATTCTATGGTCATGAGTAGGAACATTCCATGCTGCCCCAATATTGACCCATCTTCCTCAGGTGTAGCATAGAGTATGCTGTCCATCCTTCCTTCAGAAGATGGAACATTCTCTACTGTTGTTGATCCAAGTTGAGGGCAAGGTCCTCACAAAGGGGGCCCACAAGGGGTCTATTTTGTTGTTCCTGATAGAAATGACCGGTAACAATGGAGAGAGGGATTTATTTGAGGTCTAGGCCATCATGTCTGTTTGTGAATCTCAGGACTCCCGATTAGGGCCCCAGCTGATGGAATAGCCTGATAGTGACTAAAGAGTCATCGTTAAAGTATGCCAGTCTCGTACCCTTATTCAGCTTTTGCAGTCCTTGCTTTGATAAGGTTAGCTTTGGAGTGAGTGAGAGAACTGTAATAGGAAGTAGGTGAGGAGGTTATCCAAGTCTAAATAGACACTATTTTATTATGAACTTGATACTGACTCACTACAGACTATTGTGTATTTTTTTATTTCAGGTATATATTTTGCCCTAATTTAGGGATACATGTGAAAATATGCTCTTATCTTATGGGACCTGGTCTATATCTAGGTTTTGGGACTTGTTAGGAAGTGAACTACCTGAAATGCAGTTAGAGAATACCATTAAAAAAAAGGTCTCACCCGAGTAATAAGAGTGAAGGGTTGGCATTCCATGCCTGACACCTCTGGACACAGTCTGAAGTGAAGCATACTGAGGTGGTACTCGTTGCATTGACTAGGTTGGGATCAGCGGACACAATATCATTTGGTATGAATTGAGAGACGCATGCAGGAAGGTGAGCCCCAACCCAGTGGTTCGAGGACTGGGGGAAATATAGGCTCTATAGTGGAAGTAGGAGGTTCCTCCTGTCTTAGGGTTTAAGAAGACAATAGCTAGTTATTGCTATAATCACATTGTTTGGCAATTGGGTTAACTTTGAAAAATCCCTTTGTTAGGATTTGCTGTATCATATACACCATCACCATATTTTATGTCTTTGACATTAATTGTATATAGCTATACTACCGGTTGCTTCTGTTCTCCCTGGACTAAGCTTTTAAGAGAGTCAACATATCAAAGACTCAACCTATGTATTAAAAAGATTCAGTCTGTGCTTTAAAAAGTTTGAGACATTCAATGAATTTTTTCCCTCTCATATTACTTAGTGATTTATATGACTAAAAATTAATAGGAGTGTACATAAACATCATTTCCCACCACCAAAAGACTGTGTCCCATCCCCACTCCCATTCCCTCCCCCTCCCCACCCCTTACCCCCACTCCATGAAGCTGAACATCCACCCTCACCCTCAACGCAGGGTTTTTACTTTGGTGCCCTACTAAAATTTAGTCAGATTCTGCTTTGAGATTCCCTTTCTGTTATTCTTTCTGTACATCTGTTGATGAGTGGGATCATCCCATACTCATCTTTATCTTTCTGACTTAGCTCACTTAACATAATTCCTTCTAGCTCCATCCTAGATGGGCCAGAGAAGGTGGGTTCATTGTTCTTAATAGCTGCGTAGTATTATTCCATTGTGTATATATACTACAGCTTTCTCAGCCTCTCATCTGTTGTTGGGCACCTGGGTTGCTTCCAGATATTAACTATTATGAATTATGCTGCTATGAATATAGGTGTACACATATCTTTTTAGTTGGGTGTTATGGAGTCCTTGGGGTATATCCTTAGTAGAGGAATTACTGGATCATATGGAAGGACCATGTCTAGGCTTGTGAGAGTTCTCCAGACTGCTATTCACAGAGGCTGGACAAATTTACATTCCCACCAACAGAGCAGAAGGGTTCCTCTGTCCCCACAGCTTCTCCAGCATTTGTTGCTGCTGTCCATTTTGATGTATGCAATTCTCACAAGGGTGAGGTCATATTTCAATGTTGTCTTAATTTACATTTCTCTGACAGTGACCTGGAGCAATTTTTCATTTTTGTTAGCTTTTTGAATCTCCTCTGTAGTGAATGTTTTGTTCATATCCTCTGCCCATTTTTGGATGGGGTCATTTGCTTTTTTGGTGCTAAATTTGCTGAGCTGTTTGTATATTTTGGCTATTAGACACTCTTGTCTGATGTATGGCATGTGAAGATCTCCCATTCTGTGAGGGGTCTCTTTGTGTGATAGTTTCTTTGGCTGTACAGAAGCTTTTCAATCTGATGTAGTCCCATTAGTTTGTTTCTGCCTTAGTCTTCCTTGCAATTGGGTTTGTTTCATCAAAGATGTCCTTGAGGTTTAGGTGGGAAAGTGTTCCACCAATGTTTTCCTCTAAGTATTTGATAGTTTCTGATCTCACACCCATGTCCTTGATCCATTTGGAGTTGGGTTTTGTTTCTGGTGAGATAAGGTAGTTCAGTTTCATTCTTCTGCATGTTTCTTTTTTATTTAAGAAAGGATTAATTAACAAAACCATAGGGTAGGAGGGGTACAACTCCACACAATTCCCACCACCCAATCTCCATAACCCACCCCCTCCCCTGATAGCTTTCCCATTCTCCATCCCTCTGGGAACATGGACCCAGGGTCATTGTGGGTTGCAGAAGATAGAAGATCTGGCTTCTGTAATTGCTTCCCCACTGAACATGGGCGTTGACTGTTGGTCCATACTCCCAGTCTGCCTCTCTCTTTCCCTAGTAGGGTGTGTCTCTGGGGAAACTGAGCTCCAGGACACATTGGTGGGGTCTTCAATCCAGGGAAGCCTGGCCAGCATCCTGATGGCATCTGGAACCTGGTGACTGAAAAGAGAGTTAACATACGAAGCCAAACAAATTGTTGAGCTATCATGAACCCAAAGCTTGGAATAGTGGAGAGGAAGTGTTAGGGAGGTACTCACTGCTAGCTCTAATGTACTTCTGCTTTCAGGTATATATTTTGCTGTTGGTATGTTTCTAATTCTACTTCTAAAGACCTTTTCTGTTTCATTTGGTTTAAATCCCCCCTGCTTAACACTGCATTCTATTTACATAACCACTGTATTCTATTTACATAACCACTTCATTCTATTTACATAACCGCTGTTAACAAGCACCATCCTCCCTCCAGGGCATTGGTGGTTCAGTGATAGAATTCTCGCCTGCTCTGCCCTCTCTCCTTGTCATACCCTAATTTTCACCAGTCACTTTTCTCTCCACCCTCTCTATGTCACATCCTGTTCACACCCTACTTGGGAAGTATATATAAACACAACATTGTTCGTTTTAGTTTGAGTTTAGCTTAGCTTAGCTTGGTATAGATTGCGCTGCGTCCTGCATGAATAAAGAGATACTGCGTACAGCTCAACCATGAGTCCCTGGTCATCTGTTACCCGCCCGTGAAGCCAGCCCGGCGAAAACAACATTTTGCAGTAGTTTATAGATACGTGTGAAGATATGCTCTCTCTCACAGAAACTGGTGTATATCTAGGTTTTGGGACTTTGTTAGAAAGTGAACCACCTGAGATGAAATTAGAGTATACTATGAAAGGAAAGGTCTCACCCGAGTAATGAAGCTGAAGGGTTGTCATTCCACACGTGAAGTCTCTGGACACAGTCTGAAGTGAAGCATATTGAGGTGGCAATCGTTGCGGTGGTTAGGTTGTGATCGGCGGATGCAATATTATTTGATATGGACTGGGAGATGCATACGGGAAAGTGGGCCCTATCCAAGGGTTCCAGGACTGGGGGAAGTAGGGGCTCTATAGTGGAGATGTGAGGTTCCTGCTGTCTTAGGGTTCCAAAAGACAATCGATAGTTAATGTTATCATCACATTATTTGGTAATTGGGTTAACTTTGAAAAGTCCTTTTGTTAGGGTTTGCTGTACAGTACCCAGTATCTTGTATATAGCTGTGCTATTGGATGCTTCTGATCTACTTGGTCTAGGCTTTTGAGAGAGTCCGCATATCAAATAAACAGCCTATATATTAAAAAGATTCAGTTTGTATTTTGAAAAACTTTGAGACATACAATTGATTTCCCCCCTCTCATGTTAATTAACTAGTGATTTATATGTCTACATTTTACTAGGAGTGTACATAAACACCATTCCCACCTTCAAAAGACTGTGACCCATCCCTCCCACCCACTCCCACCCCCCACTGGCCCAGGAAGCTGCATGTCTACCCCTCACCACAGGGTTTTTACTTTGGTGCCCTACTTAAAATTTGCTCAAGTCCTGCTTTTAGTTTCCCTTTCAGATCTTCTTAGTCAGCTTCTGTTGATGAGTGGGATCATCCCATACTCATCTTTATCTTTATGACTTAGCTCACTTAACATAATTCCTTCTAGCTCTGTCCAAGATGGGTCAGAGAAGGTGGGTTCATTGTTCTTGATAGCTGCATAGTATTCCACTGTGTATATATACCACAGCTTTCTCAGCCACTCATCTGTTGTTGGGCACCTGGGTTGCTTCCAGGTTTTAGCTATTATGAATTGTGCTGCTATGAACATAGGAGTACACCCCTCTTTGTGGTTGGGTGTTATGGAGTCCTTGGGGTATAACCCCAGGAGAGGAATTATTGGATCACATGGAAGGTCCATGTCTAGCTTTCTGAGAGTTTTCCAGACTGCTCTCCACAGAGGCTGTACCAATTTACATTCCCACCAGCAATGTAAAAGGGTTCCTCTGTCCCCACAACCTCTCCAGCATTTGTTGCTGCTGTCCTTTTTGATGTATGCCATTCTTACAGGAGTGAGGTGGTATCTTAGTGTTGTCTTAATTTGCATTTCTCTGACAATCAGTGACCTAGAGCAGTTTTTCATATGTTTGTTAGCCTTTTGGATCTCCTCTGTAGTGAATGTTTTGTTCATATCCTCTGCCCATTTTTGGATGGGGTCATTTGCTTTTTTGGTGCTAAGTTTGCTGAGCTCTTTATATATTTTGGTGATTAGTTTCTTGTCTGATGTATGGCATGTGAAGATCTTCTTCCATTCTGTGAGGGGTCTCTTTGTTTAATAGTTTCTTTGGATGTGCAGAAGCTTTTCAATTTGATGTAGTCCCATTGGTTTGTTTCTGCTTTAGTCTTCCTTGCAATTGGGTTTGATTCATCAAAGATGTCCTTGAGGTGTAGGTGGGAAAGTGTTTTACCAATGTTTTCCTCTAAGTATTTGATTGTTTCTGGTCTGACATCTAGGTCTTTGATCCATTTGGAGTTGATTTTTGTTTCTGGTGAGATAAAGTGGTTCAATTTCATTCTTCTGCATGTTACAACCCTGGTTTCCCAGCACCATTTATTGAAGAGAACCTCCTTCCTCCATTTAATACTTTGGGCCCCCTTATCAAAGATTAGATGTCCATAGGTGTGAGGGTTTAGTTCTGGGCTTCCAATTCTGTTCCACTCATTTCTGTGCCTATTTTTGTTCCAGTACTAGGCTGTTTTGGTGATGATGGCCTTATAATATAGTTTGAGATCTGGGAGTGTGATGTCTCCATTTCTGTTTCTTGTCCTCAAGATTGGTTTTGGCAATTCTAGGTGTTTTCTGGTTCCAGATAAATGACTGTAGTTTTTGTTCTATTCTCTTAAAGATGCTTGGTGGAACTTTGATGAGTATTGCGTTAAATTTGTATATGGCCCTGGGGAGAATATTCATTTTGATAATATTTATTCCTTGAGGGTCTCATCTCTTGTTTCCCTAACTCTACTAGCCTTTTCCTCTATAGTTTCTTAATTTCTGTTGGGATTATTAGGTTTACTATTGCTTGCATACTTTTCTTATCTATGGTTACTTCTGACTGATTTGGAGTTTCTTCTCAGCTCCTGTCTTCATTCACTGTGGTAGAAGTTTTATTTGCTCTTGATTTAACCATTTTTTTACTGATTCTTTTTTTTATTTTTCTGTTTTGTTGTTCTTCAGTTGTTGTGTTTTGAGTACAAGCCACGCTATACTAAATACCTTTATGACTGCAGTCACCAACCTCAGAAATTACAACAATAGTAACTTAAGCAAGGATTGATGCAATTTAACCAATATCAGTTAGCCAAACAACACCACCAGCCCAAGAAATAATAGCAACCAAATCCAAAAGAAAAATAAAGAGAAAGGAGAAAAGGGATAGCAGGAATAAACAATTATGCAAATCTACTGTCCACTGAAATTCTAGAGATAGCAAGAGGAGAAAGGGAAGTAGAGAAGAGAGACACACATAGAGTCCACTCTGAGTCAGATTTCCTCCCCAAAATAATTCACAAATGAGTATCAGTGAATTCAGAAAGCAAAAGAAGGAGGAAGACAAGAACAAGAAAAAAAGAACAGTGAAAGGAAAGAGGGTTTTGTTGTTGTTGTTGTTTTTGTTGTTGTTTTAATTAACTAGGAGGAGGGGAAAAGGAGAGAAGAGTGGAGGGAAGAGGTAGAGTGAAACAAGTTCCTCTCACAATGGATAGGACATCCAGTCACCTAGCAATGGAAAAAACAATAACAGTTAATTTGGGTCAACCTGAAGAAGGAGGGGGAAAAGGGACATGTGTATATATAATAGTAATAATAAAATAGAATAGAGTAAAAAACCCTAGCAGTCAGACTGCAGCTTGGATGGCTTCAGATTGGCTCACGCAGCCAGAGCAAAGCCAGCCAATTGTAAGAAGTATCCAAAAAAATCTCCAGGTAGTCTTGCCCAGGCAGGGGTGAGGCTCTGATTGATCAGATATTTTGTCACTCAAATAGAGCTCCAGCCACTTAGAGAAAAAGAGAGAGAGAGAGAGAAGGAAATCAAAAAGGAAAAGGATTGGAATGACACCCCTTCTTCTTCTAGCGTTTGCCCAATGACACCCTGATGAGCCATGAATCTTGATAAAGAAAATAGCTCAGCAGGAAGCCTGCTAGGAACAACTCTCCAGCCTCTAGGGTCTGGTTCTGGGGTGGGGGGGAGGGGTGAGCTTCAGAAATAATCAAAGATTTTCTTTCTTTTTTCCTCCGTTTTCTAACCCAAAAGTGAGCTATAGGATGCCTCCTTGGTGTCACACTTAGGACCCCTTACTCACCTTCCTGCTGATGGCCCAGTATCATACCCTATACAACGAATCCTAAGTCACAGGGCGCTGCTTGTTGGAACTCACACCAACAGCTGCCTCCAAGTCGTCATCTTTGATTTATCGTTAACTCTTTTTTCAGCCACCAGGTTCCACATGCTAACATGATGCTAACTGGACTTCCCTGGAAAGACGACCACACCGATGTGTCCTAGAGCCCTGCTTCCCCAGAGCTCTTCCCCACTAGAGAAAGAGAGAGACAAGCTGGGAGTATGGATCGACCTGTCAACGCCCACATTCAGCAGGGAAACAATTACAGAAGCCAGACCTTCCACCTTCTGCACCCCATAATGACCCTGGGTCCATACTCCCAGAAGGATAAAGAATAGAAAAGCTATCAGGGAAGGGGATGGGATATGGAGTTCTGGTGGTCAGAATTGTGTGGAGTTGTACCCCTCTTATCCTGTAGTTTTTGCCAGTGTTTCCTTTTTATAAATAAAAAAAATTTTAAAGGAGTTAACATATAAAGCCATACAAATTGTCAACTAATCATGAACTAAAGGCTGGAATATTGCAGATGAAGATTTGGGGTCTCTGTTTTAGAAATAGCTAGTAGGTCTAGTTTATGTATATTCCAAAGGGCCCATGACTTTATTAGGTTTTGCCTGTGCCTGACATCTCATTTGCAGGTGAACATGATTATGTTTTCTATTCCGGGAGCTCAGAATCTTTTTCCTTCTGACTAGATTGTCTCTGCCTTCCTCTTCCTCTAGTAGAACCACCCCTCCCATATATATTTACAACAGTATAGTTATATTTATATATTTATAACAGTCCAGTTATAAGTCAGGGAGGAGCAGAATTTGAGAGAATTCCCATCACAGTCTTTGTCTTGAGTTCTGCAAAGACCCAAAATATGTACTTTAATAAATTTCCCAATTTGTCTATGGCCATACCACCCTGAACATGCCCAATCTCGTCCGATCTCAGAAGTTTCCCAACCATCACTCTTCATTCGTGTGTCCAGATTCTTATGACAGAATCCAGAGCCTGCTCAACTAATATAATAGGATCATTTTAGTTTAAAATTACTTTAAAAATAAAAGCACTGTTTTTGATTGTCAAGTGACATATATTCTCTCTGGAGAGAATTTTGGCAGCCCTTTTCAAGATGCTAAAAAATTTCCTATCAACCCCACTCCCCACACCAGTATTTCATTTCTAGAAATACTATCTATTGTACTGGATCCAATAGATTGTGCTGTTACATCTCCTGGAGATATCCGACCCCTGGCATTTCCCTAGCCAAGGCCATTATTGCAACTGATCCAGCTTTTTCAGTTCTTACTATGATTGTGTGATGGATACACTTCAGCAAGAACCAGCAGGGAGCCCTGAGGGACAGGCTTCATTACCCACAGGTCCTAGACGGTACAAGTCAGGCTCAAGGGTTACACAGTGGCATCAAGGTAAACAGAGAAGGTGAATCTGAGGCTCTGCCTTTATTACAGCTTGAGGGTGGAGTAAGTAAGGTTCTGCAGGTTTGCTCTCTTCTGGTTCATTCAAAGCATAAGAGTGGGAAGCAGGGCATGGAAGGGAGAAAAAGAACCACTAAAAGTTCAGCAATCTAGTTAATATAGTGCTTCCTAAAAGAAAGCGCTTCAGAAATGGGGTGGGGTGAAACTGAGCAGCTGTGTAATACAGCTGAACTACATTTATTCAGGATGGAAGTCCTTTGAAATGAATGCCTGAGGGCCAGAAAAATAGCTCGCTTGCATAGTGTGCTGCTTTGCCAGGTGCATGACCCAGATTTGAGCCTAGAGCCCATTGCATTGGTGGAAGCTTTGGTGCCATTTTCTCTCTCTCTCCTCTCCTCTCCTCTCCTCTCCTCTCCTCTCCTCTCCTCTCCAAGGGTAGGGAGGATACCTTGACAATCAAAAGGTTATGTTAGGAAACCAGGAGATAGCTCACCTGGTAGAATATACACCTTACTATGAAAAAGGACGCAGGTTAGAGCCCCACCCCCAGCACCACATGGGAGTATCTGCACAGGGAACACTTCACTGAGTAGTACATCAGGGCTGTGCTGCCTCTCCTTCTCTCTCTGACTCTTTCTTTCTCTATCTTTTTTTTCTTTCTCTATCTATCTCTATCTTTTCCTCATCTATGTCTCTCATCCTCTAAAAGGAAAAAAGTAAGGGCTGGGTGATAGTGCACCTGGTTAAATGCACATGTTACTATGTATAAGAGCCCGGGTTCAAACCCCCCCCCCCAGTCCCCACCTGTAGGAGGAAAGCTCTGTGAGTGGTTAAACAGAGCTGCAGATGTCTCTCTGTCTCTCTCTCACCCCTCTTGATTTCTGGCTTTCTGTCTACAACAAATAAATAAGGATAATTTAATGGGCGGTAGTGCAGTGGGTTAAGTGCATGTGGCGTGAAGCTCAAGGACCAGTTGAAGGATCCCAGTTCGAGCCCCCCAGCTTCCCACCTGCAGGGGAGTCGCTTCACAGGCAGTAAAGTAGGTCTGCAGGTGTTTCTCTTTCCCCCTCTCTGTCTTCCCTTCCTTTTTCCATTTCTCTCTATCCTATCTAACAACAACATCAATAACAACAATAATAACTACAACAAGAGTAAAAAATGACAAGGGCAACAAAAGGGAAAATAAGTAAAATAAATATTAAAAATTTTAAAAAGATAATTTAATGGGGCAGGGGTAGATAGCATAATGGTTATGCAAAGAGACTCTCATGCCTGAGGCTCTAAAGTCCCAGGTTCAATCCCCCATATCACCATAAACCAGAGCTGAACAGTGCTCTGGTAAATAATAATAATAATTAAAAAAAAATAAGGGGCCAGTGGTGGCACATCTGGTTAAGCACACATAGTACTAAGCCCAAGGACCTGAGCAAGAATCCAATCAGGTTCAAGCCTCTAGGTCCCCCCATTTTGGGGACACTGCACAAGCAGCAAAGCAGTTCTGCAGGTGTCTGTCTTTCTCCCTATCACTCCCTCCTCTCTCAATTTCTCCCTATCCTATCTAATAAAATGGGGGGTGGCCACTAGGAGCAATGGATTCATAGTGTTGGCAACAGTAACTCTGGAGGCAAAATAAATAATAAATTAAATAAATAAATAAAATGGGGAAAAAAAGAGTCACCAGAAGTGGTGAAAGCATAGAAGCTTTTAGCCCCAGCGAAAAGGCAGGAAAAAAAAATAGAGCTTAAACTCTACTTAAGAAGCTGGATTTCGGGTAGGGTTGAGCGCACATGTCACATTGCAAAAGGACCCAGGTTCGAGCCCCCGGTTCCCACCTTCAGGGGGAGGCAGGGCTGCAGATGTCTGTCTCTTTTCCTCTCTATCATCCCCTTCCCTCTCAATTTCTGGCTGTTTCTATCCAATAAATTTCTTAATTTAAAAAAAAAACTGGATTTTGGGCCAGGTGGTGGCGCACCTGGTTGAGCGCATGTATTACAATACACAAGGACCTGGGTTCAAGCCCCTGGTCTCCACCTGCAGGGGGAAAGCTTCACCAGTGTTGAAGCAGGGCTGCAGGTGTCTCTCTGTCTCTCTCCCTCTCTAACACCTCTCCCTCTTGATTTCTGGCTGTCTCTATCCAATAAATAAAGATAATTTTTAAAAAGAAGCTGGATTTCAGGCATCTACAGCATCCTAAGAAATTAATCAGAGAGACATACCAAGACTTATCTAAAAAAGATATAGTCTATTGTTATTTTTTTTAGCTTTTTTTTTTTCCTCCTGGGTTATTGCTGGGGCTCAGTGCCTGCATCATGAATGCACTGCTCCTGGAGGCCTTTTTTTCCCCCTTTTGTTGCCCTTGTTGTAGCCTTGTTGTGGTTATTATTGTTGTTGTTGATGTTGTTTGTTGTTGGATAGGACAGAGAGAAATGGAGAGAGGAGGGGAAGACAGAGGGGGAGAGAAAGATAGACACTTGCAGACCTGCTTCACCGCCTGTGAAGCGACTCCAATGTTATTTTAAATAGCAAAAGTTAGAAGTTACTTAAACATTCACACAGTAGAGAAATGGCTAAATTCCAGTATAGCCGTGCTATGAAACATTCAATTGCCGTTAAACTAACAATCTCAGAGGGAAGTAAGCAGAGTAGTGGAACAATTTGCCCCAGTCTGATTTCCCTGAACCCAGACTACTTAATGTTCACAGGCCTTGATGCAAAACTGCAGTGTGTGTAGCTTACTTACTCTTCTGGATTTCATTCTGTGTGTTTACTCCAGGGGGAGCCTGCTCACTTTGAGTATCTGATGCACCCATTGCACTCGGCATCCATCACTGGTCTAGCCACATGCATCCGCAAACCCCTCATTGCTACCTGTTCTCTGGATCGATCTGTTCGCATCTGGAATTATGAAACAAAGTAAGGAAAGAAAAGACTTTGCTACTGTAACGTGCAGGATCTTATTGTTAAATGTGTTCATGTGAATTATTTTAATGAGAGCTTTTAAGTTACATTATTTAGAAGCTCTGAGTTGGAAAGAGAATTTTTTTTAATCAAGTCAGTCAGCCTTCCTGTTTCTCTTCTCTTTTTCACTCCCACATGGGCTAGAAATGTTATGTTATATTAAATGCTCGCTGCATACCACACATTATTCTAGAGCCTAAGGGCATGGAACCAACACTTCAGTGGCTCAACTTCCTACATAACTCCTGTGTCCTTCTAGCCTTCCTATCACTCCACTACCAAGCAGTACTTTTTTGCCCTGTGAGCTCTCTATGTTATTTGTTTCTCTTCTTCCTCCTCATTACTACTTTTAGTAAATACAACTCCCCAGTAATTCTTATCCTCTCCACATAAAACTGCTGGAGTTGCTTGGAAAAAATGTGCAATACTTATGAATCTAACTGAAGATCTAATTGGAGCAGTGCTTTCAACAACACTAGACATTCCTTGATTAGTATCCTTATTTCCATTCTCATTGCTAGACACTATCTCCAAGTAAAAAAAAAAAATTAGAAGGGGAGGTAATAATTATAAACAGTGCTATATCTCAAATGCGATGATAAAAATATGTTCCAGATACAGTGGAAGAGCTCAAGGGACTGAGTGGGCTAGACTTGTAATCTAATAACTGATATTTTGTCACACACAGCACTCTGGAGTTATTTAAGGAATACCAAGAAGAGGCATATACAGTCAGCCTTCACCCATCTGGTCACTTCATTGTAGTAGGGTTTGCTGACAAACTCCGCCTTCTGAATCTACTCATTGATGATATCCGTCCTTTCAAAGAATACTCTGTCAGAGGATGCAGAGAGGTAAGAACTACTAAAACTAAGGCCTGTTTTCTTATAAATCCAGGGTTGAAATATCAAGAAGTAGCTGGAATTTATCTTGGGAAATTTTGGTGACTTTTTGAAAATCCAGGGATGGGGTCACCCAGTAGTGCACATGTTAGCTCATGCAGAGACCCAGATTCAAGCCCCCACTACCCACTGGTAGGGGGAAAACTTCACAAGCAATGAAGCAGTGCTACAGATGTCTCTCCTTTCCCCTCCCTCTTAAGTTCTCTCTGTCTCTATCAAAGGGAAAAAAATGACCACCAGGGAGCCTGGAGTCATCATGTAGGCACAAAATAATAATCATAGTGGCATTAAAAAAAATTCCACAGCTACAGTAGAGTGCAGGACAGTCGAATACTGGATTTGCATACCTGAGGTCCCAGATTTGAGCCCCAGCACTAAAGACAATTTCCAGAAAGTCAAAAATGAGCTGTACTCTGGCCTGTATCTATTTCTCATAAGAATAAATAAATCCTGGGGAGTCAGGCGGTAGCGCAGTGGGTTAAGTGCACATGGCGCAAAGCACAAGGACCAGCCTAAGGATCCCGGTTCGAGCCCCAGCTACCCACCTGCAGGGGAGTCCCTTCACAGGTGGTGAAGCAGGTCTGAAGGTGTCTATCTTTCTCTCCCCCTCTTTGTCTTCCCCTCCTCTCTCCATTTCTCTCTATCCTATCCAACAACAACGGCATCAATAACAACAACAACAAAAATAAATAAAATATATTTTAAAAAACAGTTCATTAAAAAAAGAATAAATAAATCCTGTGTCTGGGAGGTGACACACTGGATAAAGCATTGGACTCTCAAGCATGAGGTCCTGAGTTCAATCCCCAGCAGCACATGTACCAGAGTGATGTCTGGTTTTTCCTCTCTCTCTTCCTATTTTTCTCATAAAGAAATAAAATCTTTAAGATAAAAAAGAAAGAAAAATTACCCTATAAAAATAATAAATAAGTCCTTAATAATTATTTTTTGCCAAATTTATTGACTATGTGACTCTATCCCTTTTTTCTTATGCTCATCAAAATATTTCATTGGAGCCCAAAGCTCGTGATAATTCCTCTCTGTTATTATAGAGTAATAAAAAGCACTAAACAAGAAAAAGTTATATCAGAATCTGAGTCACAGTTGGGAAGGCAAGGCTGAAGATTAGGAGGAACTGGAAAGCATACTCATTAGTACTGACAAACAATTAACCAACCCATCAAATTTGCCCCCATGAGACAACTTGCAGAAACAAGATAATGATTTCAGGAATCACTTCACACATGGAAACTTCTTCAGAATGAGAACTATGAGCACTCTACTTCATGTGATCCCTGAAGCTCCATGATTAATGCATTATGACCTTGTCAGTGCTTTGGCCAGTGTGAGCTCCAGGAACAGTAGAAGTGTCTGAAGCTTTCAGTCAATCCTCAGTCTTATTTGTGCCTTCCTACCTCCACACATTGCTTCAGGCTGAACTCTTTGGGTAAAGTGACTCTTCGTTGTAACCTTCAGCTAGACTGCTCATTTATTTATTTTTGCTGGGCTATCACCATGGCTCACTGCCTACATAACCATTCTACCACTCTCTGTGGCTTTTTTTTTAAAAATCTTTTTAATAGAGGGACAGACAGAAAAGTTGGTGAGGGAGAGGCCCCAAGAAGGAGAAATACCTGCAGCACTGCTCCACCACTGGTGAAAGTACTTCCCTCCTATCCCCCCCCCAACCACACACACACACACACACACACACACACACACACACACACACACACACACACACACACACACGGGAACTGGAGACTTAAACCCAAGTCCTTGCTCGTATTAACATATAGGCCTCACCAGAGGTGCCACCACCCAGCCCCAATTGCTTGTTTCTTTTTTTTTTTTTCACTTTTTCTCTCTTATTGTGCTTTCTTGTAGTGTGCCTTTAGCAATGGTGGACACCTTTTTGCTGCAGCCAGTGGAAATGTGATTCACATTTTTACCACCACCAGCCTGGAAAACATCACAAACCTGAAAGGTCACACAGGGAAAGTAAGTGAGTGAGTAGTGTCAAGTATACATGTGAATAGAAGTTAATTCATTCCCTTCCTCTTAGACTTTACTCTCTGCTTGTTGAAAGAGTAAAGAAAATGCACAATTTTAAGTACTAATTGCAGAACATGCAGTGAAATAAAATCATAGAGAGTCGGGAGTCGGGCGATATCACAGCACGTTAACCGCAAGTGGTGCAAAGTGCAAGGACCAGAATAAGGATCCTGGTTTGAGCCCCCGGCTCCCCACCTGCAGGGGACTCGCTTCACAGGTGGTGAAGCAGGTCTGCAGGTATCTATCTTTCTCTCCCCCTCTCTGTCTTCCCCTCCTCTCTCCATTTCTCTCTGTCCTATCCAACAACAATGGCATCAACAACAACAATAATAACTACAACAATAAAACAACAAGGGCAACAAAAGAGAATAAATAAATATTTTTTTAAAAGCATAGAGAGTCATAAGAGTAAATGATAGGGCTAGCATAATTTAGATCAGGGCGTTCACAACAACCTTGGCCTTAAAGGAGTGGGTAAGAGGTAACCAGACAGAGCTGGTAAATGTAATTATGCAAACAGGCTTTGCATATTTGGTTGACTGGATGTTTAAGATAATATACTGTAGTAATTCTGGATATTTGGTTTCCTGGGTGATTTGGATGATGAGAGTTATTATTTGGCTGATTTTTATTTACTGATTTCACTGAACTAATTCTTTTTTTTTTAATCTTTATTTATTGTATAGAGACAGCCTGAAATCAGAGGATAGGGAAGATAGAGAGGGAGAGAGAAAGAGAGACACCTGCAGACCTGCTTCACTGCTTGTGAAGCTTTCCCCTGCAGATGTGGACTGGGGGCTCAAACCTGAGTCCTTGAGCACTGAAACATGTGCGCTCAACCAGGTGCGCCACCACCCGGCCCCACTGAACTAATTCTGAGAAGTTCTTTTTCTTCTCTGGTGTATACAACCTCTTATATCTGCCTAAGTTTTTCTTTCTCCCCCTCCCCACCCCCTTCTCCTCTTCACCCTTCTCTACCCCCCCCCCCCCCCCCCGCTTTTCCTCCTCCTTCTCTTAATCTTTCAGCCTGGCTCCGTAGGGACTAACCCTAAGAAAACCTAAATTGCTTATTAGTCATATACTTCTTAAGCTCATTTAGCCAATTGAATTTTACCCTTTCCTGTTATGTGTGGGTTGGAGGCTGCTATCAGAGTTCATGGTATTTATGTGTTTTGCTCTATGTTCAGCCAGAGACTAGTAAACTAGAGGTTCCTTCTCTGATTATATATGAGAGGCATGCACACAGTCTTCTGGGCTACCAGGAGTAAATGTGATTTTATTTTTCAGCCTGGCTTCTTAGGAGATGTCCCTGATCAGAGGAGCTTATAATTCAGTTAGTATTTGGTCAGATGTTATGTTTATACCCTTTTGCTGATAAGGCTTGCCCTGTCTTAATGGTTTGTTTGTTTGTTTTTCTTTTCACCTCCAGGGTTATGGCTGGGGCTTGGTGCCAGACTACCAATCTACTGCTCCTAGTGGCCATTTTTTTCCATCTTGTTGGATAGGACAGAGAGAAATTGAAAGCGGTGGAGGAGATAGAGGGAGAGAAAGAAAGACACCTATAGACCTGCTTTAGGTGGGGAGCATCCCTCCTGCAGGTGGGGAGTGGGGGGTGCTCAAACCCAGCTCCTTGTGTGGGTCCTTACACTTGTACTATGTGCTCTTAACTGGGTGCACCACCACTTGGCCCCTTCTATTTGCAGTTTAGGAGATGATTTCCATTTCCCAGCACCCTGCCCTGACTATTTCTGAGTGGGTGCAGCCTAGCACAGACACAGCCTTCCTAAACCCTACTAACAACCTACAATGCCAGAGGGTCTGTTCCCTGTCTTTTTCCCTGTTCTCTCTATGAATAGTTTTCTCCTCTGTCATTTTGCTCACTGCATGGAGTTATTAGCCTTCTTTTAATTGCTCTTTGACAAGATTCCCATTATTTGAAACAAAGTCCATAGGCGCAGACTTCTCCCTGCTCTATTCCAAGTAAAATCAGCATCCTCACACAGAGCTGTAGAGCTTGTTGTCTCATACAGGGTGAAAGCCCCTTTGTCTTTTCATCTTTGCACTCATGGTATGAAACCTCTGCCTTTTGAACAAACTGAGGCAGGGACTATTGGAACCAAGTTCTCCCACACTTGGCATTGATCTTCTACCAGTTGGTGGGGGCTGACTGGGGCAAGGGAGTCTAGTACTCTTAGCCATGGCTTATAGGAGTGGAGCTTCTGGGTAAGAACAAGAACAAAAGAAATGTCTTCCCAGGATGAAACCATAACCTAAGACAAGACTAACCAGAGTGTGTAGGAACAGAGCTAGAATGAATGAGGGTAAGGAATAGATCAGGGCTTAAATGGCATACTCTGTTCTGAGGTTGAATGAATTTTCATGAACATGTGTTTCTACATATTGCTATATGTCCTGAGGACAATTTCCAGAGACTTGAAACAATTTATCTTATAAACCATAACAGTTAACTTATTTTATTAAAGAAACAGTCAGCTGAGGAAGACAATACTCTGTCATTCTGTAAGTCTCCTCTCTCCATTCTGTTTTTACAATATCCTGTAAATACATAGTTCTTTCAGATCAAAAGCTTTTAAAATTCAGCAATAATTTATTAATCATAGTGTATAGATACCACCATGACTCTGTATTTACACTCATAAAGTGATTGGGGCTGTGTAGTGGTGCGCCCAGTTGAACACACGTTACAGTGTGTAAAGACCAGGTTCAAGTCCCTAGCCCCTACCTGCAGGGGAAAAGTTTCATGAGCAGTGAATCAATCAATGCTGCAGGTATCTCTCCCCCAAGTCCCTCTCCCTCTCTCTGTCTTTATTTCTATCTCTCCCCCCCCTCTCAATTTCTCTCTTTCCAGGGCCTGGTGTTGGTCCACCTGGTTGAGTGCAAATGTTAAAATGGGCAAGGACCCAAGTTCGAGCCCCTGGCCCCCACCTGTAGGGGAAAATTTTATGAGTGGTGAAGCAGTGCTGCAGGTGTCTCTCTGTCTTTATCCTTCTCTATGACCCCCTTCCCTTTTGATTTCTGGCTGTCTGTACCCAATAGATAAAATGACAATAATAATAATAAAATTCTTTCTGTCCTAGCAAATAAAGAAAAAACAAAAATATATTTAAAAATTGTATTCAGAAAGTGAAATGGACTTTAGAGTGTTCCATCTTCAGCATTTGGAAAGCATCTTAAAAAGCAAAATAAAGGGGAGTCAGGCGGTAGCGCAGCGGGTTAAGCGCATGGTGGTGCAAAGCGCAAGGACTGGCTTAAAGATCCCGGTTCGAGCCCCCAGCTCCCCACCTGCAGGGGAGTCGCTTCACAGGTGGTGAAGCAGGTCTGCAGGTGTCTGTCTTTCTCTCCTCCTCTCTGTCTTCCCCTCCTCTCTCCATTTCTCTCTGTCCTATCCAACAATGACGACATCAATAATAAATAATAACTACAACAATAAAACAACAAGGGCAACAAAAGGGAATAAATATTTTTAAAAAGAAGAAAAAAAATTTTTTAAAGCAAAATAAAGGTTCCCTAGAAGCTATATTTTGTGTTTAATGAAGGGAAAACCAGTGGGAGGCATGAAGAGTTCACCCTCCTTTTCCATGTGTGTTCTTAGCTGAGTTTGTCTTCCTCCTCTGCAGATTCGTTCAGTTGTGTGGAATTTTGATGATAGCAGACTGATTTCTTGTGGCACAGATGGTGCTGTATATGAATGGAGTCTCTCCACAGGGAAGAGAGAGACAGAATGTGTGCTCAAATCCTGCAGCTACCACTGTGTTACCATCTCTCCTGATTCCAAAATCATCTTTGCTGTTGGATCAGACCAGACCCTCAAAGAGATTGCAGATTCTTCGGTGTGTTGGCCCCTGCCCTACTTCTGGGTTACTGTACTGAGCTACATCCACCTGTGAGCTAACTCCTGGGTCCTCCTTCCAATTGGGGTCAACTCAAATATTGCTAGTTCTGAGTCCCTGGCCCAGTGCCCTGCCTGCTTAGGTTAAATTGTGGAGTCCTTATCATCTCTGTTTTACTTGTTGTCAGTGACTTTTCTTCCATCCTCCAGGCATGAAGACCAGCAACATCTCTAAAACACACTTTCCCTTTCCATCTGTACCTAACTATCCTGTGGTAAAGACAGAGATTCAGTTATTTCAAGCACATAGACTTGCCTCTGTATTCTTTTGAGACTCCCAAACTCTGAAACTTTAGAATGAACACATTTGGCTCCAAATAGATGAGACAAGGACAGAAACACTTTATACTATGGTGGCTAGGTAGATGGATGCATGAGTGGGTGGATGGATGAATGTATTAGTGAGAAGAGGAACAAATGAGTTCCCAGATAGTACTGTTTACATAATAAACTGAAGTATTTGGTGAATAAATGTATGCTTCTAAACCTCATTCTTAGTTTGAGAAGCATAACAATATAACTGTCAGAGACCCTGGAGCCTGACCAGAACTTAATTTGGTGGCTGAGTTTGAGGCAAATTCTGTGTCATCTCTGACTGTTTTTCACCATCTTTTAGATAGGGATGACACTAACTTCCTCACAGGGATTTTGTGAGAATTGAATGAGTTGTTAACATGCCAAAGCTATAGAATGAGGCTTGGCACCTAGTAGGTACTATTTGAAAGTTTTCTTTTAGTTATGTTAATCTGACTTCTGGAACTGTTTACTCATTAATCAAGCAGCCAAGTAATATTTAATTGTGTGCCTTTTATGTACTAGGCACTACATAAGATGCTGTAAGAAAAAAATTATTTAAATACAGAACTTGTCCAAATACTGATATTAAAGGAGAAGAAGAGAGAATGGCATAGGGATACAGGGAACATGCCTGAGTCCCTCACCTTGAACAGAGCTCTCTGTATCCCAGGTCCTTCGAGAAATACCAGCATTTGATGTCATCTACACAGCTGTCGTCATTTCACATTCTGGGCGCATGATGTTTGTGGGCACCTCAGTGGGAACCATCCGTGCCATGAAGTATCCTCTGTCTGTGCAGAAAGAATTCAATGAGTACCAGGCCCATGCTGGCCCCATCACCAAGGTACAAGGGAATCCTTGGGAGCCTTACCCGAGATCTTGCTATCAAGAAATCCATTTGATGCCCCCTAGAACTTCATTCAGTCTTATTACCCAGCCACACATTCAGTAAGCATTTATTAGCTACTAATACTTCTCTAAATTACTTCCAAGAATATTCTGGAAACTAACCACAGGTACATCCAAAGATTTATGTACAAGGTTGTCCACAATAATATTCTGCATAGTAATGGGCCATCTGAAAAAAACTGCTGTGGACACCACCCAACTCTGCATTTTTTTTTATTGGTGATTGAATATTGATCTACAAAATTACATGTCAGTGGGGGTACAATGCCACACCATTCCAACCACCAGAGCTCTGAATCTCGAATCCCTCTATTGCAAGCTACCACAGTTCTTCCAAGGTTGCAGACATGGGTTAACTATCATCTCTACAACTTCTGTCTACATTTGTACATAATTGCCCCATTTTTCTTCCAGGTCCAGTCCTCTTTTTCCCTCCAAGCCACTCATAACCCTACTACTACATCCAAATGTCCCTCCCTTTTCCCTCCACTCTCTCTGGGTACTTATGGAGCTGCAGTTCAGAGCCCTCATCTGCTTCTTCCTATCACTTCTCCCCCATTGGAATTATGGATCAAAATTGTTTTGGGAGTACAGAAGGTAGATGTTCTGGCTTCTGTAATTTCTTCTCTGCTGGACATGGGCATTGGCAGGTCCATCCATACTCCCAGCCTATTTTTCTACCTTTCCCTAGTGGAGCAGGGCTCTGGTGACACACTGGTGAGAAATTTCCTCATAAATATGATTTTAGCAGCTATACAAATATCCTGTCAAGTGATGTGTTTAGGTTTTATTCTTTGTAGAAGCTGCCAACCTATTTTCCATCCCACCTGCAGTGTCTAAGAGGTCCAGTTTTTCACATTGTTGCCAGAATTTTGTACTGTCACTGGTTTTTCTTTCAGCTCTTCTAGTAGCTATGTTGCAAGATCTCGTTCTAGTCTTCTTTAATTTCCTAATATGTGATATTGTTTCTGTGTTTATCTGTAAACTGCAGGATCTCTTCTATGAAATATCTCTGTACCTTTTGCAACTTTCTACTTGAACTGTTGTTTTTCTACCTTTGAGTTTTGAGCACTCTAGTCTAGGTATTCACTGACTCTTTAAGATTTTGAACACACAAAGTATGTGGACATAGTCTCACTTTAAAAAAATTTTTATATAAAGACAGAAATCAAGAGGGGTTGGGGAGATAGAGAAGACATTTGCAGCACTGCTTCACTGCTAGTGAAGCTCCCCCCTAGCCCCTGGGACTTCAACCCCCCACCCCTCAGCAGGCAGTGACTGGGACTTGAACTTGGGTCCTTGAGCATTGCAATGTGTGCACTCAACCAAGTGCACCATTGCCTGGCCCCTATTCTCATTTCTTTTATTCATTAAAAAAAACAATTCCTGTGAACTTCTGTCTTGTTTTTACTCAGGATCAGATGAGTCTTTTTTTTTTTTTTCTTTTTTAATTAATGAGAAAGAACCAGACATCACTCTTGCACATGTGCTGCCGGGGATCGAACTCAGGACCTCATGCTTGAGAATCCAAAGCCTTATCACTGTGCCACCTCCCAGACCACCAGATGAGTCTTTTTACCATGAGGCAGTGTCTGAGCTGGCATGAAGCTAAGCCTTGAATAGTAGCCTGTTCAGTCCTGGACATCTAGGACCTCAGAAATCCTCCTCCCCATGACTGTTTCCTTCTTAGATACAGCTCACCTTTGATGACCAGTTCCTGCTGACTGTTGCTGAGGATGGCTGTCTGTTTACCTGGAAGGTCTTTGACAAGGAAGGCCGGGGAATCAAACGAGAGAGGGAAGTGGGCTTTGCCGAGGAAGTGCTTGTGACGAAAACAGACATGGAAGAGAAGGTACAAATGGGATGTGGGACATGATTACCAGACTGAGTCCAAACTTCGTATGGGCAGGTACTCAAGACAACCCAGAGACTGTACCAGGTACCCAATGCAGACTCCCCAGAACCCCTGCATAACCCCTTCCCATGCCTCCATGCTGTCCTCTCCACTGCCACCTGATCCTTCCGTACCCTCTCACCTGCCTGTGGTCCACCACATGGTCATCTTGACTTCTACTGTGTTCCACTTTCAGTCTGTGTACCAGCTTCCTCTCCTATCTGAGGACAGGAACCACAGCACACAATTCTCCTGAATGGCCAGAACCTAGCACACACTAGGGACATAGGCAATAATCAGCAGATAGCTACAAAATGGAATTGACAGACTGGATATTACACTTGTATCTCTGTGCTTTGTAATAACTACTGGTATTTGGAGCCTTCCTTAAAAGACAAAGAGGTTTAGAATACACTGCTGAAACCCATTCTTCTTTATAATTAAACAATAAAAACTGTAATAACCAACATGTATTAGGTTTGTCATAGGCTAATTCTACACTCAGTGTTTTATGAGTATTTTCTCATTTAAATCACACATCTCTAAGAGAAAATACACTTTGTGCTCCAATAAATGGGCTTAGAGAGGTGGATGAATGTATCCTAAGTCCTGAACCAATAAATAATAGAACATGGGTTCTGATTCAGATTTACTCTAGAGCATGCCCTCCGTGTGTGTGTGTGTGTGTGTGTTGTATGTGTGTGTATATAGACAGACTTTGAACATGTGTGATTTTACTGCCCCTGGGTCAACTTTTTTTATTTCAGATAAGAGACCACAGCACTGGACCTTTCCTCAGTGTGGAGGTATCCTCATGTTTTGCATAGTCTCAAACCTGGGTCATAAGAATGGCAAGGCACATGCTATAGCCTATGAACTATCTCTCAGCCCTGAGAACCCCCACTCCTAATCACTACTCCTTTGTGACTGTCCATGCCCATTAGTGTAACTTATGCTCTGTGAATATATGTTTTGAGACATTTTATTACCATGTTCCCTAGGGGAAGACCTGAATGAATGGTAAACTCAAGAGGCTTAGAGAGAATGGGAAAGCTATGCACTCAGTGCTATATATCCAGAATCTGAAGTGCCATTACTGAAAACCACTGTTTACCCAGAAACAGGGTGTGTGTGTGTGTGTGTGTGTGTGTGTGTGTGTGTGTGTGTGTGTAAGTATATCAAAGCATGGGTCTTGTGACCAGGAAACTCATAGTCAAAAGAGAGCTAGAGTCATGCAAAGCCTTCAGAACAGCAATGTGAAAATGGCCCATAGCAGGATAATAGGCCCCTGGCATTTCCTAAGGATGCCTTGTGGAGCTCCCTGGAACTTTCTTCAGGAAAGGTAATGTAGGAAGATAGGAAGGAGAACTGATGAGAGTTGGGGCTGACCCACACCACAGGCAGATCAACTTCAACTCTCTTCCTCTTACATCTTTTCTGTTTTCCACTCTCCCAACTAGAGGGTAGAAGAAAAGACAAAATAAAGAGACATCAAAGAGTGCTGGTGTGATGATGCATCTGGCTGAGTATACACATTACCATGTGCGAGAACTGGAGTTCAAACTCTGAGTCTCCCATCTGCAGAGGAGAAGCTTCATGAGTGGTGAAGCAGTGCTGCATGTGTCTCTGTTTTTCTCTATCTCCCCTTCCCTCTCAATTTCTCTATAGCCTATGGAAGCAAAGAAGGAAATAAGGAGAAGAAGGGATGGAGGAAATTTAAAAAAGGCCTCCAGGAGTGATGGACATCAAGCTCTAGTGATAATCCTAGTGGTACTAAAAATAAACAAATAGATTAATTAATTAGTTGATTAATTAATTAAAATTTTAAAAATTAATTAAAATTAATATGCTTGAGGTGTCTGGGTTGACTCCTGACCCCTACCCCTAACTAGGCTTCACAAAATTATTGCCAAGCCAGAAGTGACTGCTGCATATACTCTCCACCTCTTTTCCCTCAGCACCCGTGGCACCACACTCTTTCCCTATAAGTCATGCTAGCTGTTCCTTCCTCCTTGACTCCTTCCCTCACTATCCTCCACCGATGCTTTAAAGCCATGCTTCCCAGAACTCCCAATTCCCTTTTGTCTTTATGTTCTGTGATGTTTGGTGTGACTATCTCTTAAGTCCATGATTTACCCATTCATTCTGTCAATCATTTATTCATTTATTAATTGATATTACAGAGAGATGTGCTATATGCCAGATACTGTACTAATATCTAGAATTATAGAAGTGAAAGACACAGGTTATCCTCTATCTTATAACTGGGGAAGAGGAATGGGTCAAATTTTAAAGGGAGTTAAGTATACAATAGTGTTATAAAAGAATGATGCTGTAGAAGCCAGCATCATTTGGCCCAGTGATACCAAAGGAAGTAAACCTTGGGCAGATACCTCCAAAACAAATGAGAAAGGGCCTTCCACACTGAAGACTGTGTGCAAAGGGATGAGAAGAAGCTCTGGGGAAGATACTCCCAGCTAGTGGGTCTGGAGATGTGTGTCTGTGTTGGAGGATAGAGTTGGACATGAAGCTAGAGAGAGATCATGAGGGGTCCTTTATACCAATGTTGATTCCAAAGAACTCACTGATAGACTTCAGTTGGGGAGTGAATTTGATTTGTGTCTTAGAAGCACTACTCTGCAAAACTATGGAGAACAGATTGAGAAAGGAAGATAATAAGAGCCACAAAGACAACATATCAAAAACTGTGTTGATGCTACCAGTAAATCTGTTCCCCAGTCCAAGGCAGATTCCCCAGATCCTTTGTTCATATGGTAAACATTTATTAGCAGTGTTTGTATTCTGGCCTTATAGTCTCCTGAGATAAAACAGTAAAACAAGTCAGACAAAATACAAACCAAGCAACCCAGGAGGTGGCACAGTGGATAGAGCACTGGACTCCCAATCATGAGGTCCTGAGTTTAGTCCCTGGCACTTCTTGCTCTCTTATTAATAAATATTTAAAAGCAAACAAACAAAAAATGCAAGCCAATAGAGGGTCTTTATCCCCAGATTCTCATCTTCCCTCTTATTTAGTCATATCCAATTCTCTTGATGTTTTCATCCTTCCATTTTATTCTGTTCCCCTACCTCATCTTATAGACCCTTATCATTCTCACTTATTCTATGCAGACCTCCTATGAGCTCATTCCCCCCCCCCATTTTTATCTTCAGTCCTTCTTGAACCTTTGTCCATATTGCACACGGCCCTTAGAGAGCTGTCATTGGTCTTTCTCATACCAATGACATTGGTATGAGAAAGCTGTCATTGGTCTTTCTCATACCAATGACAGCTTAATCAGGTTAGACCTTTGGAGGTCCTTATTTCTTAGCATGGCAACAAGCACTTTGATGGTCTGGTCCCACACCACATCACAGGCAGTGCTTTGATCAAGTCGCCTTACTCTTACCCCCAATTTTACACGTGCAGTCTGTGTCTATCCCTCAACTCAGTATACTTCGTGCATGTCAGGTCCACACTTTCTCTAGACAGGAGTATAGAAATGAACATAAAACATTGCTCTTTCTCCAGTCACCCACAGGCAGTAAGGGAGACAGAGCAGAAGAGATAGGGTTGTACAGGGTGTAATCATAGAAGAAAAACATCTGTGTCCTTACCCACCATGCCAGCAACATTAGGAAATGGGAGGGATGTACATTGACAATACTTTTAGAAAACATTACCAGTGGTTAATATGATGGATTAGAGGAAGAAGATACTAAACACAGGGACCAGAAAGACAAGAAGAGCTAAGACCTAAATTAAAGTCCTAGTAGTGAGTACAGCAGAAGTTTAATGGGCTTCAAGAGGGGCAAATTGACATTTCTTAGCACTATTCAGATTTGGGGCACTTACTACAATTTGTATTGATATATTTGTTTGCTGCCTCAGTAAAATGCAAATTCCATGACATGAGTTATGGTTCAACAAGTAGTTGTCAAGTGCCTGTACATACTGGGAACTATTCTGGGTACTTGGGGCATATCATCACTCAAATTCTAACAAATATATCAGCATTCCTGGAGCTTGAATTCTGTAAGGGAAAGAAGATAAAAGCCAATAAACAGGGGGGTGGGCTGTTGTATAACCAGTAAGGTGCATAAATTACCATACACAAGGACCCAGTTTCAAGCCCCCAGCCCTCACACAGACAGAGCAGGGAAAACTTCATGATCAGTGGAATAGGGTACTAGTGTCACTTTTCATTAAAAAAGAAGTCAATAACATAATACATAAATTACATGCTATGTTATAAAAGACCTTAATCTCAAGACATAATAAAAAGTAAGTCGAGTGAGGGTGTTACAGGTGCTGGGAATGGAAGGAGAGGAAACAGGATGAAATGATCTGACTCAACTAGGTCTCACTGAGTAGATGACATTGAAGGACATGCAAAAATTACTAGCATATTAGCCAGCACACAATAGGACTGTAAGTATATTTTTGTAAGGGTAGAAGAAGACTCATGTGTCTTCTAGTTTTTAGTCTTTATGTCTCATGGAGAAAAGGTGGCATGCTCTAGTTGAAACGCATGAGGTTGAGGCTAAACAGAGCCTCAGGTCTCAGAACTCAGGGCCATGGGTTTTAATTGGATGCTTTTGATTCTGTATCCTTCTTCCAAAGGCTCAGATTATGTTGGAGTTGAAGACTCGTGTGGAAGAATTAAAAATGGAGAGTGAGTATCAACTTCGACTGAAGGATATGAACTATTCTGAGAAGATTAAGGAGCTCACAGACAAGTTCATCCAGGAAATGGAGTCCTTGAAAACGAAAAACCAGGTCTGTTTGAGAGACTGAATCAACTACTTACAAGTACCTTGAAACTTTCAATTATCTCAAGATGGAACTGGCTTAAACTTGGGCAGTCTAGTATGTGATAGTTTTCAGTTTTAAAGCGTAGTTGAGACTATCAGAAATATTTATAAAAAGTGCTGTGTTAAAAAAAAAAAGGCAGGATATAAAATTCTAGAATGCATGTTATTCATTAGGTAAAATCAATACACATGGAAGGATTTCTTTTTTATTTCTATTTATAAAATGGACACACTGACAAAACCTTAGGATAAGAGGGGTACAATTCCACATAATTCCTACCACCAGAACTCCATATCCCATTCGATCAGGATTTTTTTTTAACAACATACCTTGCAGTGGGATTATCTCTAAAAGTTAGGATTGTGGATAAATTGTGTCCTACTTTCTATGATTTCCAAAGTCTCTATAGTGAGAATACTCTACCTTCGTGATCAAGAGAAACTTGGTTTAAAACAAAAATGAAAAGATAACAGGAAAAGCAAAATGTAAACACAAAGGGCTAGCAGAATATTGATCTCTGGATTATCATTAGGTTAAGTGAAGTTACTCCAAATGGTCTTTGTGCAATTTGTGCAGGGTGTTCCCAGAATATTTCCTTTGTTCTGTACAAATCTGTCTGACCCTTCATCCAAAATCCCCCAATATTTTTGTTTAAAAGATATTTGTTCTTTTATGTTGTTTCCATAAGTCAGAGCTGCTTCAGACAAACAAACCTTTGCTATCAATTGGATTATTTAATTAATTTTATCGACATACATTTGCTTGATGCCCTTTGTAAATTTGAATCCCAGGGATGGCACTTGCCTGCCTGCAAGCCTTCCTGCTCTATTAAAGGAAACAGTTCCTTTGAAGCTGGCACATTAGCATATCTAAGGATTTAGTTGACAGCAATGTGCAAAGAACAGAGGGATCAAATAAATCCTTACTTTTCCAACCCCAAATTTGTTACATGTGTACATTTAAACTCATCATTGACAAGACCTAATTAGTAGAAAGGATGTAAAAGGAGAACGGCTCAAATGTTCAGAAGAGAATGTAATGTAAATGAAAAGTGATAGTTTGGTTGTTGCTCACAGAATAGTGCTCGGTGCAGTATCAGGGCTTAAGAAATGTTTTCACAGGAGTCGAGCTGTAGCACAGTGGGTTAAGCGCAGGCGGCGCAAAGCACGAGGACCAGCATAAGGATCCCGGTTTGAACCCCGGCTCCCCACCTGCAGGGGAGTTGCTTCACAGGTGGTGAAGCAGGTCTGCAGGTGTCTATCTTTCTCTCCTCCTCTCTGTCTTCCCCTCCTCTCTCCGTTTCTCTCTGTCCTATCCAACAACGATAATAACTACAACAATAAAACAACAAGGGCAACAAAAGGGAATACATAAATAAAATAAATATTTTTTTAAAAAAATGTTTTCACTACAACAGTAAAACAACAAGGGCAACAAAAAGGAATAGATAAATATTTTTAAAAATTAAAAGAAAAAAAGAAATGTTTTCAAGTAAAGAAAGGCCTCATCAACTAGTTCCTCTGTAGCAGTGCTTTGGGCAGATGTAGAGGAATAAGAACACTGACTTTGTTTTAGGTCTTAAGGACAGAAAAAGAAAAGCAGGATCAGTCCCATCAGGAACGCATAGATGACCTCTTAGACAAGCAAAGCCGGGAACTACAGGACCTAGGTGAGTACCACTTAGAGGCCCTGTGAACAAGGGTGTGGCTGGTTAGGGACAGAGGTTGACTTCTCTCACACCCAGCAGAGGTCCCAGGTGATATGCTTTGTCTGTCAACAGTCTACTTGTATCCCTGCAACTCTCCCTGGTTTTGACTGCTATGCATTAACCCATTCATTCAGCATGCATGAAACACCCACTACATGCCAGGAGATTTGGAAGAATGCCATTTGGAACCTGGTAGACTGCATTGGGTGCTACCTACTTGTTAGCTACACCCACTGCATACCAGTAGGAAATATGGAAACGTGCCGTTTGGAAACTGGTAGACTGCATTGGGTGTCACATTCTTGTTAGCTACTCTGGGGAGTAACTACACCTAAATTCACCTTGCCACAGTTTGATCTTCTGTAAAATGGAGTACAAATACCTTTTTTGCATACTCAGGACCTTCTTCTTGGCTCTGAACCCTCAAACACCCCTCTATACTTTCCTGGACCCCTTTCTACCTAGAGAGCAATTCTACCTAGAAGGCAGTTTGGCTACCTAATCAGATGATAAAGTTGGGGGAGTGTGGGGAAGGGATGATGGAGAGGAGTTGAGGAGGAAGAAGTTAATCTAGCATTTGATCTTGATTTTGAAGCCCAAACTAGCTGGTACTAGAAGAGCATGGAAGAGCACCAAGGCTTCTGGGGCTCCCCCAGGTTGGTGCTATTGTCCCCTCTAAAACACCTTCCTTTCCTCCAGAAAGTTGCAATAACCAAAAGTTGCTGCTTGAATATGAGAAATACCAGGAATTGCAGCTCAAGTCTCAGAGGATGCAGGAAGAATATGAGAAACAGCTTCGGGATAATGATGAGACCAAGAGCCAGGCCCTGGAGGAGCTGACTGAATTTTATGAGGCCAAACTGCAGGAGAAGTCCACCCTTCTGGAAGAGGTGCCCACTGGAGACTAGCTGTATCCCTTTCACAGAACCATTCCTATAGACTAGAGAGCTAGTTGGGAAACTTCACTTGGCCTCTTTCCCTTCCTTGACTTCCTCCCAACATGGATTTCACTGTTTATACAGTTGTTTCCCTTTAGCCAGGGGACACACAGCTGAAAGTGTTCAGCTTTTGAGATTATAATTCACTGGCTCCAGTAAGCTCATACCTACTGTCTTGTCCTAACTATACCTTTAAGACTTGAGCATTACGGAAGTGAGACCTTTCTAGAAGATGCCTATAGATCCTACATGAGAACTGAGGCCCTGAATGATGGGGAAGGTGGTTGCCCAAAATCCTTTAGTAACTTCTGTGTCTTATGAGATTAATTCAAGGGTAAGCAAAAATAAAGGCTTTCAGGGTGAGTGAGAGTGGCCTGATTGGGTGCTCGCTTGAGAAAGTTCTCCTGGACTAGAAAATGGAGACAGAAGGGGGAAGCACAGTCAGAGGCAGGGACCAATTAGGCTGAGACAGCAGTCCAGGAAAGAGATGATGGGCATCAGGATAGTGGTAGAGGCAGTAAGAGAAGTGCTGGGCCACTTGGGTAGTATGTCTGGTCTGACAGACACACGACCCAAATTCATGCTACCCACCTTAAAGACCCAGCCCCCACTACACTGGAAGTAGAGGTAAGGCCCCAGTGACAATAAAAAAGAAGGAGGAGAAGAAGAAAAGGAGGGGGAGAGGAAGGGGTATCTAAGAGCTCTCTGACAAAGACAGGTTTGTTTGGACTCAAAGGAGGGAGAGCAAAAGTAAAGAGTCACTCATTCATTCAAATGTCACTGACTGTGTGATGTACAAAGGAGACTCCATGGCAGGCACATGGACAAGGTACCTTTTCTGCCTTCAAGAAGCTTGCTTCTACTTCAAGAGGAAGTAGAAGAAATGAATAATTTCACAAATAAATTTAAAACTGTCACAAGTACAACAAAAGGACACTAGAGGAAGCCTGGGAGTTAATGTGAAGTAGCCCAAGAGAGAAATCGGACGTTGAATGTTGCTAAGACAGCAGTTGAAGTAATGGAGCCTAATAGCAGGAAAAGAAGAGAGCAGGACATAGAAAGTGGAAGATCAAGGGAGTCTGTGGCCATGGTGCCCCTTTCTTTGATAACACTGGTTTCTGTCCCCTTTGTAGGCTGCATCCCCTGTAGCACAAAGGTGCCTTGTCTCCTTTCCTCCACACCATACACTCCCTCCCTGTCTCTTTCTCTCTCTCTCTCTTTTTCTCTGAGCCAGGCACAGGAAGATGTGAGGCAGCAGCTGCGGGAGTTTGAAGAGACCAAGAAGCAGATAGAAGAAGACGAAGACAGAGAAATCCAAGATATCAAAACCAAGTATGAGAAAAAGCTTCGGGATGAAAAGGAATCAAATCTGCGGCTCAAAGGAGAAACTGGCATCATGAGGAAGAAGGTATTGGGCTGCTCCCTGAGAGGTCTGGGGGTGGACAAAGGGGGCTGAACTACAGAGAAAGCAAGGTGGGTGGTAGAACGCAGAGCCCTCTCAGTGACTGTGCCCCAGGCATCCTGGCCAAGTCTCACCTGGCCAAGTCAGACAACCTTCCCCCATCCTCTGAAAGGGAAACTGGAGGGGCTTCCTTTCCCTTTCCTCTCATAGGACTGAGGGACACTTTTCAGGCTTTTATTGGCAAATAGAACTTAGTCACATTGTCAGAGCCAAGCTTCTGCTAGAAATGGAAATGAGACCTTTTAGAGAGGAGAGATAAAAGTTGTTGCCTAGAGGTATCCTCAGGCTTTTGGTGCAGGGAATTGTGGGTGGGTGGCTCCTGTCCAGAGTGGGTATGAGAAGGGTGGAGGTGGAGAGTGCTTAGTTTACAGAGTGGGGAAGATTTTTTTTTTTTTTTAACCAGAGCACTGCTCAGCTCTGGCTTATGGTGGGATGGGGGATTGAACCTGGGACTTCAAAGCCTCAGGAATGAGAGTCTCTTTGCATAACCATTATGTTATCTTCCCCCACCCTGAGGCAGATGTTTTTAACCTGTGATGTTTTAAAGGATTCAGTTCACATATCCTTGTAGAATTGCCAGTTTGCCCCAAATAAACAACCTCAGTGAGACCAAGTTCAAAGCAAGGTCCCATTCCTTCTTAATGTGTGGCTCACTAATCTAGGGGACAAGCATGACTTTCTTACTTGGATTTGGCTAAAATGTTTCATCAGTTAGCTCCACCTGGTCATCTCTGGGACCTTGACAGGGTCTATATCCCAACACTTCAGTGTCACTGCAGCCTAGTCCATTTGTAGCTGGTGTCTGGGTCCTCTTGATGCAGACAATCTGGCCTCACAGAAGGCAGTGGGACTGGATTTTACTGGACAGAATGTTACAGCATTCATTTGGCCTGGGGCATTCCTGATTCATCCCACATTCTGATGAGAAACTCTTTAAATTCATAGGCAGTTTAGGAGAGGTAGAGTTGAGCTCAGAGTTGGTGTTTTTTTTTTTCTAAATATTTGTTTATTTTTCCTTTTTGTTGCCCTTTTTTTTAGTTGTTGTTGTAGTTATTGTTATTGATGTCATCATTGTTAGATAGGATGGAGAAAAATAGAGAGAGGAGGGGACAACAAAGGAGGGGAGAGAAAGATAGCCACCTGCAGACCTGCTTCACCACCTATGAAGGGACTCCTCTGCAGGTGGGGAGCCGGGGTCTCAAACCAGGATCCTTAGACCCGTCCTTGTGCTTTGTGCCACGTGCGCTTAACCTGCTGCGCTACCACCCAACTCCCAGTGTTCTTTGTTATTGCTGTTTGTGCCTTCAGTTCAGCAGCCTGCAGAAGGAGATTGAAGAGCGAACCAATGACATCGAGATGATGAAGGGAGAGCAGGTGAAGCTGCAAGGAGTGATTAAGTCCTTGGAGAAGGACATCCTGAGCCTCAAGCGGGAAATCCAGGAAAGAGATGAGACGATTCAAGATAAGGTGAAGGCTCATCTTCCACCCTCTCCCTTAGCTACCTAGATGGACCCAGGCAGTGAACAGGAGAGAATGAATCCCTTGACTTCCACGAGTAGATTTTTTTTTTCCCCCTCCAGGGTTATCACTGGGTCTTAATGCTCCTGGAGGCCTTTTTCTTTTTTTTCTTTTTTTTTTCATTAGATAGGACAGAGAGAAATTGGGAGCAGGGAGAGGTAGATGAGGGAGAGAGGAGCCAGATGGTGGCGCACCTGATTAAGTGCACACACTACAGTGCTCAAGGACCCGGGTTCAAGCCACTGGTCCCCACCTGCAGGGGAAAAGCTTCACAAGTGGTAAAGCAGGGTTGCAGGTATTTCTTTGTCTCTCTCCTTCTCTATCACCCCCTTCTCAATTTCTGGCTGTCTGTATCCAGTAAGTAAATAAAGATAATTTTTTAAAAAAATTCAAAAAGAAAATTTTTTTAAAATAGGGGGAGAGAGAATGACCTCTGCAGACCTGTTTCACTGATTGTGAAGTGATTCCCCTGCAGGTAGGGAGACAAGGGCTTGAACCAGGATACTTGCACAGGTTCTTACAGGTCCTTACACATTGTACTATGTGTGCTTAACTACTGCCCAGCCATCCACCATGAATACATTCCTTTATTATGTTTTTAAAAAAATTATTATACATTTCTCTTTCTTTCGTGTGCGTGTGTGTGTGTGTGTGTATGTGTGTGTGTGTGTGTGTGTGTGTTAACCAGAGCACTACTCAGCTCTGGCTTATAACAGTGCTGGGGCTTGAACCTGGGACCTCAGAACCTCAAGCATGAAAGCCTTTTGCATAGCCACTGTGCTCTCTCCCCTTTCCAGAGTACATTTTTTTTTTATTTATTCCCTTTTGTTGCCCTTGTTGTTTTATTGTTGTAGTTATTATTGTTGTCATTGTTGTTGGATAGGACAGAGAGAAATGGAGAGGGGAGAGGAAGACAGAGAGAGGGAGAGAAAGATAGACACCTGCAGACCTGTTTCACCGCTTGTGAAGCGACACCCCTGCAGGTGGGGAGCCAGGGCTTGAACCAGGATCCTTATGTGGGCCCTTGTGCTTAGCGCCACCTGCACTTAACCCGCTGCGCTACAGCCTGACTCCCTCCAGAGTACATTTTTTTAACTTAAGGGAGGATTAACATTCAGTGAAATGTTGTGGTTTTCTTGGCATGGTGTTAGCGTTCTATCAGATTCAGTTTCCCCAACAACCCAGTTGTGGAGCTCAGGAGCTAAATTCCAAGAAGCTAAGTATCTTATCAAAGGTCATGTAATTTATAGGTGACAAATATGGTTTAACAGCCTATGTCTGCTGACCACAAGCCCCCTGGGCTCTACTGCTCCAGGCATCCTAAGGCATCTTCTTAGTGGGGGGATGCTCTAACTTGGGGGGCCTGATCACCAGCCCATTGCCCACTTGGGTATGCCCCACAGAGAGGACCTCCCATGTGGTTGACTCTATAAGTGCTGGGTACCCTCAGAAAGCTGGTATCACTTTTCTGGAGGCCTTTTTCATACTACCCTTAGCAGACAGAGACATTTTTCTGTGGCAATGCACCTCAGTATCCAAAATTTGTATCATCTTCCTGAGTAAATCCAGGCTCCATGGTCTCCTCTCCATCCCTTCTGCCATTACACCTTAGTCAGGCAGAATTCTCCATCAGCTGAGAACATGGACTTCAGCAATAGTTAAATAGGTTCTAGCACAGGCTCTTTCATTTACCAGTCACAGGACTGTGGGCAACTTATCGAAACCTTCACTTTCCCATCTGTGTAGTGGGGCTCTTGGGGGGGTGGTCAGTAAGGACTAAGTGGAAAAACACCTGCACATAATTTCTACATGCCAGTGTTTATATATGTGTCTAGGCATTGTCATAGGGACAATCCAAAACTTCCTTTAGTGGGGCTTCAATAAAAAAGAGGTTAAGTCCTCCTGACTTACAGAGTTGCAACAGCCTCCTGACAGGAAACAGCTTTCCTCCCCACTCCACACCCCTGCTCCTTGCCATTTGCTGTCATTATGTTGCTCTTCCACTTAAAACTCTCTCACAGCTCTCTGTTGGTTGTGTCCAGATTCTGTAGACTTTTTTTTTTTCTGTAAATGACTAGGAAGTGGATGTTGTAGTCTTTGCAGGCCACATGGTCTCTCAGTCATCGCTATCCAGTCCTGCCATGATTATGTGAAATCAGCCATAGACAGCACAGAATGAAGATGGCTTAGTTTGATTCCAACACATCAAAAATGGTAACAGGTCAAATCTAACCTGAACACCGGAATTTGCAGACCGTTGGCTTCTTAGACACATTTTGAATAAACTCAACACATAGACCCTTGCCTTCTCTCCTTATCCTACAACCCCTTGTTTTCTGCCCCCACAAAGCACAACTTTACACTTACATTATTCACAGGACCCTTGATACATACTGTGTCCCTGTGCCTTACTCTTCTATAAGACATATCACAGTATAGCTTACAGGTGGTGACTCAGCTGTTTTCCCAGCTTTAGTTTTCTTCATAGGGGGGCAGGGACTATGTCATAATTCTATTTAGAATCTCAGTACTTGAGAAAAGGTCTTCATTCAGTAAATGTTTGCTAAATGGATAGTCCTACATCCTAATTACTATTACCATGCAACAGATTATTTACCAGCTCAGTGATGAACAAAAATAGCTGGTTTACTATGCTCACAGATTCTGTGGTCTAAACAGTGTGCACCTAGATGACACGTCTTTGTCCTTTATCTCTGGGGTCAAGCCGGGCTGTAATCAGAGGTGACTCAAACAGCAGGGGGCTGGGAGATGGGGCTAAGCTGAGCCTATTGACCAGAGCACCTACCATGCCCTCCAGCCTGCAGAGCTCAGTGTTAGTTCATGGGAGGAGCTTCCTAGATAGCAGGTGACCTCTTCCAAAGCAGACATCCCAAGAGAACCAGGTGGGTATTTCTTGACCTTTTCTGAGCTAGCCTTGGAAACAACCCAGGACTCTGCAGGATCATTTAAACTGCATTAGTTGGGCTATAGGTGAACCATAAATTAAGCCAGATGCAAGCAGAGGAGACAGAGAGGCATGAGGTCCCATTGCAGAAAAGCATACAGGATGTGTTGTCCTATGGAGACCAGCTCTGGAGAACACATTTAACCACAGCCCACATATGAATAAGCAGATACATGAATGATGTCCAGACACAGAATCTAAGGAGTTAGTGCTACAGTCTAGCAGGGACCCAGCCCTCATGTGGTCATTCCACTGATGTATATGCTCTTTCTAAAGGGGTTCTACTTACCAGGACCTCCTGGTATCTCCGTTTCACTCACTTTCTCTCATCTTACTCACAGGAGAAACGAATCTATGATCTGAAAAAGAAAAACCAAGAACTGGAGAAATTCAAGTTTGTGCTCGACTATAAAATAAAGGAGCTGAAGAAGCAAATCGAACCACGAGAGAATGAGATCAAGGTGATGAAGGAGCAGATCCAGGAGGTGAGCAACCTCTCATTCTGCTGTCCCTAGTAGCTCCCAGGGCACATGCAGCCACCACTCTGCAGGGTATGCCACAGGGAAGGTTGTGTTCAACCTGGAGTCAGATTGAAAAGCAAACTGCTTTGGGGGTTGGCCTGCAGTGGGGCCTTAAAGTTTTTGTTCTCCTGCTCTGGGCCCTTCTAAAAGGAAAAGTGCTGCTCTCTGGCCTTCAGCCACTAGAGGGCAATGTGTACCCAGCTATCGGCCATCCCCCAGCAAGTACACCCCTCAGGATTCACATTTTTTCTGACTGGAAATGTTGGTTGGGGCCTATGCAAGACCTTGGTATTTAGATTTCATGATAAGAAATGGAGAGTCATCAAAGGCTCTTGAATGAAAGAGTGGTATAATTAAGTGTGTGTTCTGGGAAGCAAACAGGATGAAGGTAGAGAGGAGAGATCAGCTGAGAACTTATGAGTGTCCAACGAGGGATGTGTCCCGTTTTTTACCTTGGTGCCCACCCCACACACACACTGCATTTCCTTATGGCATGCTTACCTGTCCACCTCCCCCACTAGCAAAGATGATGGACGACCCAGAGTAGAATCCCTAACCCTTCTCCTCCCCACTCCATTTCTTAGTAAATGGTACCATTGGGCCACTTTGGTGCTTAGGGTTAAGGTGCAACATCTTTCTGGGTTCTTTCTGTCCTACACTCAAATCATCACCAATGCCTAGCTCACTGATTAAAAAAAAAAAAAAAAGCCAAAAGCCAGCCCTCCCTTCTAGGCCGCCATCATCTGATCCAAACTCCATCTCTTATGTGGACTTAACTCTGCAGTCTCCAGTTAGGTCTCCACAGGAGACCAGAGTAAATCCCTAATTGTGCCCCACTCCACCTAGAATAATCTAGACATCCTACATGGTCAGGCCTCCTACTGTCACTACAGCCTCATCTCAAGCTATGCTCCACCTTTTCTGTAGCCTTTCTGACAGTTTCAGAAGAATCCTGCACCCTCCACCCAGAAGGTTCCCAGGTCCTCTTAGGCCTGGCTTCTTTGCATCTTTCAGGTCCCAGCTAATGTGTTACCTCTTCACAGAGGTCTTCCCTGACTGCTGGGTCCATAATGGGCCCTTGCTCCCCCTCCATTTTCTCTAATTATACTGAGTAAGAATAATAAGTAAAAGAGTATCAGAGAGTGTTGATGACCCAACTAGAGCTGGGTATCTAAGAGGTATGGGGGGAAAAGCAAGGTCTTTTCTGGGAGTCTCAGTTTAAAAATATCCAGCAGTGGGATCAGTCTAGGACTGGGGTCTTCCTAGGAGGATATGTCCTTGTGGTAGCAGATGACTTTCTCGCTGACTTTTTGGTAGAGGAAGTATAGGGTATCCTGTCTCTCTGGGTCTCTTGTTCCCCCAACACCACCACCACCACCAGTTATTGCTGGGGTTCTCTGCCTGCAAGTCTCCACCATTCCTAGTGGCCTTTGAGAATGACGGACACCAGCAGCACTGCTCCACTGCTCATAAAAATTTCCTCCTGCTGGTGGGAACTGGAGGCTTGAACTCAGGTCCTTGAGCATAGTAATGTATATGCTCTATCGGGTGCACCCCTACCCAGCCCCATTTCCTGACATTCTTAGAGATTTATGAACCTAGAAATGGCAACCTGAGGCCAGGAGGTGACTCAGTAGTAGAACACATGCCATGTATGAATGAGGTCCTGGAGGAGAAGAAGGAGGAGAAAAAAAAGGAAGAGAAAAAAGGAGGAGAAAAAAGCAAGTAGAACTCCATGGGTGGTGGAGTGGAGTGGAGTGGAGTGGTGTGGTGTGGGTCCCCACATGCACATCATTTCCATTTCTCTCTTCCTGTTTCACTCTCTCATAAGCAAAAATTTAAAAAATGGGCCAGGGAAGTGGCTTAGCAGTAGGGCACCTGTGTGAGGCCCTGAGTTCTGTTACTGCATTTAAAAATAATAATAATAAAGGCAGCCTGAGAAAATGGAAAAGAGCAGAGGCCCCACCTGCCCGTAATGTAAGTGTGCTTCAGGCTCTGGAAGCCTTGCCTCATTTCTCCCTCTTCATTTGACATATTTTCACATGGGTTTGTTTTACTTTCCACCCAAACAACCTAAGGGACTGTTCACTTTCACATAGTAACTGGGCCAACTATGGAGTCAATTCATAGCAGGGAATATGCCCACACTTGGGGATTGCTTCTTACAGGTCCCCTCCTACACCTGCCCCAGGTGCCAGTTGCTGCCTCTTCTCTCCTCCAAGGGCCTCTAACCTTGAGGAAGCCCTCCTGAGGCCAAAGGCACATTGAGATCCTGTAAGAAGTGTCTTTTCCTATAAGAAGGAAGCTATCTGTAAGCCCTGGGCCTGATTTTTCAGAGAAGAGAAGACCCCTGACATGAAAACAGAATACTTTCCTGATCTCAGCTTCTTTGTGATGAATCACTTTGATTAGAACTTACAATTTTTTTAATTTTAAAAAAATATTTATTTATTTATTCCCTTTTTTGTTGCCCTTGTTGTTTTATTGTTGTTGTTATTATTGTTGTTGCCATTGTTGGATAGGACAGATAGAAATGGAGAGAGGAGGGGAAGACGGGGAGAGAAAGATAGACACCTGCAGACCTGCTTCACCATTTGTGAAGCGACTCCTCTGCAGTGGGGAGTGGAGGCCTCAAACTGGGATCCTTATGCCAGTCCTTGCGATTAGTACCACCTGCGCTTAACCCGCTGTGCTACCACCCGACTCCCAAGAATTTATTATTTTACTTCACAATTTTATTTACTCATCTGTCAGGTTTCTCAACTTAGCACTACTAGCATTTGTGGGTAAACAGTTCTTTCTTATAGGGACTTCCCTGTGTCCCCTGGGATATTTAGCAACATCCCTGGTCTCTGCCTACTGGGGGCCTATAGCAAGCCTCCCCTCCCCACATACACACAGATGCAGCAGCCATACAACATCTCCAAGATAGTTAGATGTGGGAAAGGGATGTAGAAGGGCCTCTTCCCTTCCCCCTTTCCCAGTGAACATCCCTAATGTGGTGGGATTTCCATGTCAGGAAAGGGATGTTTATTCCCACATACTAAACTCATCTCCTGATTTCCAGCCAGTTATTCAAACTTGACATGTTTCACAGTTTTACTATAAGATCAGTTGTTTTTATTCTCAGCATGGTTGGAGGCATAGTCCTCAGCATGTCATTTCTAAACAAATCTGCCATTGCTGACCTTAAGACTGCAGAGAAGGAGCCATAGCCAGCCTGCTTGCAGGCACTTCGACACGAATTTGGAGGCCCCCATCTCTCCTAGGACATGAGTCTCTCATCAGCGTGCCCAGCTCCAGGCTTGCCCTCTCTAGCAGAGCCTCAGCAGAGCTTCTGGTCTTATATGGTGCAAATAGATCATACCATGCCACTCCATGGGTAAAGCCTGTCAGCCACTCCCGGAGCTTTCAGGCTAAATACCTAGCTTTGGGTGGGTTTAAACTTTTAGCCAGGGTAAAGGGCAAACTGCTCACCATTTGAGCCCCTTCCCTCTGGTCCTGCATGACCCAGCTAGCCAACCTCTGAAGTCCCTCTTCCTAGCTTTACATGAAGCCCTCCTGCAGAACTTCCTGAAGGCCCCCTGCCCCAGCTTGTAGCACTGGTGATGTGCCAGGCTACCTGTGCCTCCATTACTTTCTGCATGTGGCTGTCCTCTTGGATTCGAATTCTCCTGCCCCACTTTGTCCACAAATGCCTGCTTTCACAAAGCCCCACTGAGCATCCCTTCTCTGGATGTCACTTTCTCTCCTCCTCTGTGCAGGCATTGATCCTTTCTATCCCAAGTGCAGATGGTGTTTATCCTGCTCCACTTTTTTATTTACTTCTTTCATTCCTCTAGACCTGAGACTTTTTGAAAACAGAAATCACCTCTTATTCAGCTCTCCATCCCTATCCCTATGCCCTATGCCAGCCCTTGCTAATGGATACAGTCTTCCTTTCACTGTACAAATACAACCATTTACAATGTCCTCTGCAAACTGACTCTACTTGGCTTCATCAGTATTGTAGGCTTATTTTATCATTCCTCTTCCAAAAGGCAGGTTGTCCCAGTTCCTCCCTCCTCCCTTCTCTCACCATTGTTTCCCTTTCCCCTTTATATTTGTGCATTTATTCATTCTCTCATATGAAGACTGATTGAATACTGCCTTTATGCCAGGAATAGGGTTCCAGGACTACTGTATCTATACAAAATGCTTCCAATAATGAGACAAATACTGGGTAATCTGACCTTTTGTGTGTAGAATACGAATGTGACTTGTTACAGTTTCCCTAATGTTTCCTAGAAGCTTTAAGATCTGATCAAAAGGCTGGGGTAGACAAGAGGGACAATTCCATCCAGCTATGAAAAAAACCTATGAACCCTCCCATGTTTCCCCAACCCAAATAGTCATCTGTTGTTATCGCTGGGCTGGCTTCATGGGCGGGTAACAGAGACGACCAGAAACACACGGCTGAGCTGAGAACGCAGTTTAATCTTTATTCACGAGCAGGGAAATCAGCACACCATGTGCTTCTCCATCTTTCTTCTCCCGCGGCTGCAGCAGGAACTCTGGAAGTACGTAGGATAAGGGGCGGGGAGAAGGGAGTAGCACGAAAACTAGCAAGGGCTAAACCAAATCTCCCGGCAGGGGAGAGTGAGACCAAACCAATGTGAAGCATAGCAACAATTCCCCCTTTTCTTTTTAACTAAATGACCATAGTATCAGGAGTGTGGGGTGAACAGAAACCTATATCGTACAGGGATTTTCAAAAAAGAAACTGGCACAAACATGGAGGAACATGTAAGCGAGCAACAAGAACCAGTGTGCTGCCAAGGGAAGGCCTGAGGGGGCCATTTTTTGCCTCTGTGGGCAAAGCTTTATCAGCTAAAGAACCTTTGCTGCCTCTGTGGGCTTTTGCCTCAACGGGCATTTTTTTTTTCTCTGTGGAGATTACCTAGCATGGGGGGGTATGGCCTAGAGTCCCAAGGCAGCTGGCTGCAGTCAGTCTTTGAGAAACCCAGCAGCATAAAGGGAAGCTGCTGTAGAGTTGTGTAAAGTGTCCAAGAGGTGTACCAGTGAATCCGATAGAAGTGTCAGTCCAAAGCAGATATCCACTGAAGAATGCCAGGGGGTGGAACGTTGTATGAGGAAGGTCAGCTGTTGGAATTCCGCTTTTCTGTAGAGAACTTGACAGCTGCAATTCACTTACTTATGAAACAAAACTTGTAGCAGGTTAGAAGTTTACCACAATTGATAACTCTATTACAATTGGAAGTCTTTTTTAGTATGATTTTAAGGTTGTTTAAAGTTTAAACAATAAAATGTGGAAAGGTAAACAGAAGAACCATGGGAAAAAAAAACCTAAGGCGTGAGAATCATTAGCATAACCATTGTGCAATCTACCATTTCTAATTGAGGATTCAAGAGTTTTACATATCAACAAGTCTATTTAACCTTTTATTACACCCATTGAAGACACACCCTAGGTGTGCACAGGTTTTTTTTTTTAGACTAACTTAGTTAAAATATATTGATTTTTAACTAATTTTTAACTCAGACTTTAAATGTAAGTTAATTTTACCTTTATGAGAACTATGTTGAAAACCTTTTTCATTTAACTCTGTCTGGTAAGAATATAGCCTTAAAGTTACATTTTTAACCTTAAATTTAATGTTTACCAAACTTTAAACACACACATAAACATAGTCTTCAATACACAAGGAGGAAAACTTTTGTTACAAAGTCATGTCATTTTAAACACGGGTTTAGATCTATATTGTCTTAGCTGTTCGGGGAGTGCGTTGTCTAGCGGTGGCTTCTTGGGCAACTTCACATCCAGGAATTGCAGGTTGCGATCTCTGCAGGGATCTCTGCGTATTTTAGCTCCTCTGCCTTCAGAGCCGAGCTGGGGATCTCAGCCAGGGGTCCCAGTTTCGGCAGGGAGCCCGCAGTCTCCGGATGGTCCAGGATCTGTCCAGACTTCATAGCAGGAAGGCAGGCGGGCCAGCCGTGCAGAAGGCGCGGGGTGGCGGCCAGGATTGGCTGCAGCCCTGCCTGCCATGTCTGCTGCCCTGCTCCCGACGGCCAAGCAGCATGGAGGGAGCCCGCGCCCAACACCCCGCGCCAAGCACCGCTCCTGCGGGTGGGCGGCAGGCAGAAACCAGAGAGTAATGTTCCAGAAACACAGAAACAGTCTCGTGAAGAAAGGGCAGAGGCCTTTGGAAACCTCTTCACAAGCAGAAAAGAAGGCCATTGTAGATAGGTAGCCAAAGTCTTCACTTATCTGAGAGATGCACAGGTCAGGCCCCACGTTGGGCACCATATGTTGTTTTAAACCGGGGCTGGCTTCACGGGTGGGTAACAGAGACGACCAGAGACACATGGCTGAGCTGAGAACACAGTTTAATCTTTATTCACGAGCAGGGAAATCAGCACACCATGTGCTTCTCCATCTTTCTACTCCCGCGGCTGCGGCAGGAACTCCAGAGTACGTAGGATAGGGGGCGGGGAGAAGGGAGTAGCGCGAAAACTAGCAAGGGCTAAACCAAATCTCCCGGCGGGGGAGAGTGAGACCAAACCAATATGAAGCATAGCAACAGTCATCAGCCTTCTATATCAACAAAAACACCAGTGTTCACCAGATCTAGTATGTCAATCAAGCATCATCCCACCCCTACCTTTGCATTGAGCAGGAGTTAGATCAACTGAGAGATCACCTCCTATTTATCTCATCCAATGAGAGAAAGGTTTCATTACAGAAAACACAGGTGGAAATAAGATAAGAAATGCCCTGGGGGCCGGGTGGTGGCGAACCTGGTTGTGCGCACATGTTACCATGTGCAAGGACCCAGGTTCGAGCCCCTGGTCCCCACCCACTTCACTAGTGATGAAGTAGTGCTGCAGGTCTTTCTCTCTCTCTCTCTCTCTCTCTCTCTCCCTGTCACTCCCTTCCTTAAAATAAAAAAATTAAAAAATAATAATAAAAAAATTTTAAAAAAGAAATGCCCTGGTAGTGGGGAAGTGTCCTCACTGAAACACTTCAGTTCTCAAATAGGAATTACACCTTCTCACTTTCTTCTTATTGACCCTTCTTGCCTTCTTTGCTATAGATGGAAGCTGAACTGGAGCGTTTCCATAAGCAGAACACGCAACTGGAACTGAACATCACAGAACTGTGGCAGAAACTACGAGCCACAGATAAGGAGATGCGCAGAGAGAGGCAGAAGGTGTGAGGGTTGTCATTCTGGTAGTTTTGGGATTTGGGATCTGGTACCTGCCAGCAGTGGGCAGCTGGCTTCTCAGAGACAGAGCAGCCCATTGTTAAGATACATTCCCATTTTAACTTGAATTCTTGCTCATAGCCCTGACAGATTTAGGCCCATGCAAATTCACATGACTGGATCCATATGTGACTATGGAAATGACTATAAGTAAAGGGATAAGGGTAGGGGTAGTGGTGGGGAGCCAGTTACACAGAAAATACTCATTGCATTGGGATTGTTTGGTCTGAGTAAAAGCATGCTCAGGGTCACATGCATGTGGTCAGTAGTGAAAGTATTCAACAATAGCAACAAAAAAATTACTAAGGCCAGGAGGACCTCAAGAGATTATCTATTCCAGTCTCTCTGTACTATAGTAAGAAATAAGGCCTGAGACATAAGGTTAAGAGACTTACTTCAGTCTCCACAGCTAGTACATACAAAGCCAGTACTGGGGCTACATGATAGCACCTGGTTGAGCGTACATATTACAGTGTGTACAAGGACCCAGGTTTGAGCCCCTGGTCTTCACCTGCAGAGGGGAAAGCTTTACAAGTAGTGAAGCAGTGCTACAGGTATCTCTGTTTCTCTTCCTCTTTATCTCTCTTTTCCCTCTCAATTTTCAATTATCTCTATCCAATAAATAAATAAAAAATTTAAGTTACAAAACCAGTACTGTGAGCTAGGTTTTCTGATCCTGAGCCAGGACATGGCTGAAGCATGGGGCACCTGGTAAAATTTGTAGAAACTGACTAAATGTCTCTATGTCCACACTAAGCACTGAGTCTGTACCAGGTAATAGTGGAAGCTGCAGAGCTGCAAACATGACATTACACAGATCGTGGCCTTCACAAACTGCAGAGCTTGATAGGCATTTGTGGCATGCACATGGTAATTTAATGCAAGGTAGCAAGGAATGGAATTTTTATAAGGAGCCAAAAGAAAGAGATAGTCTAGGTCAGGGGAGGGGCAGATGGGTATCAGAGAAAAATGGAGAAAATAAAGGAGAGGAGATCTAGCCCAAGTTGGCAGTTGAACCAATCTGCCCAAGTTTGTAGTGTTGTCCCCTGCCTAGTAACAGGAACATGCTGCACTGTCAGGAAGGACAAACACTGAATGAGCTAAAGAGGATGATGGTTCTGGCCAAGAAGCCCTAGCCCAGGGATCTGCCAGTGAGCATCGGTGCTACCCATCTTGGCTCAGAAAGAGTAAGGTGCCCACTTGTGCTTCCTTTTCTCTTTTTAAGGCCTGTGGTCCTGAAAGCAATCCAGAGCCAAGAGAGCAGTAGCCTTTGGGGCATATTGAGGGTTAGGCTGTACAAACGAGGTGCCCAGCCAGGCTAGGTGCACTTGAGTCAAGGTGCTACCTCCTCTGTGTCCACCCATGTCTCTGCCCACTGTGACCCCTTTGCAGATGAAATGTCTCTTGTCCCTTCCTGCTGCTCTTCAATACTTGCAGCCCCTGCCCCTCCACCTGGAGAGTCCTACAGTGCCAAGAAAATGTCTCTGATGGCAGGAACGGGATCTGGAGGCGCTGGTCAAACGGTTTAAGACAGACCTCCACAACTGCGTGGCCTACATCCAGGAGCCCCGGCAGCTGAAAGAGAAGGTTCGAGGGCTCTTTGAGAAGTATGTGCAGCGGGCAGACATGGTAAGTGCAGCCCCTCGCTGACCTCCCCTGTTCTGCAGAGCATCCTCCTCCCCTCATGGAGAACCCTCCTTCCCCCACCAGGTGGAGATTGCAGGGCTGAACACGGACCTGCAGCAGGAGTACTCCCGCCAGCGGGACCACCTGGAGAGGAACCTGGCAACTCTCAAGAAGAAGGTGGTCAAGGAGAGCGAGCTGCACCGCACCGACTATGTCCGAATCATGCAGGTACCCCAATACTCTCCTCAGCTCCCACATGGGAAGCTGCCAAGGACCCCTCCAAAGCAGCCTGTCTACAAGGCTCCTCAAATGTCCAAGCAACTCACTAGCTTTCCTAAGGTTTTCTCTTTCTTCCTCTGACCTCCCAGTACCCTGCCCAGATGATTTTCCAGATATTTCCATGCTCAGCCTGTGCCCATGAACTTCTCCCCCATCATTTCTCCAGGCACCCCTACCCCCTTTTTCTTCTCTGTCCCCTCTTTGTGCAAAGCACTCCTGTGTCTGTCTCTTTCATCTCACTGAGCCCTGCCTCTGGACCTTGGTCCAAGTATCTTTAGGTTTCCTGAGTCACACTCTCCTTTCTCCACCTCTATTTCCAACTCTCACTTCACCATACTTTGTTTCACTGCTTTCTGTTCTGCTGCTTGTATCACATACAGAACACTCTAACTCTCTGCAGCTTCATATGATGTCCCTGAAGCCTTAGGTCTCTACCCTTATCTCTTGGGTCCAGAGCTAGCCACACCTACCCTCAGATCTGGCCCCTCTCTGCCTTAATGAACCTTCCACACCCACTTCATTGGGTGCTCTGCAGGTTGATCAGAAGCCTGACCCCATTACTGCCGCCTCCACATAAGCACATTATCAGGTCTGTCAGTTGGGATGCTTCAGCCATATTTCTGCCTGGTTATCAGTATCGTCTGAGGCAATTAATGTGAATTAATATCAGAAGAGAACATCAGAATCACACTTATAAGGCACATACCTTTTAATGTTCACATTTCTTCAATGCCATAATTAAAATACTGGAATGGGATGGGTTGAAGTTGGAATTGAAACAAACCAGTTCCTACTTGGCAGCTCACATGCATCTGGGCAGAGCTCACTGAATTTCAGGCCAGACCCAGACCTCACAGCCAGCCCCCACACTGCCAAGCAGTTCACACTGTCAGACTACCATCTGCCTCCTAGGCTGTAAAAGCAGGTGGAGCTCCAGAGAGAAGTGGGTTCAAGTGGTGGGCCTCTTAGGCCACCAGGAGCTGAGACCCAGAGCCCCTGCTAAGGATCTCAAGTACCCCCAAACATGGAGAGCCCACTGAGGCTCTGGGGTGCCTCTAAGCTTATTTGCCCACTGGTGACATTGCTGAGCTTGGGCCTGTACCCTGCCACCAGAGCCCAGGCTTGAGGCATCCTTCAGGGTCTGGGTCCTTCTCTCCATACCAGGCACACACCCAAGGTAATACCAGCCCAAGGAAAAGGAAAATAAGACCCCAGGCTAGCCAGAGAGTGTAAGTGTCAGCACCAGGCTACTCAAGCTGGCATGAGCTCTTCTTTTGTTCCCCACCACCACCACCCCCAACTCCTGCTGGGCTAGGGTGAGAGTCAGAGTATAGGGAGCTGAGACCTGAGCAGGTCTGCAGCCCAGCCTTGCCGCGCCCTGTTAGCTGACAGAGGGAGCCTTCAACAAGGGAGATTCCTAGAAGAGTGGTTTCTGGAACCACATTATAAGCTAGCTGTGTGCTTTCACTCCAGAGGAGTGTTCCCAGGCAGCTGCAGGAAGGAAGAGGGGACCCACCCTCAGCCAAGAAGACTCCTTGTTCATTACTCTACAGAAGATGTTGGTAGACTGGAAGATTCAAACAAACAAACAAAAAATACTATTCTGTCATAATATGTTGTTATTTTCTTTGATCTTCAATTGGGGTGATGGTGGGGGAAAGAGGAGCCAGGAATTGTCCAAACTGACAAACCTGGGCTCAGAACCATGCTGCCTTTGGGTGGTGAGATCTCTGAGCTCTCACAGAGAGAACAGGGCTGTGAAGACCCTGCAGGTATATCCTGCCTCAGCTGCTTCTTTGCAGGAGACCCTAAGCAAAGTCCCACCTTCTTCAGGAGTCAACCTCCAAGGCAGGAACACCATCCTGAGCAAATCCCTACAAGAACTGGATATGAGAGTCATGTCAGTCTATGACCATACCATCGTGAACATGCCCAGTCTCATCTGATCTCAGAAGCTAAGCAGGGTCAGGCCTGGTTAGTAGTACTTGAATAGGAGAGTTCAAGTCATTTGGATTCTGGTACAAATTCTAAAATGTGCCATTTCCCTGCCCTTTGTCCAAAGGAAAGACATGTTCAAGCATTAAGGTTGAAATCCAGTCTAAGACCCTGGGGACGGGGGCACAGGAAAAGAGACTAGCATCTCCCCCCACACCCCCTAGCTGGTGGCCCCTGATATACAGGATCGGGCTGTGCTGTACCTGCAGACCCCAGGGCCCTGACACTTCAATCCAGAAAGGCCATGGAGGGGCAGGGCAGACAAGGCATGTGAGAGAAACTCATTAGAAAACAGAGAAAATGAGGTCACTGTCTCATCTGTATGTTCAGACAGGTACAGGGCCTCCCCACTCATTCAGGCTTGCAGATAGGAAAATCAGAGTTGCTATGGAATACAAACATCTAGGGCACAGGCTTCATTCAGGACATAGTTCTGAGAGCTTCTTATATGCCAAGCTCTACACCAGCAGCCATGGAGGATCCCAAGATGAATGGTCATACTTGCCCTCACAGCGCTGACAGACACTGATAATCACTGCTTGGTACAGTGCCGACTATGCGATGGCCCCATGGGAGAGGCTGTGCTTTGGGGACTCGGGAATGTTTTAGAGTGGGGATGATGTTTGAGCCTTGCGGGGTGAGTGGTGGATGGTCAAGGAGGCTTTTAAATAAAGAGCATAACCTGTGAATGGGGAGGGTTTGGAGGCCCAGGAGGGGCTACAATTTACTTTAATGAAGTTTCAGGGACAAGGAGAAGGAGCCTACTAGAGTGTTGGGGAAAGAACACTTGCCTTGAAAGAGCTCTCATGCCACAGAAAGAAGCATGAAATTAGACCAGCAAGATGACTCGCCTGGAAGGGTGCCCACTTTGCCATGCACACAACCCAAACTCAAGCCCTGGCACTGCACAAGAGTACTAGGGCACTGGGGAACTTTAGTGTTGTAGTCAGTCTCTCTCTGTGTCAAAAAAAAAAATTAACCCAGAGTGGTAAAGCCCTGGGATAAAAAGTGAGAGACATAAACATCAAGTTTATCTCCTAAGCAGATGCCACCCCAGATGCTTAACTCAAGTAGGGGTGTTACCTGTTCTAAAAAGGCTGTCGGCAGGGTGGAAAGGCTGGAGGACATAGAGGCAGGTGGCAAGAAAGCCTATTAGAAGATGACTGCAATTAAGGGGAAATGAGAAAAGCTTGGAAGGGAGAACATGATGGCAAAAGGCATTTCAAAGAAGAAATAACTAGAAATGTCAGGTGAGGCATGAGAGGAAGGTTGTAAGAAAAGCGGGAAAATGATTCATTTGTGCTGTCAGGTAGATGGCGATGACAACCCCCTCCCCCCACTGACCCGGCCCCAACCCCCTACTGCCAAATGTGGGTTGTAGAAAGCTGCCACTGATGCAGAGCTTCCAGATTCACCAAATAAAATCCATTGCCAGCTATTTCCACAGTGCCAGGCACTGCCATGTTCTTAGAGGTGTCGACTCAGGGAAGGCCAGTAAGGGGTGCTGTAGGCATTCCCTCCCTTCTTTCCCCAGCACTGGCATCTAAAAGGTCTGTCAGTCTAATTCTGTCTACCAAAGGCAGTGCTGGCCAGCTGCCCTCTATTTAGAAGGATTTCTGTGTAACTAGACCTGGGCATCACCCAGTCAGCCCTTCTTACACATCCCAAGCTAGCACTTGATGGGTTCCAGGTCAGACTTTCCTTCTACAGAGCAGCTGGGTGGAGGGTTGAAGAGTTGGAGGGTTGGAGGGCAGGGAAACTTCTGCTGGCCAGCAAGGAGGGATCAGGAAAAGAAGACTCAGCAAACCTGCTATGTTTGCACTTCTAATTTACAAAGTACATGCAGTTCACCTCATTGTGACCTCTAGGTTCCACCCTGGATAATACTCTTCAGGGAGCCCAAACTTGGACTCTCAGAGGGATTTTCTAACTATTGTCCTACACCATACTAGAATGGAGGTGGTGTGCATGAGAAAAGAAAGGGGAGTCTCGAAGGGAGCAGTCAGAAGAGCTGGCACTGTGTCTGGAATTCCAGTCTGCCACTGACATACCACCTCTGTCTATTCCTCTGAAAATGAGTCTACTAATACCTCTCTTGTGAGGTTGCTTTAGGAATAAGTGAAGTAATGCATAAAAAGTATCTGGTACATTGCATCAACCCCACCACCCTTGAACACTCTAATTTTCATCAAGTATTTAGCGCTCAAATCCTGCTTGCCTTGCCTCCTTTTGGCTCTGACTTAAAACACTCCTTCCTGGGAGTGCAGTGGGTTAAGTGCAGGTGGCACAAAGCACAAGGACCAGCATAATGATCCCAGTTCGAGCCCCCAGCTCCCCACCTACCAGGGAGTCGCTTCACAGGTGGTGAAGCAGGTCTGTGGGTGTCTTTCTCTCCCCTTCTTTGTCTTCCCCTCCTCTCTCCATTTCTCTCTGTCCTATCTAATAATGATGACATCAGTAACAACAATAACTACAACAACAATAAAAAACAACAAGGTCAACAAAAGGGAAAATAAATAAATATAATTTTAAAAAAAAACCTTCCTGCCCCCTCACCTATGCAGCAGACCCTTCTCACACTGGGTAAGTGCCCTGATTCAGACTCCCCTGGCTCCTTCCTGCATTGTATCCAAGCTGGCACAATAACCAGAACACAGTGGGCATCCAAGTTCTTAGGTAATCTTTATGAGTAAATGGACAGAACAGGAAAACTGAGCTTCATGGAGCCATCAGCCTCAATAACACTCTGATACAGATTAAATCATGCCCTCAAGATCTACTTAGGTGACAGACATAGTGGAGTCATATCATGCTGGCAGTGGGGTCAGAAACAGGCCTTCTCTAGAGGAAGATGACCAGAGGGCTCTGAACTCCAGTTCCATAGGGACTTGGAGAGAGAAGAGGAAAAAGAAAAAGAGAAAGAAAGGGAGGACATTCAGAAGTAGTAACAGATGTAGGTGTGACTTAGAAAGGAAGAAATGGCAGGGTCATAGGAAAAATAATATTCAGACATAAAATCAGCTAGGACTCAGTGACAAAACACATGCAGATAACCAAAAGGGGAAAGTAACCAAGCCTGTAGGCAGAGAGAACTGGAGAAATGGTGCCTTCAGTCTCTAATCTTTATCCCAACAACTATTATTTTATTGAAGGGAAGCTAAGTGACAGCATCTACATGGAGTGAGAGAGCCAGGGAGTGAGCAGGTTTGCCTGTGAATTCCTTAGGGCTCTCCAACACTCATCTTCCCTGCCTGACCCTTACCCCCAGCTTGTCATTTCCTCATTAGTAAGAATCATGTCTTAGTAAACTTGGCATCTGCTACATTAGTTATTCATTTATTGACCCATCCCACAAATAGGCACCCACCACCTCCTCTATGAAAGGCTGAGTCCAAGGTCTTAGAACTCAGTAAGTGTTTAACTGATCACATCCTGAGGCTTGGAGAGGTTTTGGGAACAGAAACTATCAGAGTTTGACTGAAGGAAAGCTAGAAAGGCAGCATGAGAGAGCCATCTCAAGGACTGGATTGGTTACAAAGGTAAAAGATCAGATGAGAGAAACCTGCTGACTTCAGAAAAAAAGCAGGCACGAAGTCTCACCTAATCAAAAGGGATTAGTAGTAGTCCCTGGGCATTTCACCCAGGAGGAATTTTGTTTGTTTGTTTGTTTTGTTATGAGGAATCCTGAAATGTAGTGATAAGATGAAAAGCTGAACACATATGTGACTTGGTTAGATGAAGAGATGTGAAAGGAAACTGATATGCTGGGGTGCCGCAGCTCCTTCCTGCTCTCCAGGGAGAGACCCATAGCAGAGGGCTGCTTGCCAGGACTCAGTGGAACAGAGCATGAGCTCAGCTTGTTTGGAAGCGCTGACCACCCAGTGCTCTGCTTGTCCCTGGTGAAAGCACGCTTTGTTCCTGGCACAGGTCTATGTGGTTTTCTGTGGACTTGGCCTGCCTTTGCCTTTTTTGGTACTCAACCCTCAGGGCCCTTGCTCCCTGCAGGCAGGCCAGGCCCACACACCAGCAGCAGCATCTCCCAGGAGCTGGTTAGAAACACTGAAGCTCGGGAAAGTCTCCATACCCAGGCTCTTCTGGTGCTGCCCTTGCTGGAACCTGTGAGAGGCACAGCCGCAGGCTAGCAGAGAGCTGAGGCTGTGGCTGTCAGAGCATGAAGGTCATTGCTGGACACCAATGTAGACACCCTTGATACCCTTTTGCTGAGAGTAACAAGGAAGGCTTTATGGAAAGGGAAGTGCCTGCTCAGTTCTGACAGCAGAGCCCCCACCAGTGGCCCCCAGCAGCCTCTGCACCTTTACTTTTCCCTACTGTCTTCTCTCACTTTGGGCTCCAGTGGTGCAAGACTGCCCCAAGTCCCCCCACACCAGCTGTGTCATACTTCTGTGTCATGGCTCCTACTGTTTTGGTTATCTGAAACTCCTCTGCCCTTTCTTTAGTAACTTCAAACTAGAGTTCAATTCCTAGGAAACTTCCCTATCCCACTCAGTCAGGCAGAGCTAAGTATCTTTCCTCTGCCTCTCTCCTCCATCACAGCAAAGTAGTCATGACCTAGATCTCCCTAAACCCCTCAAGTAAGGAGCCAGGTCTCAACTTTGTATATACTACATGCTCAACACAGTATCTGATAGATAAAATAAGTACTCAGTAAATACCATGTGGATGGGTAGGTGGGTGGATATTTGTCAAACATATGCAGGAGAACTGAACTTCCAGTGTATATAGCAAATGTTGATTTTTAATTGCCTATTTATTATTTATCATATATTTGTTATATTATTATACCCATATTAATTACTTGTCTTTGTTCCTCATTAAACATTATTCTGACAGGGAAAAAATCATATTCTGTTTGCATCCCAGTGACCTGATACCATGTAATTGCAAATTAAACAGATGCATTTTAATATCCTGAATAAAGCACAGCACAATATTAAGAAGCTAAGGGTTCTAGAGCCAGACTGCCAAGGTCAGAATCATGGCTTTAACACTTGTTTGCTATGTAATTAGGACAAATTACATAGTCTCTTTGGACCTTAAATTTTCTTCCTCTATAAAGCTGTGATTGCTATCCATTCACAGGGTTATAATGATACTTCATTGCATTAATTTTTTTTTGTTTGTGTATCTCCAGGGTTATTGCTGGGGCTCAGTGCCTGCACTACGAATCCACTTTTTAAAAATTTTTTATTAATATTTATTTATTCCCTTTTGTTGTCCTTGTTTTATTGTTGTAGTTGTTATTGTGGTTGTTATTGATGCCATTGTTGTTGGGTAGGACAGAGAGAAATGGAGAGAGGAGGGGAAGACATAGAGGGGGAGAGAAAGACAGACACCTGCAGAACTGCTTCACCGCCTGTGAAGCAACTCCCTGACAGGTGGGGAGCCGGGGGCTCGAACTGGGATCCTTAAGCCAGTCCTTGTGCTTTGCGCCACGTGCGCTTAACCCGGTGCACTACCACCCAAATCCTACACCAAATCCACTCTTTTTTCCCTTTTGTTGCCCTTATTGTTTATCGTTGTTGTTATTATTGTTGTTGGATAAGATAGAGAGAAATCAAGAGAGAACAGGAAGACAAAGAGGGCAAGAGAAAGACAGTCACCTGCAGCCCTCTTTCATTGCTTCATTGCATTCCCCTGCAGGTGGGGATCTGGGGGCTTGAACTGGGATCTTTACACCAGTCTATGTGCTTTGAGCCATGTGTGCTTAACCTGCTGTGCTTAATTTTTTTAAGATTTATTTATGGGACCTGGGTGGTGGTGCACCTTGTTGAGCACACACATTATAGTGGGCGAGGACCCAGGTTCAAGCTCCCAGTCCCCACTTGCAGCGGGGAAGCTTCATAAGTGGTGAAGCAGTACTGGAGGTGTCACTCTTTCCCTTTCTATCTCCCCTTCTCCTCTCAGTTTCTCTCTGTTCAAATAAATAAATAAATAAATAACTTTTTCAAATATTTGTTTATGGGAGGGCCAGGAGAGAGAGAACTAGAATATCACTCTGGTATATGCAATGCCAGAGATCAAACCCAAAGCCTCATGCATACAAGTCATGTGCTCTATCCATTGTACAGCTTCTCAGGCCTCATTACATTTAAATTATTATAAGGTGCTCAGAAAAGCACTGTTGTTTTTGAATGGATGGGAATGGGTTAGCTGAGTGTATCGTATGTTGCCAGGGTGCACCTGAAGGTAAGTTTGCTGCTGCCTTAAGAATGCAGGTCCAGGGAATCAGACAGTAGAGCAGCGGGATAAGCGCAGGTGGCACAAAGCAAAAGGACCAGCCTAAGGATCCGGTTTCAGTCCCTGGCTCACCCCCTGCAGGGGAGTCCCTTCATAGGCGGTGAAGCCTGTCTATCTTTCTCTCCCCCTCTCTGTCTTCCCCTCCTCTCTCCATTTCTCTCTGTCCTAACCAACAACAATGACATCAGTAACAACAACAATAATAACTACAATAATAAAACAACAATGACAACAAAAGGGAATAAATAAGTAAATATTTTTTTAAAATATACATTAAAAAAGAGTGCAAGTCCACCAACCAGGATATAAATGCCCCAGTACCCTGCCCCTCCAGGAAAAACATTAAGACAGGCTGGGAGTATGGATCAACCTGCCAACACCCATGTCTAGCAGAGAAGTAATTACAGAAGCCAGATCTTCCACCTTCTGCACTCCATAATGATCCTGGTTCCATACTCTCAGAGGGATAAAGAGTAGAAAAGCTTCCAATATGGAAGGGCTTGGATATGGAACTCTGATGGTGGGAATTGTGTGGAATTGTACCTCTCTTATCTGATGGTCTTGTCAATCATTAAATCAATAAAATTAAATTTAAACTGGGGGGATACCCCCAAAAGGAAAAAGAGAATTCATCTCAGTGTAGTCTCAACCTCACCCACTGCCCCACATCCTCAGTCTCCAGGCCATATTGAGGCTTCTGCCCACCCATCACTCACCCACCTGTAGTCACTTTCTTGCCCTTCTTTCTTGCAGGAAAATGTCTCCCTGATCAAGGAAATTAATGAGCTCCGCAGGGAGCTGAAGTTGACACGTTCCCAAGTCTATGATCTTGAAGCAGCTCTGAAACTAACCAAGAAACTCCGGCCACAAGATGTTCCAGAGACAGGTAATAGGGCAAAAGGAGATAAGCACTGGATCAAGGGACCCATGGAAGCCACAAGCAGCTCTTCTCTGGTTCCTAAGGTTGCATCTCTCCACCGTCTCTTTCTTTCTTTCTTTTTTTCTTTTTTTTTTTTTTTTTTACCAGAGCACTGCTCAGCTCTGGCAGTGGTGCCTGGGATTGAACTTGGGACTTTGGAGCCTCAGGCATGAGAGTCTGTACATAACCATTATGCCATCTACTCCCACCCCCAAGGTTGCTCATCCTATAGTAGTTCACACCCACACCCATGGTCTTCTGAGATCCTCTTCATGCCACACACCTGTCCACCAGAGGTTCAGTAAGGACATTAGGAAATTCAGTCTCTAAAATCTGAAGCCTGTAGGGCTAGCTGTGGCTTCAGAATGCAGAATCTTGCAGACTGTAAGGAACATGTGCCACATGCTGTATATTGCATCACACAGAGAAGGAGCCTGAGGAGTGAATTCAGTGCCAGCTAAGTGTCACTTTTGCCTCATTGCTTTTCTTGCTCTCTAGTTATTTCCTCCCACATCCACCACAGATTTTTTTCCATGAAGGTTATTGATTGGGATCAGTGTGTGCATTCCTGATAGCTATTTTTATTTCTTTTTCATTTATTTTTTAAGATAGAGACAGAAGTAGAGAGGGGGAGAAGAAGAAGAGAGAGACCTATAGCACTGCTCCATTGCTCGTGTAGCTTCCCCTCCTCAAGGTGAGGACCAGGATTATTTTGCAGCAAACCAAACATCATGTCATGTATACAAAATAGTTTTATTCCAGGAAGGTCTTTTCCTTTTTTTAATTTTTTTTCCCTTTTGTTGCCCTTGTTATTTTTTATTGTTTTTATAGTTATTATTGAAGTCATTGTTATTATTATAGTTATTATTGAAGTCATTGTTAGGACAGTGAGAAATAGAGGAGGGGAAGACAGAGAAGGGAAGAGAAAGATAGACACCTGCAGACCTGTTTCACAGCCTGTGAAGCGACTCCCCTGCAGGTGGGGAGCCAGGGGCTCGAAATGGGATCCTTAAGCCAGTCCTTGCGCTTTGCGCCACATGCGCTTAACCTGCCGACTCCCCACTCCAGGAGGATTTTATTTTTAACAGTTGAAGAGAGATACTACCAGTTGTCTGCCTTGATCATAAGGAACTTAAATTTGACCTGTGATTTTTAACATGGGACCACCAAGACAAGTTGGCTAAAAATATACACCTTCAATTGTTTAAGGGAAATGATTGGCCAACTCAACTAATTATCATAATTATTTATCTGAAGGTCCCCATCCCCAAACCACTATTTTAGTTTTGGCATAATTTATATTAAGTTTTCAGGTATACAACAATTAACTAACAGATCTAATAAATATGTCTACTTTTTTCACTTCTTTAAACTATGTCATTTAAGTGTTTAAAATGTATGATTGACAACATACTAAAATGCCATAAATCATAAGATTAAGAAAACACAAAAGAAAATAAGAGACAGAGAACTCTGAAAATGGGTAGGTACCTGACTTTTATGTATTTATTTCCTTTTTTATGAGAGCACTGGTCAGCTCTGGCTTATGGTGGTGCTGGTAATTGAACCTGGGACCTTAGAGTCTCAGGCATGAGAATCTTTTTGCATAACCATTATGCTATCTCCCTCTCTTTATAACTGATGTTAAAGATTCATAAAACCTGAGACTTAGCCCAGATGTGGGGAACCTATAAGAAGCATGTTTATGCTATCAACCCCTTAAAAGGATCAGGAATTAATAGAAACATATCTCTGAAACCAAACCTAGAGATAAGAGGGAAAATCTCTCAGACGCTATTAGACTTACCTAGTATCCAACACAGTAGAAAAATAGAACCACACCACCTTTATCATTATGAAAGTTTAGAATAGTAGAGTACAAATTTTCAAATCCTCCAAACTTCCTCCAAAATGTATAGGGGGAAGTTTCAAACAAAGGATTAAAAATTCAAATTGAACAATATAAAACCAACACATAAAAAAATCAGTTGCAATGTGGTCCGGGAGATGGTGCAGTGGCTAAGGCACTAGACTCTCAAGCATGAGGTCCTGAGTTCAGTCCCCAGCAGCACATGTACCAGAGTGATATCTGGTTCTTTCTCTCTCTCCTCCTATCTTTCTCATTAATGAATAAATGAAATCTTAAAAAAAAATTTTTCTAAATCAGTTGCATTTTTGTACACTAACAAAGAATAATCTGAAAATAAATTAAGAAAAAAAAAAAAGCATGGGGCCAGATGATGTGGTAGAGTGAAAACATTACCATGTGAAAGGACCCAAGTTCAGCTCCTGGTGCCCACTTGATGTAGGAAAGCTTCATGAGCAGTAAAGCAAGTCTACAGGTATCTTTGTCTTCCTCTTTTCCTCTTATCTTCCCCCTTCCTCTCAGTTTCTTTGTCCTATCACATAAAATAAGGTAAAAAGGTGGGGGGGGGATGACTGTGGGGAGCAGCAGATTCATAGTGCTGGCACTGAGCTCCAACAATAACCATAGTGGCAGAAAAAAAACTTCATATATTTTTAAAATTTTATTTAGTTATTTATTGGATAGCGGCAGTCATAAATCAAATGGGAAGGGGATAATATGGAGAGAGACAGAGGGATACCTGCAGCCCTGGTTCACCACTTGCAAAGCTTTCCCCCTGTAGGTGGGGATGGGGACTGAAACCCAGATCTTGTGTATTGTAAAATGTACACTCAACCAGGTATGCCACCACTCACCTCCCCCCAAAATATTTTGATTTAAAAAAGAATATAACAGAGGATTACTTTGACAATAATTTTTTGGATATGACACCAAAAGCACAGGCAACTAAATAAAAAATAAACTACATCAACATTTAAAACTTCTGTGCATTAGAAAAACAATAAAGTAAAAGACATCATATGGAATGGGAAAAACATTTTTATTTATTTATTTTAAAAAGGAGACATTAACAAAACCCTAGGATAAGAGGGGTACAACTCCACACAATTCCCACCACCAAATCTCCGTATCCCATCCCTTCCCTTGATAGCTTTCCCATTCTTTATCCCTCTGGGAGTATGGAACCAAGGTCATTGTGAGTTGCAGAAGGTGAAGGGTCTGGCTTCTGTAATTGCTTCCCCACTGAACAAAAGTGTTGACTGGTCAATCCATACTCCCAGTCTGCCTCTCTCTTTCCCTAGTAGGGTGGGGCTCTGGGGAAGCGGAGCTCCAGGACATATTGGTGGGGTCGTCTGTCCAGGGAAGTCTGGTCGGCATCATGCTGGCATCTGGAACCTGGTGGCTGAAAAGAGAGTTAACATACAAAGCCAAACAAATTGTTGAACAATTATGGACCTAAAGGCTGGAATAGTGCAGATGAAGTGTTGGGGGGGGGGGGTACTCATTGCAGTCTATTGTGTACTTTTGCTTTCAGGTATATATTTTGCCCTAGTTTATGGATACATGTGAACATATACTTTATCTCATGGGACCTGGTCTATATCTAGGTTTTGGGACTTTGTTAGGAAGTGAACTGCCTGGAATGGAATTAGAGAATACTATGAAAGGAAAGGTCTCACCTGAGTAATGAAGCTGAAGGGTTGTCATTCCACACCTGAAGTCTCTGGACACAGTCTGAAGTGAAGCATGCTGGGGTGGCACTCATTGCATTGATTAGGTTGGGATTGGCGAATGCAGTATTATTTGGTATGAATTGAGAGAAGCATGCAGGAAAGTGCACCCCACCCTAAGGTTCCAGGACTGGGGGAAATATAGGCTCTATAGTGGAAATGTGAGGTTCCTGTTGTCTTAAGGTTCTAGAAGACAATAGATAGTTATTGTTATCATCACATTATTTGGTAATTGGGTTAACTTTGAAAAGTCTCTTTGTTAGGATTTGCTGTATAATACCCAGCATCTTGTATATAGTTGTGCCACCGGTTGCTTCTATTCTCCCTGGTGGGGAAAACATTTTCAAATCATGTATCTGATAGGAGGTACTATGTGTATAGATAGTAAAATATTATTCAGCCTTAAATAGAAAATTGTGACACATAATGCATTGATGAATCTTGAGGATATTACATCAAGTGAAACAAACCTTTCATAAATAACAACAACAAAAAAAGGCAAACACTGTATGGTTCCATTATGTGAGATACCAAGAGCAGTCAAATCTAAAGAATATAGAAAGGTGATTGCAAAGGGGAGGGGAGGTGGGGAGTTGTTTCACAGGTGTGAAGTTTCAATTTTGTAAGATGAGAAGAGTTCTGGGGATTATTTCCACAACAGTGTGAATGCACTTAACACTGCTAAACTGTGCACTTAAAAATGGTAAAATTTAAAAGGTGGCACATTTAAAAAGATGGTTCAGGAGCCCAGGAGGAAGTGCAATGAATAAAGTGTTGGATTTGCAGACATGGGGTCCCAAGTTCAATCTACAGCACTACATGTGCCAAAATAATGCCTTGATCCCCCCCTCTCCCCACACACACAAATAAAATCTTTAAATTAAATAAATGAGTGAAAAATGATGTATTGCATCATATATATACATATATGTATATATATGTATATATATACATATATGTATATATACACATATATATATGTATATATCTCTATATACATATATATATATATAGAGAGAGAGAGTTAAAGTTGAAGTTTGCAAAGGTTGCTACAGGGAAGGAGTTTGTTGACTGGACCTAAAGTTCATCTGGGACTGGAAACCTAGAATTGAATTTCATGTGGATATTCTTTCAATAGCACACAGCTGGCCAGATGTGAAAGCAGAGTCACTGAATGCTTAGATGATCTCAGGTTTGGGTTGTGCAGGGCATATGGGTCAAAGGACAAAACACTGGAATACCAGAAATGTTGTCAGGGAAAAATGGTCAACAAAACTTGCTATATAGGCCTAACCTGAGCAGAAAAGCAAGTCAGTCCAAAAGGAACCCATTGGTAGGTGAAATCAGAGTTATCTGAAGTCAGAGAACAGTAAAATCTGCTGTAAAAGTGGTTTTGAGGAGAGAATGGAAAGACTTCACAGAAGCTGGACCAGGGTGTGACCTAAACAAGGAAGACTTAGGAATGGGTGCCAGCAGGGCCTGAAGGTCAAGGACATTCAGGGTGGAAGCTCAGCCTTGATAGCCAGGGGCTAAAATGATCTGTGGACCCTGCTGGGCATCAACTCTACCCGGGATGATGGCAGCACCTGAGACAGGAGGATAGCTGAAAGTCTCCCAGGAACAAGAATGAGAGGTTGATAGGTAGCTTTGTACCTATACAAAGAAGGGTAGAAAGAGGTCCTGTTTCCAGGAACAAGGATTTCAGTGAAACATGAAGACTGGCCATCTGGAGGTCCACCTAGCTCAGTGGGAGGGTACCACTGCTGCCCAGCCCCTCAGTAAATGTTTGAGGTAGGTAGGGCAGAAGAACTAGTTTCTAAAAAGCTTTATGGTAGGACACGGCACTGGTAGAGTGCATATATTGTAACCAAGTACAAGGACCTGGGTTCAAGCCCCTGGTCCCCTTGTGCTTCATGTGCAATGAGGTTATGTTACAGGTATCTCTCTGTCTCTCTCCTTACCTCCCCTCCCTTCTCAATTTGTCTATGTCCCTATCAAAAAAGGGAAAGAAGAAAAGATAGCTGCCAGGAACAGTGGATCCATCATGCAAGCACCACCAAGCCCCAGTGATAACCCTGGTGGCAATAAAATAGATAAATTTTTAAAAATTTGTAGCTGTCCAGTAAGATGCCTACATTAGTCTTGTTCTGTCCCCTACAGTGCCCAGTGAGAAAGTGCCCAGTGTGGCTCCCACTATGAGACTCGATGAGCAAGAAGAAACGGGGAGAATCATTGAAATGCAGCGGCTAGAGATCCAGCGCCTCCGAGACCAGATCCAAGAACAAGAGCAGGTCCCAGGCTTCCATCCAATAGCTGGAATCCGCCTTCCTTCCCTTCTCAACTCAGAAGTTGACTTTGAGGAGTACAACAGATGACCTCCTCTCAAAAGCCATCTCCAGCCACACCTGAGGTCATGCCAGACATCTGTCCCCAGGCTGATGGTGGGCTGGGGTTCCTGCAGTTCCTGTAGCACTAACCCCAGTGCTCCCCTGCCCTCTCTCCCCCTCTCTCCCCTGCCCTGGGGTGCTTAGGACAGGTCAGAATAAAGGTGTTTGCTCATGACCTTGTCCACCTCTCTGCTTAGCCAGGGAGCTCAGGAGTGGGGAAGAACAAGAGGGGGCCCTGAGGACTGGAGTTTCCAGCTCATGCACATCAACAGTGGCCTCTCAGGGGTCACACCAGACCCAATGCTGGCCCTCCAGGGTGGGCTGCCTACTCCCCTCCTCACTTCCCACTTGTATGCCCCCTCTCCAGCCAAGTAAGCAGACGAAGAGTCTCTTTTTGAAACTTGATGGACTTCTGTTTCAGAGGACAGACATCTGCTATGATCTCTGTGGAAAGATGAGAGTGAAATAATGAGAATGACAAAGTGACTAGAATTTCCTTCTGAGTCTTTATTATCCCTGGCTGTGTTGATAAAACTGTAAACAGACCTCTGCCCTTATTTCTCATCACTCCATTCCACTCAAGATGTATCAGCTTTGTTCTGCTTCTCCATTTGGGAAAGAAGGCACCTGTTCTTCTAGGTGTCGCCTATATCAGGTGACCCAGCTTCACAGACCAAGAAAGTTCTTTTTTTTTATGTTGTTGTTTTGTTTTTTTGTTACTGGTCCAACTTTCTCAGATAGAGAAACAGAGAAGTAGAGAAATGACACCATAGCACCAAAGCTTCACCCAACATGGTGGGGACCAGGCTTGAATCTGATTTTGCACAAGGTAAGGCAGGTGTGTTCCCAGGTGGGCTATCTTGCTGGCCATGATTGTTTTTATTTATTTTTATTTATTTTTTTAAATATTTATTCCCTTATGTTGCCCTTGTTTTATTGTTGTAGTTACAATTATTGTTGTTATTGATGCCATTGTTGTTGGATACGACAGAGAGATGGAGAGAGGAGGGGAAGACAGAGGCAGGGGAGAAAGATAGACACCTGCAGACCTGCTTCACCACTTGTGAAGCCACTCCCCGGCAGGTGTGGAGCTGGGGGCTTGAATCGGGATCCTTACACCAGTCCTTGTGCTTTGTGCTGCCTGCACTTAACCCACTGTGCTACCGCCCAACTCCCATGATTGTTTTTAAAGATGTACTTATTTTATGAGAGAGAGAGAGACAGATCGAGCACTGCTTTTGTGTGCAGTGACTGGAATTGAAACTGGGTCTAATGAGAGTATAGAATGTGCTCTACCCTTCTAAGGTGCAGGGGGAGGTAGTTTCTCTGCACTAAAAAGCAAAGGAATATCACACAGCTGTCTCTGCCTTTCCTACTCGTAGAGGTCAGACACCCCTGAAATGCTCCAATAAATATCCAGGCTCCCAGGTTAACCATCATCTGTACAACTGTCTAGATCTGAATATAACTACCCTCTTTTTCTTCTAGGTCCAATCCTCACCCTCCAAGCCACTCATAACCCTATTACTACATCCAAATGTCCCTCTCCTTTTTCTTTCTTTTTTTTGTTTATATTTTGTTTTTATTATTAAAACAATTTTTCTAATACCATTTTAACATTTGAATCTAAGGTCAAAATGATTACCTGCCCCAATTTCAGGACCCATCTTCCTCAGGTGTAGCATAGAGTATGTTGTCTAGCCTCCCTTTGGAGGATGGTACATTCTCTACTGTTGTTGATCCACATTGAGGGCAAGGTCCTATGAGGGCCTACAAAGGGCTCTATTTTGTTGTTGCTGATAGAGACAACAATGGAGAGAGGGATTTATTTGAGGTCTAGGCCCATCATGTCTGTTTGGGAATCTCAGGACTCCCCAAGTAGGGCCCCAGCTGTCCCTCCCCTCTTCTCTCTCTGGGACTTGATGGAGCTCGAGTTCAGAGCGCTCTTATCCTCTTCCTTCTATCACTGCTCCCCCACTAGGAGTTTGAATCAAATTTCTTTTGGGGTGCAGAAGGTAGGAGTTCTAGTTTCTATAATTGTTTCTCCACTAGACTTGGCACTGGCAGGTCAATCCATACCCGCAGCCTGTTTCTATTTTCCTAGTGGGGTAGAGCTCTAGAGAGGCAAGGTTCTAAGTCACACTGATGAAATTGTCTGCCTAGAGAAGTCAGGATGGAATCATGGTAGCATCTGCAACTTGGTGTCTGGAAGGTGATAGGACATAAAGTGAGAGAAAATGGTTGATGAACAGGAACCAAAAAATAGGAACAGAGCAAATGAGATTAGGGATCTTAGAGTGGAAGAAAGCTAAGAAGTCCATTTTAGGCATGTTTCTTTTTTATTGTTTTTTATTGTTGTTGTAGTTATTATTGTTGTTATTGATGTCATTGTTGGATAGGACAGAGAGAAATGGAGAGAGGAAGGGAAGACAGGGGAGAGAAAGATAGACACCGGCAGAGTTGCTTCACCACTTGTGACGCAACTCCCCTCCAGGTGGGGAGCCAGCCAGGATCCTTACGTGGGTCCTTGCACTTCACGCCACATGCACTTAATCTGCTGCGATACTGCCCAACTTCCTTTAGGCATGTTTCTATGGTAGTTTTTGCTTGAGTTTGATAGCTAGCTTGAAGTTGGATAAAAATATTGTCTGAGAAAATGGTGTCAAAGCAGAGAAAATGGATAGAAAGTTGGATTAGGCCAGAGAGTACCTCCCATTCTTAAAAATATTCTGTAGGGGGCGGTCAGGCGGTGGTGCAGTGGGTTAAGCGCATGTGGCACAAAGAGCAGGGACCAGCATAAGGATGAAGGTTCGAGCCCCGGTTCCCCACCTGCAGGGGAGTCGTTTCACAAGCAGTGAAGGTCTGCAGGTATCTATCTTTCTCTCCCCCCTCTGTCTTCCCCTCCTCTCTCCATTTCTCTCTGTCCTATCCAACAACGAACAACATCAACAATGGCAATAATAATAACCACAACAAGGCTACAACAACAAGGGCAACAAAAAGGGGGAAAAAATGGCCTCCAGGAGTGTTGTTTTCTCCAGGCTATGTTGTTTTCACCGGGCTGGCTTCATGGGCAGGTAACAGACGACCAGGGACTCATGGTTGAGCTATAGGCAGTATCTCTTTATTCATGCAGGACGCAGCACAATCTAAGAGGAGCTAAGTTAAACTCCAAGTACAGTACCGTAAAACTCACAATGCTGTCTTTATATATACTTGCCAAGTAAGGTGGAAACAGGATGTGACATAGAGAGGGTGGAGAGAAAAGTGACTGGTGAAAATCAAGACTGTGACAAAGAGGGGGCAGATTAGGCGAGAATCCTATCACTGAACCACAAATGCCCTGGAGGGAGGGTGGAACTTGTTAACAGTGGTTATGTAAATAGAATGAAGTGGTTATGTAAATAGAATAGTGTTAAGCAGGGGGAATTTAAACCAAATGAAACAGAAGGGGTCTCATGCATACCAACACAGGAGAGGTGGATTCATGGTGCAGGCACTGAGCCCAGCAATAACCCTGGAGGGGAAAAAAAAAAAAATATATATATATATATATATATTCATTCTGTAGGGAGTCAGGTGGTAGTGCAGCAGGTTAAGTGCAGGTGGCACAAAGCACAAGGATCAGCATAAGCATCCCAGTTCGAGCACCCAGCTCCCCACCTGCAGGGGAGTCACTTCACAAATGGTGAAGCAGGTCTGCAGGTGTCTTTCTCTCCCCCTCTCTGTCTTCCCCTCCTCTCTCCATTTCTCTCTGTCCTAGCCAACAATGACAACAACAATAATAACTACAATGATAAAACAACAAGGGCAGCAAAAGGGAATAAATATATAAATACAATTCTGTAGATAGAATTAACTATTTACCTCCATCCACTCTACCCAGGATATATATATAGCCCCAGAGCCTGAGTAGCCTCTGAGTCCTTATTGATCTGGAGCTCACAGCTCATGGTCACAGCTGGGAACATTGTAGGTTGCATTCATTTCAGGACCAGTCTTCCTCAAGTGGCAGGACAGGATACCCCAGCCTCCCTTCGGAGACTAGGGCAGTCCCTAGCATAGCTTCTATATGTTGAAGGCAAGGTCCTGGGAAGGCCCACAAGAGGGCTAGTGATAACATTCCTGATAGAAGTGACCGGTACCACCAGAGTTCTATATCCTCATCTCCTCCATTGAAAATTGCAGTAGTTGGGGCCGTGCAGTGGTGCACCTGGTTAAGTGCACACATTACAGAGACCCAGGTTCAAGCCTCTAGTTGTCACCTGCAGGGAGAAGGCTTCACAAGTGGTAAAGCAGTGCTACAGGTGTCTCTCTGTCTCTCTCCCACTTCCCTCTCAATTTCTCCCTATCCAATAATAAACAAATAAAATATTTTTTAAAAAGAAAATTGCCATAATTCTCCCAAGATCACAGGTATGGACTGACTTTATAGATAGATAGATATAGGTAGATAGGTAGATAGATAGATATAGACAGACAGATAGATACATATCCACTTTTTATATGGCCCTGCCTTCCCTTGCTTATTAAGTTACGCCTTCACCTATTACTACTTCCAAGTGTACTTACTTTTTTTTCCTCTTCTCTCTCAGATAAGAGAAACAGTGCCTGATTTCCTCTAGTGTTTTCCAGATTCACTTCCCTTTCTGTGACGGTATAAAAACAAGATTCCTGGTGATAGACACTTTGAGTCCTGATGGAATTGGCGTTCAGAGCCTTAGGTGGGCTCTCCTGGACTCCCTCCATTCCAAACTAGTACAGCTTTACCCTTGCAAAACAAACTGACTTCAAACAAGACAGAAGAGGTTAGCAAAGCCAGACACTAAGGGCACATTAGGACTCTGGCAACTATCTACAGGCCAGTGCTTGGCCCTGAAAGTCATTCCTTAGTGCTTCCCAAGCTCTTGCCAAACCAGCCTCTCTTCAGTCATTCTAAAAGGCCAAGTTCTCCCCTGCCCCAAGTCTTTCCACATACCATTTTCTTTGCTTGAAAAGCTCATGACCTTACACCTCACTTAGCTCATCCTTCAGAACTTAGCTGGAATATCACTTCCTTAGCAGGACAGTCTCTGATGTTCACACCTCCATCTAAATCCAACTGGTCATGGTGGCTTCCTTTGTACCCCTCATCACAGCACATCCAGGCATTATTTGGTGTCTGCCTCTGCAACTAGACTCTCCCTTCTTTGGGCTATGTCTGATTTTTTTTTTTACTTTTTTTTTTTTTAACAAAGAGGTTGAGAGATGGAGTGAAAGAAACCACAGCACCAAAACTTCCTTTAATGCAGTTGGGGCTGGGCTCAAACCTGGGTTGTGCACATGGCAAAGTGAGATATTTCACCAGCTGTTTACTTTTGTTTTCAGCTTTATTCTTTATTTGTTGGAGAGAAAGGGAGAGACAGAGAGTCAAGAAACATAGCAGGACTGCACCATCTAAGGAACTTCCCTAACATCATCCATGGTACACCCATGTAATGCTGGGTTTTAAACCCAGGACCTCACACACAGGAGGATGTGTATTTTACCAAGTGAACTATCTCCTGGAAGCAGGCTATGTCTGTTTTTAAAGTTTACTTGAGGGGACAGGGTGGTGGTGGTGCAACCAGTAGAGCACACACATTACCATATCTGAGTACCTGGATTTAAGCCCTCAACTCCTGCTTGTGAGAGAAGATTCATGAGCAGTGGAACAGTGCTGCAAGTGTCTCTTTCTCTTTGTCTCTTCCTGTCTCTCTCTGCCTCTTACCCTTTATCAAAGGAAAAGGAAAAAAAAAACTTTTCTAGAAACATCAAGAAGGCACCCAGACCCTGTGATAACCCAGGTGGAGAGAGAATAAAATAACAAGGTTCACTTGGGTAGTTGTGTAAAGAATAAATGAAGGGCTCTGATAGTGGGGAAAAGGGGCCAATTAGGAGGAAACTGTGGCTTGGACAAGATGGTGGCAGTGGAGGTGCAGAGAAGTGAGTCTGTCTAACTCAATGTTAGTTAACCAAAGAAAGAGGGAGAAGAATTGGGAGGAAGGAACATGAAAAAGAAACTGGGGTCTTCTGAGGACCAGAAGGAAATTCACCAGGGCTAGAGTATATCAACATTCCAATGACAATTTTTTTCAGTGTAAAAATGTCTTAGGAAGACTCAGAGGTGGCTTAGCAGGTAAGCAAGCACATTTCTTCCATGTGTGAGTTTTAATCTCTAGCACCACATGAGAGCACCAAAGACAGAAACCAAAGACAGGGTGGACCTCCATGGATCACATATTAGTGCTTTGTTCTTCCCTTTCTCTCTCTGTTTCTCTCTGTCTCTCTCTGTCTCTCTCTGTCTCTCTCTGTCTCTGTGTGTGTGTGTGTGTGTGTGTGTGTGTGTGTGTGTGTGTGTGTGTGTTCGAAAGAGAGAATAAAGGTTGTATAGGGAGATAGGGACGTGGTACTGTGATTGTGCATTTGCAGTGACCTGGGTTATAACATCACAGCATTAAAATAAAAAAGTCTTAATATCAATTTGCATTACATTTCATCTACAAAAGAGGCCTTGGGTTACATATGAGTAGGCTAAGTCCAAGCAGGAGTGAAGTCAATGGCACATAGATCCTACATGTGGGGCCCAGATTCAGCCCAGTGGCCTCCAAGCCCCATACTCTTAACCCTGCACTGGAAAGGCCTCCAAACAGAACATTTGGACAAATGGTAGAGTTTAGAGAAGGGACATTCAGAGAGTTCTTTTACTAGAAGTAAAAGGAGCTGACAATTTCACAATGAGCTCACCTGAGCCAGTCACTGGCCATTGTCCAGCTCAGGAGAACAAGGTGGAGGAGGAAAGCCAGGCCAGCCTGCCACAGCCTGGCAATTCAGCCAGCAGGTCATAGGGGGCAATCAAGAGTTTCCCGCACCAGTTCTGACATCAGAGGCACAACTTTGTTCACCTCTCTGCTCTGCCATCCATCCACGTCCCTAGATGAACTGGCTAGATGGCACTGGTTAGTGTCTGAGACCTTCATTGACAGTTTTCTGGATTCCAAGGGGAGGCTACAGGCACTCACACCACATGTTCTCAGCCAGTTGACACCTTGTCAATGGAGGGAGCCTATCTGTGGTCAACTCCAGCTGCAGCTTGGGGGCCCCTACTGATTGCCCTGAATTAGCATATGGACTGCACTATTTATTTATTTTTTTGTTCATATGTTTTATATTTTATTAATTTTTATTTATTAAAAAGGAAACACTGACAAAAAACATAGGATAAGAGGGGTACAATTCCCACCACCATCAAATTGCCAGGAGACTACTTTGGGCCAAACATGAGTCTGGGGTTCATCTCTAGGCAGTTAAATATACCCAGAGAAGTAACAAAATATGATGGTTGTTGGGCTTGATCCCTGTACTGAAAGATGGCCATTGTGAACAGGGCAGATGCTCCAAAAGGTATCTATGTGGAGGGATACTCACAGGGTCTGGGGAGGGGTATCTGCTACTGTGCCTGTGCTTTGTCTGGTTCCTGAGACTGTCCCACAGAATGGTAGGAACAGTGCTCCAGCTCCTGGCATAGTACCTGGTCAGAGAAGTGCTCATTACATCAGCTGTACTCCATACCCACTGTGCCTCCTCCTCTAGCCTTCATTCTTGCCTAACTGAGCTGCCCAACAACCTCTGCTTTGGGAATAGAGTTCAACAGCCTTGCAAGAGCTTCCTGCCTGGCCATTGTAGCTCCAAGTTATTTGATAAGAGCACAAGAAGAACAAAGACTTGCCCAATCAATGTTTAAACCAAGAAGTTTCAGGTTCTGTGTCACCCACCCACACAGAAAGTCCCCAGGGGGAAGGAGAGGAAAAATACCCTAATCTCCCATCCTGGATAAAGCCAGAATGGTTGGGTCCTGGGTCTGACTAGATTTGGTCCTTCTCAGGACCAGGAAGAAGTGTAGGTGTCAATCAGGTCCAAGCAGATTACATCATCAGCAAACCCTGCTACCCTGGTCTGCACAATGTAAGGAGAACCTTTATAGTATTTTGCAAAGTGACACATCCATGTGATCATCCAGAGATACACAGTGACTAGCCTGCCCTAAACTTTCCTTGGGGAGAAGAACCATCTCTAATTATTCTATCCTGTATGAGAGCCCAAAGATCCCTGTAACAATAGAACATTTGAAATGTAACTATTGAACTGAGATGCCTTGTAAGTACAAAACATATACCAAACTTTCCAGACTGCATACAAAATATGAAATTGAAATAATTCAGCAGTAGCTTGCATATCAAAGTGAAGATATTTGGAAGTAATGTTTTGATTTCACCTGTTTCTTTGTAATTTTTAATGTGGGTACTAGATTATTTTGCATATATGATTCATGTTATATTTATTTTCTTAATATTTTATTTTAGTGAAAGAGATACAGAAAGAGATACTTGAGCACTGCTCAGCTCTGGCTTTGGTGGTGCTAAGGATTGAACCTGGGACTTCAGAGCCTCAGGCATGAGAGTCTTTTTGAATAACCAGTATGCTTTTTCCATGGCCTACTTTTTCCCAGCCAGGGTTACTGCTGGGGCTCAGTGCCTATACCATTCCACTGTGGGTAGCCATTTTTTCTTTTTTCTTTTTTTCTTTTCTTTTACTTTTCTAGGTTGTGTTGTTTTCTTTTGTTTCTTTCTAGAGCATTGCTCAGTTCTGGCTTACAGTGCTTGCGATTGAACCTGTGAGCTCAGAGCCTCATGCATGAGAGTATTTCCACACAACCATTATGCTATCTTCCCTGCTTTGTTTTTCTTCTAAATAAAGAATGAGAGATATGTGGAGAGAGGGACAAAAGAAGGAGAGACATCACAGTATCACCCCACCACCCGTGAAACTTTCCCCTGGCAGGTGATGGCCAAGGGACTTACACCCAGGTTCTCTCATATAGTAACATGCTCATTTTACTTGTGAGCCACCTCCTGGACCCTTGTGTTATCTTTCTTTAAAAAAAAAAAATTATGGGTGGGGGATAGCATAATGGTTATGCAAAGAGACTCTCATGCTTGAGGCTCCTAAATCCCAGGTTCAATCCCCTGTACCACCATAAGTCAGAGCTGAGCAGTGCTCTGGTAAATAAATAAATAAATAAAATTTAAAAAACAAAATTTTTATCATAATTTATTATTTAGGGTAGAGACAAAGAGAAAATGAGAGGGGACGGGGAAACAAAGAGAGAGAGAGATACTGGTAGACACCAGAAGCATTTCACTATTCTTGAAGCTCCCCTCTTGCAGGTGGGAACCAGGGGCTTGAATCTTGATCCTTGAGCATAGTAATATGTGTGCTCAACTATCTCCCCTTCCCCCTCTCAGTTTCCCTTTGTCTTATCAAATAAGGGGGGGAGGCCACTGGGAGCAGTGGATTTGTAGTGTAAGCACTGAGTCCCAGTAATAACTCTAGAAGAAAAAATATATTATGACTGACCCCCAATCAACTCCATGTACCAAGAAAGTATAGACAGGTCAAGCCTGACTCTTTTATGAACTAGTAATAGAAAGATGACTGACTTTGTTTCTCTTGTCTATTTCATACCCATTAGGACAGAATCCAGGGGCATTAGAAGTCACCAGCCCCTACTCCACCCATTCAGCACACGTGTGGGTGGCACCAAATTTGTCTACTAGGAAGCAGAGATCTATTGTATTTTGAAATCTTCCACAGGCACCTGACACAGTCCAAATGCCTCCCCATGGCATAAGGCCCTATGCACTCCAAACCTAACTTGTCTTTCCACATGTTCAAGTACACACACACACACACACACACACACACATACCTGTCAGTTCACAAGTCAGTCACTGGGCAAATATTTATTGATTAGTATCCATGTTCCAGACACAGTGCTGACTCCTGAGATCACTGTAGCTAGTAAAACAAGACTACAACTAGACCCTGTGAGACCATATAGCTAGTGGGGGGGGGGTAGGAGACAGTTAAGTAAATAAGGATCTATACTGCACATGCAGTGACAGCCATTGTGGGGAGAACACAGAGGCCATGTGTGTACCTGAGAAGTACCCAAACCAGCCTGGAGGCCAAGAAGGGCTTCCTGGAAGAAGGGAAAACTCCACTGAAAAATTCAAGTCGGTCAGACCAAAGGTTGGGGAACTTTTGACTTTGAAAAGCAACTGGAAGGGCCAAACAAGAGGAGCTGAGTTGGATGCATTCCTGCCTACCTTCTTGCTGGAAGGGCAGGACCAGCAGCAAATGACTGACCTACTGTGCATAACAGGCATTTTGTGACTCCAGAGAAGGAGAGTGTCATTTCTTCTACAAGTGTTTTAAGCAAGGGAGCTCCAGTTACCTACCCGAAGTCATCCACCTCCTCCTCTTCCTCCCCTCCTCCTCCCCCTCCCCCCTTTCTTCTTCCTCCTTCCCTCTCCTCCCCATCCCTCCTCCTTCCCTACCTCCTCCCCTTCCCCCTCCTCCACCCCCTCCTCCACCCCCCTACCCCCTCCTCCTCCTCACCCCCTTCCTCCTCCCTCTCCCTCTCCCCCTCCCCCTCCCCCTCCCCTGCTTCCCCCAGCAGGAGCCAGACCCCTGGAGGCCAGTTGGTCAAGGCTGAAGGAGAATGAGGCAGGAGCTTGAGGGGCCTGCAGTTGAGAAGAAAATACCAAGGAACACAGAGGTACAGGCATGGGCTTGGGAGGTCATCTAGTGTTGGAATTTGGGACCAATGCAAGATTTGAGTTAGGAACTGGGATTAGAGAGCTGGATTCAGGAATAGGAGACATATTTGTGGATTAATGCCACAATGTAAAGCTGGACTTGGGGTAAGCGGTTGGAGCTGAGCTTTCAAGTCAGATTTGGGAGTTATGTTTTAGAATTGGTGCTCGGACTGGATTTACATTTATTTAGTATAAAGACAGAGGGAAAGTGAGAGGGAAAAGGAAGGGAGAGAGGGAGACAAATGCAGCACTACTTCACTGTTCATGAAGTTTTCCCCCTGCAGGTGGGGACCAGGCAGGAACTTGAACCTGGGACCTAGGTTCTTGTGCACTATAATGTATGCATTCAATCAGATGTGCCACTGCCCGATCCTGGGATTAGATTTAGAAACTTGGCTGAGACATGGGGTCCAGACTGGAGCTAGGAGTCCCAAACTAGAGTTTGAAACTACAGTTGTGGTTGTTGGGGATGGTAATGGGTCTGGGGGTCAAGTTAAAAAGGGGTTGGAGGGGTCAGGCGGTAGCGCAGTGGTTTAAGCGCATAGTGCTAAGCGAAAAGACCTGCATAAGGATCCCGGTTCGAGCCCCCTGCTACCCACCTGCAGGGACGTCGCTTCACACACGGTGAAGCAAGTCTGAAGGTGTTTTCTCTCCCCCTATCTTCCCCTCCTCTCTCCATTTCTCTGTGTCCTATCCAACAACGACATCAATAACAATAACAATAGTAATAACTACAACAACAATAAAGGGGGTGCAACAAAGTCGGGGTAAGGGTTTGTAGCCAGGGGCTAGATTAGGGCCCAGACACTGAGGCATGGAGATCACATTCCTGCTGCAGCTCCTGGGCTGGGAGTTGTATCTGAGCCCTAATAGACTGACAGAAACCCCTCCCTTCCCAGGAATGTCTCAGCCTTGGAAAAGGCACTCTGCCACGTCAGCCAATCAAATTCAGATCTGCCTAGGAAACACCTGTTGATCTCGATCCCCCACCCCCACCCTAGACGCACCTGGGTGCAGGCTCTGCAGGTGAAACGCCTCCCCGGAAACGAAGCTGAAGCGCCCCACCTGCCAGTCCTGCCTGCTCGAATTGGATCCAGCACTTTCAGGACGCTTTGTGAGTGCCCCTACATTTTCCCCTTCCCCGCCACCCCCACCCGCTGGCTCTCCCCCTGAAAGCCTGCACCCCACCCCCAAGAGAATCCAAGACCCACAACAGTGCTAGCACTTTCCAGCTTGTGAAAACACAGCCCTGGGGAATGCTGGGACTGACTCCACGGCCCCGCCCCTAACCCCTCCCCCACTTCCCTTGGGGGCATCTGCCTCCCACCTTGTGTGCCAGGGCAGCCCCTGTAGAGGGTTCGTGGAAGACTGATACCTAACCAGGTGTCACCTGTCCATGGCCACCACCATGACCACATGGTCGTATTCTTCCTGAAGTGATCCAGGACCTGCGGGTGTATATATAAAGCAGAAGGAGGTGGAAACGCTAGGTGTTCTTTTATTCAAAATGCATTATGTTGTGCATCTGAGCAAGCTTACTGGGATTTTAAAATCAAGGTTTCCAATGTCTTGCCCCTATTCCTCAAGATAAAGGGGTTTTGTTCTCATTTTCAGATAAGGAGCCTGAGACTAAGGCTCTAAGAGGTGAACTCATGGGGGTCTCTCCCAAAGTCCCTTCATCAAGCCCCTCTCCCGACTAACCCACACCCAGTATTTGCAAACAAATCCTTTTCCTGTTACACTACTTTAGATAAACTGGGTGCGAATGGCAGGGGTGAAGGAATGGAGAAGAGTAGGGGAGGTGGGGGCAGAGAGGTGAGGAGGCTAGAGCTGGTATTGGGAGGCAGCCTCTCCTGATGGAGGATCCCATGTGGAACTGGTTTGGGGTAAGCTGGTTTGGGTGGGACCTGTTGCATCAGAGATAACTATGGAACATTAAAGTGGTATACAGGGGAGGGTCATCTGGTTTGAGAAGCTTGAGAGCTGGAAGTCCTGGGAGACTAAGATATGAAGGGAGGGAGTTAGGGGTCCATTCATAGCCCACAGATTTAAGACATCTTCAGAGAGAAGATTCAGGGTCAGGCTGCTGGTTCCGGAAGGGTTAAGTCATAAGCCCCTTCCCTCCTATCTACCCTCCCCCCCCCCCCAAGAAGCCAGCAGTGACAGCTGAGTCATGTGAGTGGATCCTGAATGAGGCTTTATCTCTGCTTCTCCGTCCCAGTCCCATCTTCCACCGTGGCACCAGCTTCCTCCACCAGGCAGGATGGGACAAGCAACTGAGAAAGCCAAAGAGGTGAGTGGCTGGGGAGAATAGGGGTTCTCTGGAGAGATCTGGGGCTGCTTTGGTAGCAGGGGCTACCCTGGGTTCATTGGTGAAGTACTCCCAATGGGTAGTGCTGGGGAAGAGGCTTCCACAGTGCAGGGTTCCCAGGGGTCATCCCAAGACTCCCAGACCATGAGGGGCAGGTGGGCGGGCAGGTGGGCTGGCAGGTAATAAGTATGGTTCTCCCCTGGCAGGTGATGGTGGCCACACTCTGGACTGTGAAAGGAGTAGGACTCAGGGCTTCTAGCTACCAAGCAGGTGGTGGGGACTCCTAGCCATGACCCAGACCCTCTGACCCTGGACTCCCACCTCTGTGTTCAGCCTGACCTCTGCCAGACACATGACCTTCAGCCATGCCTGAAGAAGTTCCTGGTTCCCTGGGCCAGGGGCTGCCCCCAGACGTGCTGGCGGAACAGATAGAACTGTGGTGGTCCCAGCAGCCACGGCGCTCGGCACTCTGCTTCACCATGGCTGTGGCTCTTGTGGCAGGCTGCGGGGCAGGTGGTGTGGCTTTGCTCTCTTCCACCAGCAGCCGCTCGGGAGAGTGGCGATTGGCTGTGGGCACTGTGCTCTGCCTGCTGGCCCTGCTGGTCCTAGTTAAGCAGCTGATGAGCTCAGCCGTGCAGGACATGAACTGCATCCGCCAGCCCCACCATGTGGCCCTGCTGCGCAGCGGCGGAGGAGCTGATGCCCTGGTGGTACTGCTCAGTGGCCTGGTGCTTCTGGTCACTGGCCTGACTCTGGCTGGGCTAGCTACTGCCCCTGCCCCTGCCCGGCCACTGGCTGCCATGCTGTCTGTGGGCATTGCCCTAGCCACCTCGGGCTCACTCCTGCTGCTGGGCTTGCTGCTATACCAGGTGGGCATGAGTGGACACTGCCCTCCTATCCGTGCCGCTGTCCCCTCCACCCACAGTGATCGCAGTGGCAACAGTAGCAGCATCTTCAGCATCTCAGGACAGCTGTCAGCCGGCCAGCGGCATGAGACCACCTCTAGCATCGCCAGCCTCATCTGACCCAGCCAGAACCCCTCTTGTCCTAGCACCCACACAACTGTATTGGGACATGAGCACGCAGGTGTGCAAGCATGTATGTATACATGTGTGTGTGTGCGCGCGCGCGCATGTGCGCTCACAGAAAAGAGCAGCAAGTCTATCTGAGGGTGTGCATGGACCCAGGACTGCCCAACACTTCCATGGAATCTGTGAAGTATGGCAGAGAGCTGGATTGTACTCACAGGAGGGTAGGTGTGTGTGTTCATGACACAGTCCTGGGTTGAAATCCCCACTTCCCCTGCTGTCAGCCTTAGCCAAGTGACTTAACCTCTCTGAGCCTCAGTTTCCTACAGTAATGGTGGCAGTTGTGGTAACTGACTGTGCAGATGGAAATATATGGAAGGCTGAGTGACTGGCTGATGTTCAATAAAAGTGGTGGCTTATGTTACTGTTTGTACTTCATTGCCTCACTTAGAAATGTGTTCCCCTTTCCTAGCACCCTGCCCCTTTGAAAAGGAATACTTTGTGCCCATCTCAGGCTGAATAAAGGTGCCTTAAGGGTCTTCTCAGCCAACCCTATGGTTTCTCCACACAGGAGGGAGCTGTAGAGGAGCAGGACAAAGGGGTGCTCAGCTTTCAGGCTATAATAGCTATGGGAAAACTTGGGAAGCCCACTTACTTGTTTATGTAAGACAAGCCCTTAAGGACTGGGATTTTAACAGTTGGTTTTGCTGGACGCTTCAGCTCCTAAACCCACCTCTGAAACCAGAACATCCTGGTCCATGTGGCGGCTGCACTGCCTCTGGACTCCCCCAGCATGGGAAGGAGTGTCTGAAACTGCCTTGGGTGCTAAGAGTCACTTCCTGTTGGGATCTGCCCTGGAAGGGCTCTCTCCTTCTGTGGTGTGGGGACACTTCCTGGGAGGCAATGATAAAGCTCTCCTGAAAGAGTACTTGAGAATATGACTCCCAGTCTCTCACTTCCTGTTTGGTGGGGAGCAAAGTATATGAAGCTGAAGATGGAAAGTAAGGGAGGTAGGAACCGAGCCATGATTCCTATAAGGTGTTAAACTAGAGCTAGAGACTCTGATAAGAGAAAATTGTCTTCAGCTTCCCAGATAGGAACTCCTAGATGACTTCTAGGAGAAAACTCTTAAGTTGGTTGATGAGGGGAAGGGTCTTGCCATTGAAGGGGGGAAAATTGTGAGCAGAAAGGATGGGGCTTGTCCATGGGCACCTCAGACTTAACATTTTAAAAATGGAAACCCTCAGGAGTCGGGTGGTAGCACAGCGGGTTAAGCGCAGGTGGTACAAAGCACAAGGACCGGAGTAAGGGTCCCAGTTCAAGCCCCCAGCTCCCAACCTGCAGGGGAGTTGCTTCACAGGCGGTGAAGCAGGTCTGCAGGTGTCTATCTTTCTCTCCCCCTCTCTGTCTTCCCCACCTCTTTCCATTTCTCTCTGTCCTAACAACGACGACATCAATAACAACAGTACTAAGTACAACAATAAAACAAGGGCAACAAAAGGGAATAAATAAATAAATATTTTTTAAAAATGGAAACCCTTTGTTTCCCATGTCTTTTTTTTTTCCTTTTCTTTCCTTTTCCTTTCTTCCTCTCTCCCTTCCTTTTTTTTTTTTTTTAAGGTAGACAGAGAGTAAAAGAGACCATAAGCACAAAAGCTTCCTTCAGTGCAACAGGGACCAGGTTCAAATCTGGGTTGCATACACAGCAAAGCAACACAGTAAGATATTTTACCAGTCCCCTGTTCTCTGTCTTAAATAGACTACTCTTTCTCACCATTCTGGTTCCTGACAGCATCCTCACTACCTCCTCCACCCTGTATCCAATAAACACAATAATTTAGGCTGGCATGTTAGCTCAGATGAGAGAGTGTGTGCTTTGTCATATGCACGACCTAGGTTTGGGCCTAGCCCCCACCTCACAGGGGTAGCATCAGTGCTATAGTGTTTTGTCTTTGTCTATCTGTATGTCTATCTGAAAAACTGTTTGGAGCAGCGATGCCCTGGCAAGGAAAAAACCACATGCACACACACACACATAGAAACTTCTGCAACTCCCCTCATAAATATTTATCTGGTGAGTCTACCTCCATATTCAGTGTGGACACAGAGTCATCCTGAATTACACAATAGCCTCCATCTTTTGCTCTTTCCTCCTCTTAAACACACCTCCCCCCAACTCAACACACATGCTAACCCAGAGTAACTGTTCCAAAATGAAAATGTTCCCCCAAAGCCCTCCACAGCACCTAAAGTCTTGCAGACTAATGACCACATTCCCTCTAGAGTCTGGCCTATCTATCAATCATTTCTCCTTGAAGCACCACCTGAGTTAGCCCCACTGAACCTCACCATGTTCTCTCACCTCTCCCAGCCTCTATATATTCTCTTTGCCTTTCCCTCATATCTCTTCAAGCCCAGTTCTCTGGGGAGGCACATTCTCTGGAAGTCTTTCCTGGCTCTCTCCCCTGAGACAGGTGAGTAACTCCTTCTCTGTACCTATATTAGCCACTGTAGACAACACCCTGCACTCTTTCTCTGTTTATCTGTCTCTTTAATAGGTAGAAAGCACCTCTGGACAGGATTTGGTTCTCATTTTCCTGTGTGTCTCTACTTCCCAGCACAGGTCTGGCACGTAACAGGTGCTTTATTGAATGGATTAAGGGTTTGACTTGGTGAGTTGACAATGTACATTCTAGGTTTAGAGAGAAACCTACCTATTATTGAGCAGGCTCAGAAGGCTAAGCTGCTGTCCACTGTTGGTCCAAAAATGCTCTTTCTTCCAGGACTCCTTACAGGTGGGGGATATCATTCTCACCACCTCTTGGGCAGCTGGAAAACCCCAAACACATCTCCATCCTATAACATGTTTTTACAACTAAGAAAGGATTGTATTCGTTTACAACTTTTAAGAAACTAAAGGGAACTGGGATATAGGTTCACTGGGAAGAGAGCACATTTCACCATGCAAGAGAACTCAGGTTCGAGTCCCTGACACCGCACCATACACAAAGAAGCTTCAATAACACTGGAGAGGTGTCATTGTGCTTCTCCTACTTTCTGATTTTCTCCCTGTATGTCTCTTACCCTCTGCCTGGAAAAAAGAAAAAAATAAATGCTGAGAGCAGTGGAATCACACAGGTGCAATGCCCAAGAGAGAGAGAAAGAGAGAGAGAGAGAGAGAGAGAGAGAGAGGGAGGAGGAGGAAGAGGAGGAGGAGGAGGAGGAGAAGAAGAAGAAGAATGGGAGAAGGGGAGAAGGGGAGAAGGGGAGAAGGGAGAAGGAGGAGGAGAAGGAGGAGGAGGAGGAGGAGGAGGAGGAGGAGGAGGAGCATGGAAGCCTAGACATGGGGAGAGGGGAGGACACATAGCACAAGTATGGGTGAGTGTTTATTGCATGGAAGGCAGATATCAGATTTTTTAAGAAATAAGCCAGATGAAAAATGTAGTCTGTGCCCCAGAGCACCTGTTCCAAAAGGCAGTGGCTGGGCAGTACACACCCAACTATAACATGAGACGAGTGGTAAGAGTGCAGTTGCTGTGCAGGCAGGGTAGAAATGCTATCCTGCACTTCCTCAATCACTAAGGCTGATTTCTTGCAGCCTCAAGCTGCCAGTTTGTTTGCTTAAAGTATTGCTAAAGGTGATCTTGGTCCCCACTGCAACCAGCTGTCCATTGACCTCTGCTCAATCTATCACCACCACCACCCACTTCATCTTGCTCCTGATTTAGATTCTGTGGCCCATCATTGCACCCACTCCTTGGCAGAGTCTTTAACACCTTAGTCCCTGCCCCTTGCCACACCCTCCCTGAAAACCCTGCCCTCCACAGATAAGCTCCCACCCCCACCTCCATCCCCACCTCCACCTCTGTTACCCAGATGCACCTGCTGTTCTGCAGTGAGCAAGTTACTCAAGAAATTGTACAAATAGCAGCATCATGGTCTCGGCTGTGTCCACAATGCTACTGTCAGTCATGCTGCTTCTCTGATCAGCCCTTGCTCCCACAGTGGCCCCCAAGTTTTCTCCACTCTCTTCACACCCAGCAGCAGCAGCCCCCTTGCACCCCTGTGCCACTCTCCACAAATGACTTGGGTCTCCTACAACATGACAAAATTAGAGCAGTGTGATGGGGATCCTTCTCCTGTCTGTGCAGCAACCTTCTCAGCCTCACTGAGGAATTTGGACTTAGTCCTCGAGACACTGAAAAACATGAAGAGATTTTTTTAAATGGGAGTACTGGTTCAGACTTGGGACTTGCTGGTGTTGTGTAAAATTGGGGTTGGTCTTAGGAGAAAAAGCCTAATTAAAAAGCTAGAAAAGTTAGTAGAATAAATATGTTACCATGCATGAGGATCCGGGTTCAAGCCCCTGACCCCCACCTGAAGGTAGTAAGCTTTACAAGCCATGGGGATGTCTCTCCCTCCCCCCCATTTCTTTGTCTCTCACTCTGTATTTAAAAAATTAAAAAGGAAGGGAGGAAGGAAAACAATAAGAAGAAATGGTCAAATATCCCCCCCCCACAAATATCTAAATAGCTCACCTGGATAGGGCACCTGCTGCACATGCCGCAGATTCAAGCTTGACCTCACCCACGTGAAAAGCTTTGCCACTGTGGTGTCTATTTAGCTAGCTATCTATCTAAAAATGCCCAGAGGGAAGTGCCATCTGTGCTGCCCTTTTGAGGATGAGAAACAAGTGATCAAACTCAGGACTGGGAAGAGTATTCTGGAAAAAAGAAATAGCAGGAATAATGGTCTGGACACAAGAGCACTTAACTCCTTCAAGGAACTACAAAGGGATTGTGTGACTGGAACATCGAGTATTACTGGCAAGAGAAAAAGGGGTGCAGTTAGGGAAGAGTCTAGCATCAGCCCTGGGGCTTCAGAGCCTCCTTAGTTGGTGACGTAGTTTCTAAAGAACAAGAAGTCTTTAAGGAATTGTCAGCAGAGAAGTGACTTCCTCAGATTTGGGTTTTAGGATAGTCATTGTGCTGGCAGCATAGAGCATTCACTGGAAGGCAGGGCAATCGGTTGGTTAAGTAATTCCATATCCAGAAATGAGATGATGGAACTGAAACAAAGGGAGTGGCTGTCAGGACAGAATGAAACAGAATAGATTTGATATGAATGCTCACGACCAAGGACCAAGTAGGTCTTTGTGCCTGGTCAGAGGAGCTGTTTTGTTGTTACTGTTGTTTGTTTGTTTTGTTTTCAAGACAGGAGAAATGTGACTGGTATAGGTTGATAGAAAGAGGAGTTTAATATACAAGCTAGAGAAGTACCAATTTTCAAGTTCCTGAGCAGGAACTGGGGGACCTGAGATGCCAATGCAATTTTGATAGGAAAAAAGAGATGGGACATAGGTGCATGTGTGGGTTTTTTTTTTATATAGGAAATCAAGGGATGGCCTGACCAAAATCTATTCTCTAGGTAAGGCAGAGACCTTTTTTAAAAAATGATATGAAGCATGAGAGAGGAGTCTGACATAAAAAAAAAAAAAAAAAACATCAAACTTACCAGACATTTTGAGAGTCTATGGTAGGTTAGAAATAAGCATTAACAAAAGCATTAAGCTGGTAAATTATGGGTTTTCTCAGAAGCACACAGAGGCCAGAATGAAGATTTCAGTTTAGACCTTCCTCCACAACCCTTAACACCTGGAGTGTGAAATGCTAAGATGATGGGGTAGGTGAGAACAGGATTTCTGGCAGGAGAGAGATAAACATCATGGACCCTGGAATTTAAACTGGCACTGAGTAAAGAGAAATGGGGAGAAGTGGTGTACCCAGTTAAGTGCACACAGTAATAAGCACAAGGATCTGCTCAAGGACCCAGGTTCAAGCCCCTGGCTCCCCACCTGCAGGGAGAATGCTTCATAAGCAGTGAAGCAGGTCTGCAGGTGTCTATCTTTCTCTCTCTCTCTTAAACTCCTGCCTCTTTCTCAATTTCTCTATGTTCTATCCAATATAATGGGGGGAAAATGTTCACTGGGAGCAGTGGATCCATAATGCCAGCAATAACCGAGAGAGAGAGAGAGAGAGAGAGAGAGATGAAGAGATAACTTTCAACATGTTCTTCCTGGGCTCAACAAACTCTAGGTTTTCAGCTATGCCACCTAGATACTGCAGGAATATGTTCCAGAGACTTCAAATGTGTTCAGCAAAAACAATCCTTACATCATGTTTCAGGAGACCTCAGACCTTCTAGAACACAAGCCATCCTAGAGGAGGTTCCTCCAAGCTTCAGGGATTAGCCCTTGACTCTGTAGGCTCGGCTCTCTGTACCAGTACTGGGGCTGTCTTCTTGGCACTTCCAGATTTTCTGGGCTTAATTATGGAAGTCAGCCCCAGGGACTGTCAGAGCCAAGCCAGGGATGGGACATACACTTTAACTCATAGCTGATCCTCCAAACTAGGAGCTTGCATCCTGAAATTTCTGGGCATCTCAAGGGGACATGCTAGTTCAGGCAGGGTGGCAATGTTCGTATCAGAAGTTTCCTTCTCTGGGTCTATTTTATCTTTACTTCATGATAAACTAGTGACTGATGAGCTAAGCAGTTAATGGCAGTTAACTTGTTTGAACCTTAATTTCTCAGTCTATAAAGTAGGATTCTTTATGGGATGATCTCATTCATAGACAGAAGTGGAGAAATAATAACAGAAGGGAAAACATAAAACAGAACTTGGACTGGAGTTGGTGTATTGCACCAAAGTAAAAGACTCTGGGGTGGGGGTAGGGGGATATTCAGGTTCCAGAACATGATAGCAGAGGAGGACTCTCTAGAGGGGGTTAGATTATTGTGTCAAAAACTGAGAAATGTTACACATACACAAACTACAGTATTTAACTGTCAACTTTAAACCATTAATCACCAAATAAGGAAAAATAGAGATATTACAAAAAATAAATAAAATAAAGTATATATCAAAAAAGGGGGAGGAATTCTTTCCCCATTGAGTAAGGAAGTGCTAGAACATTCATGTTACTGTTGTTATATTCTTTTTCTTATTTTTTTCATTTTTATTTATGTTTTTATATTCCATAGCATCAGATCCTAACTCATGTCCTTTGCTGTCCTAACTGCATCTTTTTTTTAAACTAGAGACAGACAATCAGAAAGACAGTGAAAGAGATCATAATACTAAAGCTTCCTTCAATGCACTTGGGGCCAGACTCGAGCCTTTGTTGTGCACATGGCAAAGCAGCATGTTATCTAAATGAGCTATTTCATTGGCTCCATGACTGTATCTTCTGGCCTCAGTCTTGGGAAACAGACTTAGATCTCCAGGCAGGAATGAACAGTATGCTCCTCCCTCAGGATTCAGTCTGGTCACCTGTTGGGGATAAACTATTGCCTTGTGGGTGCTGATAGGGAAACAGCTAATACTTATCAATACTTGCTCTGTTCTACTTTACATATATAATTCATTTAAACCTCCCAACAAGTATATGAAATAAAGTCTACTATGAACCCCATTTTTCTGGAAATAAAATGGAGTACTGGGGAGTTAGGTAACTTACCCAAGCACATAAATGGCAGAGATGGGATCTGAACCCAGGAAGGCTGTGCTTTCAGTTCACTCTGCTACTCTGCCTGGTTTCTTTAACTCCATATCTGTGGTTTGTGTGACCCCTTGTCTTTGGGCTCCATACAAGAATAAGTGATGTGGTCTAGCATTGGGGGCTGTGGGATGAGGCAGCCAAGAAGCTGGTTGTTTCCTACTGAGTAGGCAGAAGTAGCTGCTGAGGGCTATGCCACTGGGGGCAGAGGCAGTTGGTCTAGGATGAAAAGCCAGAAAAAAAGCAGTTGTGTGAACAGCCTGAATCCCCACTTCCCAGCAGCTCAGCATCACTTGGCCTTTGAGCCTGCAGACACAGGTCAATCTTATTTGTGCCTGATCCAGCCACATGGAACAGTAGAACTAGTTCCTCAGAAGACATGATCAAGGCCTCTCAAGACAGGGTCCAAGGTTCTCATGAGCCTGTCCCTGCTCAGCCAGGCTTGATGCCCACAGCAGGTTCTGAGGCATCACTTCTCATCAGCTCTTGTGGGGCTCCTGACTCAGAAGAGCAGCTGTTAATCTAGGGGGCCCTTACCTTCTCCTAGATATCTCAGAGACTCTTTAATCTAGTACTGTAGGATATGTGAAAACACAAACACCTGAGCTGCCTTCTGGTCCAGAAGTGCAGGTAGAGGTGTCTCTCCTTGTGGGCGTTAGAGGGGCACCAGAGCAAAGGACAGGCCCTCTTGCATTCTAAGCAGCCCTTTTCAGAGACAAGGCTGTGTTCTCAGTTTCTTCTCCAGGGACCAAGCTAGGGAAGCCTAGTTGAACAAGCAAGGGAACAGCAGTTCCAGACACTGGGCCTTCCCATGCCTGTGGTGTTAGCCTGTCCCTGGCTTCAGGAACAATTATTGGCATTGGGATTGTGTGCACTGAGTCCTTCCATGTCCCCCTCTTCTGACAAGTGCTGTAATGTCAGTGTTTCCACACTCAGCCCTCAGCACCTCATCCACCCTACCTTACCTCCCAGGATCTTATTCACTCCAGGCCTCTGTGACCTACTGGTGACGATTCCCAAACCCAGCACTGCAGTCTGACTTATCTTATGACTCCTCTCCAGGAAATTCCACATCCAGCATTAAATCCCAAACCTGTTTCTCCTCTTTGTGCACAGCCATCAAGCTAGAAGCCAGAGTGATTTCCTACTCTTCATGTCCAAGCAGTTGACAAGTCTCATCAATTCCCACCTCTCTATGCCACACCTTAGTCATGTCACTCTCTATCTCCTCTTCCCTTTATACCACCCTGCTCTTCAGCTCCACCACTGCCCACAAGTAACCCTCAGGGCCTACACTGTGGCCCTCCTGGCCTTCTTGACACTCCCTACATTAGTTCTTCAAGGCTAAGACTGTAGCCAGTAGACACATGTGGACACTACAGGGTCATGGCTCTCTCTGATGACTTCCCACTGACACTGACCTGAAACAGACAGATGAGATTCCAAAGTTGTATATACATTCCAGGAGTTGCCCTTGTCATAGCAAATTGGAACAATGATGGACAATGGTCTCAAACTATGCCAACCAGACTGTGTCCTGAGTATAGTAATGTTCACATAACATTGTAGATAGATTCCTAGAAACTGCAGCTTTAGGTCAAATCAGTTCCTGGGCTGGGGAAGATAGCATAATGATTGTGCAAATGACTCTTACACCTGAGTACCCAGGTTCAATTCCTCACAACACCATAAACCAGAGCTGAGCAGTACTCTGATAAAATTAATAAATAATATAATAGTAAATACATATACAAAAACTAAATAATTTCCTTTTCTCATTAAAATTATAATAATGTTAAATATTACTCAAGGGGAGTCGGGCATAGTGCAGTGGGTTAAGCGCACGTGGCGCAAAGTACAAGAACCTGCATAAGGATCCTGGTTCCAGCCCCTGGCTCCCCACCTGCAGGAGAGTCGCTTCACAAGCGGTGAAGCAGGTCTGCAGGTGTTTCTCTTTCTCTCCCCCTCTCTGTCTTCCCCTCCTCTCTCCATTTCTCTCTGTTCTATCCAACAATGACGACATCAATAACAACAGCAATAATAACTACAACAATAAAACAAGGGCAACAAAAGAGAATATATATATATATATATTATTCAAGTACCTGCTATATGTAAAGCTAAAGTTGGTGAGTTTGAGAGTTACAGGCAAGCAGCTTTATTCATACTAAGAAATTACAGAGCACAATAAATATCATATGTAACCTCTGACTGCTGTGGCCACCTGCTTCCTCCTCTTTTGAGCCAGCAGTTCCTTAAATTATTCTCTGAAACTCTTTTCTATTGCTTGTAATAAAAAAAAAAGCTAACCCTGTCTCTGTCACCTTAAAACATTTCCCTTGCCTTAAACTTTATGACTCTATCTTTCTCTTCATTAAGATTTTAATAACAACATAGGTTTATTTCCTTATTTTATTTTTAAAGAGTTATTTATATATGAGAGAGAACAGAGAATCACTCTAGCACATGTGGTACCAGAGATCAAACTCTGAACCTCATGCTTGAGAGTCCAACACTTCACCCACTATGCCACATCTTGGGTCACTATTATGAGATAAAGAAGCAGAGACCAGTGCACTACTTGGCTTTGGCATAAGGTGGTACTGGAGACAAAACCCTGGGTCTCTGGGATCTCAGGTAGGTAAGTCTTAACAGCTGAGCTCTCTCCCTGGCTCTCCATCAAGTTTCTTGATAAAGTCTTCTACACTTGACCCAACTCCCAATTTTACTACTCACTCCTGAACCCACAGTAATTCAACAAGTTTGACAATTATTTGTTAAGCATATACCATGTTTAAGATTTTGAAGACACAGAACATATTGCTCCCTACAGTCTCAGAGAGCTCAGTGTCACAGACTAGGGCCAAGGGTAGACTGTAATGAAGATTCACATAAGACCCAAGAAGGGCCAGGAAATATGCAGGATGTCCTGAGGGCAGGGCTCAGGAAGATGCCCTGGAGGAGTAGGTGCCCCAGCAGCATCTTCCACTATGAGCAACAAGAATATTTTTATTGCACAAGTGCCAGTTCAGGAAAGAAAAAAAAAGTGACTTCTTTTTATTTTCACTTAAAATGAAAATCAATTTTTAATATCTGTGAAAAACATAATATATTATAAGCAGTTCAATTCTTCTTGCTGGCAGGGAAACTTTACAAGAAGAAACAGGACACACTGGTTTTCCCTGGGTACTGGTTACATCTAGACCTCTGAAATGCCAGCAGGTAGGCAGGCCATGTGGAACCTATTAGTAAGGGTGTTTCATCACTGACATAGAGGATTTGGGAGAAATGGAGGGCGATGTAGGATAGGGGAGAGTCTGAGCAAAGGTGCATGAAGAAACAGCATGGTAGAAGAGGAACAACAGTAACAAATCTAGTTGGGCAGGGAGTCAAGTGGGTTGAGGTAAGGAGGGATTGACAGGATCCTGACTGCCATGGTCAGGTCCTTGTTAGGCTTTATCCTGAGAGCAACAGGGAGTCACTGAGGGTTATTGAACAATAGAGATGGTCATAGTCAGGACTGGGGATATAATTCATGTGGCAAGAGCACATGTTTCATATGTATAAGGCTATAGATTCAATCCCCAGCACCAAAAATATAGGAGGGGATAAGAGGTCATTGTCATTTTGGTGGCTAGTATCATGGAAAAGAGGCTTGCTTTACCCCTAGGCAGTCCTTAAGCTCTAGCCACCTCTGTCCCTGAGACTTGTGGCTCCCATGCAGTATCCACTATTCCTAAGCTGTCAGGCATCTGGGGGGCAGGTCTGGCCAAATAGCAGGGCTCAGAGGGAGAAGTGGTCCCTGCTACCCCCCATTCCACCAGTCTCAGGCTGAATGTAATTGTCCTCAATGAAACCGTCATCATCCTCATCTTCACCCACCTCTGGGTGGGCTCTCTTCGAGGTCGCTGGCAGTGGGTGGTGCTGGTAGCTGGCACGGTATTTGCGGCAGAGGTGGCATTTAGCAGCAAGTGCAATGAGGAGAGAGAGGACCACAGCTCCCAGCACAACCCCTACCAGCACAGGCCATGCCCGGCTCCCACTGATCACTCCAGGAGATGTGGCTGTCAGGAGCTCTGTGGGCCCCGCAGTAGCTGCAGATAAAGGGACAGCATTATGGGGATGACTCCAGACAGGCCCAAGTGAGAGGGAGGGAGTCAGGAGTAATCAGACCCTCTCCCAACCCCAGAGCTAAGGGGGAACCCACTCCATCCTCAGCCTCCCTTCCTGTCACTCACTGTTATTTGTTGTATTCATGGAGAGGGACTAGAAGGCACCAAAGAGTCTCAGCCTCGTCCAGAAGAGCCCTAGTTCCACGGATGCCAGGCAGATTCCAGGCAGCCCTGGCTCAGAGTCCTGAAATACACATATGTGTGAGTGTCAGGAAAAGTCACAGCACACGCATTTCAGACCACACTGCAAGCAACCTTAAGGCAGGACATGAACCCTGGAGATGACCCGCTGTCCACAGGAGATTAGCTGAGCACATGGAAACTGGCTGTTTATAAGGGAACGCTGTAGGGTCCAGCTCTGGTAGCAGCTGAAAAAACAAATCAGAGCTAGCATGCACTGAGCATGGATTCAGGCAGCAGAGAACATTCTCCCAGACCTTGTAATGTGGTTATAGTCCCTCCTCTAGAGATGAAGTCTCTGAGGTCCTAAAAGGTAAACTTACTCAGCCAAAGTCCCAGGACTGGAACCCAGGTCTCTGACAGCAGGGCCAGAGCGTAGGGCAGAGAACCATAGCCACAGCCAGGGAAGACATCCCTCTGCTCCTAAGTCTGGATCCCCTCTTTTTAAAAAATATTTATTTATCTATTTATTTATTTTCCCTTTTGTTGCCCTTGTTGTTTTATTGTTGTAGTTATTATTGTTGTTGTTACTGATGTCATCGTTGTTGAAGAGAACAGAGAGAAATGGAGAGAGGAGGGGAAGGTGGGGAGAGAAAGATAGACACCTGCAGACCTACTTCACCACTTGTAAAGCTACTGCACTGCAGTTGGGGGCCAGATGCTCGAACTGGGATCCTTACTCCCATCCTTGCACTTTGTGCCACGTGCACTTAACCCATTGCACTACCACCTGACTCCCTGGATCCCTTCTTGAGAGCTTGTTTGGAGGTTCTAGCAGGGGAGTGCAGCTACTCATATGCCCTCAACCGAAGACCAGTCCATCTCTATTCGGGGAAGGCCATCCCCTCTTCGATGAGTGCGCAGCTTCGAGAGGGACACACATGGAGCAGTGAGGGAGGAAGGGAACACCTGCCTAGCCAGCCAGATCAGCCGAATCAACCCTGGTGATCAATGGGGTGACAGATGTTGCAGGCAGATCACCCTCATGTCCCCTGGATCCCCTCTTATCCCATCCCTATCCTCAGTCCTTTAGATACAGCTCTTATGAGGTTACCTCTGCCCCCAGGGAGGCCATATTCAGTCTCCCCAGGTCAACTGTTGCATTTCCAGAACTTAAAGGATGTGTTGAAGAATGTATACACATGATGTGGGGGTGATGGGGAGCTCTTGGAGGAACCAGAGGGCTGGAATATAACCTGAGTCAGGAAATGGCCTGGATACAAATTACTATGTCTTGGGAGTCTAGTGGAGGAAGAGCATCTAGAAAAGTACACCTAAGGAGTCAGACGGTAGTGAGACGGTAGTGCAGCAGGTTAAGCACATGTGGCACAAAGCACAAGGACCAGCCTAAGGATCCTGGTTCGAGGCCCCGGCTCCCACCTGCAAGGGAGTCGATTCACACGTGGTGAAGCAGGTCTGCAGGTGTCTATATTTCTGTCCCCCTCTCTGTTTTCCCCTCTTTTCTCCATTTCTCTCTGTCCTAACAACGATGACATCAATAACAACAACAATAACTACAACAACAATGAAAAACAAGGGCAACAAAAGGAAAAATAAATTTAAAAAAACCTAAAAAAAAATGTACACCTAAATCAGAGAGGTTTGAGGAGCAACTCCAGAATCTGGGGGAAGAGCACCAAGGTTAGAAAGTAGCTGGAACCCCTATATTTGTAGCTGCATTATTCACAATAGCTAAAGAGTGGAAGCAGCCTAAATGCCCATTGACATATGACTGGTTAAAGAAATTATGGTAAGACTTCTGAAGGCATGGCTATGGAGTAGGAATCAACTAGGAATATCAAAGAGGATCACCTGAAAATGCAACAAGATAGGACTAGGATTACTTCTGGAACCCTCCAAGCCATGGTGATTGCAAACACATATGGCTCGTGGACAGAGAGGCTTAAGGAGAGATTCCTGGGGCTAAAAGCTCATATCTACTTGGGAGCAGTCAGTACAAGTCCAGCACTTTGCCAGTTGACACACCATCTCTAGTCTTATCAACAAAAAGACTGTTGAAGGGAAGAGATCACCAGTTTACAACTGTGGGTATCCATTGTTGTTACACAACAGCAGGGAAGCCTTATACTGACATTAGGCAGGGGGCTGGGGGGAGCAGAGAATTGGCTGGTGTCTAAGGAGAAAATCTACACTCCCGGTATTCTGGAGGTATGACTATATAGTACAAGTGTTTTCACATCATTTCTTGATATATTAGGGGGGAAAGGTAAATAATACCTCAGAAATCAGGATTTATTCAGAAACATAGGACCACAGAGTACTGCTTGGCTCAGCTCTGGCTGGTGGAGGAGTGGGGATTGGTTTGAGGACTGTGGACCCTCAGGGTATGGGAGTCTCTTTGCATAACCATTGTCCTATCTATCCCCCGCCCTGTTTTATCTCTTGGTCATGAGTGAGTGATAAACTAAAAAATCTACTTAGAGTTAAAGTAGTTAAAATCTACTTACAGTTAAAAAATCTACTTACATTTAAAAGGCCCCCTGTCGGGAGTCGGGCTGTAGCGCAGCGGGTTAAGCGCAGGTGGCGCAAAGCACAAGGACTGGCATAAGGATCCCGGTTCGAACCCCGGCTCCCCACCTGCAGGGGAGTCGCTTCACAGGCGGTGAAGCAGGTCTGCAGGTGTCTATCTTTCTCTCCTCCTCTCTGTCTTCCCCTCCCTCTCTCCATTTCTCTCTGTCCTATCCAACAACAACACAACAATAATAACTACAACAATGAAACAACAAGGGCAACAAAAGGGAATAAATAAAATAAATTTTTAAAAAAGCATGCTATAAAAAAGCCCCCTGTCTCCCATAGCCTGCAGGGAAGATAAATAACATAAGAAGATTTAACAGTCACTGAGCTTAACCTCAGGGATTGAGATAACATTGAAACAACTGTTAAGATTCACAACTGTGAGCTCTTTAGTACCTTACTTAGATACAAGTCAATCCAGGAAAGTGACTAGTGAATTGAAAAGTAGTGAGAGGGGGACCTCATAACACACTAAATATAATGGTTAAGTTGGGAAGAAACATTAGAGAAATGAACCAGGACAAAATCTCAGATAAAAGTCCCAAAAAGGTAGAAGCACATAAGAATGAGGACAACATCTAAACACTAATCAATGCAATAGTTACAGAAGTGAGGAAAACTTTTGAGAGTAATGTCATCAGAAATTGGGAAACAACAAATGAGACTCAGAAATAAAACACTAATTATCTCGAGGTAATTACAGAGCTGAAAGCTGAAATAGCTGAACTAAGAGCACAACTAGCTAAACAAGATAATAGAGTATCAGAACAGTGTAATAAACTGAGGCTAAAAACAGAATTAGCAAGATCAAGGATGAATTAGAGAAAGCTAAGAAAGAAATGAGAACTAAAAAAGAGATTAAGAGATACTGAAAGCAACAACAGACATATAGGATGACTTCAAAAGAAGTAATATATGCATTATTGGCCTACCAGAGGAAGAGAGGGAGGAAGAAAGCATTCTACAGGACATAATAGCTGAGAACTTAGCTACTATAAACAACATAAAGGACATAAAGGTTCAAGAATCCCAGAGAGTCCCAAACAGAATTAACCCAGACTTAAAGACACCAAGACACATCATATTTAGAATGAAAAGGAATAAGGATAAAGGACCCTGAAGGCTGAAAGAGAAAAAAAAAGTCACCTACAAAGAGGAAAACCCATAAGATTAGAAGCAGATTTCTCCACACAAACACAACAGGCCAGAAGAGAATGGCAAGATATCTATCGAATGCTCAATGAGAAAGGCTTTCAACCAAGAATACTGTATCCTGCTAGACTGTCGTTCAGACTAGATGGAGGCATAAAAACCTCAGACAAGCAACAGTTGAAGGAATCTACTAACACCAAGTCTTCCCTGCAACAAGTTCTGAAAAGTTTCCTATAAACAGTCAGACCACCATAAATATGCCATATATCAGAACACTCTAAAAATCTACAAGAATGGCATTACGATATCTTCAATCTATAATATCAATAAATGTCAATGGCCTGAATTCACCTATTAAAAGGCACAAAGTAGGAATATGGATCAGAAAACACAAGCCAACAATATGCTGTCTAAAAGAACTCACCTAACTCAACAAGACAAACAGACTCAAAGTGAAAGGATGGAAAACCATCATACAAGCCAATGGCCCACAAAAAAGGGGAGAAACAGCTATTCTCATATCTGACATGATAGACTTTCAAGTAAATAAAATTAAAAAAGATAGAGATGGACATTGCTTAATGCTCAGAGGATCAGTCAATCAAGAGGATTTAACATCTATGCACCCAATGAAAAGCCATCTAAATACATCAAACATCTACTGATAGAGCTACAACAATATATTAACAGCAACACAGTAATAGTAGGGGATTTCAACACCTCACTCTCTCAGCTTGACAGATCATCTAGGCAGAAAACCAATAAAGAAACAAGGGAGCTAAATGAATAGACAGATAAACTAGAACTATTGGACATTCACCCCAAGAAACTGGAATATACAGTCTATTCAAGAAATTATGGGATATATATTCCATGGAATATTACTCTGTAATCAAAAAAGATGGTATTGTGTTCTCTGGGATAAAATTAATGGAACTGGAGCTGATTATACTTATGGAAATAAGTAGAGATGAAAAGACAAATACTGGATGGTTTCACTCACAGGTGGAATCTAGTAATTGGATACACAGGAACTTGAAAAAAAAAAAAACAGAAGCAAGCAAAATGTTTCTAAGACTTGTGAGAACTATGGTGGTATGGGCTGGGTGGTGGCACACCTAGTGGAGTGCACATGTTACAATGTGCAAGGATCTGGGTTTTAGCCCCCAGTCCCCACCTGCAGGGGTAAAGCTTTACAAGTGGTGAAGCAGTGTTGCAAGTTTCTCTGTGTCTCTCTCCCTCTCTATCACCCCCTTCTCTCTTGATTTCTGGCTTTCTCTATCCAATAAATAAATAGATAATTTTTTAAATAATTTTTAAAAAGAACTATGGTGGGTATCTTTGGGACATGGGAGGGTGAGGATACAGAACTTTGGTGGTGGGTGTGGTATAGAACTATATGTTGTAATCTTACAATCTTGTAACCTACTATTAATAGCAAATAAAAAATAATTCTTTTAAAATGAAGTACCTAGAAGAAGAGCTAGGGCTAGAGGTTATCTGCAGAGAGGACATTTGCCTCAGAGGAAAACCTGGAGAATGAAGCTCCTAGTTAGGAGAGTTGCATATCTCCCTCTCTCTCTCTCTCTCTTTGTCCCTTCCACCAGGGTTATTGCTGGGCCTGGGTTCCTATACAACAAATCCTCTGCTCCTTTCTTTCTTTCCTTCTTTCTTTCTTTATCTCTTTCTTTCTATTGATAGAACAGAGAGAAATTGAAAGGAGAGGAGAGGATAAAAAGGAGAGACTTCAGTAGGACTGCCCTGGGAAGTTTCCCCTTTGCAGGTAGGAACCAGGGGTTTGAACCCAGGTCTTTACTCATGGTAATGTGTGTGTTCAACCAGCATGCACCACTACCTGGCCCTCTAGAGAAACTACTTCACCCTTGAGACATCCACCTTCCTCAAGCCCCCTCAACTCTTTCTCTAGATATCCCTGGAGTGACCACCCCTCCTTTGATTTTACTGGCACTGTGCCTGGCCAAGCAAGTTACCTTCATTTTATATCTCAGTTCTGGCAACAGTCGCTCCCAACTGCTAATTCTTTTCCCTGAGTGAAGAACCTAAACCCTTAATCGGATCCCCTCCCTCCCTGGCTTAAAAATCCTTTGAGAGGGGGCCAGGCTGTACACATATTACTATTTGTGAGGACCCAGGGCCAGGCTCCCAGTCCTTATCTTCAGGGGGTATAATTCACAAGCAGTGGAGCAGTGCTACAGGTGTGTATCTCTCAGTAAATATCTATCTATCTATCTATCTGTCTATCTTTCTCTTCCCATCCTGTCTCTATTAGAAAAAAAGCCATCAGGAATGGTAGAGTCGAATGTAGGCACTAAGCTCCAGTGATAACTCCAGTGGTAAAAAAAAAAAAAAAAAAAAAAAAAAAAAAAAATCCTTCAAGAGCTCACATTCCTATTTATTATTTCCAGAATGTAACACATCCTGTTACATTCTGGAAATCCAAAGCATGGCCCTCAGACCACTTTTTCCTCCACTGCCCCACCCCCCTTAACACATAGGAACCTCCCCTCCACCTCTCCCATCCCCCTTGTTCTGCAGCCCTCCCCATTTTTTTTAATGTCCTTCAACCTTTGAGGTCAAACCAGACCTCACATGCCTGAGAAGCTGTCCCAGGCTCCACTTGGGCAGCCCCATTCACTGCCCTGTGCAGCTGACTGCCTACCAGATTTGGTCATTAGTTTACTAGATGGCCAGCTCCCAGGGTCTGGCTTGGTCAGTCTGCCCTGGCGCTGGCAGGGAACTTGGTAAGATGCAGCTCAGCTGGGGTGTTTGTGCAGCAAGGGCGGAGGGAGGCAGAGTGCCAGTGACTGAGTGGGGGAGGGGACCTTGGAATGGAGAGGTAAATCATTCATCCATTAGCAAACAGGTATTGGTGCCTGCTGCAGGCCCCACGCTCCACACTGGGCCCTTAAAAATAAATTGAAACAACCTGAATTCCACTTGGCGTTTCTAAGATTTACTCCTGATTCTTCCTTCCTGTCCTGTCCCTATGAAAGTTCTCAAGAACACTCACATTCAGCCTGTCACCTCACCCCCTCCAATTACAGTTCCTCCACCCACAAAGATTTACTCCCTGATTTTTTTTTTTTCTAGCTCCTACCCGGTTCCTAGGAGCCATCAGGGATCTATGTACCCTCACTCTCGGGTCCCCCAACGTCTCCCCCTCTGCTCCCCACCTGTAGGAATTGTGCACAGCCAGTAGAGGAAGATTCCGGAAGGCACAGGTTGGACCAGGACGGGTGGGCGGGCCAGAGAGGTGGGTAGACTCACCTGGAGACGCAGCGGGCGGGGCTGAAGCGGCAGGTGAGGGCTGAGGGGCCGGGCAGCAAGCAGCGCCCCCTGCAGAGGGGACAGGCTTTACTGCTTCCCAAGGTTTTGCCAAGTAGCTTGTAACACAACTACTTACCCATACCCCTGCCCGGTCCCCCGCCTCCAGTCCTAGAGGCTGGAATCCAGAGAGGTGTCCAGGCGGCCTGAAAGGGGGCAAACACCCCAACAATTAGCTACTAAGGCTGCCTGCCTCTGATAAGCTAGTGAATTTCCTGTGGCAGGTACAAAGTCCAATGCTGAAGAGGTAGCTAGCTCTGCAGGCCTGGCAAGGGAGTGGGCATAATTCCCAGGAAGCCAGAGGGCATTATTCAAAACTGGAGGAGGGAGGGGATAGAGGTTTGTAGAAAGTGTGAGTTTGGAGGGCTGGGAAGTGGGGGTCAGCAGGTGTGGGGGATTTGTATGTAGCATGAATATGTGTTTGCCTGGGTAGAGGTTTCAGACTTTTCCTCTGGATGTCAATAATCTTATACCCCACAAGGTTAGGCTCCAAACTTCTCCCCTTTGCCTTATTCCTTATCCCCAGGCCTAGTGTCTCCTTGTCCTTTAAGATATGGTTCGGCAGTGACCTTCCCTGAACTGCCCAGGTGCTGGGCAAGTCCCACCTCCTGGGTGCCCAGAATACATTCTATCCCCACCCACTTCTCTTCCAGGTTTGGCAGTTCTGGACTCTCACAGCACCTGACACAGTTTGCTTGACTTGAAGTCATGCAGGCAAACGAATTCACAGGATCCATGAAGGCTGTGGCGAGGGGCTGAAGCAGGGCATGATAGAAGCTCCTACTCCCCCACCCCAGGCCACACTCTGTAACTGGAAAGCAGAGGCCAATAGGACCCAACATTGACACACCTGGTTGAGGATGCACATCACAACATGCAAGGACCTAGCTTCAAGCCCTTGCCCCCACCTGCAGGGGAAAAGCTTCACAAGCAGTGAAGTAGTGCTACAAATGTCTCTTTCTCCCTCTCTACATACCTTCCCCTCTTGATTTCTCTCTGCATCTATTCAATAAAATTTTTAAAATCAATAAATAAAGATATGTTTAAAAAGAAAAGAAAAGAAACCAGATGTCGGTGTTTAACTACCTCAGCAAGGAGTCTGGTTCCATGGCTCCCACATTGTCTCATACCTACACACTCACACCCTGCTCCAGCCAGCCCCAGACTATTCTCCCTAGAACTCACCATCTCACCAGCCAGGCTTTGCAAGAGTTTCTGGGAATGCTGCTATCCTCCAATCCTCACCCCTAACTCCTGCCCCCCATATGTCCATCACTCACCTGTTTTTTCCTTCCAGGCCTACACATGACTCTGGTCCCAGGCTAGGTCTCCCTTTATCTAGACTGGCCTTTCCCAACACTCCCTAGTCTTGGCCTTTCCTCCCTGCCTCCATGTTCCCAAGGATGTTGACCCTTGTCCCCTACAATCCTGACCTCACAACACTATGATCTTCTTTTTACTTGGCAAGGTCCCCTGCAAACCTGTAAACTCTTAGGGGAGGTGTATCTTTACTTGTTTTGCTCCCCTCTATAGCTCCAGTATTTGAACAGTCATAAACACTTCCAAAATAATTGAATGAGAGGAAAATGAATGCTACCATGAATTAGGCAGTGAGGAGTTAGGGCAGGTTTCGGGGCTTGCTTTGATTTTGAAGCAAGAAAATCACAGGATTCAAAAGATATTCATGAGACTCACCTGGTGGTGTGCACATTTTGCCATACTTGATGACCCAGGTTTAAGCTCCCCAGCGCCATATGGGTGCATCATTTATGGCAATAAGGAGAAACTCCATGCATGAGGATAGTGCTATGGTATCACTCATTCTCTGTCGTTCTATCCCTTTCTGGCTCTTTCTGTCTGAAATCAAAAAGGAAAAAAAAAAAAAAAACTGGCAAGACAATACACCAGGATAGTGCATACGGCTGCTAAGCATGCAGTCCAATTGCTAGCCCAGCTTCCATCACCCTGGAGGAAGTTTGGGGGCTGTGGTGTCTTTTCCTTTTTTCCCTCTGTCCTTCTGTCTATGTGTTTCTATCTGGCGGTTGGGGGGAGGGAGTCAGCTTGAAGTGGTAAAGCACCAGTAACAATGACAAAAACAAAAAGAGGAAATATGTCCACAGGGAGCAATAAATCACATAGGCACAAAAGCTTGGCAGCAGTAAAATAAAATAAAATAAAATAAAACTCACCGAATATGTCTCAGGCACTTATTTTTATTATATTACTATTGTCATTGTTGTTACATTCCTATAGCATAAGCTAGTTCACAAAGCAAATAATTCACCATCTTTACCAGACTTTTGGCCCACAACTAGGAGGACAGAAAGTAAGTAGACAGAGGAAGGGACAGATTGGGAGGATCTCAGTTTGGGACATGTGGGATGTGGCATGTAAGTGATACATCCAGATCAAGTATTAAGTAGGCAGAAACATCAACTCATCTGAATGCAGAGGGAGGTAAGGGCTAGAAGCAAAATTTATGACTTAAAGCCAATCACCTAAGTGAGATCCCCCAAAGTGTACAAGAGAAGAAGACTAAGAAAGAGCACACTGGGAGCAGAGGTGGAGAAGGAAGAAAAATGGATGAGAAGATTGCAGCATATCCACCACTGCAGGAGGCAGACTTGTGACAGAACTGGTTAAGCCTTTGCCCTTGTCAGAGAGGAAAACATTTCAAGGGCAAAGGCTTAACCAGCGCCGTCAAATGCTGATGATCCACCAACTAAGATATGGACGGAGAATTAACTTTGAAAGTGGCCTTGTGGAGGGCAGTACTGACCTTTACAAAGGCAATTTCACTAGTGTATTAGGAATGAATGTCTCACTGGAGCAGTGCATAAACAAGGGAAAAGAGAAATTAAAGAAACTCCTTCAAGGAATTTTACAATAAAAGCAAAAGAGAACTAGAGAGGACACTGGAGGTGGTTGTGAAATCAAGGGAAGATTTTGTTTAAGGTGAGCTGGGGAGAGAGTATAACGATTATGCAAAAGACTCCCATGCCTGAAGCTCTGAAGTCCCAGGTTCAATATCCAATACCACCATAAGCCAGAGTTGAACAGTGCTCTGGTCACTCTCTCTCTGTATCTCTCTCATTAAAATAAATAAAAATTATATAGAAAAATGTTTGTTTAAGGCTAGAGCAATGGTAGTTTTGTTATTGTCTGTAGCATGTAACTAACTTAAGCATCTGAAAAATCAGAGATCTCATGATAACATGCTAACGGATCAATTAATAAGTTATAGTCAAGATTTGATCCCAGGCCTTCTAACTCTAGCTCCAGTACCTTTCCAATTTTATCCCAACTACACCCCTCTAATCCTATGAGTAAAATTTTTATCACCAAGGTGTTGGATTTCTCACAGTCTTTGGACCTTGAGAGCTTGTTTGAAGGTTCTAGCAGGGGAGCACAGCCATGCTGCATTCTACCTCCCTCATTCAACCTTTCCCACTCCTGGTCTGCCACCACTGGCTTCCTGGACATGCCCCATAATCTGGAGCATCCCTAAAGCAGTTTCAGTGGAGCTCAGGCTAAATGCTTGACAAAAATAAGTCCTCTCTAGGGGCCAGGCAGTGAAGCATTTGGTAAAACACATAAACTTACTATGTGCAAGAAGCCAGGTTCAAACCCCCAGGCCCTACTCACAGTTGGGAAAGCTTCAGAAGCAGTAGGGCAGTGCTGCAAATGCCTCTCCATCTCTCCATCTCTCCTCCCCTTTCTGACTGTGTCTGTCAGAATAAAGGAAAAGAAAAGCATTTAAATGGCCAGTAGCAGTAGAATCACGATGCAGGCAGCAAAAAACAAAACCAAAACAAACAACAGTAAAAATTCTCTCTCTAAAAGTTTGGTAAAAGCCAAAAAACAAACAAAAAAAAAGTATCCTCAGTCAGGGGTAGATAGCATAATGGTTATACAAAGAAACCCTCATGCCTGAGTCTCCAAAGTCTCAAGTTCAATCTTCCCTCCACACACATATACCACCATAAGCCAGAGTTGAGCAGTACTCTTATTAAAAAAAAAAAAAAAAAAAAACCTCATTCACACATCACAGTTCATTTACATGAATTCAAACAATATGTCTCTAGAGGAAATTCCAGACCTGAGCCTAGGGAAACACAAAAAGGTCATAGCTTTGAGCATGTCCAGGACCCTGGAGAAAAGCTTATCAAGCCTCTAAGAACAGACAACCCTGAAAATCCAGATTCATTACCTAATAAGATTACCACATATCAGATCCAATGTCTAGATTCATTGAACAGTCTCTTCCCAAGCCACCAACTCCCTCTTGCCACAGTGATAACAATAAAATAAATTAAAATATAATAATATAAATTATAATAAGATAAATAGCATCAGTTCCTGATGGTCAGAGGTAGCTGGAGCAAACTAGCAGAATATTTATATGGCCCCTCAGGATAAAGAGAGCTAAGAAAGGGTGGTAATCAGAGGACAGCCTTCAAACATTTCTTTGACACCCCTGTGCCACCATGAAGGAATCATGAGAGCTTCAGGACATATGTCCTTACATCCTCAAGCATTTTAAAAGTGAGATTGAATAACAGGAAGGAATGGCTCTTGTTCAATCAGAGTTCTCATCTTCATCCTGTAGGAATGTGTGGCTGTGGCCCGTGGTGACAGCTTTAGGTCATAAAATGTGCTTTGTATTCTAAGTAGGCTTGCTGTTGTTTGAAGCTGGACAATGAGTTCCTTGTGTCTTGTGCTATTAGTTCTAAGATGTCAGAGTGACCCAGGATAAAACAAAGATCCCCTGTACCTTAGAAGCAAGATGCCCATCTGTGCAGGTGCCCTCTGACTTCTTAAAGGACCCTCACTTGATCAATACAAAGCAAAATTGAACTCATGATTTTTCTAGAATAAAATCTTTTTCTTTCTTTCTTTCTTCCTTTCTCTCTTTCCTTTTTAACACTTTGATTTACCAGGCCATTTGTCTTTTAAGGGTAAAATCTCACACTTCTTCAACATACTATGTATCACCATACCCACCACCAAAAATACCACTGTCCCTCCACCAGAGCCTCCACTTTTACAACCCCCCACACCACCCCTTGCCCCTTTGGTGACTTCATTTCTGTAGTCAAAGTCTAAGAGCTTGTTTTCATTTGACTTTGTTCCCTTGCTTTGTTTCTTTATATCCCACATGTGAGATCATCCAGTATTTATCTTTCTCCTTCTGAGCTGTTTAGCTTCACACAGTCCATTGCAGTTCCATGATGTAGCAATGTTGTAGCAAAGGAGTTCCATCTCTGCTCATAGTTGAATGATATGCCATCACATATAAATACAACTTCTCAACCCATTCATCTGTCATGAGGATCTCTAGTTGTTTTCATAGCTCAGCTATTGCAAATAATGCTGTAATGAACATAGGAGTACACACATCTTTTTGGATAAATGGTTGTGCGTTTTTCTTATAGACACTTAGGTATGGAATTGCTAGATCATAAAGGCCAGAAGTAATGTTGCCAAAGGTATACAGTACAAGGAAACTGGTATACTATTGGTAAGAATGATATGAAAGGGGGAGATAGAGAGGGAGAAAGAGAAACACCTGCAGCACTGTTTCACCACTTATGAAGCCTCCACCCTGCAGGGGTGGACCAGAGGCTTGAAACCAGATCCTTACACATGGTATTATGTGTACTCATCTGATTATGCCACCCTCTGGTGCCTTAATTATTATTTTTCCTTTTTTATTGACTTAATTATGAACAAGTCTGTTGGATAAGACTTGTTGTTGGTACAATTCTACACAATTCTCACCACAAGAGTTCTGCTAATCAATTTTTTATATTCTTTTTAAAAAGTTTTTTTTTAATTTATTCCCTTTTGTTGCCCTTGTTGTTTTACTGTTGTGGTTATTACTGTTGTTGTTATTGATGTCATCTTTGTTGGATAGAACAGAGAGAAATGGAAAGGAGGGGAAATAGAGAGGGGGTGAGAACGATAGACACCTGCAGACCTGCTTCACCGCCTGTGAAGCGACTCCCCTGCAGGTGGGAAGCCAGGGGCTCAAAGCAGTATCCTTACGCCAGAGCTTTAGTGCCACGTGCACTTAACCGCTGCGCTACCACCCAACTCCCCCCTTTTTTTTAATATAGATAATGGCAGAGAGAGGGAGGGTGGGGAAGGGAGAAAGAAAAAAAGAGGAGAGACATTTGCAGACTGTTCCACCACTTTTGAATGCTTGCCCCTTACAGGTAGGAACCGGGGTCTTGAATCCAGGTCCTCATGTATGGTAATGTGTGTTCTACTGGGTGTGTCACCAGCCCTTCTTAAATCACTTTTCAGAGTTTGAGAAATGGTACGTACAGGCTGTAGCAGCTGCCTGTGAATGCCAGCAAATTTTTCACCTGCTGTCTATGTAGGCAGGACGTTCTGGCTGGCCTACCACAGCACTGAGCCCTCTGGCTGTGGAACAAATAGTTTGGAGTCCAAGATGAGATGTTTTAATTAGTTTTAGGAGGCATGGATTTCTTCATCTGCAAAACTGGGGTTAATACTAATATTGATACCTACCTCCAAAAGCATAGAGTTCATGAGGAAGGATCAGCACCTTTTCCTGCCACCAGTCAGTAAATGTTCAATAACTGTCAGTGGAATTGAGTCTCATTGGTGTTCTGCATGAACTATTGCTTACACTGATGGGTAAATTTCATTCTGCCCAAGGTCAATAAAAATCTATTATGCTTTAAATAGGTCCTGAGCTTTGAATCATCTGAACCCTCTGTAGGGTGTTGATTCCAACTCTGGTCCCACAGGATTCCTTTGGTGCCAAGGGGCCTTTGCCAAGCAGTTTATATGAAAGGGACTTCATTCAGTCAGTCTTGTTGGATTAACTGGGGCTTCCTTTAAGCCAAAGCTCATTTTCAGAGGCTTTCTTTTTGCAACAAGGAAAAGAAACACAAAGGAGCCCAAGTTATCTACAGTCCTCATCACAGCTTGACCCAAACACTTGGCACAACTTTGCAGTCCAGAAAACACACACACACACACACACACACACACACAGAGACACACACTCCTTCAGGGGCACAGCCTGAGTTTGATGCTCCAAAATCATTTGCTGACAAACCTCCTCTCTCCATAAATTTATTTCCTAGAAAAATAGCAAAAACTCATTTTTAAATTGACAAGAACAGCATTAGTTGGTGCTGAAATTCAGTGAAAATAACTATTATTATTTTTTAAGTTTTAAAAGAATTTTCCTTTTTTTTTTTCTTTTTCTTTGCTGAGCAGCATGAAAAATAGTGTCTTGGTTTCCAGCAAAGTCAGAACTTAGAAATTGGGTTCACATACTGCCCAATTTTGTTAAGAGAACACTTCATGCTGTTATTTGGGTAACATTTTCCTTGATTCTGCAAACAACAATTATGACAAACAATAGAGAGAAACCACTGTAATGTGGTCTGAGAAATGGCACAGTGAATGAAGCATTAGACTCTCAAAAATAAGGTCCTGAGTTCAATCACTAGCAGCACATGTACAAGAGTGATGTCTGATTCTTTCTGTCTCTCCTTCTACCTTTCTCATTAATAAATAAACAAAAACTTTTTTAAAAAGTTGTCTGGGAGGTGGTGCAGTGGATAAAGCATGGAACTCTCAAACCCGAGGGCTTAAATTCAATCCTCTGCAGCACAGGTACCAGAGTGATATCTGGTACTTTCTCTCTACCTATCTTCTTCATGAATAAATAAAATCTCAAAAAGAAAGAGAGAAAGGAATGAAGGAAGGAAGGAAGGAAGGAAGGAAGGAAGGAAGGAAGGAAGGAAGGAACCACTGTAGTATATGGAAAAGAAGGAAAAGACAGGAAGAGAGAAAAAGAAAGAAAGAGATAGAAAGAAAAAAAGAAATGAAGGAAGGAAGAAATGAAGGGAATGAGGGAGGGAGGAGTGGAGGGAGGGAGGGAGGGAGGAAGGAAGGAAGGAAGGAAAGAAGGAAGGAAGGAAGGAAGGAAGGAAGGAAGGAAGATAACTGCCAGCATTGACACTTCACATAACAAAGAAATATCTTAAATAGTTTTCAAAATATTCTAGAAGCCAAGATTCAAGAACAAAGGAAAGTAATGAAGGGAAATCAGTGAGGAAAACAAAACACCATTCAAATCACATATTGATTTTACACAGTCAATGTATCAACTCAAATTAAGTCCAAATGGCAAAAATGGGAGTGTCACTCTATTTATTCTGAAAGATAATTGCAGAGACATCCAAGTAATATACCCTAGCATGACAGTTGTCCTTGGAAGAAATCTCTGTTCCTTCAGAAAGAACCAATTTGACACATCCTTCATCAGATTACCTTGAAGTAAAATTTAAAAGTAAAATTTAAGAGACAATTGGGAAATATTATTTTCTTCACTCTACATCAATGCAGCCCTAAATTTCACCAGCATTTTGTGCACAGGCACATAATTTGAATAAATTCATCCAAATGGGTCTTCATTCTACCACTATTTCTGTTAAAAACTGTGTTTCTTGCCCATGTAAAAAATTGATTCATTTTAATGAATTAAATATTAAAATTTAATATGGTTTTGTTAATTTTTACTTTCTTAAATAAAACATAAATTAAAAATAAATAAATAAAGTTATTCAGCCTACATGTGATAAAGAAGGAATCGTATAAAATGATGAATGGTTTCTTTAAATGGATTAAAGTTTTTAATAATTTTAAAACTTGAAGTTGAAAGATTTTTAAAATGCAGAAACCAATAAACTTTGCTAGTGGAGTTAAAATAGTACTTCCAGAACAACAACAACAACAAAAGTCAGTTTCTGCCTAAAGAACCACTTGCAATAATCTTTGCTGTGTGTTTTCTCTCCCAGAAGTCATCCACTCATATGCTCTGGGATTTGTTGTCTTTAGAAACTGAAAGGATCCTTAGAACACAGTCACATATCTGTTTCGTTTTCACCCCATAAACAACAGGGTTCATGGTGGGAGGCAAGAGAATATAAATATTGGCTATAATGATGTGACAGGCTGGAGGAATTGTGTGACCTCCAAAGCGATGGGAAAAGAAAGAAAAGAAAGCCGGGCAGTGCAGGTGCTGAAGGCCTTCTGCCGAGAGTCAGCTGACGAGAGACTGATCACGTGCGGAGGATCATGATGTAGGAGACCATGATGCACAGGATGTCAAAGCCCCCAATCAGCAGTGCAACCATCAGACCATAAGTAGCACTGACCTTGATATTCCCACAGGATAACTTGGCTAAGGACATGTGGTCGCAGAAGGTATGATGGATAATGTTTCCTCTGCAGTGAGGCAGTCGCTTGGTGAGAACAGTGAAGGGAATGATGAGGAGTACTGCTCTCAGGAAAGTGGCAAGCCCAGCCTTTGCAAAGACAGGGTTGGTGAGGATGGTGGAGCAATGTAGAGGGTAGCAGATGACCACAAAGCGGTCCAGGGCCATGAGCATGAGCACACCTGACTCCATCACTGTGAAGGTGTGGATGAAGAACATCTGGACCAGGCACTCATTGAAGCTGATTTCCTTGAGGTGAAACAAGAAGATGCAAAGAGCTTTCAGGATCCAACTGGTGCATATGACGAGGTCTGTTAAGGACAGCATAGCCAAGAAGTAGTACATGGGCTTGTGCAGGGAATCCTCACAGCCGATAAGGTAGAGGAGTCCACAGTTCCCCGCCATCGCCACAACATACATGGAGCAGAAGGGGAAGGAAATCCAGAGGTGCATATGCTCCACTCCTGGGATCCCACTAAGAAGAAATGAGACTGGTGTCACATCTGTCTGGTTCAGGATTATCATGATTAAGCTGGTATAACTATGAAACTTGTCAGGATTTTAGTCTTCATTTTATTTTGTTAGATTTTTCTTACTGTCCTATATTCGGTGAAGTAAAGAAGAAAAAACAGTAAAAAAATTGATTCATTTTAATGAATTAAATATTAAAATTTAAAATTATAAATGTCAAGTTTATATACTATGCATTTTATATATTACATATACATCTTGTATGGTTTACAAATTATAAATTCATAATATATATAACAAATTATAGTTAGATTAATTAAAATTAATTTAATTAAAAATGCATTCATTATTTTTGCATGGACAAGGTCTACAGTTTTCTAGCAGATATGATAGAATGAGCCAACAGCATACTCAATGGTGAAAAACTGGAAGCATTTCCCCTCAGATCAGGTACTAGACAGGGCTGCCCACTATCACCATTACTATTCAACATAGTGTTGGAAGTTCTTGCCATAGCAATCAGGCAGGAGCAAGGAATTAAAGGCATACAGATTGGAAGAGAAGAAGTCAAAGTCTCCTTATTTGCAGATGACATGATAGTATACATGGAAAAACCTAAGGAATCCAGCAAGAAGCTTTTGGAAATCATCAGGCAATACAGTAAGGTGTCAGGCTATAAAATTAACATTCAAAAGTCAGTGGCATTCCTCTATGCAAACACTAAGCTAGAAGAAATTGAAATCCAGAAATCAGTTCCTTTTTCTATAGCAACAAAAACAATAAAATATCTAGGAGTAAACCTAACCAAAGAAGTGAAAGAATTGTATACTGAAAATTGTGAGTCACTACTCAAAGAAATTGAAAAAGACACAAAGAAGTGGAAAGATATTCCATGTTCATGGGTTGGAAGAATTAATATCATCAAAATGAATATATTACCCAGAGCCATCTACAAATTTAATGCTATCCCCATCAAGATCCCAAGCACATTTTTTAGGAGAATAGAAAAAATGCTACAAATGTTTATCTGGAACCAGAAAAGACCTAGAATTGCCAAAACAATCTTGAGAAAAAAGAACAGAACCGGAGGCATCACACTCCCAGATCTCAAACTGTATTATACGGCCATTGTCATCAAAACTGCTTGGTACTGGAACATGAACAGACACACTGACCAGTGGAATAGAATTGAGAGCCCAGAAATGAGGCCCCACACCTATGGACATCTAATCTTTGACAAAGGGGCCCAGACTATTACATGGGGAAAGCAGAGTCTCTTCAACAAATGGTGTTAGAAACAATGGGTTGAAAGAATGAAATGCAGAAGAATGAAACTGAATCACTGTATTTCACCAAATACAAAAGTAAATTCCAAGTGGATCAAGGACTTGGATGTTAGACCAGAAACTATCAGATACTTAGAGGAAAATATTGGCAGAACTTTTTTCCGCATAAATTTTAAAGACATTTTCAATGCAACGAATCCAGTTACAAGGAAGACTAAGGCAAGTATAAACCTATGGGACTACATCAAATTAAAAAGCTTCTTCACAGCAAAAGAAACCACTACCCAAACCAAGAGACCCCTCACAGAATGGGAGAAGATCTTTACATGCCATACATCAGATAAGAGTTCAATAACCAACATATATAAAGAGCTTGCCAGACTCAACAACAAGACAACAAATAACCCCATCCAAAAATGGGGGGAGGACTTGGATAGAATATTCACCACAGAAGAGATCCAAAAGGCTGAGAAACACATGAAAAAATGCTCCAAGTCTCTGATTGTCAGAGAAATGCAAATCAAGACAACAATGAGATATCACTTCACTCCTGTGAGAATGTCATACATCAGAAAAGGTAACAACAGCAAATGCTGGAGAGGGTGTGGGGTCAAAGGAACCCTCCTGCACTGCTGGTGGGAATGTAAATTGGTCCAACATCTGTGGAAAACAGTCTGGAGAACTCTCAGAAGGCTAGAAATGGACCTACCCTATGACCCTGCAATTCCCCTCCTGGGGATATATCCTAAGGAACCCAACACATCCATCCAAAAAGATCTGTGTACACATATGTTCTTGGCAGCACAATTTGTAATAGCCAAAAACTGGAAGCAACCCAGGTGTCCAACAACAGATGAGTGGCTGAGCAAGTTGTGGTATATATACACAATGGAATACTACTCAGCTGTAAAAAATGGTGACTTCACCGTTTTCAGCCGATCTTGGATGGACCTTGAAAAAATCATGTTGAGTGAAATAAGTCAGAAACAGAAGGATGAATATGGGATGATCTCACTTTCAGGCCGAAGTTGAAAAACAAGACCAGAAAAGAAAACACAAGTGAACCTGAAATGGAATTGGCGTATTGCACCAAAGTAAAAGACTCTGGGGTGAGTGGGTGGGGAGAATACAGGTCCATGAAAAATGATAAATGAAATAGTGGGGGTTGTATTGTTAAATGGGAATCTGGGGAATGTTATGCATGTTCAAACTATTGTATTTACTGTTGAATGTAAAACATTAATTCCCCAATAAAGAAATAAATTATTTTTTAAAAAAATATTAAATTATCTTTGTTTCACAAAAAAAAGAAAAGAAATGATAGAATGAAGACCCACTTGAATAAAATTATTCAAATTATGTGCCTGTCAAATGCTTCCACAAATATTTGCATGCAATCTAAAATCTTTAGGGCAGTTTAAGAAGCTACATGCAAGGGAGTTGGGCAGTAGCACAGCAGGTTAAGCGCACATGGCACAAAGCGCAAGGACAGGCATAAGCATCCTGGTTCGAGCCCGCAGCTCCCCACCTGCAGAGGAGTCATTTCACAGGTGGTGAAGCAGGTCTGAAAGTGTCTATCTCTCTCTCTCCCTCTCTGTCTTTCCCTCCTCTCTCCATTTCTCTCTTCAACAACAACAATAACTACAACAGCAAAACAAGGGCAACTAAAGGGAAAATAAATAATAAAAATTAAAAAAAAAAAGCTACATGCAAGATCTTGGAAGGCAATGGAAGAGATACATATCAGCTTGTTTCTAAGCCATCTCTCTTTTTTTTTTCTTTTTTTAAAATTTTTATTTATACAATGGAAACACTGACAAAAAACATAGGATAAGAGGGGTACAACTCCACACAATTCCCACCACCAGAACTCCATATCCCATCACCTCCCCTGATACCTTTCCTATTCTTTATCCTGCTGGGAGTATGGACCAGTATATTTTCCATACTCCAGGATTATGGGTGCAGAAGGTGAAAGGTCTGGCTCCTGTAATTGCTTCCCCACTGAACATGGGCATTGGCAGGTCGATCCATACTCTCAGCCTGTCTCTCTCATTCCCTAGTGGAGCGGGGTTCTGGGGAAGCAGGTCTCTAGGACGTATCAAAATGAATATTCTCCCCAGAGCCGTAAACAAATTTAATGCAATACCCATCAAAGTTCCACCAAGCATTTGTATATGGCTCTGGGTAGTAGATTCATTTTGATGATGTTAGTTCTTCCAACCCATGAACATGGAATATCTTTCCACTTCTTTGTATCTTTTTTAATTTCATTCAGTAGTGACTCATAATTTTCAGTATACAAGTCTTTCACTTCTTTGGTTAGGTTTATTCCTATATATATATATATATATATATATATATATATATATATATATATATATATTTTTTGCTATAGTAAAAGGAATTGATTTCTGGACTTCATCTTCTAACTTAGTGTTTGCATAGAGAAATGCCACTGACTTTTGAATGTTAATTTTGTAGCCTGACAGCTTACTGTATTGCCTGATGATTTCCAAAAGTTTCTTGCTGGATTCTTTAGGTTTTTCTGTGTATACTATCATGTCATCTACAAATAGGGACAGTTTGACTTCTTCTCTTCCAATCTGTATCCCTTGAATTCCTTGCTCCTGCCTGATTGCTGTGGCAAGAACTTCCAACACTATGTTGAATAGTAATGGTGACAGTGGGCATCCCTCTCTAGTACTTGATCTGAGTGGAAATGCTTCCAGTTTTTCACCATTGAGTATGATGTTGGCTGTAGGTTTGCTATATATAGACTCCACTATCTTCAGGAATTTTCCATCTATTCCCATTTTTTGTAGTGTTCTGATCATAAAGGGATGTTGTATTTTGTCATAGGCTTTCCCTGCATCTATTGATATGACCATGTGGTTTTTGGTCTTGCTTTTGTTGATGTGGTGGATCACATTGATTGATTTACGTATATTAAACCAACCTTGCATGCCTGGGATAAACCCCACTTGGTCATGATGAACAATCTTTTTTTTTTTTAGATTTTATTTATTTATTTATTTATGAGAAAGATAGGGGAGAGAGAGAGAAAGAACCAGACATCACTCTGGTACATGTGCTGCCAAGGATTGAACTCAGGACCTCATGCTTGAGAGTATAGTGCCTTAGCCACTGCGCCACCTCCTGGACCATGAACAATCTTTTTTTAAACAATCTTTTTAATATACTGCTGTATCCGGTTGGATAGAAATTTGTTCAATATTTTAGCATCTATGTTCACCAGAGATATTGATCTGTAGTTTTCTTTTTTGGTTGTGTCCCTGTCTGCTTTTGGTATCAGAGTGATGTTGGGCTTCATAGAAGCTGGAAGGGAGTATTCCAGTGTCTTCAGTCTTCTGGAAGACATTTAAAAGTAGAGGCATTAACCTTTCCTTGAAGGTTTTGTAGAATTCATTTGTAAAACCATCTGGTCCAGGACTTTTATTCTTGGGAAGATTTTTGATAACTGTTTCAATTTCATTAGCTGTAATGGGCCTGTTCATGTTTTCTACTTCCTCTTTACTTACTTTTGGAAGTTAGTAGCTATCTAGGAAATCATCCAATTCTTCCAGGTTCTCTAGCTTGGTGTCATATAGTTGTTCATAGAAGCCTCACATGATATGTTGAATTTCTGTGGTGTCTGTTGTGATATCTTCTCTTTCATTTACTATCTGAATTATTTGGGTCATCTCCCTTTTTTGTGCTGTGAGTCTGGCTAAAGGTTTGTCGATTTTGTTCAGTCTTTTGAAGAACAAACATTTACTTTCGTTGATCTTTTGTATGGCTTTCTTTTTTTCAATATTATTTATTTCTGCCCTAACTTTAGTGATTTCTGTCCTTCTGGTTGCTTTAGGGTTCTTTTATTCTTCTTCTTCTAGGTCTTTAAGGTGTGCAATCAGGTTATTTATTTGTGCTTTTTCTTTTTTTATATATATAATTATTTAATTACCCTTTTGTTGCCCTTGTAATTATTATTGTTGTTATTGATGTCATTGTTGTTGGATAGGACAGACAGAAATGGAGAGAGGAGGGGAAGATAGAGAGGGGGAGAGAAAAAGAGACACCTCTGGACACAGTCTGAGGTGAAGCATGTTGAGGTGGCAATCGTTGCGTTGGTTAGGTTGTGATCGGCGGATGCAATATTATTTGGTATGAATTGGGAGACGCATACGGGAAAGTGGGCCCTATCCAAGGGTTCCAGGACTGGGGGAAGTAGGGGCTCTATAGTGGAGATGTGAGGTTCCTGCTGTCTTAGGGTTCCAAAAGACAATCGATAGTTAATGTTATCATCACATTATTTGGTAATTGGGTTAACTTTGAAAAGTCCTTTTGTTATGGTTTGCTGTACAGTATCCAGTATCTTGTATATAGCTGTGCTATTGGATGCTTCTAATCTACTTGCTCTAGGCTTTTGAGAGAGTCCGCATATCAAATACACAGCCTATATATTAAAAAGATTCAGTTTGTGTTTTGAGAAACTTTGATTTTCCCCCTCTCATATTAATTAACTACTGATTTATATGTCTACATTTTGCTAGGAGTGTACATAAACACCATTCCCACCACCAAAACACTGTGACCCATCCCTCCCACCCACTCCCACCCCCCACTGTCCCAGGAAGCTGCATGTCTACCCCTCACCACAGGGTTTTTACTTTGGTGCCCTACTTAAAATTTTATCAGATCCTGCTTTTAGTTTCCCTTTCAGATCTTCTTACTCAACTTCTGTTGATGAGTGGGATCATCCCATACTCATCTTTATCTTTATCTTTCTGACTTAGTTCACTTAACATAATTCCTTCTAGCTCTGTCCAAGATGGGTCAGAGAAGGTAGGTTCATTGTTCTTGATAGCTGCATAGTATTCCATTGTGTATATATACCACAGCTTTCTCAGCCACTCATCTGTTGTTGGGCATCTGGGTTGCTTCCAGGTTTTAGCTATTATGAATTGTGCTGCTATGAACAGAGGAGTACACACCCTTCAGCTTCATTACTCGGGTGAGACCTTTCCTTTTATAGTACACTCTAATTTCATCTCAGGTGGTTCACCTTCTAACAAAGTCCCATAACCTAGATATACACCAGTTTCTGTGAGAGAGAGCTTATGTTCACACATTTCCATAAACTACTGCAAAATATATACCTGAAAGCAGAAGTACACTAGAGTTTGCAGTGAGTACCTCCCTAACACTTACTCTCCACTATTCCAATCTTGGGATCCATGATTGCTCAACAAATTGTTTGGCTTCGTATGTTAACTCTCTTTTCAATCACCAGGTTCCAGATGCCACCAGGATGCTGGCCAGGCTTCCCTGGATTGAAGACCCCACCAATGTGTCCTGGAGCTCAGCTTCCCCAGAGACACACCTTACTAGGGAAAGATAGAGGCAGACTGGGGGTATGGACCGACCAGTCAACGCCCATGTTCAGCGGAGAAGCAATTACAGAAGCCAGACCTTCTACCTTCTGCAACCCTCAACGACCCTGGGTCCATGCTCCCAGAGGGCTAGAGAATGGGAAAGCTATCATGGGAGGGGGTAGGTTAAGGATATTGGGTGGTGGGAATTGAGTGGAGTTGTACCCCTCCTACCTTATGGTTTTGTTCGTTAATCCTTTCTTAAATAAAAAATTTAAAAAAAAAAAGAAAAGAAAAAGAGACACCTGCAAACCTGCTTCACCACTTGTGAAGAGACTCCCCTGCAAGTGGGGAGCCGGTGGCTCAAACCGGGATCTTTAGGCCCGTCCTTGCACTTTGCACCACGTGTGCTTAACCCACTGCGCTACTGCCCAACTTCCTATTTGTGCTTTTTCTTATTTCCTAATGTATGCTTGTATGGCTATGAACTTCCCTCTCAGTACTGCCTTAGCTGTGTCCCAAATATTTTGATAGCTCACGTCTTCATTTTCTTTCTTTTTTTTAAATTTATTTCTTTATTGGGGAATTAATGTTTTACATTCAACAGTAAATACAATAGTTTGTACATGCATAACATTCCCCAGTTTCCCATTTAACAATACAACCCCCACTATGTCATTTATCATCCTTCATGGACCTGTATTCTCCCCACCCACTCACCCCAGAGTCTTTTACTTGGGGGCAATATGCCAATTCCATTTCAGGTTCTACTTGTGTTTTCTTTTCTGATCTTGTTTTTCAACTTCTGCCTGAGAGTGAGATCATCCCATATTCATCCTTCTGTTTCTCACTTATTTCACTCAACATGATTTTTTCAAGGTCCATCCAAGATTGGCTGAAAACGGTAAAGTCACCATTTTTTACAGCTGAGTAGTATTCCATTGTGTATATATACCACAACTTGCTCAGCCACTCATCTGTTGTTGGACACCTGGGTTGCTTCCAGGTTTTGGCTATTACAAATTGTGCTGCCAAGAACATATGTGTACACAGATCTTTTTGGATGGATGTATTGAGTTCCTTAGGATATAGAAGGGGGATTGCAAGGTCATAGGGTAGGTCCATTTCTAGCCTTCTGAGAGTTCTCCAGACTGTTTTCCACAGAGGTTGGACCAATTTACATTCCCACCAGCAGTGCAGGAGGGTTCCTTTGACCTCACACCCTCTCCAGCATTTGCTGCTGTTACCTTTTCTGATGTATGACATTCTCACAGGAGTGAAGTGATATCTCATTGTTGTCTTGATTTGCATTTCTCTGACAATCAGAGACTTGGAGCACTTTTTCATGTGTTTCTCAACCTTTTGGATCTCTTCTGTGGTGAATATTCTATCCAAGTCCTCCCCCCATTTTTGGATGGGGTTATTTGTTGTCTTGTTGTTGAGTCTGGATATATCCTAAGGAACTCAACACATCCATCCAAAAAGATCTGTGTACACATATGTTCTTGGCAGCACAATTTGTAATAGCCAAAAACTGGAAGCAACCCAGGTGTCCAACAACAGATGAGTGGCTGAGCAAGTTGTGGTATATATACACAATGGAATACTACTCAGCTGTAAAAAATGGTGACTTCACTGTTTTCAGCCGATCTTGGATGGACCTTGAAAAAATCATGTTGAGTGAAATAAGTGAGAAACAGAAGGATGAATATGGGATGATCTCACTCTCAGGCAGAAGTTGAAAAACAAGATCAGAAAAGAAAACACAAGTAGAACCTGAAATGGAATTGGCATATTGCCCCCAAGTAAAAGACTCTGGGGTGAGTGGGTGGGGAGAATACAGGTCCATGAAGGATGATAAATGACATAGTGGGGGTTGTATTGTTAAATGGGAAACTGGGGAATGTTATGCAGGTACAAACTATTGTATTTACTGTTGAATGTAAAACATTAATTCCCCAATAAAGAAATAAATTTAAAAAATATGTGCTCAATAAAATTTGGCAATTAAGAAAAGAAAAGAAAAAAAAAGAAGACTGAGAATGGGCATTCAGAAGCTTTTATTGTTGTAACATCAAAGTATATGATTGGTAGTGGACATAGAACAGATCAGGTGTTAAAGAATTCACAAAGGAGCCAGACTGTAGTGTACCTGGTTGAGTGCATACATTATAGTGTGCAAGGACCCAGGTTCAAGTCCCAGGTTCCCACCTGCAGGTGAGAAGCTTCACAATCAATGAAGTGGTACTACAGGTCTCTCTTTCTCTCTCCTCCTTCCCTCTCAAGTTCTCTCTATCTCTATACTAAATACAGTTTTAAAAAGTCACAGACATGAGGCCTGGGAGGTAGCACTTGGACTGTCAAGCACTGAATTCTCAAGCATGAGATCCTGAGTTTGAGTCTCAGCTTCACACAGGTCAGAGTGATGTTCTGGTTTTCTTTCTGTCTCTCTGTAGAATGTGAGGAGACCTGCCTGTTAGGAATGCACAAAAGACTCTGTGTTGGTCTATGTAATTTGAGAAGCTGCACTAGGCTGCACTTCTCTCCTATGCTCAACTTTGAAATAGGTGTTTCTTCCTCTTTTTTTTTCTTTTTTGCCCCCAGGGTTATTGCCTGGGTTCCGTGCCTGCACCATGAATCCACTGTTCCTGGAGACCATTTTTCCCCTTTTGTTGCCCTTGTTCCATCATTGTTGTTGTTGTTGCTGTCATTGGATAGGACAGAGAGAAATGGAGAGAGGAGGGGAAGACAGAGGAGGAGAGAAAGATAGATACCTGCAGACCTGCTTTGCCGCCTGTGAAGTGACCTCCCTGTAGGTGGGGAGCCAGGGGCTCAAACTGGGATCCTTAAACCGGTCCTTGCGTTTCGTGCTTAACCTGCTGCACCACAGCCCGACTCCCTCTTCTTTCTCTTATACCCCACTCCTAGAAAATAAACTCATATCCAAGAGAAATACTTCAAAATTCACGCATCCTGCCTCCTCACACACACACACACACACACACACACACACACACACAACCTCCCTCTCCTGCTTTGCTTCTTTCTCAGCTGAAGCTGGATTCCCAGATAGAATCTTCATGAGCACTTACACCAGTCAGTGTGTCAGCCCAACACTCTGCCAGGAATGAATCTACTATAATACAACCATGCTGACACCCTCACTTCAGGCTTCTAAAAACCTCCAGAAGCAAATTTCTGAAATTCTGCTTGTAAATCATCCAGTCTACTTTGACAAAAGAAGCAGCCTCAAATCTCCAGGTTAAGAAAAATATACAACAGTGTTCAGTATCACTTAAAACACTTGGCACCATGAAGCAGACACATACCTAATTCCTTCCACAGTTCACTATGTAACAATACTGTCCCTGATGGGCCCTGACTGGGTCCAAAAATACAAATGCTTTCTTCTCTTGTCAAGGACAAATAATTCCACTGCCTTTCCCTCTTATGTCCAATAACATCTTCCTTATTAGTAGCATCCTAAATGAATTTCACTACAATATGGAAACTAAAACTGGTTAAAATTCCATTCTGGAGTTCTATAAGGCAGCCTGGCTACCCTGAAACCCCTGGAATCCTCTCAAAATTCCTATATTTGCCCATATGTCAATTGGTGGAAATACCACTATTTGTAGGAAATGTTTATTAACCAGTGAATAAGCAGTATTATCTATATATGTATATATATATATACATATACATGGCTTTGGGCCAGCAAAATAGCTCACAGAGTTAGTGCATTGATTTGCCAAGAACATGACCTAGGTATGAGCCTGGCCTCCACTGCATTGTAGGACACTTGGTTCTATGGTCTTGGTCTTGGTCTCTCTCTCTCTGCCTGTGTCTAAGCAAAAATAAAAATTATTACAAAGAATTAGCTCTATTATTACATACTTAACTAATTTGGAGTTTGAGATTAAGCTTACATACTGTATAGAACTACATATCTGCATCAGCATTATTTTTGGCCTATAACTTTTCACTGAAGGAGAATTTAAGATACACACTATGATTTCAGTATTGCTACTGAAACAGCAGATGTATACACAACCCACTCAGACTTCTTGCAGCGATATTTACATTGCAAATAATTTAAATAGGATCTGTTTACAAACAGCACAATTTTAAATTACTTTCAACATAATCTCAACACATGTGGAAAATATACTTTCACACTTATAAGATATTGTTTTATAATACAGATATTTGTGTACCAACTGCAAAGTTAGATTATATTTATCTACAGATAATTATTATTTAGTTTGCTTCCTAGTTGAAGGTAGAGAAGGCAGGTGGGCCTGGAGTCTTTGCTCAACAACATCATTCAGGAAAAACACCTGTGCCAGGTGCTGTGTCGTTTTTTTTGCAGTCTGCAAAATGACATCAGGCTCAGTTGACTTTTCCAGAACCTGAGGAAAGAGTACACAAGTGTTTTCCACCTATAACCCTGCTAGATAGACTGCCCCAGAGCTTCCCAGCAGCTTCCTCATGCCAGAGTCACAGTTTGTGGCACCAAGATGAGTTGAAAGCACCAACCATACCTCCCTTTCCCTCTCTCACCAGAGTCTTATCTAGAGAAGGTTCCCCCCAGTCTCACACTCTGCTAAAATGTCTGAAGGCCTGGAGGGGTAGGGAATTTGTCTCTTCCACAGTCCTTTCTCATGTTGCACCAGGAGTCAAAGTTTTTTTCTGAAGTTTTCAGAAGAGTCCCCAGCCTAGACCAACTCAACCAGACTGCAAGGACCTAACTTGCCCAGGACATAACTTGGAACCCCATGGGTCCAGAGAACAAGCCACCCTTCACCCAGAAATAGGCTGTATGAAGATGTCCCAGCACTAGAGGGAGGCTTTGGACTTCCAAACCCAAAACACCTAAGCTAGCAGCAGTTCTTCCCCCCTCCTCAACCATTCCATTCCAGGATAAAGGGCACATAGACTTCACTAGCTGCCCTCCAGTCTCCTGACTCTAAGCCTTCCCCCCTATGCTCCCTCCAAGAACAGCTCCCATCTCACTTCAATGGGGTCATACTCTCGTGGGAACTGCCAGTGGTGGCATGCCAGGTGGTACAGAGGTGCCAGGGAGTAAGAGATGAAAGGCCTAGTAGATGCAAGGTCCATGGGACTTTTTTAAAAATATTTATTTATTTTCCCTTTTGTTGCCCTTGTTTTTCACTGTTGTTGTAGTTAGTATTGTTGTTATTGATGTCATCATTGTTAGATAGGACAGAGAGAAATGGAGAGAGGAGGGGAAGATAGAGAGGGAGAGAGAAGGACAGACACCTGCAGATCTGCTTCACCGCCTGTGAAGTGACACACCTGCAGGTGGGAAGCCCGGGGCTCGAACTGGGATCCTTATGCCGGTCCTTGCACTTTGCGCCAGGAGTGGTCCATGGGACTTAGAAGCTTTGCAAGGGACTGGACTGGCTCCCAGGCTGTGACCAGCCATCTACAATGAGTGCACTGTCATGGCACTGCCCCACTGCCCAGGGACAGATAGTTTTTTGAAAATCCTCAAGCAGACAATGAACTGAAGCCTGTTAACTACGGAAGCCAGTGACTATAAATACAAGGGGCTTATTCCCTGTGTGTTCCCCCAAGCTGTTTAACTTGTGCCCTTGAGAAGCAACTAAGTCAGAAGGTTGAGTCTCAACTAGGCCACCACTTTAGAATGCCCTCACATATTGCAGGCCACAGTTTTCTCTTTTGTAAAATGATAGAACACACAAGATACAACTGAAGGGGGTTGGAGAGACAGCATCATGGTTATGTGATTTTCATGTCTGAGTTTCCAGGTTTAATACCAGCACCACTATATGCCAGAGCTGAACAGTGCTCTGGTAAAATAATAAAAATAACAATAATAATAGTCCTTTCACACCTTGAATGTGACTTTTGTGACTCCTCTGATTGTGCATGTTCTCAGGCCCACAAAAATAATGTTGCATAGGTGAACTGCTTTCTAGGAGCCCCCCCCCCCCATGTGACTATTTGAGAGCACATGTAAGAGGAATCCCATGGGCCCTATTGTGTGTGTATGCTGGGGGGAGGGGAGAGCCCAAAACAATATCCTCCCCCCCCTTCCCTCCTCAATAGGCGGAAGCCACTGACTTCCTCCCTTTCCTGCCTCCTGCCTCCTGCCTCCTGCCTCCTGCCTCCTGCCTCCTGCCTCCTGCGAGCCACCAGAGGACCAAGGGAAAGGAGAGGAAGGGAAAGTCAGTCCTGTAAGCCCAAGTCTGACCCTGCCATAATCCTCCCCCCACCCCCACCTCAAGTAACCCCATCCAAGCGTCTCCCACACCACACCCTATCTCAGTCTTGAGGGGGCCTGACTGGGCAGACTCAGAGGTAAGGGACTGGGGGAGCCTAGAAGACCAGACATCATCCTCTCCACCCCTCTCCCCAGCCACCCCTCCCACCTCAACCACCTCATTTCCTTTTCCTCCTCAGAACCAACACATACTCACTAACACAGATTGAGCAGCCTAGCCCAGAGTAACTGACTGTGGGCCCAGCGTGTGCAGGCTGGCCTGGTCAGCCTTCGGAGTATGGTCTTGTTGAAGAGCACTTGGCTGTTCCCCATTCTCTTCCTGGCTTCTCATGTTGGTGAGTATCCCCTGAGCCATATCCCACTCCCAGCCCTTTACCCTCCCTGCCTGACTCCCCAACCCCCACTCCTTCCTTCCCCCACCCCCCATCCCAAGAAACCCTGCATCATCACCATCACTTTCATCCACACTCTGATCTACTAAAACTGGAATCAAGGCTAAGAAATGTCTGGGCAGGTGCTACAAATCACTATAGCCTGAGATGGGGGAGGGGATGGGACACAAACTTTGACTCTGATACATTTTAGGATCAGTGGGGAGCAGGGCCTATTGGTCAAGACATTTTCAAGGGGTGCTCATATGATCAATATGTTGGTTCAGCTATGCATTTGACAGTCATTTATTAAACACCAACAGTATTCCAGGAGTGGTGCTAAGTGAATTGAGAGACAAACTAGATCCAGACTGTACAATGTGATTAAATAATACTGACCTCCTATGGCTGTTATGAGGTTTAAATGAGGTGATTGATGCAGAGTGCTTGGTGCAGAGCCTGGTGCCTGGCAAGGCCTTCTGAGTAAATGGGAGCTGATTCCTTTGGAATACTGGCCATCAGAGTGTGAGGCCTTTGGTTCATAGTCTTGGTCTTGTGGAGGACACAGGACTTGGGGTGAGACACAAGGAGCTCCAGAGCAGCACTGGGGAGGAGTCAGCTGATTCTGTCTTGGGGTAGCAGATGAAAAGGAGTGAGGAAGGATTCCCCTAAGATGAATGGTCTTCATTTAAGGCAGCCAGAACAACAGATGCAAGTCTCAGAAGCTTGGGTGTGCAAGGGAGAGAAGGTTCCTAGAGGTAAAGTGAGGTGTCCAGTGTGAGAAGCCAGGGTCTTGAGCTTTGCATTTTACCCTGAGGGGGAAAAAGGAGCTATGGAAGGTTGTAGACAGTTACAAGGTCTTTGCTGGATGATGTTGGAGGATGGGTTGAGGAAGAAGGGGTGGCTCACACAGCAGAGCACACAGGTCACCATGTACACAAGGGCAAAAGGCAAAACAATGGCATCTTGGGGTTATGGAGAGGAAAAGTCAAAGGAATAGCATTTGCAGAGCACTATGACTGATTGGAGCAGCCACTAAGATGCTTAGTTAGACAATCTGGCTCTTCAAGTTACTGTCTGACCTGGTACGTTACTTCTTTGAACCTTCATCCTCTGATTATAAAATTCCATAACAAACACCCTCTTCCCAGGATAGTTAAGATGATAAAAAACAAGAGAGCATATATAAAGTGCATGACATTTAATTGACCTTAAGTAAACAAAATTATGACAGTGGAAGTAAGAGATGACTCCTAAGTGTGAGTGTGTCAGGTGACTGAGACCATCTGCTGAGTCAAGGTACATGGAGAGGAGCAGGTTTAGGGAAAGGCTGCTTTCCTTTCCAAAGGAGGAGCTGTTGTTGAGTTACTGACTCAGAGGTTGCAGCCAAGGGAGTGGAAGCTCTTGCTCAAGGAAGCCTGGAGAGTAATTGCTATTACCATCTTCTATAACTGAAAAGATTCTAGCTAGCTGCCCTGGTAGGTGTGAGGATCCAATGGAAAACAGGCACAGGGAAAACTGTCAGAAAATACCTCTTTTCCTCCTGGTCAGCTTCCAAAGATTATTAACAAGCTAAGTGATATTTAGTCCACTTACTTGGTAGTCTGTCTGGATTTAGTACATTCTGACTTAGAGGGTGTGTTCCAGCCAACTAGGACATCCCTGTCTATACTGTACACACCAAAGTATGTTTCATTCTGTGCCTTTACTCATGCCACTCTTTCTGCCTAGAAAATCCTGTCCTACCACTCATTTGTCTTCATCCCTACTCTCATCCCAGTGTCCTGTCAGCATTAAGACCCTAGAGCTGAAGGTTCCAGGAGGTATCTCTTCACCTTCGGCTTCCCCTCACTGGGTTCAGTGCCACTCCTCTGTATTTTTCCACATGGAGCCTTGCCTTCCATGACTATGTTCACTTCTGTGTCCTCAATTAGGCCAGAGTTAGCAAGCCCCAGCCCACCTGGATCAGACCCTTTTGCTGAGCCTTCCACTAGGCCAGGATGAGAGCTGACATGCTTTCTGCACCATAGCCACCTGACTGCAGAGCCTAGCCTTAAAGTGTGTGTGTGTGTGTGTGTGTGTGTGTGTGTGTGTGTGTTTCCCTCCCTACCCTATCAGTTTCCCACTGTCTCTATCCTAAAATCAATCAATAAAGAAATGATATTTTAAAAAAAGAAAAAAGTTGGATTGCCAACAAAAGTCGTCGACAGAAAAAAAGGTTCCAAAACACCAGAGAAGGGAGTTTGCTTTCCCTTTTCTTTCTTACTTTTTTTTAATTAATATAGAGACAGAGAGAGAGAAATAAAGAGGGAAAGGGTAATCATAGAGAGGGAGAGAGAGAGAGACACCCACATCACAGCTTCACCACTTGGTAAGCTCCCCCCCTGTAGATGGAGAGAGGCTTGAACCCGGATCTTTGAGCATATGATAACACATGTGTTCAACCTGGTAAGATAAAGATACTTGAGAGTGGGAGGCCGGGGTGCAAGAAAAGGAGAGGGGCAGGAAGGGCCAGAATGGAGACCTCTCTTGAACTGAACAGGGGGATCTTGGGTAAGGCTGGGGACCATCCTGGGAGGATGGATCAGAGGACTGGTGTCCCCCAGGCGCAGCGGTAGACTTGACGCTGCTGGCAGACCTGCGCCTCACGGACCCCCAACGTTTCTTCCTGACCTGTGTGTCCGGGGAAACCGGACGTGGCTCTGACGCCTGGGGCGAGCCACTGCTGCTGGAGAAAGACGACCGCATTGTGCGCACCCCGCGCTCCTGGCCCCCACGCCTGGCCCGCAACGGCTCGCACCAACTCACGCTGCAAGGCTTCTCGCAGCCCTCGGACCTGGTGGGTGTCTTCTCCTGCGTGGGCGGCGCGGGGGCCAGGCGCACGCGGGTGGTCTATGTGCACAACAGCCCCGGAGGTGAGTCCGGCCAGCTGGAGAGGAGGGGCAGGGGGGCTCTGACTGCTCTCCACTCAGACTGACCCCACCTTCTCCCATTTCCCTGCCCTTCACAGCCCACCTGCACCCAGACAGAGTCACCCACACAGTGAACAAAGGTGACACGGTTGTGCTTTCTGCACGTGTGCACAAGGAAAAGCAAACAGATGTGATCTGGAAGAGCAACGGTGAGAGGGGCGTCCCAGTCGGTCTGATACCCTAGTGCCTTGTGGCCCTCAGCACCTCAGGCTCTGACCCCACTAGCGACAATCGCTCCCAAACCCCTGCCAGCTCCTGACTAGACACTAGGGCCAATGTTCTACCCTGCACCGTGTGCGAAGTGTCCACCCCCTCTGGAGCTCAGAGTTGCCCTCCTGCTGCACTAAGAGGCCTAGCAGCCTCTTGTTCTGCTGCCTCCTTCCCTTTTGCTCTCAAAGCAACACCATGTTAAACCCTCAGCTTTCATTTCCCCCTGGGAGTTAGCAGGTGCTATCACATGGCCTCAACCCTGGCCCTGTAAGAGTGTGATTTCAGCTCTCAAAACCCTTTCACTGCCTCTGGCATCTCTGGGTTCCTGCCTACTGAGCTCCAGAGCCCTGAATGAAAATGTGGTCGCTTATAAAATTGGGCTCCCTAGAGCCTGTTTCCTTTTAAGAGGCAAGAAGGATGAGTGGGGCAGGGCCAGAGATATTCTTCTAATAGCTGGGTCCCCTGGTCCTGGAATCCTGGAAGAATCCCCAGAGTTGATGACACCTGAACATTACCTACAAGAGGGGTGGGAATCAAGTAGAGAAAGAGGGCAAGATATTCCAGATGGATGATAAGAGCATAGGCAGGAAACTGAAATACCAGTGTCTCCAGAAGAGAAACCAGCCATTCAGGAATGCAGGAATGTGAGAAGCTAGGCAGGGTGTGGAGAGGCCTGGGGTCAGAGGGCTAAGCAGTGGCCCAAGGGATGAAAATAAGGGATTGGGGGGGGGCATGTGGTCAAAGAAAAAGCTTTGAAGCGTTTAAGCAAGAAAATTCAGAGGAGTCTGGTAGAGAAAAATCGCACTTGCTACTGAGTGGCAGACAAGTGGGAATGGGAGCACAAGAGTGGCATAGGAACAAATGGATGCTGGGACCGGGGTGGTGGTGCTGGGTGGGGAGATATGTGGATGACTGTAGGGGCTGAGAAGGGGAGAGATTGAGCAAGAATCAATGATATACTTGGTGGTAGGTGGGGTCTGGAGAAGACTCTTCTTCCCAGCTCTCGGGCCTGGGGACAATCAGTGTTCTTGGCACACACTGCTGTGACCTAGGCAGAAATGAGCAGAGGGAAGAGACACCAGCTGTCTTGTGCTACTGATACCCCTGATCCATTTGTGCCCCCCAGGATCATACTTCTATACCCTGGACTGGCATGAGGCCCAGGATGGACAGTTCCTACTGCAACTCCCAAACGTGCAACCATCTCTGAGTGGCATCTACAGTGCTACCTACCTGGAAGCCAGCCCCCTGGGCAGCGCCTTCTTTCGGCTCATTGTGCGGGGTCAGGGGGAAAGGGAAGATGCCATGGGTGGCATGGGTGACATGGGAGGCTGGGATCCCTCTGGCCACTTCCTGTGAGTCCCCTGGTTCTCGTGGACTCTCAGAGTTGCCCCTGTCCTCCATAGCAGTTACCATGCAAGAAAAGGTCATGCTAAAAGCTCATTCTTTCAGGTTGTGGGGCTGGGCGCTGGGGACCAGGTTGTACCAAGGAATGCCCAGGCTGCCTGCATGGGGGTGTCTGCCATGACCAGGATGGCGAGTGTGTGTGTCCCCCTGGATTCACTGGTACCCGCTGTGAACAGGGTAAGGAAAATGGGTGCTAGGTCCTGGGCATGAGAGGACACCTGGATGGGGGAAGACCCTCAGACCTTGAAGCTGAACCTTAGTCAGTAAGGTGGAGCCTGGCCCCTGGAACCCAACAGAAGACCTTATACTGTCAATGCATGCCCCCTCCTCCTAGCCTGCAGGGAAGGCCGCTTTGGACAGAGGTGCCAGGAACAGTGCCCAGGCACTTCAGGCTGCCAGGGCCTCACCTTCTGCCTCCCAGACCCTTATGGCTGTTCTTGTGGATCTGGCTGGAGAGGAAGTCAGTGCCAGGAAGGTATGGACCAACCTACCTTCTATGGGCTCTGACCAGGGCAGCTGGCCCAAGCTTGACCCAGACCCTCTACTCTGACCCTGACTTTTACATCAAGCCCTCCACAGTCCCCCTGCTCCCCCCTTTCCCCCTTTACCCAGGCCCCCACTGTGCCTTCATTGCCCCCAGACCTGTGCCCCTCTAACCACACACTCTCGTCCCCACTCTGTTCCCAGCCTGTGCCTCTGGCCACTTTGGGGCTGATTGCCGCCTCCGGTGCCAGTGTCAGAATGGAGGCACTTGTGACCGCTTCAGTGGCTGTGTTTGCCCCTCTGGGTGGCATGGTGTGCACTGTGAAAAGTCAGGTATGAACACAAGGGTCTTTAAGATAACCCCCCCACACACACACACCAGCAAGTCAACTTTAGCCAGATACATCACTCCTACCTAGTAGGAGTTCTACCCACGCAGTGTACACAGTGATGAGACAGTGGGTTGCCTGAGTGTTGGGGAGCCCAGGAAGGCCTCCAGCCAGTTTTCAAGGACCAGGGAAGACTTCTGAGAAAAAGGCCAAGATCTGAGATGAGGGTAAAGGACAACAGAGGGGCATAGCTGGCAAAGAGTGTGGGCAAAGGGATTAAGGACTTAGGCTTGGTTACAAGACAGTTGAGGGGTTGGTGGGCAGCAGTCAGAGAGGGACAGAGAGTTTGCACTTCGTATGATCAGAGCAGAGGGGAATTGCCAAATATGCCTAAGGTAGTCGGTCATGTGTTTGAGAAAGGACTCTTGCAGCTGAGTGGTAAGCAGAAGGAGGAGATCTGGGAAGGCCTATAGCAGGGCACAGAAAGAAATGAAGCCTGTATCGAACTTTCAGATGGGTGGCAGGTGAGGGACATGGTCCTGGCAATAGAGGTTATTAGGAGAGGGAGGTAGTGACTGCAAAAGACTTTACATCAGATCAGAGTTGAGGCAAGGGCCCTAAGGGGGTCTCCCAGGATCCTGCCCACTTTCAGGTTTGAGGAACTGAGCAAGTGGCACAACTGCTGCTAAGATGCAGGACACAGGACATGGGGCACTTGGGTAGTTGCATGTCTGCTCTTGTGGAAGCCCTAGGATGAGTGTTCTCTTTCTTCCAAGACCGAATCCCCCAGATCCTTGACGTGGCCTCAGAGCTGGAGTTCAACTTAGGGACGATGCCCAGAATCCACTGTGCAGCCGCAGGGAACCCCTTCCCAGTCCGGGGCAGCATGGAACTCCGCAAGCCAGATGGCACAGTGCTCCTGGTCAGTCCCCAGTGACCCCCTATCCTAGGAATCCCCCACCCCATTCTACCAGTATCACAGTTGACCCATTAGGGTACTAGTGGACTCTATATAATGGCCTGTCTGGAACTCCCATGTGACGAGGCTGATGGCTGAGGGTCCCTCCTCCATTCCTGCATCAGTCTGGATAATCAAGTGTGTACCTACAACCAGTGTGCACATTCCCTGTGTTCTGTCTCATTCCCCTGTCCCCACCAGTCCTCCAAGGCCATCGTGGAGCCAGATAGAACCACAGCAGAGTTCGAGGTGTCCCACTTGGCTCTAGGGGACAGTGGGCTCTGGGAGTGCCGTGTGTCAACATCTGGTGGCCAGGACAGCCGACGCTTCAGGGTCAACATCAGAGGTCAGTGATGTCCTGGGACTATGAGGCTGGACTGTGGTCAGAGTAGGTGCTGCTCTAGGCTGCTCTGATTGGGCACCCTATCAAAAGGACAAAAGCATCTGTGGGCCTAGGATGGGCAGCATCAAAACTGGAGCACAACTCAGTTCTGTCTGGAAATAACATCCCACACCCCAGAAGCTGAAGACACCCTCAGCCTCAACCAGTTTCCTGCCTACCATCCTTTCCCTTCTTCACCGCCTCAGGAGTGTGTCTTTAACTCTGCCTCTAGTCTGCTGTTTCCCTGCTAAGTCACAGCACCAGGCACTCAATGCTGGACAGGGTAGCTTGGTCCACAGAATCCAAAGCAGGCTTGCATTCCCTCCAGAGCAGCACCCCAACAGGGGCAATGGCTATAGGATGGGGAAGTCAGGCAGGATCATGAACACTATGTTGGGATAAAATTGATCGATCTTTAGAAGAGCCAGTCAGACCTAGTTCAAACCTCAGCCATAGCTTCTTCTGACTTTTCCCTTAGATAAATTATTCTGTATCTTGAGGCCTCAGTTTCTTATTATTTTTTTAACTTTTATTTATAAAATGGAAATACTGACAAGACGATAGGATAAGAGGGATACAATTCCACACAATTCCTACCACCAGAACTCCGTATCCCATCCCTCTCCTGACAGCTTTCCTGTTCTTTTTTTATTATATTTTTATTATTCTCTTTTTAAATTTTTATTATCTTTATTTATTGGATAGAGAAAGTCATAAATCAAGAAGGAAGGGGAAGATGAGAGAAAGAGAGAAACCTGCAGCCCTGCTTCACAACTTGGCAAAGCTTTCCCCCTGCAGGTGGGGACCAGAGGCTAGAACCCAGGTCCTTGTGCATTGTAACATGTGTGTTCAACCACCAGCCCCCCCCCTCTACCTCACCCTCCCCTTTCCATTTCTCGCTATCTTATCAGTTGAAAAGAAATAAAATGAAATGAAAAAGACCACCAGGTGTAGTGGATTCTTGTGCAGGCACTGAGACCCAGTGATAACTGGTGGTAATAAATAAATCAATCCATGAGAATTGATAGTGTGATGTGAAGCATCTAGGTAGAGCAGGTGCTTCTCCTCCTTCTTTTCCTTTAATTAAGAAAGTGATGAATAGTAGTGGAAGGGACAAAGAACTGGATCATACCACTTTTTCTCTGATTGGGGTTCCAGTTCTTCTGTCTGTACTTTCCCAGCCCTCTAATGGTCACGTCACTTCCTCGGTTACCATCTTCTGGGATACCTGCATGTCCTTATTGCCAGTATTTGTGTCCAAGGTGGGGTGGAACACAGGATTCTGTTCTTCCAGGGTTCTCATTACTCTGGTTATCTGTTGAACTTAGTCTCTCCTATCCCCAGTCCAAAGGGCCCCCAAATCCAAATCAAAACCCAGGATGTCTTTGATGCCCAGAGCACTGAGTCCCCTCATTTTCCTGAGGATCAGGTAGACTGTGCTGTGCCTGACCCTATGTTTCCTGGCAGTACCCCCAGTGCCCCTGGCTGCTCCTCTGCTCCTGGCCAGGCAGAGCCGCCAGCTTGTGATTTCTCCACTGGTCTCCTTCTCTGGGGATGGACCCATCACTTCTGTCCGCCTGCATTACCGACCCCAGGACAGCACCGTGGACTGGTCTGCCATTGTGGGTGAGTGGGAGAGCAGAAAGGGCAGGAACAGGAAACTGCTGTTGAATAGTAATGGTGGGAGTAGGGGAAGAAAGAGGGTGAAAAGGCAGGTGATGGGTGAGAAGAGGAAGGCTGAGGGAGAATGGAAGATTCAGAAGAGTCTGAGGCTGAATGTGCAGGGTGCCTTCCCTCCAGTGGACCCCAGTGAGAACGTGACGATTGTGAACCTGAGGCCCAAGACAGGCTACAGCATTCGAGTGCAGCTGAGTCGGCCAGGGGAAGGGGGCCAGGGGGCCCCAGGACCTCCCGCTTTCATGACCACTGACTGTCCTGGTAAGAGGCTGAGTCACCCTCCCTGTCCTCCTCCCATCCATCCCAGGTGTCCTGTGCATTCAGGGGTCATCATGTCTTTTTCCACTTGTCTTTCCCACTTTAGTTTATCCCACTCCATTCACTGGGTCCCACCTAGCTCCAAGGACCCATTGAATACTCCTGACTCCTAACCTCTGGCCACACAGAGCCCTTGCTGCAGCCATGGCTGGAGAGCTGGCACTTGGAGGGCCCCGACCGCTTACGAGTGAGCTGGTCCCTACCCTTGGTGGCTGGACCACTAGTGGGTGATGGCTTCCTGCTTCGCCTGTGGGATGGGGCACGGGGACAGGAGCGGCGGGAGAATGTCTCATCCCCCCAAGCCCGCACTGCCCTCCTGACGGGACTCACTCCTGGCACCAAATACCAACTGGATGTGCGGCTCTACCACTGCACCCTCCTGGGCCCTGCCTCACCCACTGCACGTGTGCAGCTGCCACCCAGTGGTAAGCTCAGAAAGGGGGTGACAGGTCTGAGGGCAGGAGGGATATGAGACACAGGGAATGCCTGGAAGCCAAAAGGTTAAATGAAATTCAACAGGCACAGAGAAAGCATAGGACATGGAGAAGCACAGACATAAAGAAGTCATCTAGGGGCCAGTTGATGGTATACCTGGTTAAATGCATGCATTATAGTGCACAGGGACCCGGGTTCAAGTCCCTGGTCCCCACCTGCAGAGGCAAAGCTTCACAAGTGGTGAAGCAGGGCTGCAGGTGTCTCTCTACCTCTCTCCTTCTCTATCTTCCACTCCTCTCTCAATTTCTCTCTGTCTCTAACCAATAATAAATAAATAAAAATTTTTAAAAGTTATCGAATATCAGAAAGAAATGAACAGGGGCAACAAGTGACATAAGATACTCAGAAGAAGCAAGTTTCCAGAAGTTTACAGGATGGAAGAGAGCAAGGAGGATTCATGTGGAGAACAAGAGTCTTAGGGAAGGAGCCAGTTGGTAGTGCACCTGATTGAGTGTACACTTTACCATAAGCTGAAACTCAAGTTCAAGCCTTCCTACCCCACCTGCAGTTGGAAACACTTCATGAGCAGTGAAGTAGATCTGCAGGTGTCTATTTCTCCCTCTCTATTTCCCTTTCCCCTCTCAATGTCTCTCTGTCCTAGCAAATAAAAATTGAAAGAAAAAACAAAAAAAAGGCCATCAGAAGCAGTGAATTCATAATGCCAACACTGAGCCTCAATAATAACTCTAGTGGCAATAAAATTAAATAAATAAGCAAATGCCATGGGGAAGACACAGGACAACAAGAGAACATGGGACTAGGAGGGACACAAGGCAGGGAGGCAGTCCTAAAATCTAGGACACTGGAGGGAAGACATGGAGCATAAGGAGCATAAGAGGAAGCAGAAACTCAGGGGTGAATGGAGAGGAATTCAACTCAAGAGGACATTGTGGAGTAGCTCTCATTCTGGGGTCCACAGAGCAGGGGACACAGAAAAGAAATCAGGTCTACTATAGAATCTGGTCCTGTCTGAGCTCTACCTTTGTTCTCCTTCTCCTCAGGTCCCCCAGGGCCCCCAGGGCCCCCAGGACCCCCAGCCCCACGACACCTCCATGCCCAGGCCCTCTCAGAGTCAGAGATCCAGCTGACATGGCAGCGCCCAGAGGCTGCAGCTGAGCCTATATCCAAGTACATTGTAGAGATGCAGGTGGCTGGGGGCTCAGGAGACCCACAATGGATGGACGTGGACCGGCCTGAGGAGACAAGCACTATTGTCCGAGGCCTCAATGCCAGCACGCGCTACCTCTTCCGTGTGCGGGCCAGTATCCAGGGGCCTGGGGACTGGAGCAACATGGTAGAAGAGTCCACCCTGGGCAATGGTGAGAGGGGAAGGTGCCCAGGAACTTCTGGGGCCTGGGTTGGTCTCCCTCCATGTGACCTCCTGCCTTGAAGCCAGAGTCTCCCAGATCCTTCCCAACAAGGGACATTAAAGTCCAACTCCTGGAGACTCTGGCCTTCCCTATCATGATCCACTGTCCTAGTGCTGAGAAAATCATGTCACCCCAGTGACCCACAGATTCAGAGCTTTGAATCCCTGGTCTTTCCCCGGAACCGAACTTGTATCTCTGACTCCTGTGTAACTCTCCCCCAACACACACACACACACACACACACACACACGCAAACACACGCACATCACCACCACCTCTGGGTGCCCTCATCCAGGCCTCCTTTGATTGTATCTAGGGCTACAGAGTGAAGGTCCAATTCAGGAGATCAGAGCAGCTGAAGAAGGCCTGGATCACCAGCTGATACTGGCTGTAGTTGGCTCAGTGTCTGCAACCTGCCTCACCATCCTGGCCGCCCTCTTAACCCTTGTGTGCATCCGCAGAAGCTGCCTACACCGCAGACGCACCTTCACCTACCAGTCAGGATCGGTCAGTTATCTGCAGCCACCCTAGGGAGTGTGTGTACACAGTCTGTGCATGTATTTCTAGCTGTGTACACAGATACATGCACAACTCTGTGTGTGTGTGTGTGTGTGTGTGTGTGTGTGTGTGTGTGTGTGTGTGTGTGTGTGTGTGCTATAAGGCTAGACTCAGTGGCATAAAACACAGTTTTCTTTATTTCTCTAGAACTGAACTCATGAAGTCATTTATTGTATTTTACTTTTTTGAAGCTGGGGCATTATGTGATTCCACAACTACTCTTTCTTTTTCTTTTCTTTTTTCTTTATTTCAGAAAAGAGGGTGAGAGGCAGAGATGATGAGAAAGATAGAGAAGAGACAGTGCTATTGAAGTTCCCCCCTTTACCTGGTATTTACCTGGTATACCTGACTAGGGACTCAAACCCAGGTTTTTGTACATGGTAAGGTATATACTCTACCAGTTGAGCTATCTCCTGACCCCTAAATCCATTATATTAGTGGTGATTTTTTTTTTTTTAATCAGGGCACTGCTCAGCTCTAGCTTATGGTAGTGCTGGGAATTGTGCCTGGGACTTCAGCACTTCAAACATGAAAGACTTTTTGCTTAATGATTATGTTATCTCCCCAGCCCAAGTGGTGAAATTTCTAGTAGTCCCAGATCAGAGTAACTCAGTCACATCCCTGTTTTACCATAGCCATTCTGAGATCCCTTCCTTCTCCCTAAGGATGATCTAACTCCAAATAGTTGGGTAATGCCACAGGGTCACCTTGGCTTCATGCTGCCCCTCGTCCTGGTGGGCCCTTCAGACTTGGGAGCCAACCTCTACCTGTACACAGCTGTAGCTCATGTCCTCAGCCCTTCTGTGGCTTCCTGTGGCCTCCTCCCAATAAGCCACCCATACCATGAGATACTGCTCCTTATCCTATCATTCAACCCTATGAGGTCCAGGGTCTCCTCTGTGACACCTAAGAACTCTGGGGGTACTTCCCCATGCACTGCAACAGGCAGCATATTCCATAGCTGCCGGGCCCATCACCACCATCTCTAATGTAGCTGTTTCTACCACTGCTAGACTTGCAGCCTATAGTCTCACCTGTTACTCCTTGAGAACAGTTTGAGCCTCATGTACCCCCATACACACACACACCCTGGCTTCCCTTCAACCTGCCTGAGCTCTCTGTCCTTCTGTAGCTCCTGCTGTTCCATCCTGCAGGCCAACAACTGGAGGTGAAGTGGGGGTACTGACAAACCCAGCATACCTCTTCTCTCTCTCCTGAGTCATACTGTCTCTTCTGAGATCATCCCTGCTGTTGTCATTTATGATCCAAACTCAGACCTTGGTCTTGTTTTGATAGTACAGCTGAAGTTTGGATTTAACATAAATGAATAAATAAGTAAATGAATGAATAAATAAATAAATAAATGTGCTCTTCTCTCTCAAGGGCTGACCCTTGTGATAGAAAGCTTAGTGTCCCAGGCTGTTGTCTCTGCCCAGCCTTTCAAAAGCTCCCTTCAGACACTCAATTGGCTTCTTTGTCCCAGGCTGCCACTGGACCTCCCACTAAGGTCTATGCAGGCACAAAAAGTCCCCCACCCCCACCGCATGATGGGGGAGGGGAATGAGTGCAGATGTGGAAGGAAGGAGGTGGGGGAGTACCCTTTTACATACAGGTCACGCTAACATGTACCAAAACACACTCCTCCTACATGTATCCACATGCAGATGTGTGTGCACCTGAATGTGTGTGTCTACTGTGAGCATCCCGTGTATATTTGTGTGTGTGTGTGTGTGTGTGTGTGTGTTGTGCACATTTGTAGGTGTGCTTCTGCATGGATACACCTACATACAGTGCCACTACTAGAACATGGGTGTGCATTCTGATATGTATCTCCAGCTGCCCACGTTTCATGCAGATCCATGTTATCCATGTCTTCATCCATGTCCATCAAGTGTGGCTACAGCTCAGTTAAGGAGCTCCCTCTTCCTGATTAGGTCTGTTTTGGCTCTGCTTCCTCTTCTCACATTGACACCTCTCTAGTTTCTACTCATGTTCCTTTTCTTGCAATCAGACCTACCTAGGTGGCGCAGCTCTTCATATTCAGCTGGTGAAAGGGCATGTTCTTCTTTGTCCTGATCTTCCTGTCTTCAGGTCCTAGACTGATGTCAAAACTGTTAAGAAGACCCAGTGGCAGACAGCTGCACTCTCTGCTTTGCTTCTACTACTCCACTATCTGCTGGTGATGTGTCAGGGTTTAATGTAGAGTGGATGCTTAAGAAGTAAACTGTTTAATAAGTGTATCCCTGCTGGAATTTTCTCAAGAAGGTCCTTGACGACCTAAAAAAAAAAAAAAGTTCAGTTGTGGAATCAGCACAATGATGGGATCTTTGTTGTTCTCTTCATAGCTTACTCCAGTTTTTCTGTTGCAAATGTAAATATATATATTCTTTATGGCTGGTCAGTAGAGTGCAACAATTGCATGCATGAGGCACCAAAACAGTGCTAGATAAACAGATAAATCTGTGATGGAGGGGTGCATCCAAGAAATGGCACATTGACTAGAGCTTTGGAATTAAAAGTATGAGATCCCAAGTTGGATCCCTCATGAAGCTCTGGTTCATGTTTTGTTTCTCTCTCTCTCTCTCTCTCTCTCTCTCTCTCTCATTAATAAACAATTGAATCTTTAAAAAAAAGAAGAAGAAAGAAAAGAGAAATACCCCCCCCCCATGACTCAGATAATGATTTTGCCCAATCCTACCCTGTTCTTCTAGAGCCCTCTAAGCCTGATCCCTAGACTCCTACTTCTGCATTTCCCTGCTAGGGCATCTGTCCCAACTCCCCCCCCCCCACCCCCACTACCACCACCACCCCCACCACCCCAGCTCTATCTCCAATGATCCTGTCTCCATTTGTGTCTTCTGTTTGTCTATCTGTCTGGCCCTGGCTGACCACTAGGGTGCCGTCCATCTGGGTGTCGGTCCATTTGTCTAACTCTTTGTAAGCTTATCTGTGCCTCCTATGGGCCCCCTATAAAGGGTGAGGAGACCATCTTGCAATTCAGCTCGGGCACCTTGACGCTGACCCGGCGGCCCAAACCACAGCCAGAACCTCTAAACTACCCAGTACTGGAGTGGGAGGACATCACCTTTGAGGACCTCATCGGAGAGGGCAACTTCGGCCAGGTCATCCGGGCCATGATCAAAAAGGACGGACTCAAGATGAATGCAGCCATCAAGATGCTGAAAGGTCCCCTGAGCCTGACTCCTGACCTACTCCTTTGTCCCACAGACCCCAGCCCTTACCTCCCCCAACCCCATTCCCTCTCTCCAGAGTGATTTCTGGCAAAAGTGATAACTGAATTCTTTACACAGAATATGCCTCTGAGAATGATCATCGTGACTTTGCTGGAGAACTAGAAGTACTCTGTAAATTAGGGCATCATCCCAACATCATCAACCTTCTAGGGGCCTGTGAAAACCGAGGTGGGCTCCCAATTCATCCCCTACCCTTTCTTCTAAGTCTCCATCATCAGCACCACCTCCTCCAAACCAAGCTTTAGCTTAAAGGTCACCATTGATTCCCTCTTTGTTCTTCAGCTCTCCTATTGATTATCGTTGGGTGCCCATACCTAATCCACCATGTGCCTCCTCACCCCCCAGGTTACTTGTATATTGCTATTGAATATGCCCCCTATGGGAACCTGCTGGATTTTTTGCGGAAGAGTCGGGTCCTAGAAACGGATCCAGCTTTTGCTCGAGAGCATGGAACAGCCTCCACCCTCAGCTCCCGGCAACTGCTGCGTTTTGCCAGTGATGCTGCCAATGGCATGCAGTATCTGAGTGAGAAGCAGGTAGGAGAGGGACAGGCAAGGCTGCAAGGGAAAAGGGAGACCTGGGTGACTCTGATGAGTCCAGGTTGCTGACCTGGATGAATGGTGGGGCCACAGGATGAGAAGTGTGTCTGGAGGGCATGTAGTGTTTGAAGAATCTGAGAAGGGGGTGGACATTTTAGTGGATATATTCAGTGAGCAGTTATAGATGCCAGTTTAGAACTACGGAGAGAGGCTTGGGCTAGAGACAAAAGTGGGGCAGTGACCTCACTATAGTGCTGAGGGTCTGGGTGAGACCTACCAGAAGAGGGAGATAGAGTGGAGACTGCTTGAATGAAGTGGGATGAAGAACTTATTGTTAAGTGAATGCCTTTGAAAGCAGGGGTTGGGGCAAACACAGAGAAAGGGACTGAGAGGGAAGGACCTGGAACTCAAGGAAAAGGATCACTTTGGACCTTCTCTGCTTTCACCAACAAGGGAAAAGGAGAGGCTGGGAGAGAGGCAGGTACGGAACACACAAAGCAGAGAAGTTGCATTGTGGTCACTGGGGAGAAATCCAGCATTGTCCCAGAGAGAAGGAACCAACCTGAGCATGTATGTTCAGGTCCCAGGAGAATGGACAATGAGCACTGGTTTTTCTTAGGCAAGAGCCATTGCTCCAGGACAAGGATAGGGTAGAGGGAGAGGGAGTAAGGGGTTGCTGAAGCCAAGTGGTGACCACAAGGACCAGCTGGTGGATCCCAGGTCCATTCACCCAGTCTTCCCTGACTCCCCACTGTGCCTGCAGTTCATCCACAGGGATCTGGCTGCCCGAAACGTGCTGGTAGGAGAGAACCTGGCTTCCAAGATTGCAGACTTTGGTCTTTCTCGAGGGGAAGAGGTTTATGTGAAGAAGACAATGGTAAATCATAAGCAGTCCTACCCTGTGGGATCCATGCCTGGTCCTCCCCCAGGACTCCCTTATAGGTTTTTCCTCACCACCTACCCCTTACCCCCCCCCCCACCAGGGACGTCTCCCAGTGCGCTGGATGGCTATTGAGTCTCTGAACTACAGTGTCTATACCACCAAGAGTGATGTGTGAGTATGGGGAAAAGGAGGGCTTACACCCCAAAACATGCAGACAGGAATAACCAGGACATCTAGGACTTTCCTCAGGTAGTCTAGTGCCTGCCTGGGTCACTCCTAAAGTATTTCAAGTGTGGCACAGATATGTCTGAAGTGGACCTTGGTGATGCCTAATACCTTAGTGGGTCAGGAAAGGGCACTAGTTAGAATTAAGTTTTGTGTTGAAAGGTATTTCAGGCTACATGAGGGTAGTAGTAGTCTAAGATTGTGTTTGTGTAAGACTGGAGGATATCTTTGCAGGGCTGGGAGTGCTGGTGGCTAATGTCTGGATGGATGGAGAACCCACTCAACAAGTGCTCTCATCTTCCCCTCTGAAAGGCAGGGCTGTCCCCACCTGAGGACCAAACAGGGCACCTCTAGCTCTCCAAGGCCTCTCTGTGCTCCCTGATCCCCTCTCTGTAGCCATGGCTTTGTCTCCTCTACCCTCCCACCAGGGCCCTAGTTTGCCAGTCCCCCAGTGCTGACTCTACCCCTTGCCCCAAACTCCATAGCTTGGCCTGGCCAGCTCTATGTTTCCCTCCTGTTTCTTCCCCAAGACTCCCTTTATAGCCCTTCCTCCATTAAAACCTCCACCTTCATTTCATGTGACTCACCTATGTAGAAGCTATTAATATTCAGAGAGGCAGATAAGAGCAACTATTGGGGAGCCAGACTGCCAGGGTTTGAACCCCAGGTCAGCCACCTACTGGCTGTGTGATTTGGGGCAAACCAGCCAACCTCTCTGTGTCTCAGTGTCTCCATCTATAAAAACAGGAAGAATAACAGCACTTCAGTCATAAGGCCAGTGTGAAGGTTAAATGCATCAGCATATACAATAAATAATCAGTGCTTGTCCCAGATCATGTTAAGTATGTGATTAAAACATCAACTCTGTTCCATGGAGTTTGAGAGGGGCTCTGATGCAGCTTTAATGGAGCTGAGGCCAGGGACTTGCAGGGCAGGTATCAGGAGGGGCTGCACAGATGAGGTGAGGAGTCTCTACACTGCTGGCCCAGGACCTGGAAGGTAACTGTGCATCTTCCTCCTTTCAGCTGGTCCTTTGGGGTCCTCCTCTGGGAAATCGTGAGCCTCGGTGAGTCTGAAACCCTAGTACTTGCGTGCTTCCACTTTCCTCCACTCAGGGATGGGGGTTGAGAGAAGTCTGTCCACTCCTCCAGGAGGCACACCCTACTGTGGCATGACCTGTGCTGAGCTCTATGAGAAGCTGCCTCAGGGATACCGCATGGAGCAGCCTCGGAACTGTGATGATGAAGTGTGAGTCACCTCACCTTTGAGCCTTGTGCCCAATAGCTCTGTGAGGAGCAACACTGACCTGGAGCCTGTGGCCCCACCACACCCACTGTCCCTGATGCCTCATCTCAGCAATGCCCCTTCTACAGGTACGAGCTGATGCGGCAATGCTGGCGGGACCGTCCCTATGAGCGACCCCCCTTTGCCCAGATCGCACTTCAGCTGGGCCGAATGTTGGAAGCCAGGAAGGTAAAGAGACTGGGGTAATAATGGCTTGGGTCCTCCAACCTCACAGGGGTGCCCACACTCAGGAGCCAGAGAGCCAGCAGCATGCTGCTGTACCCTCCACCACAATATAGCCAGACCCCAGCATACAGCTCCCATTTCCAACGCTCAGTAGGATGAACACCAGGCCTGTCATTTTCTCTTCTTTCTTGTTGTTTTTTGATTTTGGGTTTTTGTGGTGTTTTTATTTCCCCACCAGGGTTCTCACTGGAGACCTTTGCCTACACAATTCCATTATTCCTGATGGCTGCTTTTGTTTTTTCTTTTTGATAGAAGGTGAGGGACAGAGAGGGAGAAACAGAAAGGAGAAGACACACTTGCAGCACTGCTTCACTGCTTGTGAAACTTCCCCCTTGCAGGTGGGGATAGGGGCTTGAAATTGGGTCCTTGGACATGGTATGGTGAGCTCTCTACCTGGTGAGCTACTCCACACTAGACCTTTCTAAACTCTTCTAAACCACTGGTTGTCTTCTTAACTATGCCCATCACTCCTTTCCCATCTGGACATTTCACCTGTCACAGAGTAGAATGCATGAATGGTCAGTCAACCAGATACAGTCACTAAGTGAATAAATGAATGTAACTACTGGGTGGATTATATAATGAAACTACAACTAAACACATAACTGAAACTAGTAATTATGTGAACAAATGAATTGGTAAGTAAATATAAATAAAAATATATCAAAATGAGTTCATATGAAGAGTCTTTCATGTGAACTAATGGATAAACAGCTATAAAAATTAGTAAGCTATCTTTTAAGAACAAGGGAATTATTTAATAATCATATGTAAGTGAATTAAAATAGCTTTTTAAAATTTATTGTAATGAGAGAGATACAGAGAGAAAGAGAGATGAAGAGTGAGACCAGAGCACTGCTCAGCTCTGGCGTATGGTGGTGTTGGGAACTGAAACTGGGATCTCAGGGCCTCAGGAATGAAATTCTGTTGCATAACCAGTATGCTATCTCCCCTGCCCCAAAATATCTTTCTCTGTAAAGGGATGAACAAGTGAATGAGTATATGCATGAGTAAACAATTCACTGGATGAGTGCATATAAAAATTATCTAGAGGGCTACACAGTGGCACCCCTAATGGAGTGCATATCTTACCATGCACAAGGACCAGAGCTCAAACCCCAACTTCCCACATAAGGTGGAGGCTTCACAACAAGCGAAGCAGGGCTGCAGGTGTCTTTCTTTCTTTCTCTTTCCCTCTCTATCCCCTACTCCCCTCTCAATTTTTCTCTGTCCTATCAAATTGAAGAAAAAAGAAAAGAAAAGAAAAGAAAAATGGCCACTGGGAGCAGTGGATTCATTATGCAGGCACAGAACCCCAGCAATAACCCTGGTGGCAATAAAAAATAAAATAAAATTCTGGACAGGAGAGATAGCATACTTGCTATGCAGAAAGACTTTCACACCTGAGGCTTGGAGATCCCAGGTTCAATCCCCAGCACCACCATAAGCCAGAGAAGTGCTCTTGTAAAAAATAATAATAGTATTAATAATAATAAATAAATAAGTATTGTGGCCTCTTCCTTTAGTTCCCTCAGCTATGGTCCATGCTGTTAAGACCCACCCTTGAGGGTTGGGCAGTAGCGCAGCAGGTTAAGTGCACGTGGCACAAAATGCAAGGACCAACGTAAGGATCTAGGTTCGAGCCTCTGGCTCCCTACCTGCAGAGGGGTTCACTTCACAAGTGGTGAAGCAGGTCTGCAGGTCTATCTTTCTCTCCCCCTCTCTGTCTTCCCCTCCTCTCGATTTCTTTCTGCCCTATCCAAAAAAAAAAAAAAAAAAAAGACCCACCCTTGACTATGGGGTCATCTTGAGTCTCCCAAACAAATCAGTGTCTTTCCAACAGGCCTGGTGGTGGTGCACCTGGTTGAGCACACATGTTACAAATCAGTGTCTTCCCAGAGGTCTTAACCACATAGAAGTCAAGATCCTCTTGGCAGGAGTAGATAGCATAATGGTTATGCAAAGAGACTCTCATGCCTGAGGCTCCAAAGTCCCAGATTCAATCCCACACACCACACAACCACAAGCCAGAGTTCAGCAGTGCTCTAATAAAAAAAAGAAGAAGAAGTCAAGAACTGAGAACTTCTGGACCAGAACTACCCATCCCTAGTCCCAACTAAAGTTTCCTCTGCTCCCCAGGCTTATGTGAACATGTCGCTGTTTGAGAACTTCACTTACGCTGGCATCGACGCTACAGCTGAGGAGGCCTGAGCTACCACTCGACTAGCACCTGGCTCTGCTGGCCAGAGCAAGCTCCATTCTCCAACTTGTGACTTTTGGTCCAGCCTCTGACCTGAATTGGCTTAGAATTATTTTTTTTTTAATTTAAAGAAGAGAGGGGATCCAAGATTGGGGTGGGCTTAGGGAAATTGGGTCCTCATCCACTGCAGTTGCTCCCTTCTCCTGTAATTGCTTCCTATACTACCCTTCACGTTCTTCCTTCTAGTTCAACAAGTGTTTCTTTTCTGCCACTTCCTACACTCAAACCCTAACTTTAGCTCCTCTACCAGAACCAGCTCTCATATAATTAACATGTTCTGTTCAGCTGTTTCCCACTCCTAACCTTGTAATCAGAAAAAATAAATGCTCTGAGGAACTCCATCCACTGTTTACCTTTTACTAGTGGTCAGCCCTGGTGAAAAGTTAAACCAAAAAGGGAGAAACTGAACAACAACAAAAAAATTCTCCTTTCTCCTCTAGTTATACTATCTTCTTTTGGTGGTATTTTCTGGGTTTTTGTTTGTTTGTTTGTTTCCCCACATGGGAATTATTCTGAAAGACTTTTTTTCTTTTCTTTCTTTATCTCCTTTTTTATAAATTTATATTTATTATTGGATAGAGACAGAGAGAGATTGAGAGGGGAGCAGGAGACAGGGAAAGAGAGACAATGACACACCTGTACAGCCCCGCTTCACCACTTGTGAAGCTTTCCCCCTGCAGGTGGGGACTAGGAGCTTGAACCTGGGTCCTTGAGCACTTTAATGTGAGTATTTAACCAGGTGCACCATCACCTGGCTCCCTCTTTCCTTCTCTCTCTCTTTTTGTTGTTGTTGTTTGCTTGTTTGTTCATTTGTTTGTCTGTTTTTGGTCATAACCAGGACCTCAGTGCTTCAGGTCAACTTTTTCAGATAGAAAAAATGAGAGAGAAAGACACCACAGCACTGAAGCATGCCCCCTTGTGTGCATGACTTGAAGTGGGGTTGTACACATGACAAAGCAGATTAGCTATCCAGGTGAGCTATCTTAACAGGCCCAGGAGATTCATTTTGGATATATACTATCCCCACATCTGTCACAATGAAAAGTCCAGTTTCATCCTGGTCTCTTCCCTGTTCTCCAGCTTTCATCACCAACAAGTTTCCTTGTATGTCTAAGTAACTTCTAGCCTAAGAGTCTTTGCTTTGTCCAAGCAGTCCAGCCTAGGAACAGCTATGGCTCAGCCTCAGGTCAAATTGCCACCTCATCATCCTACAAATCTTGGCTTTTCCTGAGCATTTAAAAAAAATTTTTTTTTACCAGACCACTGATCAGCTCTGGCTTATGGTGGGGGGGGGGGGGGTTGAACCCAGGATTTCAGAACCTCAGGCATTAAAGTCTCTTTGCATAACCATCATGCTATTTTCCCCACCCAGATCACTTCTTATGTATCTAAGAAGTCTCTTCCCTAACTTGATGGCCCAAAAGGTGAAAGGCAGCTTCAACCAACCACAGGAGTATTTCTTTACCTTCCTTGGGGTCTCATAATGTTTTGGAAGATACTCTGTTCTCTGAAAGCTGATCCATTCAGATTTGCCTTGTCTTTGGTCTTATCACTGATGCCTCAGGTTTCTCTCCCACTGGTCCACAGAAAACAAGACTTCTCTCTTTCATTTATTATTACTGTTGTTATAAATAGTATCATTATTGCTATTTTACCAGAGCACTGCTCAGCTCTGGCAAATGGTAGTGTGGGAGTGATATTTGGGACCTCCAGTGCCTAAGGCACTTGTTGCTTAAACCTCTATGCCATTTCCCATCCACCTGCCCCTATCCCTTTTTAATGGATAAATCCAGTGAAATCCAAGGAAGTATAATGTGGCATAGCACTGTGGTTAAGAGCACAGATTTTGGAATTGCACAGATCCATGTTCAAGTCCGTGCTGTACAATTTGTTATATATAAAGTTATATATATCATGGTAAATTTTATGAAGATATCAACAAAGAGTTTGAATTAATTTTATATTCATTTGTTTGTTATTAGAACACTATTAATTCTGGCATATGGCGTCAAAGATAGAACCTGGGACCTCTCACATGCAAATCGTATTCATCACTGTGCTATCTCCCAGTTAAGGGAGAGTGTTTATGTATTTATACATACATACACACACACACATACACACACAAAGATAGTCAAGGCCCAGAAGGCTTCTCTGTTGAATTCTACCAAACATTTAGAGAATAGTTAGTGCCAATTCATCACAAGCTTTTCCAAAAATAAATAAAGAGGCAAGTCTACAATAAAAATATAGATACAGAAATTCTCAAGGGAATACTAACAAACAGAATTGGCAACATATAAAAAGAATTATATGCTATAATTAAGCAGGATTTATCCCAGGAATGAAAAGTTGATTTAATGTCATTTTTCAGTGTTCTATTCCAAAAATATCAGTGTAATATATCAGTAGAATAAAAGGCTAATCTACATGATTATCTTAATAGATGCAAAAAAAATACAACTTCTAGTATCTTTTAATGATTTAAAAAAACTAGGAATAGAAGAAAACTTTATCGACCTGATACAGGGAATTTATAAAAGACCAACAATATATTTAACAGTGAAAGAATGAATGCTTTTCTCTTAAGATCTGGGGTAAGACAAAGATATCTGTTCTCCCCACTTTTATTCAGCCTCATGTTTGAAGGTCTAGCCAGGTCAATGGGAAGGAAAAAAAGAGAAAGAGAAATGAAGGAGGAAGGAAAAAAGGAAGGAATGGAGGAAAGAAGGAAGGAAAGAATAGTATACAGACTGGAAAGGAAGAAATAAAACTTTCTCTATTTGCAGATAAAATTTGCAGACTATGTATATAGGAAACCCTAAGTAAAAACCTAATTGGACTTATATATGTATTCAGCAAGGCTAAAGAACACAAGATTTGTGGAAGCCAGGTGGTGGTGCACCTGGTTAAGCACTCACGATTACAGTGCACAAGGACCCAGGTTCATGCCCCTGGTCCTCACCTGTATGGGGAAAACTTCACAAGTGGTGAAGCAGGGCTGCCAGGTGTCTTTCTGTCTCTCTCCCTATCTATTTCCTCTTCGGCCTTCAGTTTCTCTCTGTTTCTATCTAGTAATAAGTAAATAATACTTTTTTTAAAAAGAGAACACAAGATTAGTATGTAAATAACTATTTTCTTTTATATTATTGAAATAAACAATCTGAAAATAAATATACTTTTTTTCTGACTAGGGCACTTTTCATCTCTGGCAGATGATGCTATGGATGGAACCTAGGATGTCTCACATGCAGAGCTCATTCACTATTACTAATTTTACCAGTATTCAAATAAGCAAAGTACTTAAGAATAAGTTTAACAAAAAAAATACAAAATTTATACTGTTACAACTACAAAACATCACTGGAAGAAACTAAAACCATCTAAATAAATGCAAAATTATCTCATGGTCATGAATTGGAAAGCTTACTATTACTAAAATCATAATAATTCCCAAGTTGTACAAATTCAGTGCAGCTAATTTCTTTGGAGAAATTGGCATAGCAATTCTAAAATCCAGGCAGAAATTTCAAGGGATTCAGAATAGCAAAGAAAAGCCTTAAAAAATAACAAATATTGGGGGTCGGACGGTGGTGCAGTGGGTTAAACGAATGTGGCGCAAAGCACTAGGACCAGAGTAAGGATCCTGACTCCCCACCTGTAGGGGCGTCGCTTCACAGGCGGTGAAGCAGGTCTGCAGGTGTGTGGCTTTCTTTCCCCTTTTGTCTTCCCTTCCTCTCTCCATTTCTCTCTGTCCTATCCAACAACGAACAACATCAACAATAACAATAATAACCACAACAAGACTACAACAACAAGGGCAACAAAAGGGGGGAAAGTGGCCTTCAGGAGCAGTGGATTCATGGTGCAGGCACTGAGCCCCAGCAATAACCCTGGAGGCAATAAAATAAAATAAAATTAAATTAAATTAAATTAAATTAACAAATATTGGCAAATTCTTACTTTCCAATGTAAAACTAACTATAAAGAAAAATATAGGAACCAGGAGGTGGTGCACTTGGTTAAGTGCATACATTATAGTGCTTATGGACCCAGATTCAAGCCCCTGGCCCCAACTACAGAGGAAATCTTCACGGGTGGTGAAGCAGGGCTGCAGGTGTCTCTCTGTCCCTCTTCCTTTCTGTCACTCCCTTCCCTCTGGAGTTCTGGCTGTCTCTAGAATATAAATAAATAAAGATAATAAAAAATTTTAGGGCCGGTGGTGGCATACCTGGTTGGGTGCACATGTTTTGTTTCAATGAGCAAGGACCCAGGTTCAATCCTCCAGTCCCCAACTGCAGAGGAAAAGCTTTGCGAGTGGTGAAGCAGGGCTGCAGGTGTCTCTCTGTCTCTCTTCCTCTCTATCTCCCCCTCTCCTTTCAATTTCTAGCTGCCTCTATCCAATAATAAATAAATGTTAAAAAAATATATATATAGGGATCTGGGCAGTGGCACAGCAGGTTAAGTGTACAAGGTGCAAAGTGCAAGGATCAGTGTAAGGACCCGTTTTGAGCCCCCGGCTCCCCACCTGTAGGGTGTTCACTTCACAGGCGGTGAAGCAGGTCTGCAGGTCTCTATCTTTCTCTCCCCTCTCTGTCTTCCCCTCCTCTCTCCATTTCTCTCTGTCCTACCAACAACAGTGACAGCAATAACAACAATAATAATAACAACAACAATGATAAACAACAAGGATAACTTCAGGGGAAAAATAATTTAAATATATTTATATATAAACATATGTATTTTTGAAGTATTGTGCTGCATATGCCAATGGAATATAATTGAGAGTCCAGAAATAAAGCCATGTGTATGGTCAGCTGGTTTTCAATGAAAGTGGCAATATCATTCAATAAGGGCTTAACAGTCTTCAACAAATGATACTAAAAAAACTGAAGTCACATGTAAAATAAAATAAAGTTAAACTACTACCCAACTAGCATATACAAAATTTACTCAAAATGTACTAAAGAACTAAAATTATAAAATTCTAACAGAAAAATAGCAGTAAGCCTTTATTACCTCAGATTTGGTAGTGCATTCTTCTATTTTTGTGCTAAAGAGAAAATAAAACTAGTAACTGGGGAAATCACTCAAGAGACTTACTTGAGGATCCTAGTTCAATCCCTAGTGCCAAATGCACCAGAATGGTGCTCTGGCTTCTCTCTCTCTCTCTCTCTCTCTCTCTCTCTCTCATTAGAAACTTTAATATGGAATAAATACATCTTTCTCTCCTTTCTTTCCTTCTTCATTCTTTCCTTCTTTATTCCCTTCCTTTTTTCCTTCTTTCCTTTTTTTTATTGTTGTAGTTATTATTGTTGTTACTGATGTCCTTATTATTGGATAGGACAGAGAGAAATGGAGAGAGGAGGGGAAGACAGAGGGGAGAGAAAGACAGACACATCCAGACCTGCTTCACCGCCTGTGAAGCAACTCCCCTGCAGTTGGGGAGTCGGGGGTTCGAACTGGGATCCTTACTCCGGTCCTTGTGCTTTGCACCACCTGCGTTTAACTCACTGCACTACCACTCGACTCCCTTTCCTTCCTTTCTTAGTAGAGACAGAGAAGCAGAGAGGGTGGAATAGACCATAACTAAAGTTTCCTTTAATGTGGTGGGGGCTGGAGTTGAACCTCGGTTATACACATTGTAAAAGCAGCACACTCTCCAAGTGAGCTATTGGGTTGCTGAAAAAGTCATGACGCATTTTTCATAGAAAATTTATGTCATGACTCCTCCGACTCCTCCTCTTCCCTTTCCTCCTCCTCCTTCTTTTTTGCTTCCAGGGTTATCACTGAGGTTCATTTTTGGCACTATGAATCCACTGTCACTTCTGGCAGCTATTTTTTTTTTACTGATTAATATTGATTTACAAAATTATAAAACATCAAGGGTAAAATTCTGTACCATTCCCAATGGTAATTTATTCTTGCACATCAAAAATTTAAAAAAAATAACAAAAGGTAAATAATTTAGAATTTGCCAAAAATGGAAAATATATACATGTGTACTAAAGGACATTATCAAGAAAGTAAAAAGAAACCCCACAAAATGAGAGAGAATATTTTTAAATCATATATATGATAAAATATATGTAAAGTTTCATAACTCAACAAAGAGATGAATAACCCATTTATGTCTTTTTTAAATTTTTTAATTTATAAAATAAAAAATAGAAAATATTGACAAAACTATCAGATAAAGGGGTAAAATTCCACACATTTCCCACACCAGAGTATCCAAAAAAAAAAAAAAGAGTACAGAACACCAACTCACCATTTATGATTCTCTATTTTGATTTTGTCTCTTTTTTTTAACAACTGCCATTGACAGTGACTTTAATTTTTTTATTATTATCTTTATTTGTTTATTGGATAGAGACAGCCAGAAATTAAGAGAAGGGGTGATAAAGAAGGATAGAGACAGAGAGACACCTGCAGCCCTACTTTACCATTTGTGAGGCTTTCCCCCTGCAAGTGAGGACCATGGGCTTGAACCCAAGTCCTTGTGTACTGTAACATGTGCACTCAACTAAGTGTACCACCACCCAGCCTCTGTTTTGGTTTTGTCTTTTGTCTTACTTTGTTGTTAAGTAGTGTCAAAAATCAAATCCAGCACTCACATATTCAAGGCATATGTTCTACCATTCCCTCGTCAGTCCCAAAATCAATTTTTTTTAAATGTATTTACTTGTGTGGTCCAGGAGGTAGTGCAGCAATAAAGCTTTGGACTCTCAAGCTTGAGGTCCTGAGTTCAATCCCCAGCATCACACGTGCCAGAGTGGTATCTGGTTCTTTCTCTCTCTCTCTCTCTCTCTCTCTCTCTCAAGCTCTCTCTCTCTCTCTCTCAATCTCTCTCTCTCTCTCTCCTGTCTTTCTCATAAATAAATAAAATCCTTTAAAAAATGTATTTACTTACTGATAGATTAAACACTAGAGCACTACTCTGGTACATGTGATACCAAGGACTGAACTTGGGATCCTATCCATGCAGGTCCCATATTATACTACTGACTGAGGAAGGCAAACCTAAGCACTTTATTCCAGGGGCCTCTCTGCAGTTCCTACTCTTGGCCAAAAAAAATAATAATAAAATAAAAAATAACTGAACTCCCACCAGTCAGCCCTGAGTCATTCCCCTCCCAACCCTCAAAAAAAGGGTGACTTCCTGCAGGCTCTCTGGGCAGCTCTGGCTCCTCCCCTGGGCTATGGGTTCTCTTATCTCATTCAGGCCCTGGTCCTATCCCTCTCCTCTAGTGTGGGCAGGTCAGCCAGCATCTGGCTGTGGAGGCCTAGCTCCCGGCTTCTCAGCTTCTGTCTCCTCAGGCAGCCTTGGACTGGAGAGAAAGCAGAGCTGCTGCAGAAGGGCAGTTTAGCAGGCAAAGGATGACCTAATCAGGTTCCCTGACCTCTCTGGCTCTGGGTCACTTCTGGGCACCTACTGGTACTTTTCCACTAGCTTGAATTAAGCCTCTCCTGATGACTGTTTTGAACTCAGCCTTATACTCTGGGAGAGACCTATACCAAGCACATATGCCAAGCATATAATGTTAAATAAGTGAATAAAATAGAGGAAGTGAGGAGGGGAGATAGTTCACCCTATAGGGCACACATTTACCATGTGCAAAGAACAAGGGTTCAAGCACCTGGCCACCATGTGGGAGTACCCTGCAAATGAGAGGATTTTTCCCTCTTTTCTTTTTCTTTTTTTAATATTTTATTTATTTATTTGATAGAGACAGAGAAATTTAGAGGGGAGGGGATGATAGAGAGGGAAAGAGACAGACAGAGACACCTGCAGCCCTGCTTCAGCACTTGTGAAGCTTCCCCTACAAGTGGAGACCAGGAGCTTGAACCTGGGTCCTCACACTGTAATGTGTGTGCTTAACTAGATGCACCACCTCCTGGCCACCAAAGGAGAAATTTCATGAGATGGAGCAGTTCTGTGGTGTTTCTGTTTCTCTATCTCTCTCCCCCTCTCTGTCTCTCACACCCATCTGGGTTTTTATTTTAAAGAAAAGAACAATGGTAGGTATGGAATCATGCAGTTTATGAAGTCCCAAAAGAGTCATGATGGCAAAAAGAAAAATAAAATGGAGGAAACAGTAACTCTCAGTAGATGACTAAGTAGTGATTAAAAGAACACATTCTGGAGCCCAAATGACCTGCATTCAAGGTAACTACTTCATAGTTTAAAAAAAAAAATTCTTTGGAGTCAAAAACACCTAAATTCAAATCTCAGTTCTACTCATTGTGTCTCATTGTATCAGCCACTGTTTTCTCTGTAAAGTAAGGGCTAGAGCACCTAATCTAAGCAAGTGTGATGGAATGAGATCATATGCTAACATAGTATAAGTGTTCATGAAAGGTAGCTGATAACATAATGGCAGAACAAGAAAAGGGAGAGGGTAGGGGGCCAGGTGGTAGCAAGTGTGGTAAGTGTGCCAAGCACACATGGCAGGAAGCACAAGGACTGCTGCAAGGATCCCAGCTCCCCACCTGTAGGGGGTAGCTTCACAATCAGTGAAGCAGGTCTGCAGGTATCTATGCTCTTTGTCTTCCCCAGTGGTAACCCTGGAGGCAAAAAAAAAGAGGGGGAGGAGAGGATGGTCTTCTATCTGACTTTCACCACAGGAGGATTGAATTAAGATGACTGTTTCCAAGGGGCTGGGTATGGTGCACTTGGTAGAGTACACATGTTACAATGCACATAGACCCTGATTCAAGAACCTGGTTCCGGGAGTTGGACGATAGCACAGTGGGTTAAGTGAACATGGCGCAAAGCTCAAGGACCAGCATAAGGATCCAGGTTCGAGCCCCCAGCTCTGCACTTGCAGGGGAGTTGCTTCACAAGTGGTGAAGCAGGTCTGCATGTATCTATCTTTCTCTCCCCCCTCTGTCTTCCCTTCCTCTCTACATTTCTCTCTGCCTTATCCAACAACAGACTACAACAATAAAATAATAAGGGCAGCAAAAGGGAATAAATAAATAAATATTTAAAAAAGAACCTGGTTCCCACCTGCATGAGACAGCTTCATGAGTAGTGAAGTAGTCCTAAAGGTGTCTCTCTTTCTCTCTCTCTCCATCACCCCCTTCATTTTCAATTTCTCTTTTTTTTTATTGTTATATTTACTGGACAGAGATAGTCAGAAATTAATAGATCAGGTGGAGATAGAGAGAAAGAGAAAGAGAGATACCTGCAGCCCTGCTTCATCACTTGCAAAGCTTTCCCCCTGCAGGTGGGGACTGGGGGCTCTAACCCGGGTTCTTGTGCATTGTAACATGTGCACTCAACCAGGTGTGCCACCACCCAGCCCCCTGTCAATTTCTCTTTGTATATATCCCATTTGGTAGGGCTCATATCTTATCTAGCTAGAGTGTAAGCATAACATGGTGGTTTATAAATGAATACACTCCAACAAAGGCACAATATTAGAGGGACTCAGAGGAAGAAAATGTTGTGTGCATGGAACTCAAATGTACTTGAGTCTTGGAAGTCCTTTGGGGTCACCTTTTCCATTTACATTTGATTAGATTATCTCAGTCTCTCTTTCACATCCCCCAGGAAAGCTCATGTTCTCTTCTTTTTCTTAGAACTCTCCAAGTGTTTACCTCCTCACAGTCTCTCTCAAAGAGAATTCCTGCTTTTGCTCAATTCTTCACTGCTAGACTCCTCCCTCTCTGAGGATGCCGTCTTCTCATCAGTATTATCGTTGCCTTTCTCTCTTTGCTCCTAAAACACCAGAAACAAAAGGCTTTGTATATAGAACTCTAACTGAATGTTAGGACGTTTTAAGTAGAAGAAAAAAAAAAACAGGAGGAGAGAAGAGAATAAATTTTAAACTGAGTATTAAATAATACCAAATTTTCCTCCAACAGTTCTTCTACTGGAGTTTCTCACTGGTTAAATTTTCTTCTCCTTAGACTGCTTTCTTTCACTTTGTAGCCCTTGCCCTTTGTGTGAGTCATTACTTTTCATCAATTTCACATCAAGCTAATTTAGATATCTAGCTCCTTCCTAACAAGACCATGCCTAATATTGCTTGGAATCACAAAAGAGCTATAAGCCTTTCAGGTCTGCAGATATCTATCTTTCTCTCCCCCTCTTTGTCTTCCCATCCTGTCTCAATTTCCCTTGGTCCTATCCAACGACAGCAATAACAACAACAATAAACAACAAGGGCAACAAATGCATTTGTCTTTCTTAATTAGCCTCCCCCTACCCATTGCATATAGTTGATCAGAGTTAAGAAAAGACTTCCTAGGCCTTCATTTCTCTCCTTGGGGGTCTACTTACCTAGATGGCTTGTATTTTCTTCTCCTTTTCTGTCTTTATTTTCTCTCAGTAAATGCTTATTTCCCTGGTGGGGGGAAACTTCCTAGATAAAGGGGGGAAAGTCTTGAAGCACAAAGTTCCAAAAGTGATAGGTTAGAAGGCTTTTTTTGGATTGGTGAAATAGCTCACTTGGATAGCTCACTGCTTTGCCATGTGCACCATCCAGGTTTGAGCCTGGCACCCCAACTGTACCGAAGGAAGTATCGGTCCTGTGGTTTCTCTATCTTTCCTTCTTTCTTTCTCTCTTTCTTCCTTCCTTTCTTTCTTTCTTTCTTTCTTTCTTTCTTTCTCTTTCTGCCTGTCTCTACCTTTAAAAAGAAGAAAAAGAATGAGAAGGAGAAGAAAGAGGTTCTGTGCCTAGGAAAGCACAAAACACAACCCTGTGGCTGGAAAATGGGGTAGGTTTGGGAAGTAACAGAGGGAAGGAGCATTATGGAGGGGGGTTGCTTCACAGGCAGTGAAGCAGGTCTGAAGGTGCCTTTCTCTCTCCCTATCTTTCCCTCCCCTCTCTGTCCTATTCAATAAAATAAATTTTTAAAAAATGGCCACCAGGAGCAGTGAATTCATAGTGCTATCACTGAGCCCCAGCGATAACCCTGGAGGCAAAAAAAAAAACCAAAACCTGAGATTTTGAAGTTTAAGAGAATAATAAAGTCAGAGCCAGGTGGTGGTGCATCTGGTTAAGCGCACATATTACAGTGCGCAAGGACCCAGGTCCAAGCCCCTGGTCCCCACCTGCAGGGGGAAAGCTTCACAAGTGGTGAATCAGGGCTGTAGGTGTCTCTCTGTTTCTCTCCTTCTCTACCCCTTCTCAATTTCTCTCTGTCTCTATCCAATAATAAATAAAAGGAAAGAAAAGAAAAGAAAAAGAAAAAAGAGAGAATGATAAAGTCTTGGAAATTACCATTGATAATATGCAGATGTACCTAAAGCCATAAGATCAAGGACACCTGTGGAATAGCAGCATTTAAGAGAGAGAGGGAAAAAAACTGGAATGTCCAAGAGGTAAGTGGAAACCAGTGAAATGTGACTCATTGTGTAACTCAAAGGAGAAAGAGTATCACATGTTACAGAAAGGTTGAGTGTGATAAGAATTAAGATAAGAGACACAACAAGGCTATTCTGATTGGTTTGGGTACAGAAGAAAATGGCAGGAGATGGAATTTAAATAGACCAGATCAATCAGGACCTTGTATGCCATTAGGAGGCATGTGGATTTTACTCTTCTTGGATTAGAAGATCTTTAGAGGGAGTAAAAAAAAATCTGGGGAGTCGGGCTGTAGCTCAGTGGGTTAAGCGCAGGTGGCGCAAAGCACAAGGTCGGCATAAGGATCCCAGTTCAAACCCCCGGCTCCCCACCTGCAGGGGAGTCGCTTCACAAGCGGTGAAGCAGGTCTGCAGGTGTCTATCTTTCTCTGCCCCTCTCTGTCTTCCCCTCCTCTCTCCATTTCTCTCTGTCCTATCTAACAACGACAACCTCAATAACAATAATAACTACAACAACAACGAAAAACAACAAGGACAACAAAAGAGAAAATAAATTAATAAAATATTTAAAAATAAAAATCTGATTCACATACCTCACTCCATAATGTGGAGGATGACTGGCAGGAGTAAGCAATGAGACTACTAGGAAGAGTCTTCCATAACCAAACTTGAACTAGGACAACAAGAGTGGAAGTGATCAGATTTGAGGTACATTTTTGAAAGCTTATTAACAGGACTTACTAAAAGAAGAGTAGGAAAAAGATAGTATCAAGAAGCAGTGAATGAGTAGGGGAGATAGTATAAGGGCTATGCAAAAGACGTTCATGCTTGCAACACCAGAGATCCCAGGTTCCAGTAAAACAATAACAACCACAGACAAACAATGAGAGCTTGCATTTGGGGAACTGAGTAGATGGTGGTGATATTTACAGAGGTAGGCAAGACTAGAGGGATGGGAACCCGAATTAAGAGTTTTGCTTTGGCCATCTACAGTGTAAGATACCCATTCAAGTGGAGATGCCAAGTAGGCAGCTGATTATCCAAATCTGGAGCTGGAGATACTAAAATTAAAGCCATTGGCACATAAGCAGTCACAAAGCCATGGAACTATGACCATTAGAATTGGATTTTCTGGGGGCTAAGCACATGGCCCAAAGTGCAAAGACCTGTGTAAGGATCCCAGTTCGAGCCTCTGGCTCCCCACTTGCAGAAGTCTCTTCACAAGTGGTGAAGCAGGTCTGCAGGTGTCTATCTTTCTCTACCCCTCTCTGTCTTCCCCTCGTCTCTCAATTTCTCTCTGTCCTATCCAACAACAATGACATCAATAACAATAACAATTATAAACAACAAGGGCAACAAAAGGGGGAAAAATAGCCTCCAGGAACAGTGAATTTGTAGTGCAAGCACTGAGCCCCAGCAATAACCCTGGATATATATATATTGGATTTTCCCTCTCACTTGGCCTGACAGAAAAAGTGGAATGCCCTTTAAAAGGGACTAGGAGAAACATACAAAATCACACACACCTAATAACTTCATAGCCTAATAACCTAATAGCTAGACAAGAGGGTCAGCAAAATAGTTCACTTGGATAATGCACTGTTTTGCCATGTGCATGACCCAGGTTCAAGCCCCCACCACCACCACCACTACATTGAAGGATGCTGTGGTCTCTTTCACTCTTTTTCTCTCTGCCTATATACAAGAGGGAGGGAGGGAGAGAGAGACAGAGACAGACAGGGAGAAAGAGAGAGAGAGAGGAGGCACACAGGCTGGATAAGAATCAGAATTGATTTAGAGACTAACTACAGAGAATGATGCCAGAGAAAGTAAGACTTCACAGGTTGGCAGAAAGATTCCCATCTACCTCTTCTTCCCCCTTCCCATACTCCCACAATTCTCTTATAGTGACATTAATTCAAGGGGAAGAAAGAAAATTAACATTAAGACTACTTAGTCTATAGGGTCAGAAGGGTTTAATATGGAAGGTAGTGTGGTGTGAAGACTCTCCCCCCTCACACACCAACACACCCACAACAGTGGTCAAAAAAGCCAACAAAAATACAGCACTCCAAGGATGACACCTGGGCTTCAGATAAAGGGTCACACACACTAATCTGCTACTAATGTAAAGATGAGTCTGAGCTGAAGAGGTAGAATAACAGGCTCCTTTACTGTGTATTCAAATCATCTGCACATCGGTAAAATGCAAGTTCTGCTTTAGTAGGCTTTGGGAGAGGGTGGGGACTACTAAATTATTCATATCTTTTTTTAAAATTTTTTTGTTAATTTTATTTTTGAGAGAGCTGCAGAGAGAAAGACACACAGAGAAACACCAGAGCACTGCTCAGCTCTAGTTTATGGTGGTGCAGGGGATGGAACCTGGGACTTAGGAGCCTCAGGCATGAAAGTCCATTTGCATAACCATTATGCTGTCTCCCCCGCCCTAAATTATGCATTTCTAATAAGCTCCTGGGTAATATTATCATTACTGACCTACAGATCATACTTTAAATAGTGAAGGATAAGGGGCAGCTGTAGAGGCCACACACAACAGAGCGAAGAGGGCCACTGTGGAGAAAATGTGTTTGTTTGTGCACAAAGTCATGGAACCTGTTGACGTGGAAATTCCTACCCTGTGGTTATGGTTTTGAGGCAAATTATCATTTCTCAGCTGATTACACTTCCCAGTAACATGGTGCAGCTTTTAAGTATTTGGTTTCTGCAGCCTGACCTCCTGAGCTTTCTCTCTTAGTGGATATGTGATCTTGGACAAATCTTTAACTTCTCTGTGTCTTGTTTTCCACATCCCTGTAGTGGCAATCATAAGACTTTTATGGGAGTTCACTGTACTAGTCTGTGTTTGACGTGGTCACAAAGTAGTTTCTTAGTAAATGTTGCTGGCATTACAGCCCTCTCTGATAGTTCGCAGAGATGCACACAGAGGCCTGATCTTCCTTTGGTACGTGGTCAAAAATATAACCCCATTTTCCTCCTACCAAAAGGTCCATATCCTTTCTTACACATGCCTCCTGCTCTCCTGCCCAATCAACTCCCCCTCCCCTGGCCCCTGGCCCCAGTGTGGTCTGGATGGGCCCCACAGCAGCAGAGACAGGGACAGGACGTGGGGTTGTATCTGACAGGAACCTGAGGGGCTGGCCCGGGAGGGGATTGGGGCCCGGCTTCCTGAAGGGAGGATGGGCTAAGGCAGGCACACAGCACTGAGAAGATGCCCTCCTGGTCCCTCTTGGTGGCTACCTTCTGCCTCCTCCTGGTCACCTCTTGCTTCCTCCTGGCCCCCCAAAACCTGGCACAAGTCACCAGCCAAGGTGAGATGTGTGGAGGGTGGAGACCACATCTAACAGGAAGGGGAAGTCCTGGGAGGGTTGCAGGTAGGAAGTCCGTATCGGTTCCCTCTTGCTCATAAACATGCCTGAGAGGATGCAGAGCCCAATGTGCCAGCTGTTCTTCAGATGCCTCCCTGCTGGTCTCGAACTCAGAGCCCCTGCACTGTTTCTCTCGGACATTTGAGGACCTCACTTGCTTCTGGGATGAGGAAGAGGCAGCACCCAATGGAACATATCAGTTGCTGTATGCCTACCCAGGGTATGTACTGGGCTATGGCCCATCTTAGATCTGTCCTGTACTTAGCTCAGCTGTGCCTGCTCCAGTAGACTCCCTGCTTTGGTCCCATCACAGGACTACTGCATGGACCTGCCATGGAGTGGCTCTTCAATAAGCAGATGTGCTGGGAATCCATGTGGGTGCAACCCCAACCCCTACATACCAGCTAATCCAGCTCCTGAAAGTAGTGGAACTAGAAGTTGGTCTTGGGCCCAGTCCTGGGTCCTCAGGGTCGGGCACAGAGGCTATGCAAGTATGATAGTCTGTTCCTCTGCCCACAGAGAGATGCCCCGAGCTTGCCCTCTAAGTTCCCAGAGTGTGCCCCCTTTTGGAGCCCGATATGTATGCCAGTTCCCAGTCCAGGATGAAGTGCGCCTCTTCTTCCCACTGCACCTCTGGGTGAAGAATGCATTCCTCAACCAGACTGTGATGCAGCGGGTGCTTTTTGTGGACAGTGTGGGTAAGCCTCCTCCCACGCCAGTCCCTCTGTGAGTTGTCCCAAGGCCAGCTTATATGGCCAGGCTGGTCTGTGTTCTTGCTGGTCAGTGTAAATGCCCTTCTTCACTGTCATCCCAGAGGCACCTCTGTCATCCTTCTCAGCCCCCTGCCATCCACAGCTAGATTCCATTTCAGACCAGATATTCTCCCACCCTCCCCTCATTAACCCATACATTTATCATCCATTCAGTAGTTATGAAATACATACTGTGTGCTGAGCAGGATGCAGAGGTGGAAAAAGATTCCTGCTTTTGAGGGGCACTGAGTCTAACAGCCTACAGTAAGAACAGGAAGTAAAGAACAGGAAGGGGGGTTTAAGCATACACATTACCATATACAAGGACCCTGGTTCAAGCCCCCAGTTCCCACCTTCAAGGGGAAGCTTCAGGAGTAAAGAATTGGTGCTGTGGATCTGTCTGTCCCTCTCTCTTTCCTTCTCCCTCTCTACCTCCCTCTCTACCTCCCTCTCTCCTCTCAATTTCTTTCTGTCCTATCAAATAAAAAGAAGAAGGAAGAGGAGGAGAAAAGTTTTCCACAAGTGGTAGATTCATGGTGCAGGTACCAAGCCCCAGTGATAACTCTGGTGATGGAGTGGGGGAGAAGATGGATAGGATAGGATAGGATAGGATAGGATAGGATAGGATAGGATAGGATAGGATAGGATAGGATAGGGAGCATTTCTTCCTGCCCTACCTTCCAGCTGAGTCATAGCCTGTGTCCTTTTAGAACCCAGGATCTGGGCCCAGGCAGTGGCACACCTAGTTAAGCACAAACACTAAGTGCTCAAGGACCAGGGTTCAAGCCCCTGGTCCCCACCTGCAGGGGAGAAGCTTCACAAGTGGTGACACAAGGCTTCAGGTGTCTCTCTTTTTCTCTCCCTCTCTATCTCACCCTCCTCTCAATTTCTCTCTGTCTCTATTCAAATATATACATACCCAGGAGCTATCCCTAGTCCAACCTCCAACACCCCTCTTCTTACCCCATAATGGAACTATAGGTGGTGCTACCCAGAGAGTTCTGATGTGCCTTATCTTGCCCTCAGGCCTGCCTGCTCCCCCCAGTGTCATCAAGGCCATGGGTGGGAGCCGGCCAGGGGAACTTCAGATCAGCTGGGAGGCCCCAGCCCCCGATATCAGTGATTTCCTGAGACATGAACTCCGATATGGTCTCAAGGGTCCTGGAAACTTCACTGGTCCCACAGTTGTGCAGCTCCTGTCCACAGAAACCTGCTGCCCGGTTCTGCAGAAGCCAAACCAAATTGCAGCTCTGGATCAGCCTCCCTGTACTCAGCCCATGATGCCTCAACAGGATGGAGCAGAGCAGACCGCCCCAACCAGAGAAGTATCCTGGTCTTCTACTCCACCTTCTATCTTCTACTCCCTACCCCATTTTGACCCAAGCAAGGACAGGCAATACTTTGGGAGTTCCAGGCTGGGTTGGGCCTTGGGGACTAGTATGGGCATGATCAGGCATCATGTCGATTTAAGAATCCCCCACTTTGGATCACTCAGATCAACAAAGCTGAGAGTTCTGGGCTTCCAAATTAATGGGGATTTCCCTAAGAGCTCCCAAACATCTGAAACCCACTGTCCTAGCCTCAAGGCTGCACACTTATCTACCCAGTCAGGAACTGAGGGTATCTCCACAGGCATGCATGGGGGGCTTCCAATAAAAGAGATGGAGGCTGTCTAGGCTGAACTGTCGGCCTAGATTCTGAAGCTGGGATTCTGTTCCCAAGGCTCTGCCAGTGAAGGGTGGAAGCTGCCTCCTCTCTGGACTTAAGCCTGGTAACTTTTACTGGCTGCAGATACGTAGCCAACCAGATGGTGTCTCTCTCCATGGCTCCTGGGGGCCTTGGTCCCTCCCTGTGAGTGTGGGCCTGCCCCGGGATGCAGGTGAGTAAAGAAAAAAAAAATGTTATGAAATGATGGGCAGAGCAACTTGGGAGGTAGCACAGTGGCAGAGTCTTTTACTTGCAAGCATCAAGCCCTGAGTTTGATCCCTACATATCCTAGAGTGCACTTGTACTTCCTCCCCATCCCTCTTCAAAAATTTAATATTTAATTGATTATTTTAAAAAGAAACAGAGAGGGTATGAGTGGTGGCATACCTAGTTGAGTGCACACATTACCATCCACAAGGACCCAGATTCAAGCCCCCCTCCCCACCTGCAGGTGGAAAGCCTCAAAAAGGATAAAACAGGTCTATAATTGCCTCTCTCTCTCTCTCTCTCTCTCTCTTTCTCTCTATCCCTCTCTCTCTCTCCTTTCCTCCCTCCCTCCCCCTCTGCCTCTCTATATACCTTTATCCTCTCAATTTCTCTCTGTCCTGTCAAATAAAAGAGAAAAAATGGGAATTTAAAAAAAGAAGAAGAAGAAGAAATAAGAGAAAGAAAGGACCGGGCAGTGATACACTTGGTTAAGAACACATAGTTCACACCCAGTGAACACATAGTTCAAGCCCCTGCTCCTAACCTGCAGCAGGGATGCTTCACATATAGTGAATTAGAATCTTTCTCTCTCCATCTCTATCTCTCATGCCCTCTCAATTTTTCTCTGTCCCGTCAAATAAAATGAAAAAAAGAAAGAAAGAAAGAAAGAAAGAAAGAAAGAAAGAAAGAAAGAAAGAAAGAAAGAAAAGAAAGAAAGAGAAGGAAGGAAGGAAGGAAGGAAGGAAGGAAGGAAGGAAGGAAGGAAGGAAGGAAGGAAGGAAAGAAGGTAAGGCCTGGGTTGGATATGGACATTCTGGGAAGTTAATCATCCTTCTTTATGAAGTCAAACTTACCGCTGGACAGGGCAACAGAGGAGGGGGAGGAGTAATGTCATGAGTGATGTGTGTATAGTTGACCTGGACATGCTATAGAGTAAGAGCCCACAGGTCCTGATGAGACCTTCTTTTTTGACCTCAGAGGAGATTGGACTTCAGTGCTTTACTCTGGACCTGAAGAATGTCACCTGTCAGTGGCGGCAGCAAGACCATGCTAGCTCCCAAGGCTTCTTCCACCACAGCAGAACATGGTGCTGCATCCGAGAGAGGTGAAGATTAAACTACCACTTGAGTTAATGTCATGAGAGAGAGGGAAAATCTTGTAGAAAGAAGGGAGAAGTTGTTTGGTCCTTTTTGCTCCCCTCGCTATTTTGCTCTCTATTCCCACTGGGAATGCCTTGGAATGTTTAGTTCAGTATTAATCATGTTACCTGGACCATCACAACCACCTATAGTCTCATTCACCTCTAATTTATCCTCCATACAGCTGACAGAATAGCCTTTGTTAAATTTAAACTTCGCATGACTGTCCTTTACTTAAATGTGTACTGCAACTCTCTATTAGCTATTAAATCTAATCAAAACTTCTCTTGACCATTAAGATTTTTCTTTTTTTAATTTTTATTTTTTAATTTCTTTATTGTGGGATTAATATTTTACAGTTGATAGTAAATACAGTAATTTGTCCATGCATAACATTTCTCATTTTTCTACACAACAATACAGTCCCCACTAGGTCCTCTGCTATCCTGTTTCAGGACCTGAACTCCATCCACCCCAGAGTCTTTTACTTTGGTGCAATACACCAACTCCATTCCAAGTTCTGCTTAGTGTTTTCTCTTCTGATCTTGTTTTTCAACTTCTGCCTGTGAAATGAGATCATCCCATATTCATCTTTCTGTTTCTGACTTATTTCACTTAACATGATTTCTTCAAGCTCCATCCAAGATGGGCTGAAAACAGTGAAATCACCAACTTTTACTATGAAAATGTCCAATACTTCTAGTTAATTCATCTCTTCTTTTAGCTCCTTCATTTCTTTATTTTCTGCCTGGGTGATCTGTCAAGTTGAGAGAGTGGGGTGTTGAAGTCCTGTGTTGCTGTTAATATATTACTGTAGCTCTTTCAGTAGATGTTTGATGTATTTAAATGGCCTCTCCTTGGGTGCATAGATGTTGATAATCATTAAGTCCTCTTGATTTATTGCTCCGCTGAGCACTAAGTATTGTCCATCCCTATCTTTTTAAATTTTATTTATTTTAAGGTCTATCATATGTCAGATATGAACATAGTTATTCCTGCCCGTTTTTTGTGGTCCATTGGCTTATATGGTAGTTTTCTATCCTTTCACTTTGAGTCTGTGTTTGTCTTGTTGAGTTAGGTGGGATTCCTGCAGACAACATATGGTTGGGTTGTGTTTTCTGATCCATCTTCCTACTCTGTGCCTTTTAATAGGTGAATTCAGGCCATTGACGTTTATTGATATTATAGATTAAAGATATTTTAATGCCATTATCATAGATGTTTAGAGTGTTCTGATATATGGCATGTATACGGTGATCTGGTTGTTTATAGGAAACCTTTCAGAACTTCTTGCAGGGCAGGCTTGGTGATAGTAGGTTCCTTGTTGATTGTCTGAGAAGGTTTTTATGTCTCCATATACTTTGAATGACAGTCTAGGAGGATACAGTAGTCTTGGTTGAAAGACTTTCTCATTGAGCACTCGACAGATATCTTGCCATTCTCTTCTGGCCTGTTGTGTTTGTGTGGAGAAATATGCTGCTAATCTTACGGTTTTCCTCTGTAAGTGACCTTGTTTTCCTCTTGCAGCCTTCAGGATCCTTTCTTTATCCTATTCCTTTTCATTCTAAATATGATGTGTCTTGATGTCTTTGTTGTTGTTTTCAGTATCTCTTTGTCTCTTTTTGAGATCTCTTACTTCTTTCTTAGTTTTCTCTAATTCATCCTTTATCTTCCTAATTCTGTTTTCTGCCTCATTTATTCTGTTCTCTCTCCCCTCTGTTGTTTTCTGTAGCTCACTATTCTGTTACCCTATTCTGATACTGTATTAGTTTGTTCATCTAGTTGTGCTCTTAGCTCAGCTTTCAGCTCTTTAATTACTTCGAGATAGTGCTTTCTTTCAGAGTCTCATTTGTTGTTTCTGCATTTAAAAAAATTTTTTTTTATTTATTTATTCCCTTTTGTTGCCCTTATTGTTTTATTGTTGTAGTTATTATTGTTATCATTGTTGTTAGATAGGACAGAGAGAATTGGAGACAGGAGGGGAAGACATAGAGGGGGAAAGAAAGACAAACATCTGCAGACCTGCTTCACTGCTTGTGAATCAACTCCCCTGCTGGTGAGAAGCTGGGGGCTCGAACAGGGATCCTTACGCTGGTCCTTGCGCTTTGCACCATGTGCACTTAACTTACTACACCATGTGCACTTAACGTGACTCCCTGTTTCTGCATTTCTGATGACAATTCTTTCAAACTCTTTCCTCACTCCTGTGACTAATTCCTCAGCTAGCTAGAATGAGATGTTGATCTCATTCTTCTGTGCTTTTACCTTTGGGAGGCTTTTAGCTGGACTTTTATCCTGGTTCATTTCTCCAAAGTTTCTCCTTTATTTAACCATTATTATAGTGTGTTATGAGATCCTTCTCTCAGTACTTTTCAGTCCACTGATCACTCTTGCCTGGATTGTGTCTAAGTAAGGTACTTAAAGAGTTCAAAGTTGTGGAAATTAACAGTTGTTTCAATGTTATCTCAATCCCTGAGTTGAAGCACAGTGGCTGTTAAAGTCTCTTTTGTTCTTTTTCTTCCTTGTAGGCTATAGTAGCTATACGCAGGTTTTTTTAGCTTAATCTCTCAATCCTCACCAAAAGATAAAGCAGGGTGGGGGAGAGATAGCACAGTAGTTATGCAAAGAGACTCCCACACCTCAACTATCCAAAGCTCCTGGATCAATTCAGCTTCTCTGTCAAGCTAGGCCCTGTGAGTTTCTGAACAAGTCCCTTTTATAGTCAGTAGGTTCTAAAGCAATTACTCACCATGTTTTCATCAGTAGAACAATGTGGAAAGGCTCCCACTAGACAGCCCCACTGCTACACCACCAGAGTGTAGATCTTCTCCTGAGTGTCCTAGTCAGTTTCCTGCCCCTCTTGCCATGTCAGCACAGGGTCTCCCCCTGCTGCTCCAGCCTCTGAGGACAGTACCAAGTGAAGATTCATAGTTGCATTTGGGGAGTCTTAGAGAAGTCCTCTCCTCCCTTCAGCAGACTTTTTGTTGGTAAAACAGACTGGAGGTGGCTCCTCAACTGGCAAACTGCCAGACTGTTACAAACCACTGGGGATTAGATATGGGCTTTAGCCCCAGGAATCTCTTCTTAGGCTCCTCTCTGTCCATAAGCCACACATGTTTTCACTCACCAGTGACTTGGTGGGTTCCCAGAGTATTCCCAGTCTCATCTTGTTGCAGTCTTAGGTGATCTATGATATTCCTTGTTCTTTAGAGAAGTCTCTCAACTGGGTAGAGCTGGAGGTCTGGGCAGAATTGTGGTCCTGGATGCTCTGGTGATTTGGTGGGTTCCCAAAGTAATTCTAGTCCTGTCTTGTTGTGGTCCCAGGTGGTCTCCTTCGATAATCCTCGACCATTAAGATTTTTCTTCAAACACTTCACTCGCCATTTATTCCTTCCATATATTTTGGTCTATAACCAAATCTTGCTGGTTTTGCCGACCAAATATTTCCAGAATCTCTTCACTTTTCTTTCTTCCTTTCTTTCTTTTTATTGGATAGGACAGAGAGAAATTGAGAGAGGAGAGGAAGAGAGAAAGATAGACACTGGCAGACCTGCTCTACTGGTTGTGAAGCTTCCCCACTGCAGGTGGGGAGCATGGGCTCAAACCTGGGTCCTTATGCAGGTTCTGGTGCTTAGTGGGTGTGCTGCTATCCAGCCTCCACTTTTCTTCATCATTGCCCTAGTGATTACCTTAACACAAGTCCTTACCATCTCTTGCTTGGCTTACTGAGAAGATTCATTGACTGGTCATCTCCCATACCTTCCAAACCATCCTGTACATAAGAGATGGAGTGATCTTTTAGAAGTTCAAAACTGAACATAGCATTCACTCCTTTAAAATCTTCAACTGCGGGAGTCGGGCTGTAGTGCAGCGGGTTAAGCGCAGGTGGCGCAAAGCACAAGGACTGGCATAAGGATCCTGGTTCGAACCCCGGCTCCCCACCTGCAGGGGAGTCGCTTCACAGGCGGTGAAGCAGGTCTGCAGGTGTCTATCTTTCTCTCCTCCTCTCTGTCTTGCCCTCCTCTCTCCATTTCTCTCTGTCCTATCCAACAACGACAACAACAATAATAACTACAACAATAAAACAACAAGGACAACAAAAGGGAATAAATAAATAAAATAAATATTTTTAAAAAAATCTTCAACTGCTTCTCATTGATCTCATGATAAAGTAAAGAATAGGACAGGGAGCTAGCTCACCTGGTAAAGCACATTCATTACCATGTACAAGACCTCAAGTTTGAGCACCACAGCACCAAGGGAAGCACCATAGATGATGGAGGGATTCTGAGACATCCTTCATCAGTGACAGGTGAACTGAGGCCAAAGTGACAAGAAAGAATAAGGCACTTGAAGATTGAGAGAGCAATCCAGGACAAAGGCAGTGATCTGACACTTTTGTGGAACAGGAAAATCCTCATGCATGAAAGGTGGTCAACTGGTATGAGAACCACAGGAAATGAGACTACCATGATAAGGAGGAACCAAATCATATACATCCCAGTAGGCTGTAGTATGGATATTTTATTCCAAGTTAGATGAGGAACTATTGAAGGATTTTAATTTTAAAAAGTGGCATAAAAGGGGTAGAGTGGTGGTGCACCTGGTTGAGTGCACTTTACAAGGTGCAGGGACCCAGCTTCAAGCCCCCAGCCCCCACTTGTAGGGTGAAAGCTTTTAGAGTGGTGAAGCAGGGATGCAGATGTCTCTCTGCCTCTCTTCCTCTTTATCTCCTTCTTCCTCTCAATTTCTGGCTATCTCTATCCAAATAATAAAGATAAATTTTTTTTAATTTTAAAAAGTGAAATATGATTTAAAAATTTTTAAAGTAGAATTAGTCATGCTTTTTTTAAAAAAATGCACTTCTCTGTAAAGTTATGAAGACTAGAAGAATCACCCATTTGAAATTTGCCTTAATCCAAGAAATAAATAATGTGGCAGTGATGAAGATTAAATTTAAAAGACTTATGGTATATTCTAGACATTATCAGATCAGCATTTTGGAAACAGATTTTGAAACCATATGGAGAACAAGTTGAAGGGAGGGGTGAAAAATATGGCAGAAAATCCAGTTAGGAGGCTTTTATGTAATAATTTTAGAGCAACAGAACTTGTAGAAGTGGCTAAGAGGACTACTGTAGAAAACAGGTTAAAAACATAAGGATGCTTGCCTACAGAAAGATGAAGTCTCTTAAATATGTGAAACAATCTTCTGAAGTACTGGTAGCCCATTTTTCAAATGCAGAGACTGGGGCAGAAGATAAATCAAGTAATTCTCCCAAAAGACCAAAATTTTAACTCTATATGCAATGCCATTTGCATGTGTCACAATTCCACATATTGTTTCCATAAGGGAAAGAGGATGGACAGCAAAGCAAACTTCAGAAAACAAAACACTAGGCACGGAGACAGAGTAAATAAACCCTGGCAGTCCGTCCAAGGGAGGAGTCATGTTATGATTAACACAGGCCATTGCCCGTATAAAGTGGCAAGTATCAGGATGGTTTCTGGGACAGATCTGATTCAATAACTCTATGGAACTAATTCTTAGAGACCCTGTCTGGGAGAAATGTGAAGAAGAGAAAACCAACCCAGAATTACAGTCCTTCCAGTTCTCCCGCTGCAACTTCAAATCACAAAATGGCAGTGTTATCCATATCCTCGTGAAAGCGACCACAGTCCAGGGTGCTGTTCACAGCTACCTGGGCTCACCTTTCTGGATCCACCAAGCTGGTAAGAAGTTTCTTCCTTCCTCCTGCCATATAATTTTTGCCCCTATTATACCAAACTCCATGTCCAAGCCCCACAATTCTATCACATCTGACACTTGGCCCTGGAGATATGATGTCTCATGCACCAAAGGACTTACACCAGTCCCTCTGATGTCCCTGCAGTGCTCATCCCCACTCCCAACCTGTTCTGGAAGGAGGTCTCCAGTGGGCAGCTGGAGTTGAAGTGGCAGCATCCCTCCTCTTGGGCAGCCCAAGATACCTGTTATCAGCTTCGATATACAGGAGAAAGCCATCAGGACTGGAAGGTACAGGCAAGAAACAAATGCCTGCAGATATCACTATACAGATAATCCTGAGTTTGGCCATACCTGTTATCAGGTGTGGAGGTGTCCATGTACTCATGTTTGGACTTGTCTCTCTGTGTTTATCTGATTCAACTGGTATTTCCCCAGCCCCTTTTTAGCATTTGATACTATTGCCTAGTCCACTGAAAACATTCTCTCCTCTCTGTCTTTGGAAGTACTCATCTCTCCTGGTCTCATACTACCTCTAACGAAACCTCACCCTCGTCTCCTGGACCCTCCTTTCCCATCGTTCTTTCTTTGTTTTATTTGTTTAAACTAGAGCATTGCTCAGTTCTGGTTTATGATGGTGCTGGGGATTGAATTTGGGGTCTGGGAGCTTCAGATATGAAAGTCTTTCCCCCCCCCCATCTGGTTTATGATGATGTGGAGGAAGGGACTGAACTTGGGACTTTGCAGCCTCAGGCATGAAAGCCTTTTTGCACAACCAAAAAGCTATCTCCCCTACTAGACATGAAAGTCTTTTGCATAACCACTATGCTGTTTCCCCAGTTTCCACCATTCTTTAAAATGTAATGCTTCCTAGAGTTCAGTCCTAAAAACTATTTTACTCTAAATTAATATGTATACTTTCTACAGGTGAGCACTTCAACATCATCATTTTAACAACTAGCCATTCAAATATCAAATTTACTATTCTGACACCATAGGGAAAAGGCCTATACATCATAAGCAAATTACCTAAACTTTTGAAACCTCAGTTTCCCCATGGCTGTCTGGGAATAAAGCTGACTACCTCAGAGTTGCAGTAAAGAATTAAATATATAAATACCTAATATACTACCTAACATACAGAAGATGCTCAGTATATATTAGCTAAATATAAGTTTTCCTCTGTCTTTGTTCCCATTTATTACACACACACACACACACACACACACACACACACACAACTTTTTTCATTGTTAATTTGTGAATAATAGTGGGTTACAAGGTTGTAAAATTACAGGGTATAGTACCACACGGCTCCCATCACCAAAGTTCTGTGTCCCTATCCTCCCAAAGGTAACCAGCATAGTTCTTAAAAACTCTTAGAAACAGTTATACAACTTCTTCTTTTTTTATTATTTCTTTATTGGAGAATTAATGTTTTACATTCAACAGTAAATACAATAGTTTGTACATGCATAACATTCCCCAGTTTTCCCATATAACAATACAACCCCCACTAGGTCCTCTGTCATCCTTCTGGGACCTGAATTCTCCCCACCCACCCTCCCCCAACCCAGAGTCTTTTACTTTGGTGCAATATGCCAATTCCATTTCAGGTTCTACTTGTGGTGTGTGTGTGTGTGTGTGTGTGTGTGTGTGTGTGTGTGTGTGTGTGTGTGTGATCTTGATTTTCAACTTTTGCCTGAGAGTGAGATCATCCCATATACATCCTTCTGACTTATTTCACTTAACATGAATTTTTCAAGGTCCATCCAAGATCAGCTGAAAACGGTGAAGTCACCATTTTTTACAGCTGAGTAGTAGTCCATTGTGTATATATACCATAACTTGCTCAGCCACTCATCTGTTGTTGGAAACCTGGGTTGCTTCCAAGTTTTGGCTATTACAAATTGTGCTGCCATGAACATATGTGTACACAGATCTTTTTGGATGAATGTGTTGGGTTCCTTAGGATATATCCTCAGGAGAGGAATTGTAGGATCATAGGGTAGGTCCATTTCTAGCCTTCTGAGAGTTCTCCAGACTGTTCTCCACAGAGGTTGGACCAATTGACATTCCCACCAGCAGTGTAGGAGGGTTCCTTTGACCCCACACCCTCTCCAGCATTTGCTGCTGTATACAACTTCTTTTGAATAGTTATTTGTTTGTTTATGTATAAGCTACAGAAGTGGGGAAGGAGGAGGAGGAACCCAAACTGTTGTTAAAATTTCGGAAGGCTCTTGCTGGGCAGGTTAGCTTCACGGGCGGGTAACAGAGACGCGGAGACAACGGCTGGGCAGGGAGGCTGTATTTCTTTATTCAGGAACAACGATTCATAAACTAAGACAAACTAATAACCAAACAGAACTCTGCTGTCTCTTTGCCGTGGCACAAGCACTCTCTCTTACTATCGAACTCAGGAACCCTCTCACTCTGGCACTCTCCGAATTCTTCAACTGTGTAACCCTCCAGCTCTCTCTCGCAACTCTCGAACTCTCCGAACTCTGTCACTCTGGTGGGTTTTCTAGGAGCGGGGCCAAGCGGGCCCGCGAAATTAACTGGACTGATCTAATTCTCTTGGCGGGGGAGAACTAGAACCGAATATAAAGCATACAACACCAAACCATCACTCTGGCACATGCAGCACCAGGGATCAAATTCAGAGAGTCCAATGCCTGAGAGTCCAATGCCTGAGAGTCCAATGCTTTATCCACTCCCAGACCTCTATATACAACTTCTTACCAGACTGTTCTACCTAAAAGTCCTCCAAGATATTTTTAAATTTTTATTATATTTATTTATTTATTTATTAGATGAAGACAGCCAGAAATCGAGAGGGAAAGGAGAGAGAGAAAGACAGAGAGACACCTGCAGCACTGCTTCATCACTTGAAAGTTTTCCCCCTGCAAGTAGGGACCAGGGGCTTGTACCTGACTCCTTGAGCAATGTAACATGTGTGTTCAACCAGGTGCACCACCACCCAGCCCCCCTCCAAGGTGCTTTAGACTCTATATATCCAAAACTAAGCTCATCTTCCTCCCTAAACTTATTTCATGATTTTTAGCTTTTTTATATTTTTTATTTATTTATGTATTTGTTGGATAAAGAAATAAATTGATGGGTGGGGGATAGAAAGGGAGAAAGACAGAGAGACACCTGTAGCACTGCTTTACCACTTGTGAAGCTTTCTCCCTGCAAATGGGGAGCATGAGGCTTGAACCCAGATTCTTGAGCATAGTAACATAAGTGTTCAACTAGGCATAGCACCTCTGGGCACCCACTCCCCATTTCACTTTCTTTTTTTTAAATAGAGGCATAGAGGGAGAGATAAAGTGAAAGAGACCACATTACTGAAGCTTCTTCCTTCTATGCATTGGGGGCCAGGCTCAAATCTGAGTAATACACATAGCAAAGCAGCGCACTACCCAGTTGAGCTATTTTGCCATACCTTCACTTTTTTTCTGACATCACCAGGGCTTTATAGCTCAGAGATAACCCTTTTCAAATAGAGAGAGACAGAAGGAAAGAGGGAAACATACCACAGCATCTCCAGTGCACTAGGAACTGGACTGAAGCCTGGGTCACGTGCATGACAAAGTAGGTGCACTATCCAGATAAGTTATCATGCCAGCTTTTTTTTTTAAAGATTTATTTGTTAGATCATACTCTAGCATATGTGATGCCAGTTATCGAATTCAGGATCTCATGTACACAAGTTCCATGCCCTAAATAGATGTCATGCCCCAGGTCACTATCATGGAAGCTAGCATTTCATTTTCCTCTTTAGTTCACATTTTTATTAACATGAGTTACATATAGTAAAGCAGTCAAAACTTGAATATATGACTGATTGGTTTATTCATGGAACCACAATCCACTCAAAGTATAGATTATTTCTAGCACCCCCTGAGCTCTTTAAACTCTCTTGATCCGTAGTGGGGGGGGGGAGCGCAGCGGGTTAAGCGCATGTGGTGCAAAGCGCAAGGACGGGGTAAGGATTCCGGTTTGAGCCCCTGGCTCCCCACCTGCAGGGAAGTCACTTCACAGGCAGTGAAGCAGGTCTGCAGGTGTCTATCTTTCTCTTTCCCTCTCTGTCTTCCCCTCCTTTCTCCATTTCTTTCTGTCCTATCCAACAACAACGACATCAATAACAATAATAATAACTACAACAATAAAACAGGGGCAACAAAAAGGAATAAATAAAAACTCTCTTGACCAAGGTAAATATTATTCTGAAATTACCACTGATAATTTTGACTATTGTTGAATTTTATAAAATGGGACCACACAATATTTCTTCCTCAAACTTGCTTTTCCTTCTTTTCCTGTCTCTGACAATAGCACCACCACTTACCCAATTACTCAAACCTGGATCATCTTTGATTCTTCTTCCTTTTCCCTTGTCTTTACCTGTATTTATCAAAAAGTAGATGTTTTTGTTTTTGTTTTGTTGTTGTCATCACTGGGGTTTTTACCATTGCAAACCAAGGTTTTCAGATAGAGATAAAGAGGGCCAAGGAGAGAGCATAACAGTTATGCAAAAAGACTCAAGCCTAAAGTTCTGAGATCCCAGGTTCAGTAGCCAGCACCACCATAAGCCAAAGCTAAGCAGTGCTCTGGGAAAAAGAGGAGAGTGGGAACAAGAACGAGAGAGAGAGAAAGAGAGAGAGAGAGAGAGAGAGAGAGAGAGAGAGAGAGAGAGCCACAGCACCAAAGCATCCTCCAATGCCCTGGAGGCCAGACTCAAACTTTCGAACAAGTGGGCTTATTATACTAACACGCCTCAAATCTCTGCCATCACTGTCTTAGCCTCATCTGCCATCAACATATCCACCCACAGTTTAATTAATATTCTATTATGTATTTTGGATAGAGATAGCAATAAACTGAGAAGGAAGAGGGAGGGAGCAACATCTGAAGCACTACACTGCTCATGAAGTTTTCCCACTGCAGGGGTGGGTGGGGCTTGAACCTGGGTCCTTGTACACTGTAACCTTGTGCACTCAACTAGTTGTGCAATCATCAGGACATTCCATCCAGTTTTTTCTTTTCTTTCTTTCTTTCCTTTTTTTTTTCAGAGCACTGCTCAGCTCTGGCTTATCATGGTGAAGGTGTCCAGGATTGAACCTGACACCTGGCAGGCAAGAGAGTCTATTTGCATAACCATCATGTTATCTCCCATACCCTCTATTCACATTCTTAACACTTTAACCCACAACCAAGCAGCTCACTTTTAAATGCTTCTTTGCACTCCTATGGGTACCTCACACAATCATTATAACACTAACTACTTCTAATTATTGTCTTCTCTTTTGGGTATATTTACTAAACATCAAAAACCATGTTTTGGGATTCAGGTGGTGATGCAGCCAGATAAGCACATATATTACCAAGTGCAAGAATAAGGGCTCGAAACCACCCCTCCACCCCCCAACCCCCCCCCACCTGCAGGGTGGTCGCTTTACAAGCAGTGAAGCAGGTCTGCAGGTGTCTATCTTTCTCTCCCTCTCTCTATCTCCCTGTCTCTCAATTTCTCTCTGTCCTATATAATATAAATTAGAAAACAAAAAAAAAAAATGGCTACTGGGAGTGGTGGAGTCATAGGGCCAGCACCGAACCCCAGCAATAACCTTGGTGGCAAATAAACAAACAAAATTCATACTTTCAATTAAAAAAAAAACATGGTTTCCCCCTCAATGCTTGGCATATCACAAGCAATTCATAAATATTGGCTTTAGTAGTCATTTAATAATTTATAGTGGCCTGGGAGGTGCCTTACTGGATAAACTTAGACTCTCAAGCATGAGATCATGAATTCGATCCTTGGGAATACAAGTTCTAGAGTGATACTCTGATTCTCATTCATGAATAAATAAATGTTAGTGATAATTTGTCACGATTACACACTATGTACTTATATAGTGGATATATATCTAATGCTAATAAAAGATTAATTTTTGGTTTATAAAGTCTCCCTGAGAGTACACAAGATACACATTCCCTCTGCTTGGAATCTGTCCTCATAATCCTGATTCTGAGTATAAAGTTGGATTCATATGTGGCTTAGAGAGAGAGAGAGTTTTCTCCATTACTCCACTTGGAACACTTCTAGAAGGATCTTCATGTGTACTGGTCACTGTGTGACCCAGGATCCCTGTGGCATGTGCAGATTTGCGTCCGGATGAGTAGTTCCCTGTGCAGGCCGGGCTGTGTCAGTAGACAAAGCTATGTGGACAGCTAGATTCTCTCCAGCTGGGAATGTCTCAGGCAGGGCCAGGCAGCCAACAGGGAGAGGCTTGCAAATTTCCATGGAGGTGTTTGCTTCTGGCAGTGAGACTCTTTGTGGGATTTCAAAGCCACAGAATTTTGATCGAACAGATGAGGGGCATGGGAGTCTGACCACCTGTTTGCCCATCCTCTACAGGTGCTGGAGCCGCCCCTTGGGGCTCAGGGAGAGACCCTGGAGCTGCGGCCTCGCTCTAGCTACCGTCTACAGCTGCGCGCCAGGCTTTACAGCCCCAGGTACCAGGGCCCCTGGAGCGCCTGGTCAGACCCAGTGAACGTGGAGACCGCCTCCGAAACAGGTGAGGCCAGGACTGCGGCCAAGGCAGTCTGCGGCTGCCTGAATGGAGGGTTGCAGGAGCCACGGGATGGGGGGTGAGTTCCGCCCCCACTGGCCCCACTGGTCCAGGGAGATGAGAGGCGGGGACCCGAGTCTGGTCCCCGCGGGCCTGTGGGCGGGGCTCCAGCCCCCAGGCTGCTGAAGTTTGACAGCTTTTATCCCGCAGCCTGGATCTCCTTGGTGGCAGCTCTGTTCCTGGTGTTGAGTCTCAGCACCGTGCTGGGCCTGTTGCTGCTGAGGTGGCAGTTTCCTGCGCACTACAGGTACCGCCAGTAAGGCAGGAGATGGGCCGTGGGGGAGGGGGGGGGAACCTCCTTATCCAGTTTGGTGTGGTGTAGCCATTCCACCTCCTAAACCTTCCTCAGACAATGCCCCCTTTCTCCAGCCCTACAGACACTATCTGAGGCTAACAGCCTCATCTCCCTCCATTCACATCAGAATAACTTCTCTAAAATGCAGTCATGAACTTATGACCCCTCTCTTCACTAAATCTCATTATTAGTTGCTCAGGATAGAGTCCAGACTCTAGAATGACAAGCAAACCTTGGGCAAAATCTGCTCCCAGCCAACATTTCCACCATCCTCCACTCTATTCCAAACAGTTGATTTCTTCCACAAAGGCCACTTTACTTCACAGTGCCTTTGCACATAATGTCCCCTCTGCGAGGAATATCCTCCCTGGATGACTAATGCCCATTTATTTTTAAATAACTTTCCCTTCCCCACCCCTTCTGACTGCTATCTCTGTGCCCTGTACAGAATTCCACAATACAGGGAGTCGGGTGGTAGCACAGCGGGTTAAGCGCATGTGGCGCAAAGCACAAGGATCAGCCTAAGGATCCCGGTTCAAGCCCCCAGCTCCCCACCTGCAGGGAGTCGCTTCACAAGCGGTGAAGCAGGTCTGTAGGTGTCTATCTTTCTCTCCCCCTCTGGTTTCCCCTCCTGTGTCCTATTCAACAACGACGACAACAATAATAACTATAAACAAATAGTTTATATGCAACAAAAGGGAATGAATGAATGAATGAATAAAAATAATTCCACAATACAGACTCCTATCATAGTACCAGTAACATTTTATTGCCTCTTTTGCTTTTAAGAAAAGATTTATGGTCAACAATGGACAATGTGCTTGTTTTGTCAAGCACACTACCCAGGTTTGAGCCTGACCCTACCTCCACCCCTCCCACACACACACTGCATTGGAGGAAGCATGCGTGCTGTGCTGTCTTGATAGATAGATAAATAAGATAGATCTGAAAAAAGTTGACCCAGAGCAGTGAAGTCACAACAATGACAAAAGGGTTCTTATTTAAAAATAATAAGTGTGTTTGTGTATGTGTGTGTGTGTGTGTGTGTGAGAGAGAGAGAGAGAGAGAGAGAGATGAAGAGCAAAACACTGCTCATCTCTGGCATATGGTAATGCAGGGTATAGAACCTGAACCTGTCCTCAGGCATACAAGTCATGTGCTCTAGTGCACTGTGCTACCTCCCTGACCCTGCACTGATTTCCTTATATGTCTCTGTATACCTTATGTGGTCTTTAAAGTCTCATCACAATACTTATCAAATACCAAAACTTGGGCAGGAGTAGATAGCGTAATGATTATATAAAGAGACTCATACTTGAGACTTCAAAGTACCAGGTTCAGTCTCCAGCACCACCTTAGGCCAAAGATGAGAAGTGCTCTAGTAAAAAAATATATATATAATAATAAAATAAAAACTATATATACATATATATTAAAAATCTTAAATAAATGTTATTAATGAATATTTCATTTGTATTGGAAGGCAGATAGGAGAAATGATGCTCAGGCCCAGGAAGTAGCATAGTAGATAAGGTATTGGACTCTCAAGCATGAGGTCAAAGTTTAATCCCCAAAGAAATGCTCTGGAGATATCCCTCTTTCTCTCTCTCCTTATTTCCTAAATAAATTAGTCAATAAATAAATATATATTTTTTTACTTGCCACCAGGGTTATTGCTGGGGCTCAGTGCCTACACAAGGAATCCACCACTCCCAGTGGCCATTTTTCCCTTTTTTTTAAATCTTGTATTTGATAGAATAGAGAGTAATTGAGGAGCCAGTGTAGATAGCATAATGGTTATGTAAAGAGATTCTCATGCCCGAGGCTCTAAAATCCCAAATTCAATCTCCTGCACCACTAGTGAGTGCTGAACAGTGGTCTGACAAAAATAAATAAGTAAATAAATAAATAAATAAGAGTAATTGAGAAAGAGAGATAGAGACCTATAGCCCCTCTTCACCACTCCTGAAACTTCTCCTCGGGAGCAGGGGATTGAACCAGGGTCCTTGCACATGGTAACATGTACACTTAATCAGGTGTGCTACTGCCCAGGTCCCAATAACCAATTTTTTAATTTAATTTTTTTAAGGCATTTTAAAATTATTTTTATTTAATTATTTTATTTACCAGAGCACTGATGATCTCTGGCTTATGGTGGTGCAGGGGGGATTGAACTTGAGACTTCAGAGCCTCAGGCATGAGAGTCTCTTTGCATAACCATTATGCTATCTACCCCCTGCCCGTAATTTTCTTTTTTTTAAATATTTATTTATTTATTCCTTTTTTTTGCCCGTTGTTTTTATTGTTGTAGTTACTATTATTGTTATTGATGTTGTTGAATAGGACAGAGAGAAATGGAGAGAGGAGCGGAAGACAGAGAGGGGGAGAGAAAGACAGACACCTGCAGACCTACTTTACCACTTGTGAAGCTACTCCCCTGCAGAGAGGGAGCTGGGGCCTCAAACCAGATCCTTACACAGGTCCTTGCGCTTTGAGCCACCTGCACTTAACCTGCTGCGCTACCGCCTGACTCCTTCTTTTTCTTTTTTTAAGATAGCATCCATACAACCTTGACTCATCAGTAGTAGTATCTTTTGATTCTTGAAAAATCAACTCAGAAGACAAGTCCTTCATGCAGTCTTTTAGGTCAGATGCCTCTTATTTTAAGCTCTTGTCTCAACTTACGCGTGTCTTTATTTGAACGTTTAACTTGATTATACATATAAGAAAGCGGGGGGGGGGCAGTAGTGCACCTGGTTGAGTACACATGTTACAATGCGCAAGGACCCAAGTTCTAGCCACCAGTCCCCACCTACAGTGGGAAAGCTTTGCAAATGGTGAAGCAGTGCTGCATGTGTCTCTCTGTCTCTCACCCTCTCTATTACCCTCCTTCCCTCTTGATTTCTGGCTGTCTCTATCCAATATATAAAGATAATTTTTTAAAAAAATTTTAAAAGGAAGAAAAAGAAAACTGGAATGTAGATTCTAAGCAGATAGCTCAGCCCAGGGGAAAAAAAAGTTAGGAGAGAAAAGGGAAGTGGTCCTGCCGTATCAGGCACACTCAGTCCTTTTCTGTAATTCACCAGCTAGGTCATTCCTCTTTCCCTGGAGAGATATGAGTAAAATTATGTAAATAATAAAAATGTTGTTCAGTTAAAGCTGATATGTGTGGAGGTATGATACTAAAGATCTGAGGTTTGGGTGGCCTGGGAGGTTGTACAGTGGCTAGAACATTGGATTTGCAAATATGAGTTACTGAGTTAGATCCCCAGTATCAATGCTCTGATTCTCTCTTTCTCCACATCCCCACCCTAGCTCATGTTAATAAATAAAGTCTTCTTAAGCAATAAATTACATCTTTAACAAAATAAGTCGAAGGGAGGAGGAGATAACATAATGGTTATGCAAAAATCCTTTTATATCTGAGGCCTAAAATCCCAGATTCAATCCCCCACCATCATAAACCAGAGTACAGCAGTACTCTGGTAAACATAACAATAACAGTAATGGAAAATATATAAATAAAATAATTGGAGGCTCATGTGACTGAAGAAGAGAAAGGATTCTCAGTAGTAGAGTTTATGCCCTGTATATGTGAAGTCTTGGGCTCAAACCTTGGCATCACATATGCTCTAGTCTAGCACTCTCCATTGCTCGCTCGCTCGCTCTCTCTCTCACTAAAAGAAAGAAGAAAGAAAGAAACAAAGAAAGAAAGAAACAAAGAAAGAAAGAAAAGGAAAGGTGATTCCTCCAATATACCTTAATCCATACTCTTCCCAGATATACCACCTTCCTGGGTAACTTAATACTTAATCCCCTCTAGTTCTCTTCCTTCATTCAATCATGAGTAAATTCATAATTTCTTGGTCACCTCCTATGGGCCAGACACTGAAGATTCAGGAGTGAGGAAATAGACAAACTTTTCATTCTCAGGGAGCTTACATTCTAGTGAAATGAGACAAACATAATTGAATATATAATAATATGGTAAATATAGTCATTGCAATAAAGACAATTAAAGTAGAGCAGGAGATAGTGAGTGATTGAGAAAGAAGGTGTCCTATTTCAGACAGGACAATCAGAGAAGGCATCTCATCAAATGATATTCCAACAAAGAACTAAATGAAGTAAGGGAACAAATGTAGTGATACAGCAGAGAACTTGGAAAACAGAAGGGCCCTGAAGCAAGGATGTTCCATAAAAATCTGCACCATCTGATTTTTTAACCTCCCAAGGGACTTTCCTCCCACACAGTTGCTTTTTCACCTAAACTTCTCCACTTTGTCTTATTACTTTGACTACCTCTCCAAAACTTGCTGCCTTCCTGTCCCACCTCAGTGCTCCTGTATTCAATCTCAGCTCATTCCAAAGAAACTGTTTCTTTCTCTTCCTTCTTTTCTCTTCTCCTCTTCTAAGGAGCCTGAGGCATGCCCTGTGGCCCTCACTACCAGACCTGCACCGGGTTCTAGGCCAGTACCTTAGGGACACTGCAGCTCTGAGTCCGGTGAGTACACTTCCCTCTCCCACCTACCAACAGTCAGTCCTACCTAGAGCTGGATCCTTGTTCCCTAACACAGTTTTTTCAAGACCCTTGTCCACCAGTATATCATCCCTGGATCCTACCTCCCACCAACACCCTCCTTCCTACACAATACAGGTCCCTCACCCACATGATCTGCTCTAATCCAGACCCCTCTCCCTCCACATCTCTCAGCCCAAGGCTTCCATCTCAGATGCCTATGAAGAAGTGGAACCCAGCCTCCTGGAAATTCTACCTAAGTCCACAGAGAAGAGCCCCTTGCCCCTGTGTTCTTCCCAAGCCAAGATGGACTACAGAGGACTGCAGCCTTCTTGCCTGGAGACCATGCCTCTGACTGTGTGCCCACTCACAGCTGAGTCTGGGTCCTACTGCACCACTCACATAGCCAACCATTCCTACTTACCACTAAGCTGCTGGCAGTCCCCTCACTCCCAGTACCCTGGACAGCTCTAAGTCCTTAGACCTCTCTTCTGAACCTTCCTACTCACCACCACCCACACACACCCAACATAAATATCTCAGACCTCACTCCCCTCTCTTTATAGCTAGACTTCATAACACTGATCTTTCAGTACTGCTTGCATCTAGGATGTCTCCTTAGGTTCATTTGACTAAGTTCTTCTAACTTGTTCCTTCATTCTCCTCTTTCACATCAAAACTACAAATCTCTACTTCTTATTTGCTCTTAAACTACTTCAGTTATTCCCCCTAGTACCACATTGCTAGTGAAACTGCTCTGGCAAAGTTCAACTCAGATCTCATTGTAAAAGCTAGTGGGATCTTGTTAACACTCAGGTTAGCTGCTCTCTGTGGAATTTGTCATGGCAACTGCTGATTTCTCCTTGAAATTTCTCATCTAGCTCAACTTTCATGATCTCACTGTCTCTCCTGGATCTACTCTTGCTGCTTTCTGTATATGAGTGAACAGCATATATTCTGGAACTAGAGCTGGGTTCAATTCCTGGATTTCCAGACTTGGTGGGCAACAACTTAAAAATCATTGGGCCTTGGTTTTCTCATCTATAAAATGGAAATAATGAGGGCTGTGTGGTAGCATACCTGGTAGAGTACATGTGTTACTATGCACAAGGACATGGATTCAAGTCCCCAATTCTCACTTACAAGGGGGAAGCTTCACAAGTAGTGAGGCAGCACTATAGGTCTTTCTCTATTTTTTCTTGAAAAAAAAAAAAAGCAACAAGATTTTATTGTCTTCAAAGTAAATCCAAGATGAAGTTAGAACTGGATTACTTGGTCCTTTATTTTCTTATCTCCTCCAAGTTCAAAATGCTTGCCTCTATTAATAGCTAGATTTGTAGTTGGGTTCAACACATTCAAGCCTCAGCACAATCTTCTTTGTAGTTTTAGCCTTCTTCCTTAAAACTGGCTTAGTCTGTCCACCATAGCCACTCTGCTTCCTGTCATAATGCCTTTTTCCCTGGGCATACAAAGAATCCTTGCCCTTCTTGTACTATGTCACTTTGTGAGGTTGATGCTAGCCACATTTCTTACAGAAAGTCCAACAGGTTTTAGGAACGTTCACCGTGCTTGCAACAGCACTACCCATACACAAAAAAACTCTCTCACACTCTCTAGTCCCCCTTCCCTCTCAATTTCTCTCTGTCTCTACCCTAAATAAATAAAATATTAATTAACAACTGGCAAAGCAGGTCTTCAGGTGACTCTCTGTCTCCCTATGTCTCCCTCCCCTCTCAATTTCTGTCTCTATCCAACAATAAATAAGTAAAAATATTTAATAAAATAAAATATTTAAAAAACAGGAATAACAAATCCATAGAGTCATGAAAATGACAGATAATCTACATAAAGCACAGCATCTAGAATACTGTTTCATAGATCAATTGTAAATATTCCTTCATAATTCATGTGATCTTGGCATTACTTACACTCTGTGATCATTACAGGACCTTGAGAACCCATTCTTAGCACAGTCTCCAATTCCATCACTCCTCATGGTCTTTACTTAAGTTAACTATTCCCAAGTTATTATCTCTAGGCCAGACTTCTACTGAAGCTCCTATAATGCCTTATGCAAACAACCACTTGTATGTATTTATCCTGCTACAGATTGTGAACTCCTGGATATCAAGGGTCATGATTTGTCTCCCTTCTACAACCCCCCCCACACACACACACCCAAACAACCCCAGCACTTATAGTAATATTTGGTGCATGGTAATAGGTCTTCAATAAGTGTTTTTTTTCAATAAATGTTTTCTAAATAAGTGAAATCTTTCTGGACTATGCCATCTTAGCCCTGCGCCAGCCTCTCCTCTAAACCATACATAGCTGTAATAAATGTACTTGGGTCATTCTGGCTATGATGCATCTCATCCATACACATTCTCAAAAGTGTTGTTCTTTTGTTGTTTGTTTTTGCTATGTGCAGACACAGCCACTGTATCAATAGTCTTGGTAGAAATAGGTGGCATGCTCAAGCTGGGTACAATGATAAGAGTTTCATAAAAGGCTTATTTAAAAAGGTGAGACAGAGGAGTCAGGTGGTAATGCAGCGGGAAGCACACATGGCTCTAAGCACAAGCCCCGGGCTCCCCACCTGCAGGGGAGTCGGGAGCCTGCAGGGGAGTTGCTTCAAAGGCGGTGAAGCAGATCTGCAGGTGTCTATCTTTCTCTCCCCATCTCTGTCTTCCCCTCCTCTCTCCATTTCTCTCTTTCCTGTCTAACAACGACAACATCAATAACAACTACAATGATAACTACAACAACAATAAAAAACAACAAGGGCAACAAAAGGGGAAAATAAATAAATATTTTTTAAAAAAAGGTGAGACAGGATTTAGGAAAACCATCAGAAATTGTGTAATATCCCAGAGCTAGAAATATTTAGGAGCTGGTACTAGCTCTAGGCATCAAAAGATATATAGAGAATGGTCACTCAATCTGGAAAGGGGAGTGGTCAGGGCTGCCTGAGGGCCATGCAGTGGTTGAGCATATATATTAACTTGCACAAGGACCCAGGTTCAAGCCCCCAGTCTCCACCTACAGGGGAAAAGTTTCACCAGTAGGGAAGCAGTACTGAAGATGTCTCTCCCTCTATCAAAAAGAATAAATTTAAATAATTAATTATTTTTATTATAATTTTTATTTATTTATTGGATAGAGACAGCTAGAAATTAAGAGAGAAGAGGATGATAGAGAGGGAGAGAGACACCTACAACACCACTTCACCAGAAAGCTTTCCGCTTGCAAGTGGGGACTGGGGGCTTGAACCCAGGTCCTTGAGCACTGTAATGTGTGTGCTCAACCAGGTGCACCACCACTGGACCCTTAAGTAAATATTTTTTTGAGAGGGGCTTGCCTGCCATCAGCTGGAGCCCTAGTTGGGGAGTCCGGAGATTCCCAAACAGACATGATGGGCCTAGACCTCAAATAAATCCCTCTCTCCATTGTTACCGGTCATCTCTATTAGGAACAACAAAATAGACCCCTTTGTGGGCCCCCATAGGACCTTTCCCTCAACTTGGGTCAACAATGGTAGAGAATGTTCCATCCTCCGAAGGGAGACTGGACAACATACTCTATGCTACACCTGAGGAAGATGGGTCCTGATATTAGGGCAGCTTGGAATGTTCGTACTCATGACCACAGAATGTGAAAAAAAAGAGAGGGTTGCCTGACAAAAGCTTTGGTAGAGAGTTACAGCCAACCTGTGGGGATGTGACAGAGAAGGAACCAAGGAGTCAAGAGCCCAACACTTCATCCACTGTGCCACCTCCTGGTTTGCTGTATTCATCTTCACTGGCATTTTCCCTGAGTGTTTCTGTGTCTGGACTTCCCCACTTTCTACGGGTAACACTCATGCTAGATTAGAAACCACCTTAATAAATCTGTTTTATTAAATAAGGTCACATAGGCTCCTAAGCTGACTATGGGCCCCAGATCACATCAAATTGATGGAGTTTACACTCAACAATATTTATACACCTTTCCCATATTTGGGAGCTACTCTCTTCCCTGATCCAGCTTTCAGGTCCTTTTTCCAGCCATGACATCATCTTCTCAGACAATAACTAGGATCCACCTGCATTTCAGATTTCAGGCTCAGGGGAAGAAAAAAAACCTAGTATAGCCACAGGCCCTTCTTCTTCTTCTAGCATTTGCCCTTCTTCCGTAGCCAGTCAACAGCGTCAGGTTGAGCCTGGTGTAAAGTTTCGAGACCTCCTTTGAATCTGGAGAGGTGGCAGTCGTTGACTATGTGGGTCATAGTCTGTCTGTAGCCGCAGGGGCAGTTTGGGTCGTCTCTGGCTCCCCAGTGATGGAACATAGCGGCGCACCGGCCATGGCCTGTTCGATAGCGATTGAGGAGGGCCCAATCATAACGTGCTAGGTCAAAGCCGGGTTGCCGCTTGCAGGGGTCTGTGATGAGGTGTTTGTTCTTTACCTCAGCTGACTGCCAACTCTGTTTCCAAGAGACTGGAACAGAGAAGTTCAGTGTAGGCATAGGGGACCAGATGGGCCCTTTGTAATATAACTAAAATATGCCAACTAGCTATCTACAAATGGCGACACCCCCCCGCCCCAACTCTTCATCTGCACTACTCCAGCCTTTAGGTTCATGATTAGTCAACAACTTGTTTGGCTTTATATGTTAACTCTCTTTTCAGCCACCAGGTTCCAGATGCTAGCATGATGCCAACCAGACTTCCCTGGATAGACAATCCCACCAATATGTCCTAGAACTCCAATTCCCCAGAACCCCACCCCACTAGGGAAAGAGAGGCAGGCTGGGAGTATATGGATCGACCTGTCAACACCCATGTTCAGCGGGGAAGCAATTACAGAAGTCAGACCTTCCACCTTCTGCATCCCACAATGACCTTGGGTGCATACTCCTAGAGGGTTAAAGAATAGGAAAGCTATCTGGGGAGGAGATAGGATATGGAATTCTGGTGGTGGGAATTGTGTGAAGTTGTACCTTTCTTATCATATGGTTTTTTCAATGTTTCATTTTTATAAATAAATTAAGTTAAAATAAAAATCAAAAAGAGGGGGTTGCCTGACAAAAGCTTTGGTAGAGAGTTACAGCCAACCTGTGGGGATGTGACAGGGAAGGAACCAAGAAGTCAAGAGCCCAACACTTCATCCACTGTGCCACCTCCTGGTTTGCTGTATTCATCTTCACTGGCATTTTCCCTGAGTGTGTCTGTGTCTGGACTTCCTCACTTTCTATGGATAACACTCATGCTAGATATGGACCCACCTTAATAAATTTTTTTAACAGATTATATCTCAATGATCCTAAATCCAATTAGTGTCACACTCTGAAGTATCAGGGATTAGGAATGCAACGTGAATTATGAGAGGTAAGGGGTGTGAAGTGTGTAACACAGTTCAATCCATAAATTATTCCCAATAAAGAAACCCAAGCAGAGGACAGAGGGAAATGCAAATGACTTTCATGCCGGGGTCAGGTGGTGGCGCACCTGATTGAGTGCACATATTACAATGCACAGGGTCCAAACCCCCCACTTCCCCACCTGCAAGGAGGAAGCTTCACAAGCAGTGAAGCAGGGCTGCAGGTGTCTCTCTGTCTCTCCCCCTTTCTATCACCCCCTTCCCTCTACATTTCTGGCTGTCTCTATCCAATAAAGAAAGAAAGATTAAATAAATTTTAAAAAGCAGTCATGCCAGAGGCTCCAAAGCGCCAGGTTCAATCTACTGTTCCACCATAAACCAGAGCTGAACAGTGCTCTGATAAAACATTAAAAATGGGGCCAGGAAAGACTTCTGGAGGCGGGGCTACAAGCAGCAGCAGATCTCTTTCTCTCCTCTCCCAGATCAACTAGGAATACCAAAGAAGACGACCTGGGACCAAAACAAGACAGGACTAGAATGACTACAGGAACCCACCAAATCACCGGTGAGTGCAAACAGTGTGGCTGGTGATAGAGAGGAGTCTAGGGAGAGATTAAGTGGCTGGTAACAGTCCGGCAGTTTATCAGTTGAGACACCACCTCTAGTCTGTTCCACCAACAAGGGGACAGCTGAAGGGAGGAGAGGACTCCCCGGAGACTCACCAAGTGCAACTCTGAGTCTCCACTGCTACTGCCTTCAGAATCTGCAGCAGCGGCATGGAGGCCCTGGGCTAAACCAGGGGACAGAGATCTAACCAGGAAACTCAGGAGAAGACCTATACCTCCCTGGCACAGTGGTGGGGCTGAGAAAGTCTCTTTGCATAACCACTGGATTATCTCTGCCACACCCTGATTTATCTCTTGGTCACAAGTCAGGGACTATGCTAAAATGCCTACTTATAGTTTAAAAGCCCTCAGGCTCCCTTAGCCTATAAGGAAGGAAAAAAAAAAGAGGCTTTTAAACAAGTGAGCTCCAACTCAGGGATTAAAATACTATTGAAACAACTGTCAACTTCCACCACTGTGAACCCTTTAATTAACTTACTTAGACACAAGTCAATCCAGGCTATAGTGATCAGTAATTTGAAAAGTACTGAGAGAAGGAACTTATAACATAATATATAAAATGGTTAAACCAACAAGAATATTGGAGAAAAAAACCAGGACAAGAGTCCAGCTAAAAGCCACCCAAAGGGTGAAGCACAAAATAACGAGATCAACATCCAAACACTAGCTAAATTCTGGGGTGGGTGGGTGGGGGGAATACAGGTCCATGAAGGATGATAAATGACATAGTAGGGGTTGTATTGTTAAATGGGAAACTGGGGAATGTTATGCATGTACAAACTATTGTATTTACTGTTGAATGTAAAACATTAATTCCCCAATAAAGAAATAAATTTAAAAAAAAACACTAGCTAACGAAATAATCATGGGAGTGAGTAGAGAATTTGAAAGAATTGTAATCAGAAATACAGGAGCAGGGAGTCGGGCTGTAGTGCAGCGGGTTAAGAGCAGGCGGCGCAAAGCACAAGGACCTGCATAAGGATCCCGGTTCGAACCCCGGCTCCCCACCTGCAGGGGAGTCCCTTCACAGGCGGTGAAGCAGGTCTGCAGATGTCTATCTTTCTCTCCTCCTCTCTGTCTTCCCCTCCTCTCTCCATTTCTCTCTGTCCTATCCAACGACAACAACAATAATAACTACAACAATAAAAACAACAAGGGCAACAAAAGGGAATAAATAAATAAATATTTTTTAAAAGTTTACAAAAAAAAAAAGAAATACAGGAACAACAACTGAGACTCTGGAAGAAAACACTAATTATCTCAAGGTTAATAGAGAGCTGAAAACTGAAATAGCTGAGCTAAAAACACAATTAGCTGAACAAGCTTAAACAGTATCAGAAGAGGGAAACAAAATAGATGAACTCCAGAAAACAGTAGAGGGCAGAGAGAATAGAATCAATGAGGCTGAAGACAGAATTAGAAAGATCAAGGACGAATTAGAGACAACTAAAAAAGAAGGAGGAGATCTCAAAAAGAGATTAAGAGATGCTGAAAACAACAACACAGACCTATGGGATGACTTCAAAAGAAACAATATACGCATTATTGGCTTACCAGAGGAAGAAAGGGAGAGAGAGGAAGAAAGCATTCTTCAGGCCATAATAGCTGCAAACTTCTCTAGTCTAGAGAACAACATCAAAGACATAAAGATTCAAGAAGCCCAGAGGGTCCCAAACAGAATTAACCCAGACCTAAAGACACCAAGACACATCATATTTAGGATGGAAAGGAATAAGGATAAAGAAAGGATCCTGAAGGATGCAAGAGAAAAACAAAGAGTCAACTACAGAGGAAAACCCCTAAGATTAGCAGCAAACTTCTCCAAACAAACACTACAGGCCAGAAGAGAATGGCAAGATATCTATCAAGTGCTCAATGAGAAAAGTTTTCAACCAAGAATACTATATCCTGCTAGACTGTTATTCAGACTAGATGGAGGCATCAAAACCTTCTCAGACAAGCAACAGTTGAAGGAATCAACTATCACCAAGCCTGCCCTGAAAGAAGTTCTGAAAGGTCTTCTATAAACAGTCAGACCATCAAAAATAGGACATATATCAGAACACTCTAAGACTCTACAAGAATGGCGTTAAAATATCTTCAATCTTGGATATCAATAAATGCCAATGGCCTGAATTCACCTATTAAAAGACACAGAGTAGGAAGATGGATCAGAAAATACAATCCAACAATATGCTGTCTACAGGAAACCCACCTAACTCAACAAGACAAACACAGACTTAAAGTGAAAGGATGGAAAACTATCATACAAGCCAATGGCCCACAAAAAAGGGCAGGAACAGCTATTCTCATATCTGACACGATAGACTTTAAAATAGATAAGATTAAAAAAAGATAGAAATGGACACTACTTAATGCTCAGAGGATCAGTCAATTAAGAGGACTTAACAATTATTAACATCTATGCACCCAATGAGAAGCCATCTAAATACATCAAATGTCTACTGAAAGAGCTACAGCAATATATCAACAGCAACACAGTCATAGTAGGGGACTTCAACAACCCACTCTCTCAACTTGACAGATCATCCAGGCAGAAAATAAATGAAGACTTTCAGAGGCGGAGCTACGAGCAGCAGATCGCTTTCTCTCCTCTCCTCTCCTCTCCTCTCCCTGATCAACTAGGAATACCAAAGGAGACCACCTGGGACTGAAACAAGACAGGACTAGAATGACCACAGGAACCCAGTAAATCACTGGTGAGTACAAACACATGTGGCTGGTGACACAGAGGAGCGAGGAGCCTAAGGAGAGATTAAGTAACTGCTAACAGTTCAGCAGTTTATCAGTTGAGACACCACCTCCAGTCTGCTCCACCAACAAGGGGACAGCATAAGGGAGGAGAGGACTCCCCAGAGACTCACCAAGTGCAACTCTGAGTCTCCATTGCTACTACCCTCAGAATCTGGAGCAGTGAAAGGGAGGGACACCAGGGGACAGAGATCTAACCAGGAAACTCAGGAAAAGACCTATACCTTGGTGGCATAGCTGAGGGGCTGTAAAAGTCTCTTTGCATAACCACTGGATTATCTCTGCCACACCCTGCTTTATCTCTTGCTCAGGAGTCAGTGATTAAGTTAAGAAGCCTACTGATAGTTTAAAAGCCCTCAGGCTCCCATAGCCTACAGGGAAGAAAAAAAAAAGAGGTTTTTAAACCACTGAGCTCCAACTAAGGGATTGAAACAACTGTTAATGTCTACCACTGTGAACCCTTTAATTAACTTACTTAGACACAAGTCAATCCAGGCAATAGTGATCAATAATCTGAAAAGTACTGATAAAGGGAACTCATAACATAATATATAAAATGGTTAAAACAACAAGAAAAAATATTGGAGAATCGAACCAGGACAAGAGTCCAGCTAAAAGTCCTCCAGAGGGTGAAGCACAAAACAACGAGTTCAACATCCGAACATTATCTAAGGAAATAATGGGGATATATCCTAAGGAACCCAACACATCCATCCAAAAAGATCTGTGTACACATATGTTCTTGGCAGCACAATTTGTAATAGCCAAAACCTGGAAGCAAGCCAGGTGTCCAACAACAGATGAGTGGCTGAGCAAGTTGTGGTATATATACACAATGGAATACTACTCAGCTGTAAAAATGGTGACTTCACCGTTTTCAGCCGATCTTAGATGGACCTTGAAAATTCATGTTAAGTGAAATAAGTCAGAAACAGAAGATGAATATGGGATTATCTCTCAGGCAGAAGTTGAAAAACAAGATCAGGAAAAAAAAAAAAAGCACAAGTAGAACCTGAAATGGAATTGGCATATTGCAACAAAGTAAAAGACTCTGGGGTGGGGTGGGTGGGGAGAATACAGGTCCAAGAAGGATGACAGAGGACCTAGTGGGGGTTGTATTGCTATGGGAAACTGGGGAATGTTATGCATGTACAAACCATTGTATTTACTGTTGAATGTAAAACATTAATTCCCCAATATAAATAAATAAATAAATAAATAAATAAATAAATAAATAGTGCCGGGCTGTAGTGCACATGGCGTGAATAGCAAGGACCAGAGTAAGGATGCCGATTCTAGCCCCTGGCTCCCCACCTACAAAGAGGGTGAGTTGCTTCGCAAGTGGTGAAGCAGGTCTGCAGGTGTCTTTCTCCACCCCCCCAAACCCCCCCCCCCCGTCTTACCCTCCTCTTTAGATTTTTCTTTGTCCTATCCAACAACATCAATAACAAGGACAACAATAGGGGGGGAAATGGCCTCGAGGAGCAGTGGATTCATAGTGCAGGCACTTCTTCTAGCGTTTGCCCTTCTTCCGTAGCTAGTCAACAGCGTCAGGTTGAGCCTGATGTAAAGTTTCGAGATCTCCTTTGAATCTGGAGAGGTGGCAGTCGTTGACTGAGCACCAGCAATAACCTTGGAGGCAAAAAAAAAAAAATTAAATAAATAAATAAATAAATCCCAAGCAGTAATCTGGGAGGTGACTAGCTTAGTGAATGAAGCATCAGGCTATCAAGCTTGAGGTACTGAGTTCAATCCCATGCAGCACATATGCCAAAGTGATGCTCTAGTTCTCTTTCTCTCTCCTAATATCTTTATCATTAGGAAATAATATATTTTATGGGAATCGGATGGTAGCACAGCAGGTTAAGCGCACGTGGCTTAAGAATCCGGGTTCAAGCCCCTGGCTCCCCTCCTGCAGGGGGTCGCTTCACAGGTAAGCAGGTCTGCAGGTTTCTTTCTCTCCCCCCCATTTCTCTCTGTCCTATTTAGCAATGACAACATCAATAACAACAACAATAACTACAACAATAAAAAACAAGGGCAATAAAAGGGAAAATAAATTAAAAATATAAAAAATTAAAAAATAATAATGTATTTTACTTGAGTTTCTTTAGTATTTCTTGTAGGTCTGGTTTAGTGGTAGTGAATCCTCGCAACCATTGTTTGTCTGAAAAGGTCTTCATGCAGCCGGGTAAATATCTCCACTGGTAAAACATTAGACTTTTATATCTAAGGTTCCCAGTTCAATCCCCTGGAGCCTCAGGCATGAAAGTCTATTTGCATATCTATTATGCTATCTACCTCCCCCTGTATTATTATTATTATTTTTAACCACTGGTCAGCTCTGGGTTATGGTAGTGTGGGGATTGAACCTGAAACTTTGGAGGCTCAAGCGTAAGATTTCTTTGCATGTGGTCCGGGAGGTGGCGCAGCGGATAAAGCATTGGATTCTCAACCATGAGATTCCGAGTTCGATCACTGGCAGCAGATGTACCAGAGTGATGGCTGTTTCTTTCTCTCCTATCTTTCTCATGAATAAATAAATCAATTCTGGGAGTCCAGGGGTAGTGCAGCGGGTTAAGTGGGCGTGGCGCAAAGCTCAAGGACCAGTATAAGGATCCCGGTTCCAGGCCCCAGCTCCCCACCTGCAGGGGAGTCACTTCACAAGTGGTGAACCAGGTTTGCAGGTTTGCAGGTGTCTCTCTTTCTCTCCCACTCTCTGTCTTCCCCTCCTCTCTCCATTTCTCTCTGTCCTATCCAGCAACGACGACAACAATAATAACTACAACAATAAAACACAACAAGGGCAACAAAAGGGAATAAATAAATAAATATTTAGAAATAAATAAATTTATTTAAATAAATATTTAGAAATAAATAAATTTCTTTGCATAACCTTTATCTCTTCAACCCAAAAGCACTGGACTTTCCAGTATGAGATTCCCAGGTTGGACTTGGGCTTATCAAGTGGCACTCTGATTCTAACCAGAGCACTGATCAGCTCTGGTTTATAGTGGTGTCGGGAGTTGAACCTGGGACTTTGGAGCCTTAGGCATGAGAGAATCTTTGCATAACCCTTATGCTATCTATCCCATCTATTCTTTCTCACTCTCTCCATCTCTCTTTGATAAATAAATCTTTTTAATTAAAAAAGAAAAAAGAACAGGGGAGACATCATAACGGTTATGCAAAAGATTGTCATGCCAACACTGCAAAGCTCTGTGGACATAAACTACACTGGGAACGCCAATCTTATCTCTCAGATAGGCATTTCTGAATCCTGATCCTTTTTCTTGATCTTAAGAATCTTATTCAGAGTCATCTTCCTCATTTGCAAAACAACAAACAAAAAGCCATTAAGAAAATGTAATGTATATGCTACTTCCTAACAGTTTTCCTGGGCACTGCTAATTTCTAAGCAAACAGTAGATACTCACTAGCTCTGGCCTCTCTGCTCTTAAGTCTCTCAATTCCTTCCTGCCCATTGTTTCCCATCTGTTAGGAGCCTATTTTTCCTCTCTCCCAGCCTTGATTCAAGTGCTTTAGATCGCCCCACTGAGTTCTGCACTTAGGTATAAATGCGAACCAGAAGGCTGGGGAGAGAATGTAAAAGACGTTCATGCCTGAGGCTCTGAGGTCCCAGGTTCAATCCCCAGTATCAGCATAAACCAGAGCTGAGCAGTGTTCTGGTCTCTCTCTCTCTCTCTCTGTATCCTTCTCTGGTAAAAATTAACCATCCATCCGTCCGTCCATCAGTCCATCTACAGGGGAGATCCACATTCCCTTTTGCGGAGCGGGTAAAGGTAAGCAGAGGAATGAATGGAAACGTAGGCCCCGCCCCACACCGTCCCGGCCCCGCCCCAGACAGGCCCCGCCCCTTCCCCGGCACTCTGACCCGCCCTTCTGGCTTTGCAACTCGCGTTCCCAGGAACACGCCTTCAAATCATGCTTCAGAGCCAAGATCTCGTGAGATCTGTAACTTGCCCCCGGAAGACCCACCCACATAGGGGCCAATGAGCGAGGGCGACGGTTGAGACGGTTGGGTTTTGAAGGAACCAATGAGTGCTCGGGGCGGAGAGTTTAAGAAGCTTCAGCCACTTTACCTCAGTCTGGAATTGGAACCTGAGCGTGTACCTGCGAGATTGCTGTGTCGGCCTGAGTCAGGACTGCTAGACCTCAAGGCGCCGCGGCGGGTGGGCCTCGGTTCCAGAAGACCGTCGAGTCTCCTTCCAGGGCTCGGCGGCCACCTAGAGCCGGGATCCCACTCCCTGTAGACGCTGCTATGGCGCAGTTCGTGTTTGAGAGCGATCTGCAGTCGCTGCTTAAGCTGGACGCCCCTATCCCTAATGCACCGCCCGCCCGCTGGCAGCGCAAAGCCAAGGACGCCGCGGGGCCGGCCCCGTCGCCCATGCGGGCCGCCAACCGATCCCATAGCGCCGGTAGGACTCCGGGGCGAACTCCTGGTGAGCAGGGTGCGACGTGCTCCCGGGGAGGGAGAGGGAGCTACCGACTGAGGCCTCCCGGCCTGACAGGCCTCTTCCCCCACCCCGCTGGCCCAGGGAAAGGCACTTCTAAGGTTCAGACCACCCCCAGCAAGCCGGGTGGCGACCGCTACATCCCCCAGCGCAGCACCTCCCAGATGGAGGTGGCCAGCTTCCTCCTGAGCAAGGAGAACCAGCCTGAGAACAGCGAGACGCCCACCAAGAAGGTACGTGTCGCGGAGGGGCGCAGGGCCCTTCTCTGCTCTTTGTGGAGACCATCTCATCCCGCCTCCCCCCTCCCCACCCTTCTGTGCCAGGAACACCAGAAAGCCTGGGCCCTGAACCTGAACGGATTCGATGTGGAGGAAGCCAAGATCCTTCGACTCAGTGGAAAACCGCAGAATGCCCCAGAAGGTGAGAACTGAAGTTGAGGTGTAGGTCGCCCCATTCCCGGGCTGAAGGAGGATGCAGGCCTGCTCCTCCCACCCCACACCGAGGGAAGGGGGCGGGGTCTCTGCTCCTCCTGTGGCCCTGACCCTCTCCCTCACCACAGGTTACCAGAATAGGCTGAAAGTGCTGTATAGCCAGAAGGCCACACCTGGCTCCAGCCGGAAGACGTGCCGTTATATTCCTTCCCTGCCGGACCGCATCTTGGACGCTCCCGAAATCCGAAATGACTACTGTAAGGGTTGCCTATTTTTTTTTTCGGGGGGGGGGGGCGGAGGGAGGCGGCCCAGAAACCAGGCATACAAGGAAGCTCACTCATGCTCTTGCTTTTTCTCTCTGGCAGACCTGAACCTTGTAGATTGGAGCTCTGGAAATGTACTGGCTGTGGCTCTGGACAACAGTGTGTACTTGTGGAGTGCTAGCTCTGGTGACATCCTGCAGCTGCTGCAGATGGAGCAACCTGGGGAGTATGTGTCCTCTGTGGCCTGGATCAAAGAAGGCAACTACCTGGCTGTGGGCACCAGCAGTGCTGAAGTGCAGGTGAGACTTGCCCCAGAGCTGCAGCTCTTGTCTTCCAGGCCCAGCAGGAGGATGCTAATGCCTAGTTTCAAGCTCTGATCCTAGTTGTCTTTTTTATCTTTAGCTATGGGATGTGCAACAACAGAAACGACTTCGAAATATGACCAGTCATTCTGCCCGAGTGGGCTCTCTGTCTTGGAATAGCTATATCCTGTCCAGGTCAGTGGTTTTGTTAGTTTTTGGCAAAGTTGGCCTATGACCTTTATTTTCTTTCAAAGACTTTAAATATATATATATTTCTTGATTGGGAGATTAATGGTTTACAGTCAACAGTAAAATACAATAGCTTGTCATGTATAACATGTCCACATAACAATATAACCCTCACTAGGTCCTAGATTTAAATATATTAATGAACCAGGGCATCAGTCTGGCACACCTGATGAAGGCATCTCACTTGGGATGTCTTATCTGCAAGTCCAGTACTCTATCCACTGTACCACTTACTAGGCTGATAGTCTGATTTTTGCTCTCTCCCCTGACTGTATGTCTCTAAACTGAAGCAGCTCTGTCTGCTGGTGGCTTTGGATATTGCTACAGAACCTGATAATGCATTTTCCCTCCACCAGTGGCTCTCGATCTGGTCACATCCATCACCATGACGTTCGAGTAGCAGAACACCATGTGGCTACACTGAGTGGCCACAGTCAAGAAGTTTGTGGGCTGCGCTGGTCCCCAGATGGACGGCATTTGGCCAGTGGTGGCAACGACAACTTGGTCAATGTATGGCCTAGTTCTTCTGGAGAAAGTGGCTGGGCTCCCCTACAGACATTCACCCAGCATCAAGGGGCTGTCAAAGTAAGATATACGGCTAGGTTTTGGGACCTGAAAATCCTCACCCAGGACCTGGGAACTATTGGGATATGGGATTGTGGAGTGGGTCAACCTGTCATTCCTGTACTCCTTGCCTAGCTTGGTATCTGCTAATCTCACCTCTGTTCACCTAGGCTGTGGCTTGGTGTCCCTGGCAGTCAAATGTTTTGGCAACTGGAGGGGGCACCAGTGATCGACACATTCGCATCTGGAACGTCTGCTCTGGGGCCTGTCTGAGTGCTGTGGATGCCCATTCTCAGGTACTCTGGTCTCTTCTAGCCTCTCATACCCAGATGGTTCTTACTATATGTATTCCCTGATGACTCACATACTTTTTTTTTTTAATATTTATTTTATTTATTTATTCCCTTTTGTTGCCCTTGTTGTTTTATTGTTGTAGTTATTATTGTTGTTGTCGTTGTTGTATAGGACAGAGAGAAATGGAGAGAGGAGGGGAAGACAGAGAGGGGGAGAGAAAGATAGACACCTGCAGACTTGCTTCACCGCCTGTGAAGCGACTCCCCTGCAGGTGGGGAGCCGGGGTTCGAGCCGGGATCCTTATGCCGGTCCTTGTGCTTTGCGCCACCTGCGCTTAACCCCCTGCGCTACAGCCCGACTCCCAACTCACATACTTCTAATTCCATTCTTAATCTTACTTCCAGACCAACATTTTAAAAAAATATATGATCTTCTCGAATCCTGTGATATACCACCCCTAATAATTCCCATGTTAAAGTATTTCTTCCCTAAAGTGTGTTCTCAATTGCCTGAAAGGGGCAGAATGCACACTGAAACCTAAAAAAGCAGAGGCGAAGTGGTGGCACAAGTGGTTAAGCACACATTACAGTGTGCCAGGACCCATGTTCAAGCCCCTGGTTTCTAGCTGCAGGAGTAGGAAAACAGTGCTGCAGGTGTCTGTCTCTCTACCTCCTCCCCTAATTTCTATCTCTATTCAATAATAAAATAAAAATATAATCCATTTAAGGAGTAATAATAAAATTAAGTAAGATATAAATATTTTTTTTTTAATCTGGTAAAGCTCCTAGAATCCCGTCCTCACTTAGCCATCAAGATTTGAAAGTTTTCTTCCCTTACCATTAGCCTTATCCTTACCCGTGGAGGCACACTGTACTGGTCTCCCAGCATTCTTTTTTCTTTTTTTTTTTTTTTTTACCTGAGCACTGCTTAGCTGTGGCTTATGGTGGTGCTGGGGATTAAGTGGCAACATTTGGTGCCTCAGGCATCAAAATCTTTTTTTGCATAACCATTATGCTGACTCCCCAGCCCTCTTCCAGCATCCTAGATTTTCTAAGAATCTCCTACACTGTGGTCTGATAACCTTCTTTTTAAACCCCACATGGCTCCCCAGTCACCTACAACATATCCTCTAAAAAGGGTTAGAATGGGGCCAGGTGGGCACTTAATTAAGTGTATATGTTACCATGCAAAGGGACCCTTCGAGGGTTCAAGCCTTTGTCCCCACCTGCAGGGGGGATGTTTCACAAGTAATGAGGCAATACCGCAGGCTTTTCTTTCTCCAAAGTCGCCAGCAGACAGCTGCTTCAGTTTATAGACATACAGTCAGGGGAGAGAGTAAAAATCAGACTAGCAGCCTGAGAAGTGGCACAGTGGACAGAGTATTGGACTTGCAGGTGTGATGTCCCACAACTTCTTTCTGTACTATTAAATAGAGTAAAAGATAATAACAAGGGCTAGATGGTGTATTACACCAAAGTAAAAGACAGGTGGGTGAGGAGGAGAATACAGGTCTAAAAAGGATGACGGGGGACCTAGTGGGGGTTGTATTGTTATATGGAAAACTGAGAAATGTTATGCATGTACAAACTGTTGTATTTACTGTCGATTGTAAAACATTAATTCCCCAATAAAGAAATTAAAAAATAATAATAAGGGCTAGAATATTTGAGGTCCTTGTTAATAGGCCTCTCACTGTCCACTCCAGTTTCCTCTCTACAGTGCCACAAGCCAAAGTTCTAATTCAGGCTCTTTAACCTACTAACTTGCATGTAAACCTTAAGCAACTTGTTTAATTTCTTCTGCTTAATTCCTCATCTGTAGGAAACAATGATTCTGCAGTCGATACATCAGACTTGCATACATGACGTTTCTTGTTTGATCCCCAGAGCTGCAAGTACCAGCATGGTACTCTAGCTTATCTGTCTTTCTGTCTCATATGAGACTATTTTTCAGGTATAATAAATAAAACTTTGTTGTATAATTAGATAAATATATCCTGGGAAAGAGGCACAATAAAGTGTTCAACTCTCAGACATGAAGTTCCTAATTTGGTCCCAAGCAACATGTGTGTCAGTGATGCTCTCTGCGTCTCCCTCTGCTTTCCCCTCCTCTCCCCTTAAAATATATTTTAAATTGCATTTAATGATGATTCTAACTTTACAAGGCTTTTGTAAAGACTGAGATTGTTCCTGTCAAAGTCTGGCACCTGAATAGTTGCCTAACACTGAAAAGTGTCAATTTTAGAAGTTGGCTGTATGTTGTTTTCAAGCCAGCCCTTCTCCACAGGTGTGTTCCATCCTATGGTCTTCCCACTATAAGGAGCTCATCTCAGGCCACGGTTTTGCCCAGAATCAGCTAGTTATATGGAAATACCCAACTATGGCCAAGGTGGCGGAGCTCAAAGGTAAGTGTTAACTGAAAGAAGCCAAGACACTAAAGACGACATATGTATGATTATATAAATGAAATGTCTAGAACAAAGCAAATGCAGAAAAGAGTGTAAGATTAGTTGTGAGGGTCTGGTGGGAAAGGGTGATGGCAAGTGACATGAGATTATGAAAACATTTTGGTGTTAATTGAAATGGACTCAGTTTTGTATACTAAAAAGCAATGAATTGTATGCTGTAAAGGTGAATTTTATAACATGAGATAAAACCTTAATGCTGTGGGCGGGGGAGACAGCATAATGGTTATGCAAGCAGACTCTCATGCCTGAGGCTCCCAAGTCCCAGGTTCAATCCCCCGCACCACCATAAGCCAGAGCTGAGCAGTGCTCTGGTGTTTCTCTCTGTGTCTCTGTCTGCATTTCTCTCAAAAATAAAATAAATAAAATTTAAAAAAATATCTAAAAAGAAAAAAAAACCTTAATGCTGTTACAAAAACAAAATTTTGTTAGGCAGGTGGCACTCAAAATTGGGAGGTTACAGATATGCCTACATTCGTATGTACCACTTAACTTTTTCCCTTCTCATGCTCTAGGTCACACAGCCCGGGTCCTGAGTCTGACCATGAGCCCAGACGGGGCCACAGTGGCATCAGCAGCAGCCGATGAGACCCTGCGGCTATGGCGCTGCTTTGAGTTAGACCCTGCACGCAAGCGGGAGCGGGAAAAGGCCAGTGCGGCCAAAAGCAGCAGTCTTATTCACCAGGGCATCCGCTGAGGACCAACCCATTGACACAGCTTTTTGTTTTTTGTTTTGTTTTTTATTTTTCTAATAAAGTCTTGTCTTCCTCTCTTCTTGAATGCCCTCAGTACCAACAGACTTACTGTGATTAGAGAACTAGAATAGAAGTGTCTGTCCAGTGGGAGTCTTGAACATACCTCTTGTTTGCTAGCATGCTTTGTACCCCACCTCTTCCTCCATTCACACAGACATACACAAGCATATGTGGTTTTATCTGTCATGTTTAATTAAGATTTAAGTGAGTGAGCAGCCTCCACAGGCTGTATTCCCAGGCCCCTCACCCACCCTGACCTTTGGCCAAGAAGCTCCCATTTTAGTGTAGGATGGAGGGAGCCTGATCCACAGTGACAGGTTATTGCTGACCTTTTCAGTGTGAGAAAAAAAGCCAGAAGACCCTATGGGGGCCAGCCCTGAGTGTTCCTCTCCCAAGTTTAAGGCAAGAGGGAGAATTAAGTGTCCAGCCCTTCTAGCCTTCTGCTCTGGAGTGTCAGAGGGCATTGAGGCCACATTCCTGGGGGCTGACCAGGAGAAGTAGGTGAGGAACGGAAGCAGTGGTCCCTGTGTACCAGCTGTAAGGAGGGGAAAGTTTGTCCCCCGCTCAGTCAGTCCTGACCACAAGCCCTGGTCACAGGTATAGGTGGGGAGGACATTGACAGATGCTGCCCAAGGTGCAGTCCTGAGGCACTTAGGTGGGCTCCTGGCTACGCCATGGTACTCAGTTGGCCTTCACCTTGGCTGTACCTGTAGCTCCATTTTGCTGAAGTGTGCGTGGCAGCCTCTTGCCTTTGGTATAAGAGTGATACCAGAAGTTGGAGAAGAGCACGAAGAAGATGGTGCCGTACATCCAGATGAGGTGGATGATGACTGGGAATTGGTAGCTACAGCTGGGCATAAAGTAGTACTGAGAAATGTGCAGTGAAACCAGCACAAACTGGATCTAGAATAGAGAAAGAAGGGGGGGGGGGGCAGCTGTGGGTAATGTGTCCATTACAGTGCATAAGAACCCAGGTTTAGGTCTGGTGCCCACCTGCAGTGTGAAGCAGTGCTGCAGGTGTCTTTCTCCCCATTCCCTCTTGATTATCCAACATTAACTAAAGAGAGACAGGACTGGGGAAGAGGGGGTAGCCAAGCATAAGTTTAAAGGTGAAGAGGGGAGATGGGTTAAAGGTGAGGTAGGATCCAGAATGTTGGGAGTGATCAAAGCCAGGTCTTATGCCCTCTTACCAGTTGAATGGCCGTCATATGTTTTTTCCACCAAAGGTAGGGCTGAGCCACAGGGCCAAGAGCAGACAATCCATAGTATAGGTACATGATGACATGCACAGAAGAATTTATCATGGCGTGGAAAGAACCCATTCCTCCTGTGAGTGGACAATGAGCAAAGTTAGAACCAGGCACTGGGTCCCTAATGCCTATTCCCCTTCACTTAGTGGCCTTTATTACTCACCTGGGGCAACTTTTACTCCCCACCACCAGCTCCAAGGAAGTACTGAGTGGTGGAAGACATGCAGAAAGGTCACCTGTCCATCTTTTTTCCGGAGAATAAAGATCACCTGAGGGAAGAGTGGAGGAAGAGGAGGGTTCAGAGCCAGGGCTTCTCATTCCTTTCTCCCCACAAATTCTCACATCTCATAATCACTCACTGTGTCCATCAACTCAATGAACTTGGAGAAGAGGAAGAGCCAGGCCACTCGAACCATCTGCAAAAAACCAAGCAGTCTTAGAACCTCCACACTAAGAGCTTTCCTAAACTACACTATGAGTATATGTCAAATGCAAACTGTCCCCCATCTTTACTTGCTTATGACTGAGTTCCCACCCCTACTTACTCTCAGTGCCTCCGGTTTGTTGGAATAATCCACAGGGTCACAGCGCCAGGTATAGGTACTCAGCCAGCCAGACATCAAGAACTAGGAAGGAGGTGAGTGACCATGAGACCACCAGAGGCCCCTCCCTCACCCCACACAAACCCTTCCCTTCTTCAGCACAAGAGATGACTCTGAGCTCTCTGGAAGGGAGACACCATGCTCTGGTCCCATGACCTGCCTCTTACTCCACTGACAGAAATGGAAGCCTAGGCATCTCAGGGACCAACCTCATAGACAATGTAGAGGGAAAATGCCACCAGTGAGAAGTTGTAGACAATCATAAAACCACGAAGCTGGAAGGGTTTACGATTGGCCATGATTCGAGGTCCAAGTGAGAGAACGAAGTACACATAGGTCAGAAGGATGGAGGTCATTAGCAAGGGAGACCCCATCAATGGGTAACCCTGGATCCGGGGATCTGTGAATAAGGGCCAAAAGAGTCAGAAAAGATCATCCTAGATGTACAGACACAAGGTTATATAGTTTGTAAGGACTCTCCATTAAAGGAATAGCAGGGGCCCCAGAGCAGGAGGAAGGACAACATTTACCTGCATGTTTCATCACCTCCTGGTACAAGTTCACAACAGCCTCCATCCTGGTTGGGGATTCTGAAGAAGTATGGAAGGTAAGCATCAGACAGGGCTGACTGTGTCCTACAACAACTATCTCCACAGACCAGATGAAAGAAAACTCCCCACCACAGAAAGGACAGATGAATAAGAGAGAGAGAGGACAGGATTGGTGGGGTCTAGGGATGGAAGGAGGCAAATTTGGTGGGGGCTTCCGCTTCCCACACATCCTGTCTTGCCTGTTCCGCCCTTCCTCTCCACACCTTAAGCTCTTCTTCTCACTACTTCCCTCCAGAGATTTCTACTTCCTGGCTTCCCCTCCTCTCTTACTCAGAAGAACTCTTCAGGTCTGGTCTCTGTCCAAAGTGTTAACTCTCACCAATAGGGAAATCAACTCCCTTCCCCACCAGTCTCTTCTTACCTCTCCAGTTCTGGGCTTTTCTCTCTAAGGATCCTCCCTTTCTCTCTTGCCTTTACTCCTATCCTCTTTCAGGATGCTCATCTCCTGGAACAGTCCTTGTTCTCTGCTGAATCCTCCAGTCCTCTACTGGGACTCTCACCTTCATATCTTTCCTGACTCCTGGTCATCCCTGTCCCCTCCCAGGACTCTCTCATCTCCTGGCCCCTGCATTGCCTGTAGCAAGATCACTTCTGAAACAATCATCTACCTGTAATTGCTCCTCTTCTCTGCTGGGAAGCTCCCCAGGGCTCTCCTTTGCCCTCCTGGGTCCTTACCTCCAGTCTCTCCTCTCTGTGCTCTGTGCTCTCCGTGCTCTCCACTTGCCCTTCCTCTCCTGGAGCCCGGCTCTTTGAGACTACAGCCCTGGCAGCTCCACCTGTCTGACTAGATCTGGTAGCAGCCAGCCCCACCCTCCACCCACCCCCACTGCACTGCACATGGGGTAGAGGGTGGGTCCAGGCCACAGGTCAGTGCCTGGAGGAGCAGGACCCACCAGGATTGAGAAAGCCAAGTAAAGTCCAAGACTCACCACCCACCTACCCTGGACCAGCCTGATGAGTCAAGGTTCCAGGTTCTGAGCAAGAAGTCTTCTAAACCTCCAGCCCCAGCCCAAGCTTGTGGCCCAAAAGAACTGCTGGTAACTCACACCCAGAACTGTCTCCTTAATTAGTCACAAGTGCTCAATTTGCTCCACTTCAGAATGGGTACAATTCCTACTCTCTCTTGGGGAGAGGCAGGGAAGCCAGTGGCATGTGAGAAGGTGGGGGAGATCTCAAGAATCTTCCCCTCCCAGAGGGAGGGGTCCTAATAAGCTGGCCCCTCTCCCTCTCAGAGCCTGAAGGAATGTCGGGGGAGGGCTCATAGGGACACAAACGTCTCTGCCTGCCTAGACTATAGGGAGAGCCCATATATTTGGGGACTGACTCTGAGACAGTCCCAAAGGAAGCAGGCATTCTCCAAACAGCCAGGGGAGCAGAAGTTCCGTGAGCTTACTGCACCTCAGTCTGTCTGGGTCCTTCCATCAAAAGATGGGCATGCACAGGTATTAAGTGAGGATCAGACCTTCTGACACAGCTGTCAGAAACAGCAGCACACAGAGGCTTCCACAACTGCCATGTCACCCACCACAGGGTTCTTCACACCCACCACTGGGTCCATCCAGCAACCCTCTTTGGTCATGTC